>NW_027206179.1:63681731-64347981 GCF_024711535.1 Dipodomys merriami
GTTAACTGTGCCAGGCAAATCTTTCTGCAATGTGTCTATTTCTAAGCAAACAATGAAATTAGGAAACAATGAGCAAATTAAAAGTCAAACAATGTTACATGTATAGGTTATTTCCCCACTGTAGAATTGTTTCTTAGGGTATATATTTATAAGGGAGCAAAGAAATGACAACATTAGAAAATTCAAAGCGGAGCTGGAAAGATGGCTTATTGGTAGAGTGCTTACCTTGCATGCATGATGCCCCGGGTTCGATTCCTCAGCACCACATAAGCAGATATATCTGGAAATGGCCCTGTGGCTCAAGTGGTAGAGTGTTAGACTTGAGCTGAAGAGCTCAGGGACAGTGCCCAGGCTGAGTTCAAGACCCACGACCAACAACAAATAAATAGATAGATAGATAGATAAATAAATAAATAAATAAATAAAAATAGAAAATTCAAAGCATCAGAAAAATATTTGAAACTTTTTGTTCTGATACTTTAATAAAAGGAAGGAAGGAAGAAGGAAAAAAAGAAAAGGAAAGAAAAAAGAGAAAAGCAGGAAAGGAAAGACACTGGGTTCTGGTGGCTCACGCCTATAATCATAGCTACTCAGGAGGCTGAAATCTGAGTATTGTTGTTCAAAGCCAGTCCAGTCAGGAAAGTCCATGAGATTCTTATCTCCATTTAACCAGCAAAAACTAGAAGTGGATCTGTGGTTCTAATGCTAGAGTGCTATCCTTGAGCAAAAAAGTTAAGGGACAGCACCTAAGCCCTGAGTTCAAGTCCCAGAAGCAGAACAGAAAAAGAAAGAAAAAGAATTTGCAAATTTTTTTATTGATATTGTAGAGGCGATACACAGGGGATTACAACTTTGTAAGTCATGTAAAGAGTACATTTATTTCTCTTTGGACAATGTCACCATTTTCCTTGCTGTCTCCCACTTTTACACTCCCATGCCTACAAGTTGTACACTGTAGTTAATTTTCTTTTCTTTTTATACTGATTTTTTCTTTTAATTTTTATTAATGTTCTTTATTTCTTGTTTATGTGGTACCAAGGAATAGATGCCATGGCCTCATGTGTGCTAGGCAAGCACTCTACCATTAAAGCCGCATCCCCAGTGCGTGTAGCTCATTTCCAGCATAGTGTCCAGTGAATACCACTGCTGAATTTGTTCTCCTTTTGTGCCTCCACTTCCGTGCCTCCCCTTACCTTCCCATAGACATATATAGCAAACAGAGCAAAAAGGAAAGAAAACAAAATCAGCAAAAAAGAAAAAAAAAGCCTCTTGTTTTCATTTCCTGGAGATCATTTCAATAAATACTATATTTTATGAACAGATGCACATAGGCATTGTGCCTTAGCTCTCACTCTGTGTGAATGCCTGGAGTCCTGTATAATTTATAATGTCCCAGTGTATTTTAGATCTAACTTCTGCAGATTAAACATATGCTGTTAGTCTCTCTGAGCTTGGCTTACCTCACTTAACATGATTTGTTCTAGGTCCATCCATTTCCCTGCAAATGACACAATATTATTCTTTCTAATGGCTATGTAAGATTCCATTGTGTACCACATGTTTTGGATCCACTCATCTGTTGCGGAATAGCTGGGCTGTCTCCATAACTTGGCTACTGTGACTAGAGCAGCAAAGAACATGGCTGTGGCCAGGTGCTGGTGGCTGACGCCTGTAATCCTAGCTACTCCAGAGGCTGAGATCTGAGGATCACGGTTCAAAGCCAGCCCTGGCAGGAATGTCTGTGAGACTCTTATCTCCAATTAACCACTAGGAAACCGGAAGTAGCTCTGTAGAGCACTAGCTGTGAGCTGAAGAGTGCAGGGACAGTGTCAAGACCCAGAGTTCAAGCCCCATGACCAGAAAAAAAAAAAAAAGGAACATGGATATGCAAGTGTCTTCATGGTATCCTGGCTTGTGATGCTCTGGATAGATGCCCAGGAGTGGTATGAGTGGGTTGTAGGGAAATTCTATGTTTAGTTTTTTTTTAACATTTCAAATATAGTATAATTTTTATTTCATTAAATAATTGAAGTTCATTGTGAAATTTTCTGCCCCAGAGTACACAAATTAAATGTTACTTAACAAAATCAACATATGACCCTAAAATACAAAGCTTTTTCAAGGAAAAATATTGCTGCAGTTTTTTCTAAACTATGTTTAGCAGTGCAGTAGGGTTCCTTTATCCCCATATCCCCATCAGTGTTCGTTGTTTGAATTCACCTACTGGCCAATCTAACTGGAGTGAGATGGACACTCAGTGATGTTTTGATTTTCATTTCCTTTATGGCCAGAGATGATGAACATTTCCTCATGTGGTTTTTGGCCATTCTTACCTCTTCTTCTGAGAAGTCTCTTGTTAGCTTCTTTGCCCATTTAGCAATTGGTTTACTAGCTTTGGGTGGGGTTGATTTCTTGAGTTCCACGTATATTTTGGATATTATGCCTTTGTCAGAGGTGTTGCTGGTAAGGGTCTTCTCCTAGTATATTGCCTGTCTTTCTAGTTTAGAGACTATGTTCTTTCAAAAGTCCACATCTTAAAGGCATGTAGTCAGAGGTGGGGCCTCGTGAGAAGAAATTAGATTGTTGAGGATTGAACCTTGTATAGGGTGTTGGGACACAGTCCCTTCCCTTTTATATTATTTTATTTTTTAGATATAGTCTTGCTATCTTGCCCAAGGTGGCCTGGAACTTGTGATGCTCCTGCTTCTGCCTCTCCAGTCTTGGGATTACAGGCACACTCAGGCCCTGGTACTGTCCCTGAGTTTTTTTGAGCAAGGCTAGTGCTCTACCACTTGAGCCACAGCTCTACATGTGGCATTTAGGACTTTTCTGCCAAGTTTGGCTTTAGACCACAATACTCAGATCTTAGCCTCCTAAGTAGTTAGGATTGCAGGCATGAGCCACCAGCCAATCTTACTTCTTTTTGCTGGGTAATTAGAAATAAGTCTTGAGGATTTGTCTTTCTGGCTTCAAACATCAATCTTCAGATCTCACTCTCCTGAGTAGCTCAGATTATAGGCCTCCTGTTATGAATAATTTGTTTTTCCCTATTTTCCATAGACAGACATATGAGTAAACAAGCACTTTTTCATAGGTGTAGATTTAGGGAAAATGGGTGGCATTAGATCATCACTGTAGGAAACACATCCCTATGCTGCTAAATGCTTCATTAACTAGTCAGGGAGGGCTGGGAAGGTGGCTCAGTGGTAGAGCGCTTGCCTTGCATGCCTGAGGCCCTGGGTTCGATTCCTCATCACCACATAAGCAAAAGGAAAAAAGCAAGAAGTGGCGCTGTGGTTCAAGTGGTAGAGTGCTAGCCTTGAGCTGAAGAGCTGAGGGACAGCACCCAGGCCCAGAGTTCAGGCCCCACAACCGGACCTCCCAAAAAAAACAAAAAAATAAAACTAGTCAGGGAGCTCTGCAAGAGCAAGGGACATGGAAATTAGAGATTGCAGGAAATTTAACTGCTGGCGGCCAGTGGCTCATGTTTGCAATCCTTGCTGTTCAGGAGGCTGCGATCTAAGGATTGCAGTTTGAAGCCAGCCTGGGCAGAAAAGTCCATAAGATTCCTATTTCCAACTAACTAGCAAAAAGGTGGAAGTGGAGCTGTGGCTCAGTTGGTAGAGCACCAGTCTAGTGGCACAGAAAAAAAAAAGTCAAGCAAGAATACAAGCCACTGAATTCAAGCCCAGCACACACACACACACACACACACACACACACACACACACACACACACACACACACACACACACACACACACACACACACACACACGAATCCCAGCCTGCCTTGTGGCTCCATTTGTCTATTTAATAGTGGGTCATTCAAATAGGGCCTTCACATGCAGCTTGGCAAACGGATCCTCAGGCAGCTGTGTGTGCTAAAAGTATTTTGTACATGTGGCTCATGTGAGCCAGAGCCGGCATTCCAGCACACAAATGTGCCTGTCAGTATTCTCAAGAGATCATACAGGGGCAGGAAATATGTACATACTGTCTGTTTGGGGATTAGACCAAAGACACAGGCAAAGAAACATCTAGAAGCCTACAATTATTCGCGTAAACAAAGCACCCTGCAAGAGAGCTCTATCTCACTTGCTCTCACAGGACAAACATCAGGAGACTGCAATAAAACACCGTTGTGTTGACTGAATTTTCTTTTTGGAGATATCAGAAAAACGCAGTTCTTAAAAGGACACACTGCTTCCTGGCTTAAAATCTTCCATGGTGTTCCTTCACCTTAGCTTTTGAATTATACAAAGACAGATATTTTTCTCCCTGAGCCAAGAAGACTGTGTGCCTTGTATCTCTTACATGGCAGCTACATTTCACAAAGGAGATGGGGTTGTTTCTTTTAATTTTTTAAAACTTGGCTTTTCTGGAAGCATTAAAAGAAAAACTGCTCTGGACTTTGCAACATTCCTTCCCCCACCCCGCCCCCCTCATGTCCCCAAGGCACCATCTTAAGTTGGTAAGAGGAAAAACATTAGCTTCATGGAAACCTGGGAAGAGGTCAAGCAACAAATCCAAAACCACACAGTTCTCAGCATACCTGCCTGAGCAGTTTCTCAATCAACTAGAAGGCTGATTCTTTAAACAGAAGGAGATATGTGTTCATTTTGGAAGACTCTTGGACTGTTTCTAAATGATTGCCATTAGATTCAAGGGAGTATTGCTTCATTTTCACCCAGTAAAGTAAAAATGGAAAAATATTTTGAAAAGCTTGTAGAGAGTCAGGCATGGTTGTTCATACATATAATCCCAGCACTCGAGATACTCAAGCAGGAGGATCCAGAGTTTGAGCCCTATCTAGGCTTAGAGCAAAGCTGTCTCAAAAAATAACTAAAACGAGCTGGGAATATGGGTCACTGCAGGAATGCTAAGCCTCGTAGGTGGAAGGCCCTGGACTCTACCCTCAGTACTGGGAAAAGAAAAAGTTGTAGAAAAATTTCTTCCTGAGAAATCTATAGTTGGTGACTATTCAGCTAGAAAAGTCTATTCGGCGTCTACCACAAGCTTTTGAAGTTGATTTCATGGAGCCTTGTGATTCCCACCCTTTTCTCTGCCTCAGCAGTGTCACTGTGAGAAAAAGCGTCCTAGAGGAAAAGACCAACCACTAGCCGACTAGATGTTTCTACATTTCTGGGCAAAACGACTTTCAAAATATCTTTTCCAGTCTTTTTTTTTTTTTTTTCCTGGAGCTTCATCTTAAGGCCGTACACTCAGCTTAGCTGGCTTGTTTGCTCAGCTAGTGTTCTACTATTTGAGCTATGCCTTCAGACTGATGTTTTGCTGGCTAGTTGGAAATGGAGTCTCACAGACTTTACTGCTTGGGCTGGCTTTGAACCTTGATGCTCCTGATCTTTGCTCCTGATCTTCTTGAGTAGCTAGGATTACAAGTATAAACCACCAGTTCCCTGCTGCTAATCTTAGATATTTGAATTATAGGAAAGAGAAGGACAGCAGGCAAATTAAGACCATTTTCTATACTCTTGCATTTAGGATCCCACCTTTCATCTAACCTAGGTTCAATTCCTGGCTACAACTAGTTCATTAGTGGCTTATGCCTATGATGCTAGCTACTCAGGAAGCTGAGATCCGAGGATCGTAATTCAAAGCCAGGAAAGACCATAAGACTCTTATCTCCACTTAACCACCAAAAAAGCTGGAAGCTGAGCCATGGCTCAAGTGGCAGAACACTAACCTTGAGTGAAAAAAATCTAAGGGAGAGAATCCTTATCCTGAGTTCAAGTTCCAGTACCAACTTTAAACACACACACACAGACACACAGACACACACACACACACACACACACACCCTAGTTCATTGATATATGTAAAGCTTCCCATTTAAACATTCGTAGGAACTCATGCTTTGAGTGGATAATCATTGAAGTCGGTTGGAGTCTCTTCAAGTTCTTTTTAAATTTTTTTTACTGCAAAGATGATGCACAGCGAGGTTACAGTTTCATAAGTCAGGTAATGAGTACATTTCTTTTTGAACAGTGTTACCCCTCTCATTTTCTCCCACTTTCTCTCTCCCTCCTCCCTTCAGGTTCTTTACTGCTCTGGGGCACAAAAATTCTCTTAGCTTAAACTGGGCACCAGTGGCTCACACCTATAATCCTAGCTATTCAGGAGGCTGAGATCTGAGGATTGCAGTTCAAAGCCAGCCTGGGCAACAAAGTCTGTGAGACTCTTAGCTCCAATTAACCACCAGAAAACTGTAAGTAGTGCTGTGGCTCAAGTGGTAGAGTGTTTGCCTTGAGCTGAAGAGCTCAGGGCCAGCGCCCAGGCCCAGAGTTCAAGCTCCCAAACTGACAAAAAAAACAAAAAACAAAAAACAAAAAAAACTCTTTGGTTTGACTTCATTTAAATTGCATATTGTGGCCAGGTGCTGATGGCTCACACTTGTAATCTTAGCTACTCAGGAGGCTGAGATCTGAGGACAGTGGTTTCAAGCCAGCCCTGGCAGGAAAGGACATGAGACTCTTATTTCCAATTAACCATCAGAAAACCAGAAGTGGAGCCGTGGCTCAAAGTGGTACAACACTAGCCCGGAGCAAAAGGAGCTGAGAGACAGTGCCCAGGCCCAGAGTTCAACCCCCAGGACTGACAGAAAAATTAAAAATAAACAAACAAACAGATAAATTGCACAACCCTAGTCCTTTTTTAACCTTCCCTGGTCTTTGCCTATCTCCCTATGCAGCCAGCAGCGTGACTCCTGGCTGAGCTTGTTGTCACTCTCTTGGGTAGTTCAGAGATCTTTCAAAACAAAAATAAGACAATACAGATGCATTCTTCAGCTGAACAGGAATGACTCATCACCCGGGCCAGCCCAAGTTGTTCTTATGTGTTAGTACGTGTAGCTTTCTCTGGTCACTTTGTATAGCAAATTAAATTCTAAGATATTGAAAGTTTAGTCAACGTAAACTGACCATTAAACTCTGATGTCCCTAATATGGTCATGAAATGCAAGTGTTTCTCCCAAAAAACACTGGCCATGACAATGACTTAGATAAGAAAATCCCTAGAACTCTTTGCAGCTGGGTGATGTATCATGTCACTGCTGGCAGAGATGTGTGTGTTTCTTCTGACTCATGACAATCACAAGAACTCGTTCCCTTGTAGATAAAAGAAAGAACTTCAGATAGGTAGGAGATGCAGCTCAGTGGTAGAGCCCTTGTGGTATGTACCAGGCCCTGGGTTCCAGCAAGCGCGCGCGCACGGGCGCGTGCGCGCACACACACACACACACACACACACACAGGAAAACATAATTTTTTTAACACACACACACACACACACACACACACACAGGAAAACATAATTTTTTTAACACACACACACAGACAGACAGGAAAACATTATTTTTTAAACCAAAAGGTAGAAAGGGATGGGTTAAGTTGTAGAGCACCTGCGTAGCAAGTACAAAGTACTGCCACTGCCCCAACCCCCCAAAAAAAAGATAGGAAAAGAAAGAAAGAAGAAAATCAAACAAGTTGAAGGTACGATGACAATAGTTCTACTAGGCTTTATTTTATTTTTTAGCACTAGGAATCAAACCAGGACCTCCCTCACACTAAGCATTCTACTACAGTACTACAGTCCCAGACCCCCAACAGATTTTAGATATGAAAAATGATAGATGTTGTTTTTCAGTTACTAAAAAGTATGAGCTTGGGCCAAGCACCAGTGACTCATGCCTGTAATCCTAGCTACTCAGAAGGCTGAGATCTGAGGATTGCTGTTCAAAGCCAGCCCGGGAAGGAAAGTCCATGAAACTCTTATCTCCAATAAACCACTCAGAAAACCGGAAGTGGCAGTGTAGCTCAAGTGGTACAGCGCTAGCCTTGAGCTGAAGAGCTGAGGGACAGCACTCAGGCCCAGAGTTCAAGCCCCATGACCGACCAAAAAAATTTTTTTTTATGTGTGTGTATGTATGTGCATGTGTGTATGTGTGTGTGCATGCATGTGCATGTGCAGGGATCCTGAGGCTTAAAATCAGGTCCTGGGAGCTATCCTTTAACTTTTTCATTCAAGGTTGGTGCTCAACCACTTGAGCCACACAGCTTCACTTCTGGCTTCTGGTTGGCTAACTGGAGATAAGTGTCATGTGGACTTTTCTGCCCTGGCAAGCTTCAAACCATGTGTCTCAGATCTCCTGAGCAACTAGGATTACAGGCGTGAGCCACCTGGTGCCTGGTGAACTTGGAATTTTTAATCCCTAAACATTCTCATGTAAAAAATGTGTTCAAACAAAAATTTTCAGCTCAAGTTCTGAAATGACTCCATAAGTCTAGGAGAGAGAACAATGCATGTATGCATATGCCACAGGAGAAAGCTTCCTACCAATCCCTCGGGCAGGGAGAGGCAGTGTACTTGTTAAAATCTTACAGAGAAGCATAGATGGGGGACAAAAATGTCACCAGTCCCCGGGCTCTGGTGGCTCACGTCTGTAATCCTTGCTACTCAGGAGGCTGTGACCTGAGAATTGTGGCTAAAAGACAGCCAGGGCAGGAAAGTCCATGAGACTCTTATTTCTAATTAGCCACCAAACAGCCAGAAATAGAGCTGTGGCTCAGATAGTAGAACACTAGCTTTGAGCAAAAATGCCAAGGGACAGAGTTCAGGCCCCAGTATCACATACACATAAACACATATGTATGTACATGCAGGCAGATACATACATACACACACACACACTCATCTGAGATAAAAGGTCAGGTTCATAAAAACTGCAGAGTAGTCCAGCACAATCTAGAGTTACAATGCTAATTTTCATTTTGTGAAATTTGTATTTGTTGATTTTCTTTCATGGATGCCATATGAGCCCCCTCAGTCCCCTCATCGTTCATTGTGCCCATTTTCAACCTAAATAGGAAGATACCCCAATTGGGTTGGGCCTTCAGGTTTTTCTATCTCTAAGTGAGTTCAATGGGGGTAAGTGGGGGGGGGACAGGGCGGGGATATCAGTTAAATGGAAAGTAGAATGTCTCCAAGTTGTTTTTGTCCTTCCTTCCCCTCCTCTGCTTCCTCTTCTAATGGAGCAGGCAATGTCAACACTGTTACTCTGTTAATGTAGCCAGATGTGATGGTCTTCAAACTCCTCAGTTAGATGAAGTCTTTGGTGGTAGTCTGAGCTCGTGGTAAACTCAAGGGACTTCTCTCTGGTTCAGGGCTGTGCAATGTCTGACCCACAGATGGACAGACACATGCACTTTGAGTATGTTTCTCACTGGCTGCTCACGACCCTCTGCCTCGATGGGTAGTTTTGTATGGTCCTCAAAGGATGTTATAAATGTGCAAGTGGAAATAGATTATTCTTCACACCTGGGAGCATCCATGATCCAACACATTACAATCTCACCAGTCTACTCACCTGTTGCCTGACTGAAGTCTGACATTGCGTCCAGATCAAATGGCTCCTGTTGCTTTCCACAGCAAAAGACAGATCTTTGGTGTTTGGGTTTTTCCTCACGAAGAATCTTATTAACCACGCTCAAGTCCTAGCAGGAAGTCCTTTAGACTTGGGAAATGATTAAACACATGCAATTATGAACCAAGAGGATAATAGATAGTCCTCTATAAATACATACATGCAAAGGAACAATCATATCTGAAGACATTTTTCACAAAAATATTGTTCCTTTTAAGTAGAAAGGAAAATTAAACCTCTTTCTCTGAATGTTGAGAAGGGACTCACTTCATTATGTTGAAATCCATTTTTGGGTTTTTTTTTTTTTGTTATTGTTGTCGTTTTTGTCGGTCATGGGGGTTGAACTCTGGGCCCTGGACACTATCCCTGAGCTCTTCAACTCAAGGTGAATGCTCTACCATTGGAGCCACAGTCCCACCAGTTTTCTGGTGGTTAATTGGAGATAAGAGTCTCATGGACTTTCCTGCTCAGGCTGGCTTTGAGCCATGATCCTCAGATCTCAGCCTCCTGAGTAGCTAGGATTACAGGTGTGAGCTACCAGCACCCAGCCCATTCTCATTTTGATGATAAAATCAGTTTATAGTTCTAACAACAGGCACTGGACTCAACAAAAATCTACAGCTCAATATGAATGCAGCAAGTTATTTTTTTCAAATCACATACTGGAAGATAAGATTTATATTTTACTGATAAATTATTCATAGTATTACTCAAAATAAAGCATGGAATATGAATGCAAAGTAACATAATTTTTTAAATTTAGCATAGTAGATGCTTCAAAAGAAAAGGAATATTGCCAGGTGCTGGTGGCTCATGCCTATAATTCTGCTCAAGAGGCTGAGATCTGAGGACTATGGTTTGAAACCAGTCCAGGAAGGAAAGTCTGTGACTCTTACCTTCAATTAACCACTAAAAACACACCAGGAGTGGAGCTGTAGCTCAAGTAGTAGAGCACTAGTCTTGGAATAGAAAAGCTCAACCACAGTGCCCAGGCCCTGAATGCAAGCCCCAGCACACACACACACACACACACACACACACCCTGAATGCAAGCCCCAGCACACACACACACACACACACACACACACACACACACACACACACACACACACACACACACACACACACACACACACACACACACACACACACACACACACACACACACACACACACACACACACACACACACCTGAGTTATCCTTCTGTGGAAGCTTCTGGTTTGGGGAAAACAGTGCCTGATCTTGGTTAAATCCCCAAAGAGACGTGGATCTATTAATTCAAAATTTAATAGAGGATTGGGGCGCAACTCAGTGATACAGCACTTGTCTAGCATGCAGCAGGCCCTGGCTTCCATCCCCAGCACTGTATGCCCAAACAGAAAGCAAGAAGATAAGCAGAAAGTTTCCTAGCTGTAGAGAAAGCCTTATGTGAATGAGAACCACACAGACAGGGTTAGAAAGAGGGTCACTTGGCAGGGAAAGAGCAGTCACAGAGCAAAGACACTGTCAGCAGATGACACAGTACAGGTAACAATTAAACACAGGGGGTGTCCAAATTGTTGGTTTTTGTGGTCTGTCTTCCCTGACCAGAAGGTCTACATGCACAGGGAATGAAATTCTGTCCAGTCCTTTATTCCCAGCTTCTAGAACAGGGCCTGGCTCTTTGACCATTCTCCCAATTATTTGACAAGTGAACATAAGTTGTTTTAGAAGACAAGTTTATTTAAGGAAACTGAATTCCACAAATAGCCAGTGAGCACCTGAACTATTCTTATACCATGCACAGCGCCCATGTGTAGTGCAGAAATAACCATTATGCAAGACTCTGTAATAAGACATGAAAATGTGTTCTGTTGCTATGAAGGAATAAAGGGGCATCTTTAGGAAGAAAATAATATCAAAAAGGGTATTAAATGATAGGTGGTGAGAAAGGCAGAGACTTGAGCCAGAATGATAAGCCCAGGGCTTTGCATTCAGTGTTCTGGGCTTCCTGAGGACTGGAACCATGTCACCTACAATTAAATGTCAGCATCTACAGTACTTCAGTGTATTTCTAGTACGTGCTCAATAAATGTCTACAAGCAGAGTTTGGTGGTACATACCTGCAATCCCAGCACTTGGGAGGCTAAGGAAGCAGAATCATGTATTGGAAGCCAGTTAGGGTTATACAATGAAACCCTGTCTCAAAAAAACAAAATAATGGACAGATGCTTGTAGCTCACACCTGTAATCTTAGCTATATAGAGACTGAGATTTGAGGGTAACTGTTCAAAGCCATCCCAGGTAGAAACGTCCATGAGATTCCATTCTCAATTAACAACCCCAAATGCCAAACTGGAGGTATGGCTCAAGTGGAAGAGTAACTGCTGTGATTTAAAAAGCAGAGCAAGAGCAAAAGGCCCCTAGTTCAAGCCCCAGTACCAGCATAAAACAAAACTTACAATAATAAAATGACAAATATATAAATAAATACTTGTTTGTGAACTGATTAGGTCCAGAGAGGGCACTGGAACAAGCTGAGGCCCTGGCAGGGAGTCACTGGCTTTCTTCCTGATTCTCTGCACTTCAATACCTACGGCAGTCCAGTGTGGACACTGGCAGAGCATGGATACGCTTGCCCTTGAGTTAAATATTAAAACCTCAGTGCCCTCGGCCCTAGTTTGGACTTCCTGAATCCAAACCTGGTGAGGGGCCCAAAAAACCTTCAGTTGAAGCAAATATCGAGCTAAGTTTTGTGCATACCAAAGTTTGGACTTCACTGATGTAAGATTTTGTAGACAAGTGGAAAAAAAATTTAAGAAGAAACCCACAACTCCTCATATCCTCAAGTAACTGAAAACTCAAGGGCAAGGACGTGACTATGACTACTCTGAATGGTTCCTGGGGGCTAAGTACTGTGGAAGATTTATAAATATAGATATATAGCTATACACAAATATGTATATACATATACACAAACATATATAATCATATATGTTTATATATATATGTATATATATATATCAAATCATCAATAACCCAAAGAGTTCATATGGGGATAACTAGCTAGCCTGTGAAGAAACAAGCTGGGAAACAGCAAGTGATGTGCCGAACATTGCAATAACCAGCCAGGAATCAAATTCCTGAGCCGCACACCCTTCTAAACAGCCCTGTAATGAGGGACATGCAGAAATCGGGGAGCCCTCTTCAGAAAATGTTGGCAGCTTCAAATTAGATCTGCCTAAATACATTCCTGGAAATCAAGATTTGAGGACTTAATATATATGTACATTAAGTGTAGACTCTAATATGTCTAAGGTACCTTTAAATTGAATGATCACAGTAAAAGAATCTGAATGTTAAAGCTGCATATGTGTATGTATGTATGTGTATATGTATGGATGTCTGGCCCACCTACATGTACAGGATAGAAAGTGAGGGACAGAAGTGGCAGGAGAAAGCTAGGGAGATACAAACTGACCTTCCACATCTGACAGTTGCTCAGACACAGCCAACTGAGCTGCCAAGGTTGGCCTACTATTTCAAATAGAAGCCCAAAGAGCAGCTTTTCATGTGAAAGGTCTCATTTCTGAAATAATCATAGCTAATTCAGAAATCTAAAATATGCTGGCTGCCTGTCACTTTAGCTACTCAGGAGACTGAGATCTGAGCATCATCCTTTGAAGCCAGCCAGGGGAAACTGTGAGACTCTTATCTCCAATTAATCATCAAAAAGCTGGAAGTGGCGCTGTGGCTCAAGTGTTAAAAGAGTACTATCCTTGAGCAAAAAAGCTCAGACAGTGCCCAGACCCTAAGTTCGAGCCCCAGAACTGGTACTAGGAAGAAAAAACAAAAAAACAAAAAACACCTAGCCTTCAAATAAACAGGTCTGGAAAGCAAATTCAGGCCCATGGAACCTTCTGTTAGAAAGTATTATGCTCCTTAAGATCAGCAGAACGTTCTTCAGGGAAAGTTTCCATCTGTTTGTCTGTGCATCCTGCTCAGAGGAAGGTGTATCTCTAGTATGACTGTAACTTTAGTTTAATAAAACGTTCATCACATTAGCTTTGAGATTTTAGTCAAGTGTATCTGATATATACATATATGTATTTATTTATATAAATTCCACTGTGTCAGTTCACTTCCTTTATCTTGGGTTGCAACAAGTATACTGGGTGATTTTAAGCACGTTATTCCTGGCTTTTAAGTGTATTTTAAAGAAAAATGAACCTGCACTTGGCGCAGGTACTTTTCTAAGCTGCAAGCACCCCCCCCCCCCCCCCACACACACACACCTCCCATGATGAATTTCTTGGTACTGAAGCTTCTTGAGATACAGTCAGAGACGCTTTCCATCCAGGTCTGCCCAAGTCCACACTCACAGGTGCACACGAAGCCCAAACAGGTGACCTGTCACGTCCCAGCCAAAACAAACATTCCACAACACCACATTTCCTAGTGATCGACTTTATGTTATTGCTCTTACCAACTTCTGCCATACTGCTTTATGCCCATTTTTTACAGGGGAACTAGGGAGACTCTGGTATGTTTAAGTGTCTCCACACTCTGCTACTTCCCTCAGCAACGGGATAGCACTGGGGTCTGAAAAACAGTTATGAGTGAAAGCATATCCTGTTCCTCTACGTTCTGCAAGGGGAGACACACTGGTTTCACACCGGGAGGGACAGGACGCTCACCCACCTGAGCCCAGCCCGTCGTGGGCTCACCAGGCGCGGGGTCCCAGCCCCGAGGCCAAGGCGGCGGAGGCGGCCGAGGCGGAGGCCTGCGCCGCGGGGCTGGGGAGGACGCGGGCCCGCGGGGTCCCACACTGCCAGCTCACCCCCACCTCACCGGCAGCCTCCGGGAAGGGCAGCCGGCCGGTCCTCGTCTCGCTGCGTTTCACGGCTATGGGTTTAGTTTTTAGTGTAGTTTTTCCACCGTAAAACAGAGCGCGGCGGAGTTCGCGGAAGCCAGGCTGCTCTCTCCCGGAAGCCTACCCGCCGGGCTCCCCGGCGGCGCGGCCACCCGTGTGCGGGGCTTCCCGAACGGGCCGCGGCGGGGCGGGCGGGCGGGGAGGGGGGGAATCCCGAAAGGGGCCGCGGAGGGGCGGGCGGGGGGGATGTCCCGGCGGGCCCGGGCGCGGGGGGGGGGGGGAGGCCCGGGCGCGGGGGGCGGAGGGGGCCCCGGCGGTGGAGGGCGGAGGGCGCCCCAGCTGCCCCGGGAGCCCGGGACCCCGCTCCAGCTGCGGGGTTCGGTCGCCCTGCGGTTCGCTGGCTTTAGATAAAGTGAGGAACTCGCACCGCGGCGGCCGCGGAGGACTCTGGCTCCCCCCCACACTCTTCCCCTCCCCTTCCCGCCCTCCCTCACCTCCGTTTCCCTTCTCCCCTCCCCCGCTGCTCCCTCGCCCCTCCTCCTACCTCTGCCTTCCCCTTCCCTTCTTCTTCCCGGGCCACGGCTCTTCCTCCCGTCCCCTCCCCAGGGGGAACCTTCCCTCTCCCTCCCCCACCCTCGCGAGTCCCCGGCTCCCTCCTCCTCCCCTCCCCTTCTCTCCCCCCCCCCCTTTCCCCCCTCCCTTCTCCCCCCACGGGTCTCCGGCCCCCTCCTGTCCCCTTCTCCCTCCCCCCCCTCCTCCGCGGCCCCCGGCCTCCTCCCCCACTTTCCCTCCCCTCCCGCCCCCCCGGGCTGCGGGCGGCTCTGTGGTTTCTGAGCACACACATTTGGGCAGATTGTGGTTCCTAGGCTCCGGGCCAAGAATTCCGAGGAGAAAACGTTGCTGGCTGCAGCCCCTGGGGCGGGCGCACGCCCTTCCTCCTCCCGGGCCGGGGCTCGGCTGCGCGCACAGCCCGGCGCGCACGGGCAGCCCCGAGCTTCCCCCCGCACGCCCCGACCCCGCTGCGGAAAGCCAGCCGCTCGCGTTATTTTCGGCCGGGAAACGGGGCCGGGAGGGGGAGGAGAGCGGGTCGTGGGGTGCGGCGGCGGGAGGGCGGTTCCGCTAGGGGGGAAGTGGCGGTGGAGCTCGGGTGGCCTCGATGATGGTACGGGGAAAGCGGGCGCTGCGGCTCCCGTCGGATCCTAGCTGCTCAAGAGGCAGAGAGCTGAGGGCTCCAAAGCCATCCTGGGCAGAAACGTCGCTCCAAGTAACCAGCATGAAGCCGGAAGTGGAGCTACGGTGCAAGTGGTAGAGCAGAATACCAGCCTTCAGCGGGAAAAAGCCAAGCAAGAGCAGGAGGTCCTGAGTTCAAGCCCCTGTACCCACCCCACGTACAGATCCGAGGAGATAGAAGATGACTTGCACAGCTGAAATAAAGCGGCTGAGGCGTCAGTAGAAAGCAACCCGCCCCCCACCCCGGCCAGGTCTCATGGAGAGGGATCAGATGTGGGGTACCCCTGCAAGGTGATGATGTCTGCTTCCTCAGGGGAAACCCCCACACCGGGCAGACACGCGGTAATGCCTAACTTCCACGCTCCTCGCAGCGCACGCCTTGCCAACTTTGCCGGCCCGGGATCCTGGCGACGCCGAGGCCACGCCCACAGGCGGTGGAGCGCCCAACTCCAGAGCTGGCTCGGCGTCCGAACCTGGAACCGGCTCGGCTCGGGGTACAGCAAGGTAGCCTTGCAGGCAGAGGACCGCGCTGAAAAGTGTGGCCGCACTGAGACTTCCCTTGGGGAATAATCAGAACCCCCCCCCCCCTCCCCAGCCGTGTTCCTGCAGCCTTTGTCTAGCCGGTTCAGAATTCCTAGACCCTCCTTGAACTAGTATCTTATGGTTAACCCCAGTCTCCTTGTGACTCATTAGGGAATTTCCCCGGGCCCTTTGCTAGTATCCCTGTGCAGTTACAGAACTATCCAACAGGATATATATATATATATATATATATATATATATATATATATATATATATCCCTACAAATACACAATAGGAAAGAAAGAGCAACAAAGCAAGTACTGGAAAAGTTTAATACAACTCTTGGAACAGGGAGGAATTTCATCCTGGAACCAATTGGGATGTCTGACTATAGTATTTTACAAGGTGTTTCTTTTCCTTCCTTCCTTTCTCCCTCCCTCCCTCCCTCCCTCCCTCCCTCCTTCCTTCCTTCCCCCCCCCCCCCCCGCCTTTTTTTGGTGGGTGGTGGGGCTTGAACTCTAGGCCTGGGCACTGTCCCTGAGTTCTTCAGCTCAAGGTTAGCACTCTATCACTTGAGCCACAGTGCCACTTCCGGCTTTTGTTGTTGTTGTTTATGTGGTGCTGAGGAATCAAATCCAGGGCCTCAGGCATTCGAGGCAAGCACTCTACCACTGATCCACCTTCCCAGCCCCCTCCCTCCCTCCCTCCCTCCCTCCCTCCCTCCCTCCCTTCCTTCCTCCCTCCCTCCCTCCCTTTCTTCCTTCCTTCCTTCCTTCCTTCCTCCCTTCCTTCTTTTGGAAATCCAGACTTGAACTCAGTACCTGATGCTTTCACTCATTGGCTAGTGCTCTACAAACTGAGCCATGCCTCCAACCCAAGGTGTTTATTTACTCTGGTGATGAAGAAGATGGATACTGGGAAGAGGATTTAATGGAACATGTGTAACCCAACTGAATGTGTATTCTTCACTGTTTCTTTCTTTTCTTTTCTTTTCTTTTCCTTCCTTCCTTCCTTCCTTCCTTCCTTCCTTCCTTCCTTCCTTCCTTCCTTCCTTCCTAACTTCCTTCCTTCTTCTTCTTTGTTGATAGTGGGGCTTGAACTATGGGCTTGCACTCCAGTTTTCTAGTGGCTTATTGGAGATACAAGTCTCATGGACTTGCCTGCCCTGACTGGCTTTGAACCTTGATCCTCAGATCTCAGCCTCCTGAGTAGCTAGGATTACAGGCGTGAGCCACTGGCTCCTGGCTTTTCACTGTTTCTTTCCAGGTACAAAACACTTGCTCCCTTTTGGCACCTTGGATAATTTCTTCACAGAAGATTTTGAGAGCCCACTAAGGATGTCTTTGGCTTCCATTGCTATTTTTACTCCTTAACATCCATACATTCATAAATCACCAAAATGTCTCCATCTTTCCCCCACAACAATTCTGGACTGGCCCAGCCTGCTAAGGAAGTCAGTGAGAAAACCCAGGTCTCAAGTTTAATGTCCACACATGGTCTAGCACGGCACAGAGGAAATCGGTGTTTAAGAGGCGGTGTGATGGAGTAACTCAAGGTGCTATCTGATGGCTCATTTATTTCTAAACCTAGTTCAGCTGCTGTGTTCATAAATAACTCTCCTACTGGAGTCTAAGAAGTTCTCTTCGTTCTTTATGCTAAGAATTGGAGCCATCAAAAGAGAGCTTACTACACACTGAAACCCAAACCTTGTTTGGGGACCAGAAAAATTTGTGGACCTTAGGTTGAGGACCAAGTGAAAACAAAAATGATTTTCATTGGTCAATGCCCCAATAACAGAGGGATGCTTTGGCCAAGGGGAAGGAGTGTCAATAGTTTCAAGTTATTACTGCTCCACAGCAGAATCTGGCTATTTTTCCCATGTTAGTCAGCACTTCTTGATTGTTTTTTTCTTTTCTCTCTCCTGCTCCCTCTCTCCTTCCTCTTACTTGTTCCTTTCCTCTCTCCCCTTCCTCTCTCTTTCTTCCTTCCTTTCTTTCTTCCTTTCTTTCTTTCTTCCTTTCTTTCTTTCTTTCTTTCTTTCTTTCTTTCTTTCTTTCTTTCTTCCTTCCTTCCTTCCTTCCTTTCTTTCTTCCTTTCTTTCTCTTTCTTTCCTTTATTTCTCTTTCATTGTTGTTGTTGCTGTGCCAATCCTGGAGCTTGAACTCAGGGCCTGAGTGCTTTTCCTGAGCTTTTGTGTTCAAGGCTAGCACTCTATCTCATGAACCACAGTTCCACTTATTTTTGTTGTTGTTGTTAGTCATGGGGCTTGAACTCTGGGCATGGGTGCTATCCCTCAGCTCTTCAGCTCAAGGTGAGTGCTCTACCACTTGAGCCATAGCACCACTTCCAGTTTTCTAGTGGTTTATGTGAGATAATAGTCTCATGGTCTTTCCTGCCTAAGCTGGCTTTTAACCGAGATCCTCAGATCTCAGCCTCCTGAGTAGCTAGGATTATAGACATGAGTCACAGGTGCCCGGCTTTTTAAAAAATAATTGTTTGATAGTGCTTATGATGAAACCCAGGGTCTGGCACACACCTGGCAAATGCTGTACAACTCAGCAACCTACTCTAGATTCTTTTTTTTTTTTTTTTGGTCTTGACAGGTCTGAGGCTGTCCCTAAGGGATTCTTCTTTTCCTGAAGTCTAACATCAGGTTTTTCTTGTGCTAAGACATCTCTAGTTCATTTTATTTGTTATGACACAATAATTGTGTGGTTTTTGTTTTTATTTTGTCAATCCTGGGGCTTAAATTCAGGGCCTGGGTACTATCCCTGAGCTTCTTTTGCTTAAGACTAATACTTGAGCCACACTGTCACTTACAGCTTTTTCTGTTTATGTGGTACTGAGGAATCGAACCCAGGGCTTCATGCATGCTAGGCAAGCATTCTAGCACTAAGCCACATTCTCAGCTCCTTGCTCATAGTTCTGGAAGTTGGCCACAAGGGCACTGCTGTGGTACCTGGTGAGGGCCTTCATAACATAGCAGAAGAAGGGACAGAGCATGTGAAAAAGCAAAGAGGCTTGGCCTGTAATCCTGACTACTCAGGAGGCTAAGATTTAAGGAATATGGTTCACACTTGGGCAGGAAAGTCCATGAAACCTTTATCTCCAATTAACTGGCAAAGCTGGAAGTGGAGCTGTGGCTCAAGTGCTAGAGCACAAGCCCTGAGTGAATAAAACTAAAGGACATACCCCAGGCTCTGAGTTCAAGCCTCGGTACTGGTACAATGAAAGAGAGAAGGAAAGGGGGAGGGGGTACCGTGTAAGCCTAAGGGAGGGGAAACTTAGTCCCCCCTTGATACTTCACCCTTTGCTGGTGATTACATTGCAAGCACTACCCATTCTTCAGTCCTGTCTATCACTTCACTACCCAGCATTTTCCTGAGTATCATTCCAAGATCACTTCAGCACCTGTGCAAAAGCAGCGAGCCACACTGGGGTGTTTGCCTTCTTTTTCACTTGAGACTGTGCAAACAATGGCTGCAGCCCATGTCTGGCTCTAGGGGTGGGGAACTTCTACCAGCTACCATAGAACAGTGAGAGAGGTTCTCTGTTTTCATACCTCTCCTTTTAAAAAATTAATGTTTTGATGTTATTATAAGGGTGATGATGTACAGTTACATAGGTCAGGTAATTAGTACATTTCTTTTTGGACAATGTCACCCTCTCCCAGCTTTTTCCTTCCGTCCCCACCCACACTGTGTATATGGTTCATTTTTCTAGTGAGTACCACTGCTGCACTTGTTCACCATTTGTCCCTCCATTTCTGTGCCCCCCCACACCCTCCCAAAGACAGATAAACAAATAAACAAGATATAAAGAAAAGGAAAATAGCAACAAAAAAACCTCCTCTTTCCATTTCCTGGAGTTTCCTTTTGATAAATATTATTTTATATGATGAGATATACATAGGCATTTTTAAAAATGAGCATACTGCAGCTTGAAGGGTTCATTGGAGATAAGAATGTCATGAATTTTCCTGCCCAGGCTAGCTTCAGACTTGGATCTGAGCAGTCTTCCTTAAATCTTGTCAGGGGACCAGGTCTCTTATTTCTACATGTACAGGTTGCTGCTGACTCCTTCACAGGAAGATGAGGAGCAATAAAGTCAAGACAAAATTGTGTGTGTGTGTGTGTGTGTGTGCATGCACGCACGCACGCGTGTGCTCTCGCACACCCATACTAATCATGGGGACTTAAACTCAGGGCTTGAGTACTATTCCTGAGCTGTTTTTTGCTCAAGGCTAGTGGTCTACCCTTTGAGCCACAGCTTCACTTTTGACTCCTTTTTTTTTTGGTGGTTAATTGGAGAGAAGAGTCTCATGGACTTTGCTGCTAAAGCTGTCTTTGAACATCATTCCACAGAGCTCAGCCTTCTGAATAGCTAGAATTTCAGGCATAAGCCACCAAGTGCCTGGCTCTGGGTGAATCTTTCTAGCTGCAGCAGCTGGATTCCTTTCCATGGCCATGGCTTCTACACCCACTATCATTCACCCTCTGAAAACAGTTAAGGAAACATCCGTTTTCCAAACATCTTTTATCTCCCATCACATTTATTGTTTCCAGCTGCTAAAAATTGGCACTCTCCTAGGTAGGTTTGCCCCTCCAATCATCAACTGGCCATTGTCTCTTGGGATGTGCTGACTTAGTAGGGGAGAAGAGGCAAGTGACAGGAAGCATAATTAGCAGTCTCCTCCCTGGCACCTGGGGATTTCTGTCATTCAAGTCCCTGGGTGTGTGCCATCCATAACTGCAAACCCACAGAGCCGACTGCTAACTACAGTCAACTGTGCCTTTGCCTTCAGGAATAGGAAGCAGCAGGAAACTCTTATTTCCTAACCCAGTTGGCCTTGGATGTGAGGATGTTTTTGCCTGGTGGGAACCGTTCTGAGAGTCAATAGTGTATTATTTTAGACCAAGAAATGCTGGCTCTCCAGGATATTATAAGGAAATGGTTGTCAAGAAAGCCTCATGGGCGGCTCTGTCTTTGTCTTTGTCTGAGTTAATGCTTATTTTACTTTTGGTGCAAGTATAAGGGAGCTTGAACTCAGGGCTGTCCCTTAGCTTTTTCACTCATGGCTGGTGCCTTACCACTTAAGCTACACTCCAGTTCCAGCTTTTTCTGTGATTAATTGGGCAGAAGCGTCTCAGAGACTTTCCTCTTGAGCTGGCTTTGAACTTCCATCCTCACATGGCAGTCTCCTGAGTAGCTAGGATTACAGATGTGAGCCACTGGTGCCTGGCTGAGTTAAAACCTTTTGCTTGTGAGTTATCAACTTGAACCTAATATAAAGGGATTTATAAAGGTAGAGCAATGTCTTGTGAAGCCCATGGGCAGATGGCTTTAACACAGCCTGTGTGTCTCCCACACAGCCAGGACCCTTTCGGGCAGCACACTTTAACAACACCATGTTTATATAACATCTATGACAGTCCAAATCTGAATTTCCAGGAGAGAGAATTTGGCCCTGTCTGGGTCAACTGCACAGCCTTGGCCCCTTTCAGTGTATCTGGGACCAGGCAGAGCTAGGAATACTCATCCACATGGATGGCTGAAGATATTCTTAGAGGAGTCAGCTGGGAGCTGATGGCTCTTGCCTGAAATTCTAGCCACCCAGGAGGCTGAGATCTGAGGATTGTGGCTCAAAAGCAGCCTGGGTAGCTAACTCCATAAAACTCTTATCTCCAGTTATGCAAATTGCTAGAATCTGGAGCTGTGGCTCAGGTAGAACACTAGCCTTGAATGAAAAAGATAAGTTTCTCGGCCTTGAGTTCAAGCCACAGTACACACACACACACACACACACACACACACACACACACACACAGAGTCAAGCACACTGAGTGAACATTTAAAATGTATGACTCTACTCAGATGAGTTATTGATACAGAGAGAGAGCGTGACAAGATCCAAGGAGAAGTCTTGAGAAACAATTCAAATATCACAGAGACCTCAATTATTTGCCTAACCTCAGAGGTGATAAATTGTCTGCTGTGGCAGGTAGCATATGTTTACATAGAAGCTTCCTTGCAATCTACCTCTATCCTTTCTGAGACCACCTAAAAGTTATCTTCATTCTGAAAGAACTAGCATAGGTACTTCCATCCTGGTGAAATATGTCAGCTAGACAGATACTGAAAATTAAAGTGGATGATGATGATGACAATAATGATGATGACAACAGCCAGAGCTTAAACTAAGAACCTGTGCTCAACTTGGTTGCTCATGGCTGGTGCTCTACCACTTTACTCATACCACCAGTCTGGCACTTTGCTGATTAATTGGAGATGGAGCTTTAGGACTTTTTTTCCCAGGCAGGCTTTGATCCTTTTTTTTCTTTTTCTTTTTCTTTTTTATTGTGAAAATACTGTACAGAGGGGTTACAATTACATGGGCAAGATTATGAGTACATTTCTTATCAAGCATTGTCAAGCATTGTAGCCTCCTCTTTTGTTTCCCTTTCCCATCCCTTCCCATCCTCCCCCCCCACCCCACCAATCATCCCCCACATCAAAGTTGTAAAGTTCGTTTTCGACATAACGACTTGTACATCTCATTGTTGCAATGGGTCCACCTGTATCCCTATTTAAACAATTTGTTTTTCCCCTAGGCTTTGATCCTTCAAGATCTCAGCTACCAGAATAGCTAGTATTATGTGTCCAGCTGAAAATGTAAAAACTGCATGTTTGAAATGTATGAACCAGCATATATCCACATTTACTGTATTTTTACTCAGGTGTTTATATTTTTGACAATACTGGGGCTCGAACTCAGGGCCTTACACATGCTAGGGAGGCATTCAACCACTTAACCATATTTTGCTCCATTTTTGTTTGCTTTATTTTCCAGCTAATGTCTCACTGCTTTAATTATTTTTCAGATTAAGTCTTGTGTTTTCTGGCAGGGGTCAGTGTAAGATGGTAATCCTCCTATCTAAGGCCTCTTTCTCGACAGGCTGAGATCTGAAGATTGAGGTTTGTAGCCAGCCCAAGCAATCAGCTTCAAGAGACTCTTATTTCCAGTTCACTAGAAAAACAAACAACAAACAAAAAAAGTAAGTGAATGTGTGGTTCCAGTGGTAGAGCACCATCCTGGAGCAAAAGAGGTAAGCAAACTCATGGCATCCTGAGTTCAAGCCTCAGTACCAATACATTAAACAAAAAAGAGACTGCTATAAAAAGACTTTTTATTTTGGAAGTACTTAGGAAAGAAAGGTGACTAATAATATTAGCAATTGACTGAACGAATGAATGCATGGTTCGTTGTACACTGAAATGTAATCTAGATGACCACAACTTTGTGTGTGTGTGAGTGTGTTTGTGTGTATGCTGATACTGGGGCTTGAACTTAGTGCCTTGGCATTATCCCTAAATTTTTTCACTGAAGATTGGTGCTCTACACATTTCTACTTCTGGCTTTTTGCTGGTTAATTGGATTCACATGGACTTTTCTGCAATCCTCAGAGCTCAGCCTCTTGAGTAGCTAGGATTACAGGTGTGAGCCACTGGCATCTGGCTAGAGAATGACTGTTTAGATTTATGCACCAGTGCACTTAAGAAAACAAAATTACATCGTGCAGCTGTTGTATCCACAAAGGGAAGCTGCTTTCCATGTGGCTGGTATCTGGTGTTAAGTGATCTCTTGGACAAGGGGGCAAGTCCAGAGTTGGGCAAAAGAAATATGACTGGCGAGGAGTAAGAGAACTTGACTTCTTTGTTTGATAGGAGGGTTGGGCTGGAAAATCAAGGCAGTGCTTATGAAGTTCAGTAAGGTATTAGAGAAGAGTCCTTTGTAGTGTGCCTGCTGGTTAATGGAAAGATATTAAACAGATCTTGGTACAATTAGATGGATTCACAGCTGGAAGAATGATCACTTACCAAAAGTTTTGGTGCGTTCCAGCTTTGATGGCAGTCTCTCCAACTGACCACAGGCCTCTATCTTCAGCTCTTCACTCAAAACAGAATTCTCAGGAGAGCTACAGGCTGAAGGTATCTGTTGCTGACACAAAGCTGAGAGGAATAGCTTATATGTTAAGATACTAGACTCAGAATCCAAAAACCTTTTAAGAAATAACTCCGGTGTAAAAAAAAAAAAAAAGAAAAGAAAGAAAGAAAGAAAGATGGGCTGGGAAGGTGGCTCAGAGGTAGAGCGTTTGCCTTGCATGCATAAGGCCCTGGGGTCGATTCCTCAGCACCACATAAGCAAAATGAAAAAAAGCCAGAACTGGCGCTGTGGCTCAAGTGGTAGAGTGCTAGCCTTGAGCTGAAGAGCTGAGGGACAGTGCCCAGGCTCAGAGTTCAGGCCCCACGACCGGACCCCCCCCCCCAAAAAAAAAAAAGCAAACAAGATAAAATACAAGTTGTTTTGTTTTTGGTTTTGGTTTTGTTTTTTTGGCCAGTCCTGGGGCTTGAACTCCTCAGGGCCTGAACACTATCCCTGCGCTTCTTTTACTCAAGTCTAGCACTCTGCCACTAAGCCACATTCCCAGCCCCTAAAATACAAGGTTTACAAACATGATTGAGGAGCTAGGTACTGGTGGCTCATGACTATCATCCTAGTTATTCAGGAGGCTTATATCTGAGGGTTGTGGTTCAAAATCAGCCAGAGCAAACAAATCCATGAGATTCTTTTTTTTTTTTTTTGGTCCGTCATGGGGCTTGAACTCTGGGCCTGGGCGCTGTCCCTCATCTCTTCAGCTCAAGGAGAGCCCTCTACCACTTGAGCTACAGCACCACTTCCGGTTTTCTGGTGGTTTATTGGAGATAAGAGTTTCACCGACTTTCCTGCCCCGGCTGGCTTTGAACCACCATCCTCAGATCTCAGCCTCCTGAGTAGCTAGGATTACAGGCGTGAGCCACTGGTGCCTGGCTCCATGAGATTCTTATCTCCAGTAAACCCTCAAAAAGACAGAAGTAGAGCTGTGGTTCAAGTGGTAGAGCACCAGCTTCGAGCAAAAAAGCCAAGTTAAAGCATAGGCCCTGAGTTCAAGTTCCAGTAGCAGCATTACCCCCTCCAACCCCCTCTCCCACACATACAATCAAAGTTAGGAATAAAGTAGCACATTTTATAGAGATCTTGACCCACTAGAGCATGAAGTGAAGACAGAAATCCAACAGCCTTGAAACCCTGCCATGTCCTTGTAGAGTATGGCCCTTGACCTTCAGGTCAAAGTCCTGGCTATCTCTGACCTTGACATTCCTTAACCTCAAGCATTTATCACAGCATAGCTCACCTTTCCTCTGTGCCGGGTGGTCATATATCCATCCTCTTGGTTGAGACACTCCTGCAATGGCTATCTCCTCATTAGACGTGTCCTACTTCCTACCCTAAACATGCTGTCCAGGTACTTATCACAGACACTACTTTCTACTTGGACTTCCTATTTAATTTCCTGGAGGGCTGGCGCTTTGGCTCCTTCTTTTACCTCTTTTTTTTGTTTTGGTCAGTCGTGGGGCTTGAACTCTGGGCTTGGGTACTATCCCTCAGCTCTTCAGCTCAAGGCAGCGCTCACAGTGCCACTTCCGGTTTTCTAGTGGTTTATTGGAGATAAGAGTCTCACGGACTTTCCTGCCCCGGCTGGCTTTGAAATGCGATCCTCAGATCTCAGCCTCCTGAAAATCGAGGATTACAGGCATGAGCCACCAGCGCCCGGCTCTCCTTTTACCTCTTAAGATACCATACAAAGTCAAGGATTTACTTTATTTTTAATTTTGTTGGTTGTAGGGCTTCAACTCAGGGCCTAGGCCTTGTCCCTGAGCTTTTTTTGCTGGAAGCTAGTGCTCTGCCACTTTGAGCTACAGCTCCACTTCCAGTTTTCTGGTGTTACTTGGAGATAAGAGTTTCACAGACTTTCCTGTCCCTGCTGTCTTCAAATTGCAATGGTCAGATCTCAGCCTCCAGAGTAGCTAGGATTATAGTCATGAGCTACCAGAACTGGCTTCAGAATTTATTTGTTTTTTGTTTTTGTTTTTGGTTAATACTGGGTTTTGAATTCAAGGCCTTGTATTTGCTTGGATTGCCTGCCTAGCTGGTTCTCTTCCACCTAAGTCAAGCTTTCAGCTCGACATTTTCTGGTTAGTTTAGAGATGGACTTGAGAATTTTTATGCCCAGGCTTGCCTCAAACCATGATTCTCTAGATTTCAGCCACCTGAGTAGCTAAGAGTACAGGTGTGAACCACTGATGCTCAGCTTCAATGAACCATTTTTGACATCTTCACGGAGTTAAATGAATCCATGCACCAAGACTACAAAGGAAATCATTTAGGAACTGTCTTGAGAGCCTTAGATGGGCAGCTTGTGTGAAAGGCTTTTCCCATAAGGGCAGGATAGAGCAAAGCTTCAAGCTCTAGGGAATAGGAGCTTGTAAGACGCCCCTGAGATTCCTAAGCATTGGGGATAGTAGAACATTTGGGGTGTACCTCAGTGGTATAAGAAAGCCACCTGTCAGGCATATTAGTCAGTTGTTTTTTTTTTTCCAGTTCTGGGAATCAAATCAAGTTCCTCTACTACTGACCTGTATTCTCAGGTGCCAGTGGTTCATAACTGTAATCCTAGCTACTCAGGAGGCTGAGACCTGGAGGATCAAGATTCAAAACCAGCTTGGTCAGAAAAGTCTGTGAGGCTCCATCTCCAAAATAACCAGCAAAATGGCAGACTGGGGCATGGCTCAAGAGCAATTAAGTTAAGTAAGAGTTTGAGGCCTAGGGCTGGGAAGGTGGCTCAGTGGTAGAGCACTTGCCTTGAATGCATGAGGCCCTGGGTTCAATTCCTCAGCACCACATAAGCAAAAAGAAAAACAATGGGGCTGGGAAGGTGGTTCAGTGGCAGAGCGCTTGCCTTGCATGCCAGAGGCCCTGGGTTCGATTCCTCAGCACCACATAAGCAAAAAGAAAAAAAGCCGGAAGTGGTGCTGTGGCTCAAGTAGTAGAGCGTTAGCCTTGAGCTGAAGAGCTGAGGGACAGCGCCCAGGCCCAGAGTTCAGGCCCCACGACCGGACCCCCCCCCCAAAAAAAAAAAAAAAAAAAAAAAGAAAAAAGAGTTTGAGGCCTAGAGTTCAAGCATAGGAACTGGCACACACAAAAACTTTTCTTACTGCAAAATTTTATGAGATTAACACAGGCCAGGTTATTTCTTTCTCATTAAGACAGTTTTTTTTTTGGAGGAGTGGTGGGGGGAACAGGGATAGGCAAGTAATCTACCTACTGGGAGGCAGAAATCTAGAGGATCTTGATTTCAAGTTAGCCTGGGAGAAAAGTTAGTGAGACCTCATCTTTTTTTTTTTTTTTTTTTTTTTTTTTTGTGGGGCTTGAACTCTGGGCCTGGGCACTGTGCCTCAGCTCTTCAGCTCAAGGCTAGCAGTCTACCACTTAATCCACAGCACCACTTCCGGTTTTCTGAGTAGTTTATTGGAGATAAGAGTCTCATGGACTTTCTTGCCTGGGCTGGCTTTGAACCATGATCCTCAGATCTTAGCCTCCTGAGTAGTTAGGATTACAGGCGTGAGCCACCGGTGCCTGGCAGTGAGACCACATCTTAATAAACAAGCCAGCGGTGGTGGCATAGACTACTCTAGGTAATACGTAGGAAGATTGCTAGTAAGGCTAACCTTGGATAGGAACTGGAGACATTACCTGAAAAATAACTAAAGCACAAAAGGCTGGAGGTGTGGCTTAAGTAGTAGAGCACTTACCTAGCAAACACATGCCCTGAATTCAAACACCAATACTGCCAAAACCCCAACAAAACAGCCAAAAAAACAAACAAAAGCACATTAAAAATAAACAAAAATAAAAACGGGCCTGCTGGGCACCAGTGGCTCACACCTGTAATCCTAGCTACTCAGAGGCTGAGATCTGAGGATCACATTTCAAAGCCAGCTCGGGCAGAAAAGTCCGTGAGACTCTTATCTCCAATAAACTACTAGAAAACCGGAAGTGGTGCTGTGGCTCAAGTAGTAGAAGAGCTGTGGGAAGAGCACAGGGAAAGCGTTCAAGCCCCATGAACAACAACAACAAAAAAAAACCAAAAAACCGGGCCTGCTGAAATAGTTTTTGTATTCAAACAAACACATCTCTGATGTATTAAATGTGATAAAATAAAAGGATTTAATTGATTGAAACTGTAACCTTTTTTCTGAAACACCCTCAGGAAAATGTGAGCTTTAGAATAGAGGTTTCTTGAGAAATATGTGCCATTCTCAGGATGTGTCCCCCAGGATGATGAGAAGTAATTGTTTATCTTATTTGCATATGTGGTGTGCTCACCACCCTTCTAACTAAAGTATTGATAAGACCTGGCATCTGTTCTTTTAATACTTTATAGACACAAGAAAAATAAATGATCCCACTGTAAGTATTAGGGCTGACAGAAGAGTGAAGACTCTGGTTTGCCTTTTCTGTCTGTTTTTTGTTTGGTTTTGTTTTGTTTCTGAGACAGGGTATTGCTTTGTTGTTATTGCTGTTTGCTACCTTTTTTTTTTTTTTGGCTGAGACTGGGTCTAGAATTCAGAGCTTTGCTCTCTTGTGTGGCCTTTTTATTCAAGGGTAGTGCTTTACCATTTGAGCCACAGCTCCATTTCCTGCTTTTTGTTGGCTAGTTGGAAATAAGAACCTCTCAGACTTGTCTTCTTGGCCTGGTTTCAAATGGGGATCCACATATCTCAGACTCCTGAATAGTTGAGATTATAGGTATGAGCCACCAGCACCTGGCTTTGTTTTTGAGATGAGGTCTCACCAGATAGCCAAAGTTAGCCCCTAACTAGAGAGTCTTCTGCCTCAGTCTCCTGAGGGCTGAGATTACAGACATGTACCACCACACTTTGTCTCAAACATTTCCTTTTTCTTTTTTAAAGGGCACTAAACTGGGCACTGGTGGCTCACATCTGTAATCCTACCTACTCAGAAGTCTGACATCTGAGGATCATGGTTGAAGCCAACTCAGGCAGAAAACTGTGAGACACTCTTAGCTCCACTAAACTACCAAAAAAACTGGAAGCGGAGCTGTGATTCAAGTGGTAGAACACTAGCTTTGAGCAAAAAAAGCTGAGGGACAGTACCCAGGCCCTGAGTTCAAGCCCTAGGACTGGCACAAAAAAAAAAAACCCAAACCAAACAAATGATCATTAAAAGCTTAGAGGTCTATGTGTTTTTATAAACTAAAACCAACAAAAAACGTACCCAGAGAGGGCTGTCTCTCACTGGCGGAATAGGGAGAAAATGCCAGCGTGGAAGAAAGTCTAGGCAGCCTGCAGCTGTCTCCGGGACGGCTTTACTTTACTGTCTCCAAGCAGGCCAAGAGCCTACATACTGCCCCAGTGTGCCTTGGGAATTTATGACTGTTTCTCTGGCTATGGGATGAGAGATTTTTGCTGCCTAAAACCCCCAGAGGCTGGGATTACACAGCTAATGTTCTGTTAACCCAGTGAGCCGAAAGATGCTCTTTCCTGGAATTCGGAGTTTTTAAAACTTATTTCAGAAAACAAATTGACAAGCCCAGAGCTTGACCACATCAAAAACCATCAAGAGCCAGGCCCTAGTGGCTCATGCCTACAATCCTAGCCACTCAGGAAACTGAGATCTGAGGATTGTGGTTCAAAGCCAGCCTAGGCAGAAAAGTCCATGAGACTCTTATTTTTAATTAACCAGCAGTGGAGCTGTGGCTCAAGTGGTAAAGTAACCATCTTGAGTGAAAATGCTAAGGGACAGGGCCTCAGCCTTGAGTTCAAGGCCCAGTACCAGCACACAAAATAAACTGAAACCCCTTAGTATAGCTACTTAAAGATAATAATAATAACAACAATAAAAATTAAACAACAGAAAAGGAAAGTAAGAGTTTCATAGAAGTAAACTTGGAATAAGCCTGTTTTCTCTACTAACTTCAGCCAGATTCTAGGACCCAGATTCAGGAGGAAGGAAGGAAAGGATATGGGTGATAAACAAAGATTCCTGAAGAGCTTCAAGAAAATGAATTTGCTTGGAGTTCAGGTCAGTGATGGCAGAGCAAAAGATCAGGATTCCCAGTGCTTCTATTGCTTGATCTCAGAGGACTACTAAAGTTCCTCCTTGGCTGTCAGCCTCAGGGGGTGGCTTTCCTATGGGACTCTGTCACTTAGACTACAGTGTTTCCATAGGGACTCCATCCTGATTCTGCTCTTGTCCCCATCAGTAGGATCAAGACACCTGTCAGACCAAGTCAGGCCACATTCCAATTGCTTGTTTACATGTTTTCACAGGGCTGCAAATGTCTTCAGGACAGGAATGTATTTGTTAACACTAGTATATCCCCCAGCAGCCACCACTGCCCCAGTCCCAGTGTTAGCCCTCAGTAAAGAGGCAATGCCCATGTGCCTCTAAGCATATAAGGGAGTATTTATCAACATGAGCTCCAGGAAATGGAAACAAGAAGATTATTTCTTCATTGTTGTTTTTGTTTTCTTCTCCTTGTGTCTTGTTTGTTCATTTATCTGTCTTTGGGAGGGTCAAGGTGGACAAAGAAATGGAGGGACAAAGAGTGAGCGAATGCAACAGTGGTACTCACTAGATACTGTATTGAAAATGACTACAACTTGTGATGGGAATAGGAGGAAAAACTGGGAGATAGTAAGGGAAGAGGTGACATTAGCCAAAAAAAAATGTACTCATTAGCTGACATGTAACTATAACCCCTCTATGCATCATCTTTATAATAACAATAACATCATCTTCATAATAACAATAAAATTTTTTTAAAAAAAGATTCTGGCTTGTAGTACACACTTAGGATCCCAGTACTGGGGAGGCAGAGCCAGGAGGAAGATCATGAGTTCCAGGCCATAGAATGTCTCAAAAGGGGGGAAAATCTTTATTTAAAAATTAATGAAAGCTGGGCGCCCGTGGCTCACGCCTGTAATCCTAGCTATTCAGGAGGCTGAGATCTGAGGATCGAGGTTCAAAGTCAGCCCAGGCAGGAAAGTCCATGAGACTCTTATCTCCAATTAACCACCAGAAAACCAGAAGTGGTGCTGTGGCTCAAGTGGTAGAGCACTTGCCTTGAGCTGGAGAACTCAAGGACAGTGCCCAGGACCAGGGTTCAAGCCCCACAACTGACCCCCCGCCAAAAAAAAATTTAAGTTGTTATTATAAAAATGATATACAGAAGAGTTAGCTACATAAATTAGGTAGTGAGTCCATTTCTTTTTTGGAGAATGTCACTCCCTTCCCTCGCTCTCTCCCAGATCTGCCCCCGCCATCCCCACTCACAAGTTATATAATTCATTTTCAACATAGTATCTAGTGAGTACCACTGCTGCATTTGTTTTTATTTTATTTATTTATTTTTTGGGTCCGGTCATGGGGCCTGAACTCTGGGCCTGGGTGCTGTCCCTCAGCTCTTCAGCTCAAGGCGAACGCTCTACCACTTGAGCCACAGCGCCACTTCCGGCTTTTTTCTTTTTGCTTATGTGGTACTGAGGAATCAAATCTAGGGCCTCAGGCATGCAAGGCAAGCGCTCTACCACTGAGTCACCTTCCCAGCCCGTTTTTAATTTTAAAAAAAATTATCCTCAAATAGTTGTACAAAAGGGTTTCAATTCAACATATCAATTCATGAATAAAATACATCTTGATCGGTGTCACACCTTTGTATAGTTCTCCTCCAGTTCTCCCTACCCCAGACATTATTATTTCTTTTAACCATTTGTGGTGTGTGTGTGTGTGTGTGTGTGTGTGTGTGTGTGCGCGCGCGCGCGCTCTGGGGCTTGAATTCAGGGCCTCATGCTCTTGGTTGGCTTTTTAGCTCAAGGCTGGTGTTCTAAGTTGAGCTACATCTCCACATATGGATTTCTGCTGGTTAATTGAGTGGTAAGGGACTCAGGAGCATTGGGTGCCAGTGGCTCACATCTGAGATCTGAGAATCATGGTTTGAATCCAGCATGGGCAGGAAAGTCTGTGAGACTCCAATCTCCTATTAATCAACAAAAAGCCAGGAATGGAGGTCTGACTCACGTGGTAGGGCACCAGCCTTGACGGAAAAAGCTAAGACCCTGAGCTCAAGCCCCTGGCCAAAATGAACAACAACAAGAAGCAGGATGAGAGAGGAGCCTTCTGTTTGGGAGGCCAGGAACACACTGTGTCCCCGCCGGGGTGACAGTGTGTCTCTCCTCTGTGGTCGGTGGCTAGGTCCTCGGGTCCTCAAGTCAGGACTAGGGGAGTTCGCTGTGCGTCCCTGTCATCTGCCAGCTGCAGGCAGAGGCCCGATTGGCTTCCTCCCCGGGCTCCTCTTCCTCTCGCTCCTCCATTTGGTGAACTCACAGTAGGTTCCCAGGCCAGGAAAGAGACACCTGCCGGCGACACGCGGCAGCACGGCCCCGCCACACCTCCAAGACACAGGCTAGGCTGGGACAGGCCCGGGAGGCTGTGTCTGCCAGCCAGTTCCTGAACAAACTGCCAAGGACACAGCATAGTCCTTTTTTTTTTTTTTTTTTTTAAAGTGCTCTTCCGGAAGTTTTTCTAGCACACAGGCCCACAGAACACGGATAGCTCGGGAGGCCAGATGTTCCTCTGCCTTGGCCCTGGGTGCCTGGGTGACATCTTCAGCCAGCTTGACCAGGGACACCTAACTGTTCCCTCAGCTGCAGAGGAAAAGAATAACAAAGTCCATTCCTCTGTAATCACGACCTTGCAGAGAAAGCAAAGCCTCTTGAAACTGGGCTCCGTGGCTCATGGCTGTAATCCTAGCTACTCAGAAAGTCAAGATGGGGAGGATCTGGTTTAAGACCAGACTGGGGAAAAAGTCAGAGACCCCTTCCTCTCCCCGCCTACCCCAACAGAAGAAGCTAGGCATGGTGGGGCAGGCATGTTGTCTGAACTACAGTGTGTAGCACAAACAGGGAAATCATGGTTCAGGCTATGTAAAAAGTGAGACCCTTTCTCAAAAAATCTGAAGCCAAGCCAGGTGCTGGTGGTTTATACCTGTATTCCTAGCTACTCCAGAAGCTGAGATCTGAGGATCATGGTGCAAAAAGCCAGCCCTGGGCAGGAAAGTCCATGAGACTCTTATCTCCAATTAACCACCAGAAAACCGGAAGTGGAACTGTGACTCAAGTGGTTGAGTGCTAGCCTTGAGCTGAAGAGCTTAGGGAGAGCAAGCACCCAGGCCCAGTGTTTAAGACCCACAATTGACAACAAAAAGGAAAAACAAAAAACAGCTAAAGGCAAAGGGGCTGGAATTGTAGCTTAAGTGACCCAATGCCTGCCTAACAAGTAGGACCCTTCCTTCCTTCCTTCTTTCCTTCCTTCCTTTCTTCCTTCCTTCCTTCCTTCCTTCCTTCCTTCCTTCCTTCCTTCCTTCCTTTCTTCCTTCCTTCCTTGCCAATCTTAAGGCTTGAATTCAGGGCCTGGGGCACTGTCCCTGAGCATTTTTGCTCTAGGCTAGCATTCTACCATTTGAGCCACAGCTTTACTTCCAGCTTTCTTGCTAGATAATTGGAGATGAAAATCTCATGGACGTTCCTGAGAGGGCTGATTTTGAACTGTGATCCTCAGATCTCAGCTCCCTGAGTAATTAGGATTACAGGAGTAGGCTATCAGCACCTGGCTAAAATTATTTCTTTTCAGTTCTCTTAGACCAACCAATTGTCTTCTGGGGCACAATTACCCACTCTGCTTTGAGCAAGGTTCCCAACTAGTGCTTGTGCCTGTGTGTGAGAGCATTTGTGAGTGCACACAAGCAGGCGTGGATGTGAGAGTGGAGAAGTCACAGTGCAAGTGGCCAGCAAAGTTCAGACACACACATTGAGACACTCCTAGGGGTGGGAACCGTGAGGCTCTTGCCTGTGTGGCCAGCGTTCACTGCCACCGGCTAGAAGAGTGCTCATGAGGCTAGGGAAGGAGGAGGCTCCCTTGGATCTCCTGGTTTGCCTTCTTGGAAGGCAGGGGGATAGGCGGGGCCTGCTGGTAGAGCAAACTGGAAAAGGAGGCATGAAATGAGATGCCATAGGCTGGGTGGGTAGAAGGGTGCTGGCTGGCATAGCCATGGGGAGCTTTCTGCAGACCCAGAAGTACATGCGTGGAGTGTCTGGAGGTGGTTAGAGTTCTCCAAGCAGCATCAGTACTGCTAGGAATATGCCTGCACTTTAGATTTCTAGGCCCTGCCATAGTCCTTGCTGAATCAGTCTCTGTAGGGCCTGGGGATGAATTCAGAAGCTCAGGCCTGCTGAGCAAGGGCTCCATTACTAGGCTACATCCCCAGTCTGTGTGTGTGTGTGTGTGTGTGTGTGTGTGTGTGTGTTTCAGGGCCTGGGTACTGTCCCTTAGCTTTTTGGCTCAGGGCCACTCCTCCACTTCCAGCAAAGCCCCTGAATTCCAACTCTAATACTGCCAAAGGGAAAAATATATATAAGTTCAAACCAATTGTAGAGTTGTCCTCTGGCTCTACAAACTGGTTGCCCTTTCTTACATTCTACCCCTGTCAGGGGTACACCTTCCACTTCTTTGTTTTAGCCCAGCTTTTGTGTGAAATCTCACCCAGCCAGCCACCCAATCATTCCCTAATCCAGGCAGTGTCCAGCTTTAGAGAATATCAGATTTGCTTGGAAGTCTCCTTCACACCTGTCATCTTAGCTAGTCAAGAAGCCAAGATGTGAGGATTGAAGCTTGAAGTTAGCTCAGGCAGAAAAAATCGGAGTCTCTTATGGGTTTAATTCAGGGCTTCACACTCTGACTTGGCTTTGTTTTACTCAAGGCTGATACTCTGCCACTTGTGCCATACCTTTACTTCTTGCTTTTTGCTGTTTTTTTTTTTTTGCCTGCGCTGTCCTTGAACCACAGTCCTCAGATATCAGCCTCCTGAGAATCTAACATTCGAGCCATGAGCACTAGCACCCAGCTTCATGTGAAGGTCTTACCTGGCTTTATTTTCAATTTTACTCATATGTTTAATGGGATGACAGACAGAATGTCCAATACATTCATTAAGGCCACAAGAAATCAGAGCTAGAGGCACCTGTGGTACAAGGATGAGTCCAGGAAATGCAAGGAGCTGCCCAGTTCATCAAGAAAGGACATCCAGAGAGATGCAAGAGCTGGTTATTGAGGAAGAAAGGAAACCCAGGGAGGAGTCCAGAAAGAACCAGTGGGGGAGAGCTGGCCTGGGGATATGTCTTCTAAATTAGTTGTGAGCCAATAGGGTTATGAAACTAGCATTTTAACGGTAATAGAAAATGGCATTATCACAAAGATAGCTTCCTTAGAGACTTCTACTTAAAATATGCATTTGGAAGGAGGTACGGAGATTGGGTCTGTGATTATGTAAGATGTGAACATGAGAGAATGCAGAATGAAGGATGTACGGAAATTCCTTGTACTCCTTTTCTACACAAATAAATAGAATTAGTTCTAAATAAGACATTTAAAAATTAAACAGGTATATTCTTGTATGTGTAAGAGGCGTGGAGCTCATGGAGTAAAATAGATTTCTCCTGTTAGGTTGTGGGGAAAAGTTCACTTCCCCTGATGTGGAGGGCACCTGGAGTCACCAGCCTGGGCCGGGCAGAACTGTGGGTTCCTGGAACTGCTGAGTGCCTGGTAGAGGTTGTGGCTTTGATGCTGCCAAGGAGGGTAGTGGTCAGAGATAGTTGCAGCTGGTGTTCCCACAATGCCTTGAGGCAATTATATCAGGGTCTTCATTCTGCTGCTCCTTGGAGGATGTGAATTCTGGGGAAGAGGGGAACTGGGGTTGGCATGGCTGCAAGGTACATGCTGGGAATGTGGAAGCTGTTACCATGCTATCCTGTTGTAACTTCATAACCTTTATGGGGGAAGTTCTGTTCTGTGGAATGGGTGGTGTTTGACTGTCTAGGGTTGTGTTATTTCTTTGATTTTGATGGAAGGAGCTAATGTCAGCCACAGTTTCTCTGAATCCTAAAGGCCATATAGGTAGATATATGGCCCTCTTTCTCCAAGAGTCCTTAAATCAAGCAACCTAGAGGAATTAAAGTTTGTGTTTGGGGGGAGGGGGACAAATAGTACTGGAGTTTGAGCTCAGGCATGGCACTTACTTGTTTTTCTGCTGGCACTCTACCATTTGAGCCATGCTTCTAATCTGACTTTTTCTGGTTATTTTGAAAATGGAGTCCTGTGGACTTCTTTTGCACAGACTGGCTATGAATAGTGATCCTCTGGATCTCAGCCTCCTAAGTAGCTAGGATTATAGACATGAGCTGTGAACACCAGCCGAATGAAAGATTTGATGGCATACCTTCTAACACCTCTACCTTGCCTAGCAGATAGGCAGTTCTTAACTGGGGGGGGGGGCGGCAATTTCTTTTTTCTTTCTTCTTTAGGGCCTGGGCACTGTCTCTGAGCTGCTTTTGCTCAAGGTTAGCACTCTACCATTTGAGCCACAGTGCCGCTTCTGGCTTTTTTCTGTTTGTGTGGCACTGAGGACTTGAACCCAGGGCTTCATGCATGATAGACAACCACTTTACAACTAAGCCACATTCCCAGCCCCACTGAGGGTAATTTCTTATACTCATCTTTCAACCCATAAGAATTTGGTAATGTCTGGAGGCATTTCAGTTGTTGCACTGGGAGGTAGATGTGTGTATTATTGGCCTCTAGTGGGTAAAGGCCAGCGATGCTTCGACACACCCTAAAGTCCTATGCCACACCCTCTACCACCACACACAAATGTTATATAGTCCCAAATGTCAAGGCTTCCAGTGTTGCTGGGTATGGGTGACTCAAACATGTAATCCTAGATACTCTGGAGGCTGAGATCTGAGGATTGTGTTTTAAAGCCAGCCTGGGCAGGAGAATCTGTGAGACTCTTTTCTCCAATGAACTAGCAAAATGCTGGAAGTGGAGCTATGACTCAAATAGTAGAGCAAGAAAAGTTGAGGGGCAGCACTTAGGCCCTGAGTTCAAGCTCCAGGACCAGCACCAAAAACAAAAACAAAAACAAGACAAAACAAAATAGTGCCAGTGTTGAGAGAAACTCCATTAGAGGAATTTATCAGCTTATGAAAACCGAGGGTCTGTTTCTGGTTAAAAAGGTGTTTGAGTGCTTCTCGCAACAGAGCAGGTATTAAACTGCATTTCTTGCTTTGATTTCAAGTGGATAATTATAACATGCCTACCTGAAATTTACATGTTAGGTTTCCGTGGGTATCTGTCTCATGCTTAAACAAGCCAAAGGTGGCTGTATTTTTGACAACAGGGCAACAGTAAGTGGGGGCCGGTTGGTTACAGGTCAGCAGTGGGTTAAAAAATTGTTCTATGAAGCGATTTGAAACTTTTGAGGATTAAAAAAAGCACCAAAACAAGATGTGATCCTAGTGATTCAGGAGGCTGGGAGCTGAGGATTGTGGTTCCAAGCCTGCCTTGGGCAGAAACATCCGGGAGACTCTTATTTCCAATTAACTACCTAAAAGCCAGAAGTAGAGGTATGTTTCAAGTGGTAGAGACCCAGTCTTGAGTGAAAAAGCTAAATAAGAGCATGAGGCCCTGAGTTCAAGCCCCTCTTCCAAGCCCCATACACACACACACAGCACTAAAATGAAAAACTAACACACACTAGGGACATTTTCCTTGTTATTAATTATTACTAATATTACAGCACTTATTGAGCTGCTGGCAGGATTCCTATTAGTGCGCATGTCAAAATCAGACTCCTGACCTTCAGGCTTAAACAGGCACACACTGGAATGAATGCTGGCATTAAAGCAGCATGCCCTCCCCTTACACGTCCCCACAGCTCCGGAGTCTGGGAGAGGCTTGGCACGGGCCATGAGGAGCTTCAAAGCAAATCTCCAATCTTCTATTTGTACTTGCTGTTCCCTTATTTAGAACAGAGCAGCACATACTTGTCTGTTGCTTCTGGGCCACAGCAAGTTCTGAAGTTAGTCAATGGTGTCTCACTTCAGGCAAACCAGAGAGGCTGGTACAAGTTAAGGGCCTGACTCCTTCTCTCTCTCTCCCTCCGTTTTAAAGATTGTTATCATTTATAGTGATAACATTGGAAATCAAAAGCCAGGCTGCAACTTTGATAAATGGAACGGTTATCCTTTCAGAAGCTGTACAGGTTAGTTTGTGAAAACTGATTTTCCCTCCTCCTTCTCCCTTCCCCACAGCCCAAACATGATTTAAATGCTCAACAAGCTTAGACAGCTACAGACAAGCCATAGACATTCAAAGGGAAGGCTTTGAGGAGTTTGTTTATTTCCCCTAGGACTTCTATATTTAGAAAGATGATATTGGTTTCACTCTTAGAAACCTGGAGTTTTGGCAAAGTGTGACTTGGGGTTTTGAATGGTGAGATTTGCCTCTTTCCATTTGACCTTTCCTTCCTTCCCTCCCTTTCTTTCTTCCTCCCTCCCTCCTTCTCTCCCTCCCTCCTTTCTTCCTTTCCTTCCTTCCTTATCTATGTGCCAGTACTGAGACTTGAACTCAGGGCTTAAGCACTGTCTCTGAGCTTTTTTGCCCCAGCATAGCACTCTACTACTTGAGCCACAGCTCTACTTCTAGCTTTTTGGTGGTTAATTGGATGTAAGAGTCTCCTGGACTTTCCTACCTGGGCTGGTTTCAGACTGTGATTCTCAGATCTCAGCCTCTTGAATAGGATTACAGGCATGAGTCACCAGTGCCCAGCTATTCCTCCTTTTATTCAATATTATTTTCTGGCACAAGTGCTGTCTTTCATCTGTGAAAAAGGTCCCACTAACCTTAATCTTTTTTTTTACTTTTTTTTTACTCTATGATCCATTCAACCACTCTACCTAGGCTTTTTTTTTCTAGTCCTGGTTCTTGAACTCAGGGCCTGGACACTGTCCTTGAGCTTCTTTGTACTCAAGGCTAGCATTCTACCACTTGAGCCACAGCAACACTTCTGGGTTTTCTGTGTATGTGGTTCTAAGGAATTAAACTCAGGGCTTCATGCATGCTAGGCAAGCACTCTACCACTAAGCTACGTTCTCAGCCCTTACCTAGGATTTTAAAAATGTGTTCCAAAGGTGCAACTGAAGAAAGAGGCAGAAATTTCAGCCATCAAAGGGAAGAATCTGTCTTGCAAAACAAACTACCTTGTCTTGCCCAGAATCGGAAGGTCAGGCTCCCCCTGGACCCACCAGGACAATGATGTGTTCCCTGAATTGACTCTTTTGTAGGTACAAACTGAGTCTGAAGGTTTTCTGTGGATAACTCAACTCAAGCTTGCTGCTGCTGCTGCTTTCTTCTTCTTCCTCCTCCTCCTCCTCCTCCTCCTCGTCCTCCTCCTCCTCGTCGTCGTCCTCGTCGTCGTCCTCGTCCTCGTCCTCCTCGTCCTCCTCGTCCTCCTCGTCCTCCTCGTCCTCCTCGTCCTCCTCGTCCTCCTCCTCCTCCTCCTCCTCCTCCTCCTCCTCCTCCTCCTCCTCCTCCTCCTCCTCCTCTTCTTCTTCTTCTTCTTCTTCTTCTTCTTCTTCTTCTTCTTCTTCTTCTTCTTCTTCTTCTTCTTCTTCTTCTTCTTCATTTTTTCTCTCTTTTTGCCAGTCCTGGGGCTTGAACACAGGGCCTGGGCACTGTCCCTGAAATTCTTCTGCTCAAGGCTAGCACAATACCATGTTGAGCCACAGTACCACTTCCAGTTTTATGTTGGTTAATTGGAGATAAGAGTCTCACAGACTTTCCTAACCAGGCTGGTTTCAAACTGTTATCCTCAGATCTCAGCCTCCTGAGTAGCTAGGATTAGAGGTATGAGCCACCAATTCCTGGCTTACTTACTGCTTTTCTTAAGTACTTCTTGATAGTTCTGAGAGGACTGGCACCTAGCTAGTAGCAAAGATGGCTGGACTTTGAAACAAGCCTTCTGTCTCTGAAGTCCTTACTCTAGACTTTTCTCCAACAAACATGATTGAAAAAAAATACTAATCATAGTAGTATGTGATACTTAAATTGGTTTTATTTAAACATTTTAACCTATATATGATCTCTTTGGCTCAGAAGGCATGGTGGTACATAGAATTCTCAAATGTTCTTTTCTTTCCTTTTCTTTTCTTTTCTTTTCTTTTCTTTTTGTCAGTCATGGGGCCTGAACTCTGGGCCTGGGAGTTGTCCTTCAGCTCTTCAGCTCAAGGGTAGTGCTCTACAACTTAAGCCACAGTGCCACTTCCAGCTTTTTTTTTTTTTTTTACTGCTTATGTGGTGCTGAGGAATCAAACCCAGGGCCTCATGCATGCAAGGCAAGCACTCTACCACTGAGCCATCTTCCCAGCTCATATTCTTTTTTTAAATCAAGAAAATATTTGGCAATGGTTAAACACAATACAACATGAATAGAATCCCTACTTTGAGAAAAAGCAGGGTCCTATATGGTTATTTGAGCTTATTTGTCTTATCTCTAAATTGAATGTGTGTGTGTGTGTGTGTGTGTGTGCGTGCGTGTGTGTGTGTGTGTGTGTGTGTGTGTGTGTGTGTGTGTGTGTGTGTGTTCAAGCCCTCAGGGCCTGGCTCTCTCAACTTGTCTTTTTGGCTCAAGGTTGATACACTTCCAATTGAGCCACAGCTCCATTCCTGGCTTTTTGCTGGTTGATTGGAGATATGAGTCTCACATACTTTTCTGCTTGGGCTAGCTTTGAGCCACAATCTGCAGATCTCAGCTTCTTGAATAGTTAGGATTACAGGTGTAAGCCACCAGCTCCTGCTCTCCAAGTGGAATTTAGATGGTGATGCTTTAGGTTTGTTCTTTCTTTGCCCACACTCTCCCTGCCTATGGTGTAAGCTAAATGTCTTTGAAGTCTCTAGCTGTACCTCTGGCATTACATTGAACAAGTGTTCCCTGTCTGATTGTGTGTTTGGAAGCTAAGGACTTAGTGGTAATGTCAGGGATACTTGAGAGGTGAGTTTCTTCCTTGAATGAGAGATGTGTAAATTCCTCTCCTCTGATTAGCTAGCTGCGGCTAGCTAAGGAAAAGAGTACAGTGGGGGTGGGAAGCCATTTCCCACTCATTTCCATGGCAACAGAGGGGTAAAACAGCCACCTGTCATTTCTACAAGATTTTAGTACTAGCTTGTTCCTACTGCCTCCCTTCTTGCTGTCCTACAAACTAGTCAGGCTTGAATACTTCCTCCCTCCCTCCCTCCCTTCCTTCCTTCCTTCCTTCCTACCTTCCTCTCTTTCTTTCTTTCTTTCTTTCTTTCTTTTTTTTTCTTTCTTTCTTTCTTTCTTTCTTTCTTTCTTTCTTTCTTTCTTTCTTTCTTCCTTTCTTCCTTTCTTTCTTTCTTTGCTAGTACTACAGTTTGAACTCAGGGCCAGGGTACTATTTTTTTAGCTTTTGTGCTCAAGGCTGGTGCTGTACCACTGAGGTCATTCCTCCATTCTGTCTTTTTGAGATAAGAGTCTCATGGACTTTCTTGACCAGTCTGGCTTTGAATTGTGATCCTTAGATCTCAGCCTCTTGAGTAGCTAGGATGACAGGAGTGAACGACTGGTGTTGCCTAACTTGAACCCCACCTTTCTGAATCCAGTTGAAAATAGAACCATTTGCTAATCAAGACATTCTGTGCTTCTGGGACCTGTGGTGACTTGCTCCCTGGCCTGGGAAATCTTTTGGATGGTTCCACCCCATTTTCTCACTTTAGCTCCCGGCCTGCCTGCTTGCCTGCCAGCCTGCCTTCCTTCCTTCCTTCCTTCCTTCTTTCCTTCCTTCCTTCCTTCCTTCCTTCCTTTTTTTCTTTGTTTCCTTCCTTTGTTGTGAGATACCAACTAATAATAAAAAGTAGAGCTAGAGGCCTGGTTCAAGTGGTAGAGCACCAGTCCAACCAGTAAGCCAAGTAAGTATGAGGCTCTGAATTCAAATCCCAGTACTACAAGAAAGAGAAAAATATGTTTGGTGAATTCTGAAGGCCTAGAATAGGCTGATCTGGAGATGCCACAAATCTGTGTGTAAAGCCAATTACCCTGTCTGTGGCCCTTGGTCACATGGCCAGTTCATCCAAATTCTTCAAACTCAGAAAGCCATGAAAGAAAGAAGCAAGGTTCTTCTTCCAGAGAGGGGCTCTAAAGAGGAGTCCCTACCTTGACCTTGACCTTGATTGCAATGAAAAAAGGAAGTCAAAGAGGCTCTGGCTTCTTTCTTTGAAGCAGTGATGTAACTTCTCACCTTTGCCATCTTATGCAGGCCTGGGCCAGCTAAGTTGGTGTATTCTCTCTCTCTCTCTCTCTCTCTCTCTCTCTCTCTCTCTCTCTCTCTCTCTCTCTCTCTCTCTCTCTCTCTCTCTCTCTCTCTCTCTCTCTCTCTCTCTCTCGGTACTAGTGTTTGCACTCAGAGCCTTTGATGGGGCTGAAGCTCCTCTTTCACTTGAGCCAGCCCTTTTTCCTGTTAGGTTATTTTCCAGGTAGGGTTTTGAACTTTTTGCTTGAGCTAACCTCAGACTTTGATTCTACCAATGCTGAGATTATGGCAGTGTGCCACCACACCTGATTCTTCTTTGAGAAGGATGACTTTCTAACCTTTTCTCTCTAGGCTGCTCTTGAACATCAATCCTCCTGATCCTTGCCTCAGGAATAGTTGGAATTACAGATATGAGTCGCTGCAGCTGGCCTTGTGTAGCCTGTTTCATTTGCTTCTTCTCCTATAGCTATCTTTGCACCCTAATAACGCTGTCTGCCTGCCTTTTGCAGGGGTGTAGGAAGGCTTTTACATTGGTGCTGCTGGCTGCTGAGACCACAACCTCGATGGCACATTTTCTCCTTGGAAGCAGCTCCTTGTAGAGAACAGACAGGTTCATCTTCTCCGAGTAGCTCCCTCAATGACTACTTGGGCTGGCACATTTCTTCATCAAACCTAAGGCATCTCAGGAGGGGCTCCAGGGCCTAAGATCTCTGACCTTTCCTAACACATTAGTGTGAATTAGTGTGTTCACGGATAGGTCAGGTTTGGATCCTGGAGGAAGACACTTGAGAATGGGTGCACAGGGAAAAATAGAAATTCATCTCAGGCTCTGAGATCAGATCACCAAGGGATCTCTTGCTGTTTCCGCTTGACTTCTCAGGTCTTTGCTAAGTGTTTACCTTGCAAGCAGGGCTGAGATGAATTATTTCCTCTGGATTCTGTTCAAGTGTTCATCCATACCACAAACCATCAGAAGCCTTAGAGAGCAGCCAATCAGGAGCTTTGATGACCAATAGTGAAGTTGCTCTCCACTGGCCAGTTAGCGCAAGGCAGCCCTGCCACCCTCCCCTGTTCCTGTCACCCCTCTCCTGTCCCTGCCATCTCTTCCCTGTCCCTGCTTTCTCTCCGTTATCTCTGTCACCCTATTCTGTCCCTAAGATCCCTTCCCTGTTCCTGCAGCTGGCAGTCTTGAATTATAGTTATTTGTGGTCATGTGTCTCATAGTCTTCCTTCTCCTGGATGATTTGAACTTCATTTTATAAGGTGCAAATGGAATTGAACACAACTGCTTTTGTCAGTTGCCTAAACCACTGTCCTTGTATATCCTCCGAGATGTGGGAAGTTGGGATACACAGTCAGGTTGGAGAGGCCTGTCTGGGGCCAGCCCTGGGAAAGGAACACACAGAGCCTGTTGTGTCACAGGTAGTATCAGTTTGAAGTCGTCTGCCAGAAGTTCCTAATTGGGAAAATAGAGTTATTACTTACTGTAGGACCCTTAGAATAATAATAACCACTACAATAATGGGAACCAAGGAAAACATGTGTTACATGCCAAGTGTGAAGTTTAGTGAACACGACAACCAAATTATTTATTTATTTATTTATTTAGGTGCCTGTACTGGGGATTGTACTCCACTCAGGGCCTGGGCCTTGTATCTTAGCTTTTTCAGTCAAGGCTGGTGCTTGACCACCTGAGCCATAGCTCCACAGCTGGCTTTTTGCTAGTTAACTGGAAATAAGAGTTTCATGGACATACCTGCTCAGGCTAGCTTCTATTGTGACCCTCAGATCTCAGTCTCCTGAATAGCTAGAATTACAAGAATGAGCTACCAGTGTGTGGGGCCCTGCTGCTTTTTCTAAAGACTTTCAGCTGCCCTTCTGGCACACACACACACACACACACACACACACACACACACACACACACACATGCACATCAGGATGTCAGAGCATCATGGGTCCATATTTGTGCAGCTAATTCTGATATCTGCACTATTATGAGTTATGGATACCAATGACCATGTTGATCAAATAAAGGCCCATCTAAGGATGCAAACATATTGCATTTGCAGTTTTTTTTTTTTTGGTAGAGTTTAAACTCAAGGCCTGAGCATTGTCCCTTCGCTTTTTTTGCTCAAGGCTGACACTCTACTTCTTGAGTCACAGCTCCATTTCCTGTTGTTTTGCTGGTTAATTGGAGATAAGAATCTCACCAAATTTCCAGCCCAGGTTGGCTTTGAGTCATACCCTTAGATCTCAGCCTTCTGAGTAGCTAGGATTACAGGCGTGGCCACTAGTGCCAGGCTACACTTGCATTTCTGGCTTTTATTTAAGGTTATCATCTTTCTGTTTCTCTGCTGTGGTGGTCTTCAGGTGTACAGGGAAAAGTGTCCATTGGACATCTCCTGTCCTCTCCTTCCATCTTCCCTTCCAGCTGCCACTCAGAAGGTCAGAAGCTCTGGCAGTTGGGAATATGCTATGAACCTCTGATTCTTGCCCTCCATCTCTGCTTCTTTCACAGGTCCAAATTAGGCCCCATGGAGGTAGGGGAAGCCTCACACATAGCTCTCAGCAGGGAAGATGAGCAATATTGACACTCAGCCCCTTAGCACTTTGGACAACCTAGCCTCCTTGGGCAGACTGTAGAGGAGTGGGGATAGGAGCATGATGACCCTCCCTGGAATTTTGTGATGTCTAGAGGACAGTTCCCACAGTGTCTCCTCCAGAGTAGCTCTGCTGTATTTGGAGTCACACTGCCAGCAGCAATGAGACCACTAGGTGAAAGCTCATGTCCATGGAGGGAGAGGGCACTGGGGGCATGGTTCAAGTGTAGAGTGTCAGCCTTGAGCAGAAAAGCAAATGCTAATGGCCCTGACTTCAATCCTGGGCACTGATAATCAGACACACACAGGGGCAGGGAGTTTCCCCGCACAAAGCTGGCAAGTGATTTAGTCCTTACCACCTGGTAGGTAAGAGCCGTTGGTCCATGCCAGTGAATGCCAGGAGAATCTCCCTGGTTGTGCTCACTTTTGTGACTCCTAGCCAGGCCAGGCCAGGCCAGGGCCTCTGGCAGGTAACTTTCTGTCACTGAAATGAGGCTTCATGAACCAGGGCTTTGTCTGGTAGGTTCAGCCCCTAGCCACCTCAGTAACACCAACAGATAGATGCTTGATTAGTGTTTGTGGAATGAATAAGTCCATCACTGCTATCTTGGTCTGGATTGGAGCAAATGAACATCTCCTCAAAGGAAAAGGCCTCTGGGCGGGAACACCCTTGGCAGTTCTACCAGGAAGGCTGGGTCCTGCCTCAACCCTGGGCCAGGCAACCATTGTCTAGGTTCCTCCCGGGCCTTCCTCCTATAATTGAGTCATGGTAGGAAGAATACCCTTAGAGGTAGGAGAAAACATAATATTGCAAATAGTGTGTGTGTGTGTGGGGGGGGGGGAACAGTATTAAAATGTATATGGTAAAGACTTTATCTTCTTGGTAGGAAAAGCAACCCTCCAGAGGCAAATCTGTATATATTTGCATGCATATGCATACATATGCCCTAACCTGTAAAAGGTGATCCAGCTGTCCCACTTAGGAGACAAATTTTCTGTTCTCTCCTTTGCAGGGTTTGCTGAGAATAAAAATCCGCATATTAATATTCCTGAAATCTAAGGAAGAAAAATAAAAAAATGAATGTTATTTGCTTTTGAAAAAAAATTGATGTGATTACTGGGGCCTGGGTGCTGTCCTTTAGCTTTTTCACTCAAGCCTGGCATTCTACCATTTGAGCCACACCTATACTTCTGGCTTTTTACTGGTTAATTGGAGATAAGAGTCTCTTGCATTTCATCTGCCCAGGCTTGCTTCAAGCCAGATCTCAGTCTCTAGAGTAGCTAGGATTACAAGCAAGAGCCACTGGTGCCCTGCACATTTGAGGATTTTTAAATGCCATTTTCAATGTACCCTTTTCCCTCCCAGTGCTGGGATTGAACCTAAAACTTTGTGTGTATGAGGCAAATACGTATCACTGAACTGCTATAACCATAGCAAGCCTAGTGTGCATTAACAAAACAAAACTAGAAAGCATGTTTGGAAGACTTTTCCAGGGAGAGAGGAAGAGAAATATTCAAAGGTAAAATCAATCCTGAACCTCTATTTGAAGAGATCGATCGATCTACTGTTTTCTCCTTTATTTGTGTGTGGCCCAACAGTTTAACTTTCTGTCCCAAGAGGACTAATATGAGTTAGAGAAATTGAGCTCCATCTTTTCTCAAGCTCATCATTCATTTTCCAAAGGGAAAATGTACTCTCACTTCAGAGAACATAAAACCATGTTTGTTTTATGTTCCTTAGAAAACAAGCCGGAGCGGCTGGAAGCCCAGACCCAGCTCAGCAGCCGGGGGGTTGTGTAACCACTGGCAGAATCACGTTGCAACAGAGGCTTTTACTGCAATAATAAGCTTGATCTTCTTATTCAAATACAACTAACAACCCTGGCCTGCTCCAAATCACATGTCCTAGTCACATGGTGTCCAGACTCAGCAGCCGGCTGACAATCATTAACTAATGCTTACTCCCTGGGAGAAAATGCTGTCTTTAAAGAGAGCTCTGGTTATTATTATTTATTTATTATTTTAATAGAACAGACAGTAATAGAAGGTATCCAGGGTGGGCGGGTGGAGTGTCTTATTCTTGTCCCAAGGAAAGGAAAAGAGCCAACAAATACTCCCTTTCCTCTTCTCTCATTTACCAGAACTTGCCAGATTCGCTCTGGGCCGTTGCCTTTTCCAAACCTGGAGCAGCTGAAGGCTGCAGCATCCTCAGGCCTGCCTGGGAGCCAGAGGGAGGGGCATACACACTTGGCACCAAGCCCCAGCTCCAGGACTTGGGAAATGGAGGGAAGAATTCGGATCTGAAAACATTTCCCTTCCTTATGAAGTGAATGTAACTGGATCCCTGGAGTTGCAGAGTGAGTTGGGATGGGAGGAGGCTCAGTGAAGAACGTGTCAGAGGCACTTTGGGAATTGTTATTACAAAGAAAAAGGCTAGCAGGATATGGCCCCTTTAAATCTTTCTGTGGTCAGACTATAAATCCCCAGGACCTTGCTTACCTGAAAGTTTCTCAGTGGAGCTGTTTGAATTTGCAAATAGGCTCCTTTGCTTTGTCTAAGGTGAGTGGTGTTATTGGGGCTTTCAAAAACTTGTGAAGATCAAGTTGAGTTTGTTTGACTTCAGTGTGGAATGGAAGACAGTGGGCAGGAATGAAGATGTGGTGGAATCTTTGCTGGAAGGAAGGAGATAAATTTCAGAGAAAAATGCAGAAAACCCACAACATGTTTTTGTTTTGTTTTTTTAAATCAAGGTGTGTCTCACATTCTACCAGAAGTCCTTTCTCTCTCACAACACCTATGCAATTGCAATTCAGACTCAGCCTGATCTGAAAAATCCACTGGTGTAGCCTGAAGCCTGGTATTCTTATTTCATTTAGGTCTTTTCAGACAAGAAGAAACACAAAGCATGTTCAATTTTTCTAGGTTCACAATGTCACTGGGATATAATTGTTTCAGAAAATTGAGTTAGGAAGGTTAATTTTCTCCTTCACTTTTACTCACTCTTCCCTTTTCAAAAATCTAAAAGATCATGAAATGCAGCTAGGTTTAAGGTGGTTCATGCCACCATGTAATCTCATTGGGAGGCTGAGATGGGTCAGGCCAGCTTAAAAAAAATGTTAGTAGCCCATGGCTCAAGCCGCCTGTAAGCCTAACTACTTAGGAGGCTGAGACCCAGGGTCATGGTTCAAAGCCAGCCTGGGCAGGAAACTCCAGGAGACTCTTATCTTCAATAAACAACTAGAAAACCGGAAGTGGCACTGTGGCTCCAGCAGTAGAATGCTCGCCTTGAGCTGAAGAGCACATGGACAGCACCCAAGCCCCACGACCGAAGGAAAAAAAAAGTTAGTGAAACCCCCATCTCAAAAAACATGATGAATATGGTAGTTATATAGCTGCAAAACTCAGGCATAGGTAGAAGGCATATGTAGGAAGATTGTGGTCTCAGGCCAGTCACAGGCCAAAAGCACAAGACCCTATCTGAAAAACAACAGAAGCAGAAAACAGAGACATGGCTTAAGTGATAGATTGCCTCCCTAGCAAGTATAAAGTCTCTGAGTTCAAACTCCATCTTTCTGTTGGTCTCTCTCTGTCTCTTTCTCTGTCTCTGTGTCTCTGTCTGTCTGTCTGTCTCTCACTCACACACACACAAATGGTTTGTTTTATTTTATTTTTGTCAGTTTGGGGGCTTGAACTCAGGGACTGAGAGCTGTCCCAGAGCCTCTTTGTGCACAAGGATAGCACTCTACCCGTTGAGCCACAGTGCCACTTCTGGTTTTTGAGTGGTTAATTGGAGATAAGAGTCTTTTCTGCCTGGGCTGGCTTTGAACCGCTATCCTCAGATCTCAACCTTCTGAGTAGCTAGGATTACAGGCATGAGCCACCAGCAGCTGGCACAAATGGGTTTTAAACTCAAGTTTTGTAGAGTCTGAACAAGGTACAATTCAGGAGCATTTTACAAAACAAAAAAAGAGAATATAAAATTATATATACAAATTAGGTATTAAAAGTCTCACAAAAATGCAGATAAACAGTACGTGTATGTGTGTGTGTGTGTGTGTGAGTAGTGGGGTGTGTGTAGTGGGGTGTGTGTGGCCTGTGCCCAGTTCCTGAAGTTTTTGCTCAATGTTAGCACTCTACCACTTGAGCCACAGCTCCACTTCTGAGGTTTTTGTTCAATGTTATAGCATTCTACCACTTGAACCACAGCTCCACTTCTGTTTTTTTGTTTGTTTGTTTGGTTGGTTGGTTTTTTTGTGCATGCTTAATTGGAGTAACAGTCTTACAGAGTTTCCTACCTGGGTAGTTTTTAATCACAATCCTCAGATTTCAGCCTTCTGAGTAGCTAGGATTACAGGTATGAGCCACTGGTGCATACACACTCTGTGTGTGTATGTGTGTGTGTGTGTGTGCGTTATATGTGTATGTGGTAGAGATCGAACTCAGAGCCTCACACAAACTAAGGAGATACTCTTCCTCTGAGCCACACCCTAGTCCTGGCATCCATTCTTGGATGCAATTTTCTTTTTCTTTCTTTTTATGCTGGTGCTGTCTTGAATTCAGGGCCTTGGCTCTTGACTTTTTCTGCTCAGGGTTGATATTCTACCACTTGAGCCATACTTTTACATTTGGCTCTTTTCTCGTTAATTGGAAATAGAGTCTCATGGTCTTTTCTTTGAACTGAGATCCTCAGATCTGTCTCCTGAGTAGCTAGAATTATAGACATGAGCCAATGGAATCGAGCAGTAAGTATATTTTAAAGGATTATTTTCAAGGTTAGAGGTATAGTTCAGTGGTATAGCTTATGCCTAGTCTGTGCAAAGGCCCTAAATGCAATTCCTAGCATTGGGTTAAAAAAAATTCAGGGGCTAAAGAAGTCACATAGACTTGTTTGTGGGAAACATATCTGGACTTCTCATATGGGATAATTTATCAGTATAAATTCTGCCTCATACAAGCCTGCTCTGGGACTGCAGGACTCCACCCTAGAAAAGTTCCTTCTTGCAACCTGGGCTTCAGGAAAATGGTTCTGGAGGATAGGGAGAAGGGGAAAGGGTAGAGGATAGCTTTATTCCATGCAAAGTCTATGTGCATTCCTCTGGCTAAGCTGGATGGCAAACTCATAACTTCCACTTCTTAGGAAGAGTCTGGCTTGTGCCTCTCAGTGTATCTTGCTTGTACATGGGGAGAGCCCATCCAAGCTGGAACTCAGAGGCAGGTGCATCTGATTCTCCCAGCTGGTGCCTTGGTAGTCGAATCCTGTCCTGAAACTTTCCACAAGGAGCATGAAGCAGGATGCTTGTTTAAGTCCTGAGAGTTGGCCATCTTGGTATGTAGCAGAATAGGGTTTTAGTTCCTCCCCCTTTGCCTCTTCCTTTCTGTTCTTGCACTGTGGGATTGCATTGCCTGTGAAAATAATCAAGGAAGAACTAACTGGAGGCTCGAGCAGCTTCAAAGTCCCATTCCTAAATGGGGTACTGGTCACTCACACCTCTAATCTTAACTATTCAGGAGGCTGAGATCTGAGGATTGTGGTTTGAATCCAGCCAAGGTAGGAAAGTCCATGAGACTCTTATCTCCAAATAACCACTTAATAAATGGCTGGAATCAAAGGCATGGCTCAAGTGGTAGAGCGTCAGCCTTGAGGGAAAAAACTAAGGGTCAGTACCCAGGTCTTCAGTCCAAACCCCATTACTAGCACCAAAATAAACAAGTGGGATAGACAGACAGACAGACAGACAAAAGAAATACTCCCTTTACCCCCACAGCAATATTATTTCCTGGCTTTGTCTGCCCATGCCCCTGACCCTGATCAATGCCACCCTTCACTCTTATAATCTCCCCATGGAAGGCTTTTGCCTTTATGTCTCACATCTTGGAAGAAAAACTGAGATTGTTAAATCACTGGCTGAACTTGTCAGGACAGTGTTTTGTGTTTGGGGTGGGGGGTGAGGGTGGGGAAGGAGGCTGTCAGCACAGACGATCCCTCAATGCAGTAATTAGCTGGATGTGAAGAGCCCAAGTACAGGCAGCAACATCTGCCCTCCCAGACAGATAACCCATCCGATACCCTGTTCTGTGGGTAAGGGCTAATAAGCAGTGCGAATTCCTTAGCTCAACAGTATGGACATTTGGGGCCAGACTGGGGGGTGCTGACTCTGTGCTGTAGAATGTTGACTATCATTCATCGCTGCTACCTAGGAAATTTGTGCACCCAACCCATTTTCTAAGTCATGGTAATCAAAAATTATTTTCAGGCCTGGGGATGTAGCTCAGTGAGGAGTGCTTGCACCGCACGTATGAGGTCCCACCACTGTACCACCTGAGCCACAGCTCCACTTCCACTTTGAAGTGGTTAGAGATAAGAGTCTCATAGACTTTCCTGCCAGGGCTGGCTTTGAATGGTGATCCTCAGATCTCAGCCTCCTGGGTAGCTAGGATTACAGGTGTGAGCCACTGATGTCAGGCTCTGAGAGTATTGTTAAACTAGGTCTCCCTTCCAGTGCCAGGTTCCAGTCCTCTTGGAGTATTGGGAGGGAATGAAGAAGAGGCAGCACCTTTGAATGTAGGAGTGTGTTCATTTCTCCTCAGTGCCAGCTAAACTAGGGGCCAAGGAGGCTACTTGGAACCTTTAGCTCAATGGCTGAGAGTTCTGAAGTCTTGAAATCTGGGTTTTGAGTACCAGTTTGGCCCTAGTTAGCTGTGTGACCTTGGACAAATTACTAATGTGTGCCTTAGTTTTCTTTTCCCTCCTTCTTTCCCTCCCTTCCATCCTTTCTTTTACTTTTTCTTTCTTTCTTTTTTTGTGCCAGTCCTGGGGCTTGAACTCAGGGCCTGGGTACTGTCCCTGAGATTCTTTTTCTCAAGGGTAGCACTCTACCACTTGAGACACAGCACAACTTGTGGATTTTCTGGGTCATTCATTGAAGATAAGAGTTTCATGAGCTTTCCTGCCCAGGCTGGTTTTGAACCATGATCCTCAGATCGCAGCTTCCTGAGTAGTTAGGATTACAAGAATGAGTCCTCAGTGCCCAGCTTCTTTATTGTTTTTGTTATCTTGGCTGTACAAGGGTTTGAACTCACGGTATTTCCCTTACTAGGTAGGTGTTCTACCACTGAGCCACATTTCCAGTCCTTAGGTCCCTTCATTTGTCAAGTGGAGGATTAGTATCTACATCATAGAGCTGTTGTGATAATGAAATGATAATATGTGTACTTAATGTATGGTGCAGGACCAATGTAAATTAGTTTTTAAATTTCCAGACAAATCTTTGACTTTTGGATATTATATAAGTAACCTGGGCATCAGTGGCACACACCTATAATCCTTGTTACTCAGGAGGCTGAGATCTAAAGATCTTGGTTTGAAGCCAACTTGGATGGGGAAAGTCTGTAAGACTCTAATATCCAATTAACCATCAAAACAAACTAGACGTAGAGTTGTGGCTTAAGTGGTGGAGTGATAGCCTTGATCGAAAAAGCAGAAGGAAGATGTGAGGCTCTAAGTTCAAGCCCCAGTATTGGTAACTGGCCAGTGTGTGCGCACGTGTGCATGGACACACACACACACACATGCACACACACCATGTAGATAAATAGATGTCTGCTCCAGCCCTCCAGATAATTGTGCCAACCTATTGCTTTATTGATTTAGAAATAATGTGCTAAATATCAACTTTCAAAACTTTAGACTTCTGCTCCCCCTTCTCCCCTCATATAGAGCTAGAACCCAGGACTCTACTGCTGAGCTACATCCTTAGGCCTTCTCCTTGCTTTCTAGACTTTTTGTTTTGTTTTTTTTTAATGGAAAAACAAACCCTTTCTCATTAAGAGCACGTGCGTTTATCCACAAAGCTGTGCTCTGAGACCTGAGTTTGAATCCTGGGTCCATCTGCTAACAAGACTGGGATCAGAGCTCTTGACCACAGCACTCCTGGGCCCAACATATGCCTGCCTTGCTAGAGCCAAATAATAAGGTGTTTTGTAGGAATCTTCAACCCATTTTATCATGAAGGGTTTGCTAATGCATTCAATTACAAACAAGGGATCATTTTACAAAAGAATTAAAATCAATGTACAAGTCAGGCACTTGTGGCTCACGGCTGTAATCCTGGCTTCTCAGGAGACTGAAATGTGAGGATCAAGGTTCAAAGCTAATCTGGGTAGAAAACACAACTTTTAGGAGTCTTATTTCTACTTAACCAGCAAAAAGCTGGAAATGGAGGTATGGCTCAAGTGGCAGAATCACCAGCCTCGAGTGAAAAAAATAGAGCAAGTGTTAAGGGCCCTGAGTTTAAGCTCCAGTACAACACACACACACACACACACACACACACACACACACACACACACACACACACCACCCCAGCCCACAGTACACCGATAATCAAATAATATATGTTGCCTTGGGTATGGATTAACTTTGTCAACATCTGAAAGTTTCTAACAGACAAAAGGTAACTGGGTGATAGAGAAAAGCCACCTGGCCTTTGAAGTCAACAAGAATCAGAGATAAGGAAATATTAGTGGAGAAAACCAGAAGGAAGAAGTATCCTGGCCTGGAGGAGGAGCAGGAAAAGCGTCTGGCACTCACAGCCTGCCTGGGACGGGTTTGGGGGGGGGGTGCTTCTGGAAAAAGCAGGGCAGGTGTTCGCTTGGAGACTTAGCAGATAGAAGCAAGTGCCCAGCGGGCGGACACTCCCTCTGGAGAAGTCCCCTTTTCAGACTGCCTTACTTCAAAGCACACTGGAGCTGCAGGTAAGAAGCTGCTAGTCAGATTCTTACAATATTTTTGACTTTATCTCTCCCAATGGAATTTTCAATGTAGAAAAAAGTAATACACCTGATTTGTGCATTGGGGACAAGTAAGCCAGAGAGCATTAGGAGGAGGAGCAGAACTTGGGTTCAAGACACTCCTGTGTGGTGAAAACAGACTCAGGGCTGCAGGCTTCAGCCCCTCCTAGGCAAATGAAATGACAAACACAGCATAGAAGCCTTCAGGACTTAACCTGCTCTGCACAGAGTCGGGGAACGTGCACAGTCTTGTACTTGCTTCTTTCCCTACATGCGTGACACGGAAGCTCACATTACGTCAGATTTTGAAAATTCCAAAGGCATCCGCAGATGATCTGGTTTTAACCCGGACTGTCTTTCTGCGATCTTGAAAGACAATACAAGATGTGACTTTCCTGGCTAGTGGCTCACACCTGTCATCTCAGTTTTACTTAGAGTTCTGAGAGCTGAGGATTGCAGATCCCAGTTCAAAGTCAACCCAAGCAAAAAAGTCCTGGAGACTCTTATCTCCAATTCACCGGCAAAAAAGTTCAAGTGGCAGAGGTTCAGCCTTGAGTGAGAGAACAAAGAGACAGCACCCAGCACCTGAATTAAAGAACCAGTACTAGCTCGTATATGGGCATGCACACACACACACACACACACACACACACACACACACACACACACACACACACACACACACACACACACACACACACACACACACACACACACACACACACACACACACACACACACACACACACACACACACAGAGTGACTTTCTCCAGCCTTAACTCTCCAGGAATACCGGAAAGCACATTTAAGCCCTGACTGTGGCTCTTGCTTCCCTTTCTTCTTTCTTGTTTCAGACTCACCAAGCCCAAGGCTGTGGAACTCAAGCCAAACAAATAAGCTGCTTAAAGAATGAGAACAAGAATCATTCAGGCTGCTGGCCAGTCACCAATGTAAAGTTGTTCTTAATAAACATTTGTTCATAAATCCACATGGCTACTGAGCAGGCCTTGGACATTAGCTGTGCCAGCACAGCTTAGGATGCAAAGATGACTTATTTTTTTGTCAGTTGTGGGGCTTGAACCCAGGGCCTGGACACTGTCCCTGAGCTTTTTTGCTCAAGGCTAGCACTCTACCACTTTGAGCCACAGCACCACTTTTAGTTTTCTGGTGGTTAATTGGAAATAAGAGTCTCATTGAAATTTCTGCCTGGGCTGCCTTCAAATCGTGATCCTCAGATCTCAGCCTTCTGAGTAGCTAGGATTATGGGCGTCAGCCACCGGAACCCAGCTGTAAAGATGTCTTATTTTCATATAGTAAGTGCTTAAATATTTTTATTTCAAAATAATATGGGTTTTTTTGTTTGTTTGTTCAAGCCATTACTGGGGCTTGAACTCAAGGCCTCACATTGTTACTTAGCTATTTCTGTTCGTTGTGCCATTTGCACCATATCTCTACTTCTAGCTTTTTGCTGGCTAAATGGAGAGAGCATTTTGGATTTGTCTGTCTGGGCTGTGTTTGAACTGTGATCCTCAGATCTCAGACTCTTGAGTAGACGAGTTTACAGATGTGAACCACCTACACCTATGTAACTCAAAAATAATTGTTGACTTACATAGAATTTGCATATATTTCTACTCAGCCTCCTCCATGCTCTGGTAAAATACTGTGAACTAAATTACAGGTTTATTGGGGTTTACCAATGTCTCCAATGTTCCTTTCCTCCCTTCCTGTTCCCTCCCCTCCTTCCCACCTCTGTTTTCTCTTTTATCCCTTTCCTCCTCTTTCTTTTTCTGCTGTTGCTGAGCCCTGTAATATTTTTTCCTATTTGTATCTATGATAAGCTTTAACTTACATATTAGGTACACTCAATGGTTAATAACAATAATAAATAATAAAATAGACTAGTTATAACAGGACCTAGTAATAAATGTTATATGGATGGGATTTCTGTCTTACTCTGTGGTACAGGCTGGTTTGAAACTGTCAGCTGTCCTGCTTCAACTTCCCAAGTGCTGGGATTATAGTCACCATACTTGGCCATGTTGACTTTATATTAAGTCTCAGAATTAAGAAGTGTTAGTTATCTAAGTCTGTTCTTCTGAGTACTCTTTGTAGATCCTCATAGTTGTGAGTGTGTGTGTGTGTGTGTGTGTGTGTGTGTGTGTGTGTGTGTGTGTGTGTGTATTAGGGCTTGAACTTACAGTGTGGATGCTGTCCCTTGGCTTTTATGTTCCAGGCTAGCACTCTACCACTTCAGCTATACCTCCACTTCTGGCTCTTTGCTGGTTAATTGGAGGTAGAAGTTGCTCAGACTTTCCTACTCAGGCTGGCTTTGAACCATGATCCTCAGATCTCAGTCTCCTAAGTAACTGCCATCTGACTCTTACAGATCCTTTGGAGTAGACCTCATTCATCTCATCTCTTCATCCTACTGGGGGGATGAAAGTACAGATTTGTGACCTTTTGCTTTAGGCCCTACCCTGGCTCTGTTTCTCTTTAGTTCTTGACTTCACTCTTTACTTGGCCCATCAGCTAACAACTTCTCTAGCTGTTACTCTGGCCCAGCTATAAGGTCGTTCACATCTGCACTAATTCTCCCCGGCCTCAGAGAACAATGCTACTATGAAAATCATCAGCATTCTTCCCACGAGCCACACAGATGCACCTTTATACCACTTCTCATTTAATCTACATAACATCTTTATCAGATTGAGATACTATTAACTTTCTCATTTTGCACGTGATGAAGCGGAGGCACTGAAATCCCCTGCTTCTCTATAGGCACATTGCTGGTAGGTGGATCAGGGGTTCAGGCCCAGATCTGTCTGAGTCTACACTTTCCTCCTGGCCCCAGCTCCTAATGCCAACAATTTTCCCAACCTTGTCTCCTCCTACCACCCGAGGAGCCTCTCTCCACTCACCCATCCTCTCTCCCAGTTACCTTTTACTTGCTGCTTCCCTCCTAGCCATCAAACCACTCAGACACCTGCAAACTCTACTAGGAAGCTGAAGTTTCCCAAACCTGCTCTCTTCAGCTAGACTTTGCATCTACGGAGGCATATCTTAAAGAACCCATAAGCACCTCAAACATTAGAAGTTATCCTCTTCATCCAGGCTTTGAAACCCAGTTTTAGGACCATAGGAGGAGCAAAGTCCATGAGTTCCAAGTTAGGTCTGGCCACTCATCCTCATAAGCCAAATAAAGAGACATGGTGTTGAGCGGGGAGGGTGGCTCAGTGGTAGAGTGCTTGCCTTGTATGCATGAGGCCCTGGGTTTGATTCCTCAGTACCACACAAGTAGAAAAAGCCAGAAGTGGTGTTGTGGCTCAAATGGTAGAGTGCTAGCCTTGAGCTGAAGAGCTGAGGGACAGCTCCCAGGCCCAGAGTTCAAGCCCTACGACCAACAAAACAACAAACAAACAAAAGACATGGTAAAGGACAAAGAAAGGATATTTGGTCCCATGGCAGCCACGGGAAGACAGCACTTCAGTACATTTTCAGCCATCTTCACAGGTACAGACATTGGCTTCAGGTTAAATAGGGAGAATTGGGGCAGTGGGAGAGAAAAGGATGCAGAGTTTAAAACAGTTCTAAGTTGAAGGTACGGTCTTGTTGGCCATTAGCTCAGTCTTTGTCCCTGGTGGAGTCAAGAGAAGCTATTTAATTATTAATGGAACAGAAGCAAGGTGGAGCAAGGTGGTCTCCTGAGTTTGGGGCTGTTTTCTTTGAGATTATAATTGCCTGTCTGAGGGACAGAAGCTGTTTATCTGAATCTTCTCTTTCCTCCTGCACACAGATGATGGCAAAGAGACTTCAGCTGAGAATAACAAATAGCTCAGCTCAAAGGGCACAAATGCAAATGTTGGGGGACTTTTAGTTAATTCAGCAAAAGCTTTTATTTATTGTTGTTATGACGATCTGGAGTGGAGATCAAGAAGCTTTGGCCCCTGTAAACTGTGTCCACATAGAATGTGAGAGCCTATAAAATAAATAACAAAAGCAAAAAGGGCTAGGACTCAGTTTAAGGTTTAAGCAAGAGAGTACCTACATAGCAAACCCGAGGCCTGGAATTCAAACCCAATATTGCAAAACCAAATCAAACCAAGACATTCCCTTTCCTTTCTAAGGCTGCTCTTCTTCCTGATTTCTGCCATGTGGTTCTACCAACCACAGAGTAACCCAAGCTAGAAACTATCAATGGCAAGAATAAGGTTGTGATTTTAAAACTCTCTTCTGCCACTTACTCCTCAGGACATCTTTGAGCTTCCATTTCCCAACCTGAAAAATGAGGATAATGGTTCTGCCACACTAAGCTGCTTTCAGAGCAAATGATCATGCTAGTTGCTTAAAAATGTCATTATTGTTATTATCATCTTTATTTATCATCATCATCATCATGACCATTATTGATAATCATCCTTTCCTGACAGATACCTTCTTGCCTTCTTACAGTTCTCATACACAGCCTGTACCTCCTTGAAATTTCTTTCATTCTGTGATTCTTTCTGCTGGATGAGTTCCCTGATAATTATCTACACCAGGGACCACCAAAGCACCAAGAAAACCCACAAGGACATGGAAGAAATGATCAGAACTTCTACTTATGCTTACCTTTTATTGAAGTGTGTGTGTGTGTGTGTGTGTGTGTGTGTGTGTGTGTGTGTGTGTATTGGTCCTGGGGCTTGAACTCAGGGTCTTGAATTCCTGCTTGCCTTTTTCATTCAAGGCTACACTCTACTCCTTGAGCCACACCTTTACTTCGGGCTTTTTGCTGATTAGTTGAAGTTGAGTCTCCCAGCTTCTTCAGCCGGTTAACATCAAACCACAATGGTTAGATCTCAGCGTCATGATTAGTTAGCATCATAGGAATAAGCCATTAGTACTTGGCTTTTATTGGTATTATTTCTATTTCTATTTTACATCCCCCTCTCCTCACACACACATCTGGTAGTACTGGGGTTTGAATTCTGGGCTCCTAAGTCCTTTTATGCTTTAGTGTTGTTGGTTTTTTTGGTCAGTCATGGGGTTTGGACTCTGGGCCTGGGTGCTGTCCCTGTGCTCTTCAGCTCAAGGCACGCATTTTATAGCTTAAGCCACAACACCACTTCTGTTTTTCTGGTGGCTTATTGGAGATAAGAGTCTCAAAGACTTTCCTGCCCAGGCTGGCTTAGAACCATGATCCTCAGATCTGAGCCTCTTACGTTAGGATTACAGGTCTGAACCACCATAGCCTAGCTTTTAGTTGTTTTTTTAAAGTTATTTTTCAGGTTTTTCCAGTTTTGAAATTTTTCTTGAGACTATGATCCTTCTATTTGTTGTTGGGATTACAGACATGCAGCACCACACATGGCTTATTCCTTTTTTTTTTTTTTTGGGTCTGGTCGTGGGGCCTGAACTCTGGGCCTGGGCGCTGTCCCTCAGCTCTTCAGCTCAAGGCTAGCTCTCTACCACTTGAGCCACAGCGCCACTTCTGGCTTTTTTCTTTTTGCTTATGTGGTACTGAGGAATCAAACCCAGGGCCTCATGCATGCAAGGCAAGTGCTCTACCACTGAGCCACCTTCCTAGCCCCCACATGGCTTATTCCTGAGAAATGTCTCATTCGCTTTTTGTCTGAGCTGGTCTTGAGCTATCATCCTCCTCATCTATATCCCAAATAGCTGAGATTATAGACATACACCATTATACCCAGCCCTATGTCTATCTTTTAAATCTAATCTTTGAGGTTTTGTTTCCATTTACACATGGGTACAGCGTATTCTATCTTTGAAGTAAATACATTTACAGTCAATGAAGAACTGCATATAAAAACAGTGTCCCATAAAATTAAAATGAAGCTGCCTGGCACTGGTGGCTCACACCTACAATCCCAACTACTCAGGAGGCTGAGATCTGAGGCTCTCCATTTCATGCCAATGTAGGCAAGAAACTCTTATCTCCAATTAACCAGCGAGAAGTGGAGGTGTGGCTGAAGTAGTAGAGTTGTGTCATCCTTGAGCAAGAAAACTCAGGGGCAGTGCCCAGACCCTGATATCAAGCCCCAGTACTAGCACAAAGCAAACAAAATAGACCTAAAAAGTTCTTGTTGCAAGGTGACATAGTCTGTCATGACCTCATAGAACTGTTTGTGGTGACTCTAGGTAAACATAGCTATAGAACTGCCAGCCACATAACAGTACAGTCCAAGTGATGTACAGGGCTGTAACACTTATAATGAATGGCACTACTGATTTATACATTTGCTATAGTTGTTTTTCCTTTCTTCCTTCCCTTCCTTTCCTCCCTCCCTCTTTCCTTCCTTCCTTCTTCTTTTCCTTCCTTTCTTCCTCCCTTCTTCTTTCTCTCTTCCTCCCTCTTTCAGTGGGTCTTGAACCCATGGCCTTGTGCTCTTGCTTGGCTTTTTTCACTCAAAGCTAACACCACTACTTGAGCCATAACTCCACTTGTGGCATTTTGGTGATTTAATTAGAGATGAGGGTCTCACAGACTTTTCTTCCTGGGCTGACTTTAAACCTTGATCCTCAGATCTCAGCCTCTTGAGTAGCTCCTATTCTTTTTCTTGATTCAACAAGTCCCTTGGATTGAGTGATTTAGATCATCTAGATCTGGTAAGTATTCTCTCTGGTGTTTGCACAATGAAAAAACAACTACCAGGTAGTTTCTGTGTGTAGTCCTGATTTAGTCTACTGAAAACTATCAAGGCACATGTTCAAACATTTTAGAAGTAAGCACAATCTAGTTGGGAGGTCATTCTCTTGGGTGGATGTCCCTATTTTGTTCATTCCCAGAATAATATGTGTGTGTGTGTGTGTGTGTGTGTGTGTGTGTGTGTGTGTGTGTGTGTGTGTAGTGTGTGTGTAGTGTGTGTGTGTGTGTGTTGTGTGTCCAACATGGGGACAGGGCTTGAAGTTCGGGCAGAGTTTACTTATGTAGACCAAATCTTCACAAGTTAGGTTTAAACACAAATGAAGTTATTACAGGCTGCTGGCATGAAGCAGAGGTTCTCAGACGTTATTAGTGTGTACCAGAATTACCTAGAAGGCTTGTGAAAGCCAAGATGACTAGGCCTCCACCTCTAGAGTTTCTGATTGAGCAGGCATGGGTGGGGCCAGGATTCCTTGCTAGTCAAGGGCTCTACCTCAGAGCCACATCTCTGATCCTCAGATAGGTATTTCTAGAAAGTTTCCATGTACTGCTGATACCACACCTTTGGAGAGTACTTCTGGAGAAGAACTGGGTTATGGAATAATGGGAAAGGCTAAGAGAGTGGGGCAGGGGTTGAATGATGCATGCCCTCTCCACTTCCCCCCAGAGCTGCATTGCTGGGCTAGATAACTGCTGTACCTGGGGCTTCCACAGGCAGCTCAGAAACCACACTGCCATAGCACAGCAAGAGGATGCTCAACCAGGAAGCTGTGCAGAAGCTGCTGGTACCTGTGAGAGCGTAAGCCAAGCAGACATAGAGCCTCCCATGGTGCACAGTCCCTGGGGCCTTTGCGTCGGAGGCCACTCAGAAAGTCCATGTTCCCCCATGCTTCAGATTAGCTGCCTGGAGTAACGTGCTATTGTTATAACAGTCAACACAGAAAGGTACTCGTGGGAACCTGGTGCACATGAACTTGGAGAGTGTGGTCTCAGTGTTCCAGGCTTCAGTACACATTTAGGGAATCCTGCTAGAACTGACCTCCCACTCCTGACGTCCTAGGGTAGAAGTGGGCTCTTTACACATTAGATACTCAAGAGGAGCAGATTCTCTCTCTCTTTCTCTCTCTCTCTCTGTAAGTGTGGCTTGACTCAGGGACTGGATGTGCTGTCCCTGAGTTTTTTTCATTCAAGGTGAATGATCTGCTACTTGAGCCATATCTCTTCTTCTGGATTTTTTGTGGTACATTAGAGGCAAAATTTGCATGAACTTTCCTGCCTGGGCTGGCTTCAAACTGTGATCCTCAGATCTCAGCTTCCTGAGTAAGCAGCATTGCAGGCATGAGACACTGACAGGCAGGTAGGAAATGTTTCTTGTCTTAATTCCCAATCTCCCTTTGAGGCTATTACCCTAATATCAGCTGCAGCCCTTGCCGACTATGACAGAGGCAAACTGTTGTAAAATGTAGTATCTGAAGCATCAGAAGCTAAGCTTTGAACAAAGATATGGGAAGACACAGGGGAGAATTTGGACACAGAGGCATACGAGTTTGAATCATTTCTCTCTGTTGACTGGTTGTGTGACTATGGGCATGTTTTTGTGTGGTTTTTGAGACAGACTCTCACTTATGTACCCCAAACACAATCACTCCTGTTGCTGCTGGATGACAGGCATGCACTACCATGCCTGGCTAGACATATTTCCTAACCTTTTCTTGCTTCAGTTTCTTCAGTAAGAAGAGAAAACTTTTGTGCTAATAGCTCACATCTGTAATTATAGCTACTCAGGAAGCTGAAATCTGAGATTCAAAGCTGGCCTGGATAGGACAGTCTGTGAAACACTCGCTCCAATTAACTACCAAAAAGCTAGAAGTAGAGTTGTGATTCAAATGGTAGAGTGCTAGCCTTGGGCAAAAAAGCTAAGGGACATTGCCTAGGCCCTGAACTCAAGCCCCAGGACCAGCACATAAACACACACACACACACACACACACACACGCACGCACGCACGCACGCACGCACGCACGCACGGGAACTCTCCATAGGAAGTCACGAGTCATTTACTTGCTATCAAACGTATGAGTAAAGAATGAGGACCAGCAATGTGGGACCAGCTGCCACCACACATCCTGTCCTGGGACAATGTGCAGAATGTCCAGCCTAAGCCATGTGGCCAGACAAGAACAGACCCTTAGCTGATGAAAGAAATAATGCTGTATTTGCATGGTAGGAACAAAGAAGAAAAAGAGATTGGCCTGTAGACCACAAATCCTTGTGGCACACATATTTACAGAAGAGAAATAGAAAACTAAAGCACTCCATTTGTATTTTCCCCATATTTGGGTAAACTTGGAGAGCTGTTAGTCTGAGAGTTTGTCCTCCTCTTAAAATGGATGTGGGTACACAAAAATAGAACAATGAAACCTGTAGAAAATGTTTTAAGAAGGGGCAGAGGGAAGAGATTAAAAAAAAAAAAGGAGCCACCAGTTAGGAGGCTGAGATCTGAGGCAGGAAAGTCCATGAAACTCTCATATCCAAAAACTCAGAGGAGGAGGTGTGGCTCAAGTGATAGAGCACCAGCTCTATCTAGCTCTATCTATCTAGGACAACACCCAGGCCCTTAATTCAAGGCCTGGGATTGCTATGCAAACACACACACACACACACACACACACACACACACACACACACACACTTACACTGAAGAGTGATAAGGTACATGGAAATGTTACAATGAGACCCTACCTTGCATAACTAATGTGTGCTAATGACCAAAATAGTTTTAAAAAAAGAGGGATTTAAGTAAGCCAGGTGTTGTAATCCTAGCTACTTGGAGGGGTGAGATCTGAGGATCACAGTTCAAAGCAAGCCCAGGCAGGAAACTCTGTGAGTGGTGGTACTCTGGCTCAAAGTGATACAATGCTAACCTTGAGCATAAAAGAGCTCAAGGATAGCATCTAGGCCCATGACTGACCCTCCCCCCCCCGAAAAAAACAAGGAGAGATACAGAGATTATATATAGCCCAAATATACTAAAAATTGACTGCAACTTTTTTTTTTTTTAATAAGAGCTTGCTGGGTGCTGGTGGCCCATGTCCATAATCTTAGCTACTCAAGAGGCTGAGATCTGAGGATTGCAGTCTGAAGCCAGACCAGGCAGGGAAATCTAACCCATCTCCAATTAAATAAACACACACAACCAAAAGTGGAGTTGTGGGTCAAGTGATAGAGCACTAGCCTTGAACAAAAAAGCTTAGGAACAGCATGCAGGCCCTGAGTTCAAGTCCTGGGACTGTACAAAAAAAAAAAAAAGGAGAAGAAGAAGGAACTCACGTTGGAAAGAGTAGGCTCCAGCCAATATGGAGGCTGATGGTATCTTTGATACTACTGAGGATTGAGATGTTGAGCCCAGAGACCATCAGCTCATCAGTGTGTAAACAAGTATGTATTTACCATTGCATGTATGCATTTATATATGTGTACTCATTATTGTTTGTGCATACATGCAGGTATGTACCACTCAAGAGTGAAATGTCAAAGTAGCACCTGTCAGCAAGTGTAGTGGTTTTGCTACAGATGTACCAGCTGATTCGGCCACCAGTGGCTCACGCTTGTAATCCTAGCTACTCAGGAGGCTGAGATTTGAGGATCATGATTCAAAGCCAGCCCAGGCAGGAAAGTCCATGAGACTCTTTTTTTTTTTTTTTGTCGGTCGTGGGGCTTGAACTCTGGGCCTGAGCGCTGTCCCTCAGCTCTTCAGCTCAATCAAGGCGAGCACTCTACCACTTGAGCTACAGTGCCACTTCCGGTTTTCTGGTGGTTTATTGGAGATAGGAGTCTCACGGTTTCTCCTGCCCGGGCTGGCTTTGAACCGCGATCCTCAGATCTCAGCCTCCTGAGTAGCTAGGATTACAGGCGTGAGCCACCAGCGCCCAGCTCTCCATGAGACTCTTATCTCCAATAAACCACCAGAAAACCAGAAGTGGTGCTGTGGCTCAAGTGGTAGAGTGTTAGCCTTGAGCTGAAGAGCTCAGGGTCAGCCCCCAGGCCCAGAGTTCAAGCCTCACGATCAACAAAAAACAAAACAAAACAAAAAACCCCAAAACTCCCAAACCAAAAACAAAACAGATGCACCAGCTGCTACTGTGGACTGCTGTCCTGGGTGCTTTTTCCCCTCCAACACACCTTTCTGGAAAGTGTTCTCTTCCTGAAAGCAAACACATTGTCACATTGGGTTCTTGAGTATGTATGTCATTAAGCTTCTTCAAACACAAATACATCTACCTGAGTCTGGTGCTGGTGGCTCATGCCTGTAATCTTAGCTCCTCAACAGGCTGAGATCTGAGGATCATAGAGGTTCAAAACCGCTCAGGTAGGAAAGTTTTCAGACTCTAATCTCTAGGTAAGCAGCAAAAAGCCTGAAGTAGAGGTATGGCTCAAATGGTAGAGCTCCAGATTTGAGCAGAAAAGCTAAGGGACAGCACCTAAGCTCTGACTTCAGGCCCAACTACTGACCAAAACAAGTCATGAAGTAACTATCCCTAAACACAGGCAGAAACCAGCTTCAAATTTAAAGCAAAGCACACACATTGGAAATGTGTGTGTGTGTGTGTGTGTGTGTGTGGTTGTGTGTGTGTGTGTGTGTGTGTGTGTGTGTGCTGGTACTGGAGCTTGAACTCAGGGCCTGGATGTGATCCCTTAGCCTTTTCACTCAAGGCTAGAGCGGTTCTACTTAAGCCACAGCTCCACACTGACTTTTTTGCTGGTTAGTTGGAGATGAGTCTCAAGGACTTTTCTGCCTGGACTGGCTTCAAATTGAGATCCTCAGATTCCAGCTTTCTGGGTAACTAGACTTACAGGTGTGAGCCACCAGTATCTTGAAAAGGAGCTTTTGAGATGAGCTCACTGAACTCTGGTTAATCTGCAGCCACACTGAGCAGCCAGGGCAAAGGCGTGGTGACACGCTTTGCGGTGCCCTTGGAACTTCCCAGTTGGAGGATTACAAGTTGTTTGCTTGCTCTCTGCAAAAAAAAAAAAAAAAAACAGAGGTGTAGAGGAAGTTCAACAGCAACCGAAAGATGACTTGCCATTTGTGACAGGCTATGCCCCACACACCAATTGCAAAGGGCCCTGAGCTCAATATTCACTGTGGCCACCTGCCACAGTGCTGCTCGGCACTGTCAAACCTAAACGAAAGTAAACCTCTCTACTCTAGTTTTTGTACAGACTGAAAGGGCCTCTGCTTGAATCTTTCAGAAGGACCTCAGGCCAGCCAGTGGGTATTTCCCATGAACTGGTGAAGGGGGTGTCAGTGTGGACCTGGTGGTTGTGTTACAGAACCCACGAAACTGCCAGAGGCCCAAGGTGCTTCCTGCCACATGGCCTCCTGCAGCTGAAGGCACAGGTGCTCTCACTGTGGTCACTGTCTCCATGGGAACACTTCCCCATAGTCCCTAGGAAGAGCGCGCTGCACATTGACAACACCTAGTCAAACTCGAAGCCTCAAGGCCTGGCTCTGCCAGCTAATCATTTTCTCTGCTAAGGGAGTGGCAAGGTCAAGTGCTCACTAACAAGAGTTTGCCTTTGTTTTGTTTTTGTGTCAATACTGGAGCTTGAACTCAGGGCCTGGGTGCTAGCCCTTCACTTTTTCATTCAAGGTTGGCAGTCTATCATTTGAGCAATACTTCCACTTCTGGCATTTTGGTGGTTCACTTTTTTCTTGGATTTGTCTGCCACGCTTTGCTTCAAACCAAGATTCTCAGATCTCAGATTCCTGAATAGCTAGAATTATAGGCATGAGCCACCAGTGCCCAACTAGTTGTTGGGTTTTATTAAACTCAGGGTCTGAAGCTTTTTCAATCACGGATGTTTTTAAAAGAGCTACTTAGCTACTTTATTTATTTGTGTGTGTTCGCACGCGTGCACGCACACGCGCGCGCACACACACACACACACACACACACACACACACACACACACACACACACACACACACACACACACCCCACTCCTGGAGTTTGGACTCAGGGATTCATTCTCTTGCTTAGCTCTTTTTTTGCCGGGCTGGCTTTGAACCACAATCCTTAGATCTCAGGCTCTTGAGTGGTTAGAATTACAGGAGTGAGCCATCAGCCCCCAAGCAAGTATGCTGTCATTTTAAATACTATTGCATGTATCATGAATTGTAAGCCAAATTTATAATCCTACTCACTTAGTGTTTTTATATATGTAAACATATACATATTTAGGCAACTAGTCATTACATTCTTTCCATAAAAGGTGTCACACAAACATAAACTAGTTAATTTCAATCTAGCTTTGGAATGCATCAGATATTTTTCTAACTGCTGGAGTATGGGCCATCTTTAAAAAGCTACTTTTTAAGCACGAGGCATTTCCTACCTTGAGTTAGCTCAGAAACTGTATCCTAGTAAAAACTACAGGCAATGTCAGCTGGGCACTGGAGACTCACGCCTGTAATCCTAGCTACTCAGGAGGCTGAGATCTGAGGATCATGGTTCAAAGCCAGTCAGGCAAGAAAGTCCATGGAACTCTCATCACCAATTAATCACCAAAAACCCCAAAACTGAAACAAAAAATAAACAACAACAACAACAAACTCAAAGTGGAGCTGTGGCTCAAGTAGTAAAGCTTTAGCCTTCAGCCAGAAATGCAGGTATAATACCCAGGTCCTGAGTTCAAGCCACAGGATGGACACAAAAACAAAACAAAAATTATAGGAGATGTGTATACAAAGGTATAGAGCGTCTTGCCCAGGTTATAATCTGTAAGAGTTGTGCATGACACTGCCTTGAAGGAAGGCTGGGACTTCAGGACAAGAAGAAACATTTCTTGAATTCTTCATTCCTTGGGAACAACATCCTAGTTTCTGGGAGAAGGGATCTAGTTCCTGTGTGGCCCTTAGGGTGCTGGAGGTGTTCAGAGCAGGGTAGTTCATCGCTCCAGCCTCAATTTCCTCAACTGTAAAATGGATCTTCATCATGAGACTATGAGGAGTCGCACAGTGATGGGCTCATTCTGGGACCTCCTTGCTTGCTACACCTTAGGCAGTTAGTTCTTCCAGGAGCCCACTGATAGCTCAGAGCAATACTAAAGGGGAGGGGCCATTGCCATCCTCAAGTCATTGTTGGGAAGCTAGACCCAGGCAGGTTGGAAACTTGCTGAAGGTCAACCATCGACAAATCAGCACACCTAGGATCAGAGCCTGGGTCTGATGATACAGCTTGTGTCCTGCTCGGGGAGACAAAGAACCACCCACATGTTACACACTTGTGAAATGCTTGGTTACTATCAGAAGGGGGAACAGAGTGGATGGCTGTGTTCCTCACCTCTGTCCGCCATGCTGACAGGTGTAAGTGGCCCAATGAAGGCCTAATAGTTCTGTCTGTGTCATCCCCGGGGAACCAGTTCCAGGACTTCTGGAGATATGAAAATTCCAATGAGCATGCACTTTATAGAAAATGGTATAGTACTGGGTGCCTGTAGCTTATGCCTGGAATCCCAGCTACACAAGTAGCTGAGATCTGAGAATCCTGGTTTAAAGCTATCCTGAGCACAAAGATCCACAAGACATTTATCTCTGATTTACCACCAAAGAGCTGAAGTGGAGGTGTGGTTCAAGTGATAGAGCACTAGCCTTGCTGCAAAAAAGCTAAGGAACTGTATTCCTGGGCATCTACCCAGAACATCACGAGCCAAGATACCATAAAGACATTTGTACATCCATGTTCATTGCTGTACTATTCATAATAGCCAAGCTAGGATGATATCCTACAATAGATGAGTGGATCCCCAAAATGTGGTACCTATATACAATGGAATTTTACACAGTCATTAGAAAGAATAATATGTCATTTGCAGGGAAATGGACGGACCTAGAACAAATCATGTTACTTGGTAAGCCAAATTCAGAGAGACAAATAGCGAACTTTTTTTCCCTCTCATATCTAGAAGCTAGATCTAAAATACACAGGGATATGATAACTTATGCCGGACTCTAGGCATCTACACACAGTGAGACCAAAGGAGGATACTCTTAGGAACATAAAGGCACAATGTCTCTGTGCATCTGACCATACAAAATAGTATTTACAGAAACAAATGAACCTCAGGAAATGGAAACAAGTGGTATTTTTGTTGCTGTTTTCATTTCCTTCTCTTTTTGTCTTGTTTGTTCATCTATCTGTCTTTGGGAGTGTAAGAGTGGACACAGAAATAGAGGGACAAAGTGAATAAATGGGGCAGTGATCCTCACTAGGCACTATGTTGAAAACGAGCTACATAATTTGTGGGTGGGGATGGGAGGGAAAAACTGTGGGAAAGCAAGGAAGGGTTAACATTGCCCCAAAGAGGAAGTGGCGTTGTAGCTCAAGTGGTAGAGCGCTCGCCTTGAGCTGAAGAGCTGAGGGACAGCACCCAGGCCCAGAGTTCAAGCCCCACGACCAACAACAACAAAAAAACATTGCCCCAAAGAAATGTATGAGAGGGAGGGACTGGGAGAGAGGGAGGGGATGGAAGACACTCTGTGAAAGGAAATTCACTATAAAAACAAAAGAAATATATGCACTACCTGACTTACATAACTATAACCCCTCTCCACATCACTTCTGTAATAACAACAGAACATTTAAAGGAAAAAAATGTAAAAGTTTTGATGAAGCTACTGAACGTTGGTAACAGAAGCAATGAGTTAGACTTGTGGAATCATACGAAATAAATTCAGGAGCATGGTTTGAGAACTGTTTTTTTATTTTTTTTATTTTTTTGTCTGTCATAGGTCTTGAACTCTGGGCCTGGGCGCTGTCCCTCAGCTCTTCAGCTCTAGGCAAGTGCTCTACCACTTGAGCCACAGGCACCACTTTTGATTTTCTGGTGGTTTATTGGAGACACGAGTCTCTGCCTTTCCTGCCCTGGCTGGCTTTGAACCATGAATCCCCAGATCTCAGCCTCCTGCGTAGCTAGGTTTACAGGCATGAACTGCTGGCACCCAGCTGAGAATTTTTTTTTTTTGGTTGGTCGTGGGGCCTGAACTCTGGGCCTGGGCGCTGCCACTCAGCTCTTCAGCTAAAGGCTAGTGCTCTACCACTTGAGCCACAGCGCCACTTCCAGCTTTTTCCACTTATGTAGTGATGAGGAATTGAACCCAGGGCCTCATGCATGCAAGGCAAGCACTCTACCATTGAACACCTTCCCAGCCCCCCTTTTTTTGTTCTTTTTTGGGGGGGGTCTGGTCGTGGGGCCTGAACTCTGGGCCTGGGTGCTGTCCCTCAGCTCTTCAACTCAAGGCTAGCGCTCTACCACTTGAGCCACAGCGCCACTTCCGGCTTTTTTCTTTTTTCTTATGTGGTACTGAGGAATTGAACCCAGGGCCTCAGGCATGCAAGGCAAGCACTCTACCACTGAGCCACCTTCCCAGCCCCCAGTGCCCCTTTTTTTTTTGGTGGTTGTGGGGCTTGAACTCTGGGCCTGGGCACTGTCTCTCACCTCAAGGCTCAAGGCTAGCACTCTACCACTTGAGTCACTGTGCCCCTTCTGGTTTTCTGAGTGGTTTATTTGGAGCTAAGAGTCTCACAGACTTTCCTGCCCAGGCTGGCTTTGGACTGTGATCCTAAAATGTCAGCCTCCTGAGTAGCTAGGATTACAGGCGTAAGCCACCAGCACCGGGCTATTTCATTTATTTATTTATTTATTTATTTAAAGGATCACATCTTGCGTCTTTTTTCTTGTGCTCATAATGCCGTTTGAACTCAGGGCCTTGTGCTCTTACTTTTATTTTTCTTTCAAGGCTGGTGTTATGTCACTTGAAACATACCTCCACTTCTGCCTTTTTGCTACTTCATTGGAGATAAGAATGTCTGATTTTTCTGGCTAAGTTGACTTCAAATTTTATAAGCAGGAGCCATCGATGCCTGACAAGTCTTGCTTCTTTAACTGTTACAGGCTGTTGTTAGACACAACTAACATCCCTTAATTGTAGGATATGGTAAGAAATATGTTGCTAGGTGACTTCATCGGTAAGCAACCAACATAGGGCAACTTATACAAACCTAGATGTTGTAGCCTATGACACCCTCAGGCTACATAGTGGTGTCTAAATCCCCCTCTGCTACAATCTCTCCTACATGTTTCTGTCCTGACCACTGCAGACAATTGGAGTACAGTATGAAGTATGTATGTAGCTAACATAAGAGAGGTAGAGAAAAATACTAGGTGTTAGGATTTGTCCCATTCCATTCTAATCTTAAGCAACCACTGTGTAATTTTAAGCCATCATTGATCAAAATGTCTGAATTTTGTTATATGACACATGACTACAAGTGGTGGTTTGTGGAGCTTTGTGGCAGATAAGGACTCACATGGAGCTAAAGAAGCTGCGTGTTATAAGTTCTGGGGATTTGGTCCCTAGGGTCTTCTACTCTGAAATCTTCTCCCTTCAATCTATGCATGAAGAAACATTCCTCCTGGGGTCAGTTCATGGGCCACTTGTTAAAGTCATCATTCCCAATGCTTGAAAGGCTTCTGGGGGCCAGAAGTGTCTGTTTACATACTTCCTGGACCAGGGAACTCACTACCTCTAAAAGGGAGAGTTATCAGGAAGCACCTTTGATTCTGCTATCATTCTTCTCCGTCTTGTATTACTTGGGTACTAAACAGTGTCATACAATGGTAAGGGCTGAAGTTCTGGGTTAGAATCACAGTTTCATTCTCAGCTTTGTCATTTACCAGTTGTGTGATTCTGGCAAACTTAACATCTCTGAACCTTAGTTTTGACCAGTGGAAAACGGGGACTAACCTTAGTGTCCACTTCGAGTTGAGGCCTTGACATGTGGAAAGCTGTCAGGGCAGCCTAGAAGTTGTTATTATTTCCCCCTTTCCTAGACTGCAAAGTCTCTAAGGGCAGGAACCTCGTGTGTGTGTGTGTGTGTGTGTGTGTGTGTGTACTGGAGCCTGAACTGGAGGCCTCTTGTTCCTGCCTAGCTTTTTTGCTTAAGGCCCACCCTTTACTACTTGAGCCACAGCTCCACTTCTGGATTTTTGGTGGTTAACTGGAGAAAAGAGATTCACAGATTTTCCCGCTTGGATTGGCTTCAAGGCTTGATCTCAGAGTAGCTAGGATTACAGGTGTGAGCCACCTGTGCCTGCCAGAGACCTCTGCTTTGAACACTTCAGGGCAGTCATCAAGTAAAGTGCCAGAGGACTTCAATGAACACACAACATGGAAGATCCTCTATAGAGTAAGAGAGCCAGGAAGCTTGGCTAATGATTTAAATTTCTAACAATCATAAAAGGTTTAAAAAATGGAAAATTAAAATTCCTGCAAAAGAAATGGGCAGATCAACCAGATGCTGGTGGCTCAGGCTTGTTACCCTAGCTACTTAGGAGGCTAAGGACTGAACATCACTATTCAAAGCCAGCAGCCCAGGCAGGAATTTTCAAGAGATTTTTTTTTTTTTTTTTTTTTTGCCAGTCCTGGGGCTTGAACTCAGGTCCTGAGCTGCTGCTGCTGCTTTGTTGTTGTTGTTGTTGTTGGTTGTGGGGCTTGAACTCTGGGTCTGGCGCTGTTTCTTAGCAATTCAGCTCAAGGCTAGCGCTCTACCACTTGAGCCACAGTGCCACTTCGAGTTTTTTAGTGGTTTATTGGAGATAAGAGTCTCATGGACTTTCCTGCCTGGGCTGGCTTTGGACCTCGATCCTCAGATCACAGCCTCCTGAGTAGTTTGGATTACAGGCATGAGCCACCATGCCCAGCCCTGAGCTTCTTTTTGCTCAAGGCTAGCACTCTACCACTTGAGCCACAGCACCACTTCTGTCTTTTTCTGTTTGTGTGGTACTGAGGAATCAAACCCAGGACTTCATGCATGCTAGGCAAGTACTCTACTACTAAGCCACATTCCCAGACTGTCATGAGATTCTTATTTCTAAGTAACCAGAAAAAAACTAGAAGTGGAGCTGTGGCACACAAGTGGTAGAGTATCAGCCTTGAGCAGAAAAAGCTAAGGGAGAGTGCCGGGGCCCTGAGGAAAGCAAGAAAGCAAGGAAGGAAGAAAGGAAAAAAGGAAGGAAGGAGGGAGGAAGGGAGGGAAGGGGAGAGGGAGAGGAGGGAGAGTAGAAAGGGAGGAAGGAAGGGAGAAAGTAAAAGAGAAGAAGGAAGAAAGGAAAGAAGGAAAGGAAGAAAGGAAAGGAAGAGAGACAGATCAGAAAACAAAGCTTAGAACAGCTAGCTCAGGGGCTGGGAAGGTAGCTCAGGGTGGAGTGCTTGCCTTGCATGCATGAGGCCCTGGGTTCGATCCCTCAGCACCACATAAGCAGAAAAAGCCAGAAGTGGCACTGTGGTTCAAGTGGTAGAGTGCTAGCCTTGAGCTGAAGAACTGAGGAACAGAGCCCAGGCCCAGAGTTCAGGCCCCACAACCGGAGCCCCCAGAACAACCAGCTCAGAGCAGAACAGGAGTGGGGCAGGCAGCAAAGAACTGAGACGAGTTAAACACATTCAGGAGAGAAGAAACTCAGGAGAGTAAGTGCTAATTAAACTCTGTGTATATGTGTGTGTGTGAATGTGTGTGTAAGAGAGAGTGCAAGAGAGAACACAAGTCTGAGAACAATAAAAGCAACCAACACAAGTACGTTGATTTAAACAACAAAATGCCAGTAATCATTCCATCATAATGGTTTAGGAACCTGGACATTTCCATCCGTGCCTCCTCCTCCTCTCCTGGTCACCAGGATGAACAAGGTTGCCTGCTCCCTGCCGGCTTCCTGGCTTGACTGCAGTTTTCAGCAAATCTCTTCCTGCCCTCCTTTTCCCTCCCTTCAAGGCTGCGGATGTTCATTTGGGGACCGGAAGTGAGTGCATTCTTAGGCTTGCCTGCAATGAGTCTTTAAAGGGAAAATCAAACCAAACAAGAAAGCAAGCTCATGTTGAGGGACATTTGAAACAGAAAGATGAGCATATGGGGTCTCCCCTGATCCCCCCCTCCCCCAACTCACCAAAGGAAGTTAGAGGCTGGCAAAGGCTGACTCTGGGTTAGGAAGATTGGTGGGAATTCACCTTGTACTACCTTAAATAAATTCCCTTTAACATGACTTTGGAGGTTTCTCGGTGAAATCTGAAGGAGGAAGAGAAATCCCTTGCAAAACTGGTGATGGAGCAGAAATCGAGGTTTCAGAGAGCAGATTGCTTGCAGACAGCTGGCAGTGGCGACAAGGCCACACCAATCACTTTGGAGATTGCTGATGTGCCAGGCAAGGGCGCCTCTGCCACCCTGCTCTTCACTGTCAGTGGGGAAATTGGGTTCTAAATAAGCACATGGGAGTCAGGCTGGTGCATTCTGGAGCCGGTCACCAAAGCTGACTGTCAAATCTGCCTTTGGTGAATGTGACACATGAGAATTCTACGGACACTACCCCGCAAGGCTTTGCTCCCCTTCTGGACAGTCATCTGTTAAACATTTGCCAGCCGCCACCGGGGTAGAAATCAGATCCCAGGGAACCAGTTCTAGCCTGCTAGACTGAACACAGAGCTTACAGGAAACTGGGCAGATACCCAGATAAGGTTAATTGTATTGTGTCCTTTCCTTAATGGAAGCCGGCTAGGCGGTCTGCCTAGTTTTAGTGACTCTCACATTCTGAGCAGTAAAACAAGCTGCTTTAAAAAAAAATCATGGCTTCTTTACTTACCCCCTTTCCCCCAATGGAGGCAGGATTTCTCCTGTAAAATCCACAAAAAGGGAATTTTCTGTTTTTTGTTTTTAAATCCAGGATGTTCTTGCAAACAGGTGGCCCCAGATCTCGGCTTTGGCAGATCGAGGTCAGCAAGAAGGTTCTAGAGGTTGTGGAGATAAGGATTTGGGCTCTAGTGCTTAGTGGTAGAGTGGTTGCCTTGTATGCATGAGGCCCTGGGTTCCATTCCTCAGTGTCCCAACCCGCAGGACTTCAACGAGGGCAATGAACCTAAGCAAGAAGGAATGAAGGGACAAGAGACACGAAGAATGACAGCAAGACAGGGATTCTGATCAAGCTGCTAAATTTTATTTTTCACACAGCTGTATTTATAAGGAAGCTTTTTCATTGGCCGTCATTGGCCGAAGCAGCTGTAGGATGTTTGCTTAAGGCAAGGTGAAAAAGGTGGGATTCTGTAAACTCAGCCTCAAGTTGTTCCAGTGAGATAGTTAAGCCTATTATGTTGAGAGACTCAACTTTTGGCTCCCAACAGTCCTTTCAACATTACAACAGCTTTTCTGGGGAAGGCCAGAGAGCAGCAGCGAGGTTCACTTCAGAGCCTGGCCTTGATGGGGCATTGGCAATGCTCCACAAAGATGTCAAAAATCATGAAACTACAAGATCCTCTCAACCAACTGACCTACAACTGCAGTTGAAGAACTGTAGCCTGGATATCATCTAGAAGTCTTGGTTTTTTTCTTTACTCCACCAGATCAAGAATCAATGAGGCAGGAAAAATGTGAACAGAGATGAAGTATATTTGAAAATGAGAGTAAAGGTGCCAAAGAAGATGCAAACAGCCTCTTGGCTGTTGGTATAAGCTCTCAATTAGGACCCCTGGCTGGGCGGGCTGCCTTACGCCCTGTGAGGTCCTGTCCATCTGCTTCCTGGGCAAGAAGGAGAAGAGTATAGACTTTTGGGGGGACAAGAAAGGGAGATGGGATCTGGGAATTGCTAGTCTGCTTGCAGTATTCTTGGGGTTTCCCTTTTATATCTGTTCCTGGCAAGTCTCAGCTGTTCTGGCATCTGGCTGGGTTGCTGTCCATCTCACCGTAAGGGGAGGGACACCTGTTCCCTACCTGTGTCATCTTCAGGGTGGTCAGAGGTTTGTCTCCACCAAGGCTCTGATCTGTCTTCTGTGGTCCTCAGAAAGCAAAAGGAGTGTTTTCATTTGGTGGTCTTGTTTTCTCTCCCTATCTGCCTAGGTTTTTTTTCTTCTCTGACTCTCCCTCAGCCTGGCTTGCTAATAGACTATAGCCAGTGGAACCCAGGGTGTCCATTGTGTTCCAAAATAGAAACAGAATGGAATACAGAATACAGAACTTTGGGGTTCAGTTCAAGGCAAGATGAATCCACACTATAGAAGTATAGAAGGCAAAAGGTGGTTGGGCTCACTGAGAAAGGGAAGTTTCTGAGTGATAGAGCTTTTCCCTTTTGGGGTGATGGTTACGTAAGTATGTACAGATTGAACATTTGTAATCTGAATTATATCAAATCAGAAATGCTCCAAAAGTATTTTGAATGTCCACATGACTCTGTAAGTAGAAAGTTGCACCCTCAATTTCATGGGACAGGTTACAATGGAAGTGTAGGTGTGCTCAAAATGTGTAAATCACCTTTGGATTTTATATATATATATATATATATATATATGTGTGTGTATATATACATATATGTGTATATATATGTATATACATATATATATATATATATATATATATATATATATATATATATAAGCTATATAGGAAAATAAATGGATTTCATGTTTAAAGTTGGGTTCATTCCAGTTCAGATCAGAAAACAAATCTTAAACCCAAAGCACTTGTAGTTCCAGGCACTTTGGAGTAAGGATACTCAAACTGTACCTTTGTCAATATTCATCAAAATGAACACTGAAAGTTTGTGTTTTTAAAGTCCAGACTCTCCCTCATGTATCTTTACATTTGTGAAATTTAGGCCCTTCCTTCCTTCCTTCCTTCCTTCCTTCCTTCCTTCCTTCCTTCCTTCCTTCCTTCCTTCCTTCCTTCCTTCCTTCCTTTTTTATGACACTGTAGATTGACCCCAAGGCTTCACACTAGTTGACAAGCACTATGCAACTTCAACTTTTTTTTTGAGTGTGTGCCAGTTCTGGTGCTTGAACTCAGGGCCTAAGCACTGTTCTGAGCTTCTTTTGCTCAAGGCTAGTACTCTACCAGTTGAGCCACAGCACCACTTCCAGCTTTTTCTGTTTATGTGGTAATGAGCAATTGAACCCAGGGCTTCATGAATGCTAGGCAAGCACTATACCACTAAGCCACATTCTGAGCCCCACTTCAACTCTTTCTTGAGCCACAGCACCACTTCCAGCTTTTTCTGTTTATGTGGTAATGAGCAATTGAACCCAGGGCTTCATGAATGCTAGGCAAGCACTATACCACTAAGCCACATTCTGAGCCCCACTTCAACTCTTTCTTTTTTTTGGGGGGGGGTTGGTCATGGGGCTTGAACTCTGTGCTTGGGCGCTGTCTCTGTGTTCTTCAGCTCAAGGCAAGCACTCTACCACTTGAGCCATGTGCCACTTCTGTTTTTCTGGTGGTTTATTGGAGATAAGAGTCTCACAGACTTTCCTGCCTGGGCTGGCTTTGAACCATGAGCCTCGGATCTCAGCTTCCTGAGTAGCTAGGATTACAGGTGTGAGCCACTGGCACCCGGCTCCACTTCGCCTCTTGAACCATGTCTCCAGTCCTTTTGCTTTTGTTCTGTTTTCTGAGGGAGATTCTGTCTCTCCCTCTCAAGTAACTGGGATTGTAGGCTTGAGCTACCATTTCCAGCTTCTGAATTTCCTTGTCTATAAACTAGAAATAGCACTTAGACTTGTTTTGTTGGTTGCAGGAAATGGTAAATAAAAATCACATTGGTCAAATGCTTTCTTTGTAGGGCTGGGGGTGTGGGTCAGTTGGCAAAGTACCTGAACTCAAACTGTAGTACTGACAAAAAGGGGGAAGGAAGGAAGGAAAGAAGGAAGGAAAAAAGGAAGGAAGGAAGGAAGGAAAAAGGGAGGGAGGAGGGACAGAAGGGAGGAAGGGAAGAAGGAAGGGAGGAAGGAAGGGAGGGAGGGAAAGAAAAGCTTTTTGGAGGAATGGCTCAGGTAATAGAGCACTTGCTTAGCAAGTACAAGGTCCTGAGTTCAAATCCCAGTACTGCCAAAGATGTGCTTTGTAATTTTAAAAGCCTATGTAAGTAGGTGAGTATTATTGTGATTGTGTGATTATATGATTGTGTGATTGTGTGATTGTGTGTGTGTGTGTGTGTGTGCTGGTACTGGTGCTTGAACATAGGGCCTGGTCACTTAAGTTATCTTTTCTCTCTCAAGGTTGGTGCTTTACTGCTTGAGCCACACGTCTACTTTGGGCTTTTTGCTGGCTAATTGAAGGTAAGAGTCTCACAGACTTTCCTTCCCAGCTGGCTTCAAACCCTGATCCTCAAATCTCAGCCTCCTGAGTAGTTAGGATTACAGGCATGAGCCACTAGCTCCTGGCTTCAGCTACCTTCTAGGAAAGATTATTGAGCTGCAGCAGGAGCTTGGTGTTCATCTATTTTAAGGAGACCCTGGAGATGTCAACACTGCAGAAAAGCAAATGGTATATGGATTTGCCAGAGGGAGAGAGGAGGGCAGACTGGAAGGGAACAGCTGGCAGCTGGGCCTGATGGGTGCAGAGAGGGAGTCGCTAAACGCCTGTGGAAGAATCGTGACTGGTGAATGTAGGGAGTTAAAAAAAAAAATCACATCTTGCCAAACAAATTGGTCACATTCGTGATGGAGTCCATCACCGCACAGAGCTAGGAAGCTGGTTTCAGGCTGAAAGCAAAAGGTTTGGGGAGCATGGTGACACTGCTGGAAGTGGCTAAGACCCCGGGGCCTGCCGCCGGCAGTTAAGTAAAGACGTTTCATGTGGTGTTGGCCTTGTGTTCGTTGGTATTTGGGGTTTGAAATTGATCTTTATTTATTTTTTGCCAGTCCTGGGGCTTGAACTCAGGGCCTGGGCGCTGTCCCTGAGCTTCTTTTGCACAAGGCTAGCACCCTACCACTTGAGCCACAATGCCATTTCTGGCTCTTTCTGTTTATGTGGTGCTGAGGAATTGAACCCAGGGCTTCATGCATGCTAGGCAAGCACTCTACCACTGAGCTACCTTCCCAGCCCTGATCTTTATTCTTAAAAGCAGTCTTAAACCAGAACTGAGAACATAGCACTGATATTTTTTTCCTTAAGAAAAAATCCTAGAAGCTGAGTTCAGCCAGTCCAGAGAAACAGGAAAGTCACACTGGAGTTTACCCGCAGATTTCCAGAAAAAAGAGATGACCGTCTGAACACAGCCAACATTCTCCTTGCGTAAGAGGCAACTTAGAAGATACTTTTGCTGGCTTCTGTGAATTACCTCAAAGTCCCCCAGCTTTGTATCTGTGCCCTTTGAGCTGAGCTGTTTTCAGCTGCAGTCCCTTTGCTATCACCTGATGTGTGGGAGGAAAGAGAAGATCCAGATAATAAGCATTTTGTGTAGAAGGCACACTGTCTCTCAAACAGGCAATGTATTCTTAACATCTCAAAGAAAACAGCCTAAACTCAGGAGATCGCCTTGCTCCCATTCTGTTCCAGTAATAAAGTGGTAATTTCTCTTGACTTCTCCAGGGACAAGGTCTCAGCTAATGGTCAACCAAGCCATAGCTTCAACTTGGGATTGTTCTAACTCTGCATACTTTTCTCACCCACTGCCCCAATTCTCCCTATTTAACCTGCAGCCAATGTCTGTGTTTGAAGACAGCTCAAGATGTCCTGAAGTCTTCCCATGGCTGACATGAACTAAATCTCCTTTCTCTGCCCTTTGCCATGTCTCTTCACTTGGCTAAGAGGGTGAGTGGTCTAACTAACTTGAGACTCCTGGATTTGGGGTCTGGGATCTGAAAACCGGTTTCAAGTGCATCTGACATAATCCTTTTATTTCAGAGCAACATGATCCCATACAGTGATTGAATGATGTCCAAATCAAATCTTAAATTAAGCCACTAAAAGGAAGTTAAATTAAGGGGAAGATTTAACAGGAAGAAATAGTGAAATCTGATGTGTGAATTTTTTTTTTATCATCATTATAAAAGTTTCAATGCTTTCTTTTAGGTATATCTGCCAAGAAGTGTGATGTTGGTGGGGGGCGGACGGGGAGAAGAAATGTATTTTATCTTGATGCTGTGACTATAAAAAGCTGTTTTGAGGCTGGGTGCTGGTGGTTCATACCTGTAATCCTTGTTACTCGGGAGGCTGAGATCTGAGATTGTGGTTCAAAGCTACACTGGCCAGGAAAGTCTCTTATCTCCAATAAACTGCTCAGAAAACCGGAAGTGGTGCTGTGGCTCAAGTGGTAGAGTGCCAGCCTTGAGCTGAAGAGCTCAGGGACAGCTCCCAGGCTCAGAGTTTAAGCACCACAACTGACCAAATAAACAAATATTTTTTTAAAGTTGTTTTGAATGATAAAAATCAGTTGTGGTTTCATCAATGGCCAAGGTTACAAAATTAGAGCCTTGTACCACCAAACAGAGAAAAAAATATCTTCAGAAACATTTATGATCATTATCATGATTATTTTTCAGGTACTGAGGTTTGAACTCAAGAATTCTCTCTCCATTTTTTCCCCCCCCGCACAAGGCTGGTACTCTACCACTTGGGCCATAGCTCCATTTCTAGCATTTTTGCTGGTTAATTAGAGATAAGAGTCTCACAGACTTTCTTGCCAGTGTTAGCTTCAAACCTTGATCCTCAAACCTCAGCCTATTGAGTAGCTACTATTACAGGGGTGAGCCACTGGCGCCCAATTCATCTTAATTTACCTTAATGCAATTTCTTATTACACAACCATGTTTGTTTTTTCTGGGCATGCCAGCTTTCCAGTGCTGTGACTTCTCTTTCCTCTTGGAGCAAAGCAGGTGTCTGGGCAGGAGGTGGGGGGACACCATGAGAAAGCAGGGGGTATCTTTCCTGATAGAGGTTACCCTTAGATCATGACAGGTGCCTGGGGTGGGCATCGATATACTGGTGCCAATACAGACTGAAGTAGGCCTACTTTGGGAAGATTTCTCTACCTGAGTCTTTCTCGCATTGGAAATCTATGTCTTAAACAAACTCTCTCCCATCTGCTTCAAGTGCAGCCCCAAATTCTAACTCTACCACTCTGACTGAGCACACAGAGTGTAAGGCAAGGCCCTTTACAGCCTGGCGCAGATTCCATCTGCTTCCTGACCCCTGTGCTCTTTTTCCCGGTTTTCAGGAATGCTTGACGATGCAATTCCTCTCCTGACTCAGGGATTTGTGCTTGCTAGACAAGTGCTCTAACATGTGAGTCATGCTCCCTGACGTTTTGCTTTTCACTTGTTTTTCAGATAGGGTCTTGTGCTTTTGCCTGAGATAGACTTAGCCAGAGGAGATGGTCTCAGCCAGACAGATTAAGGATTTCATTTTAAGACTCCAGTCTTCTAAGTCTACTAGGTAGACCCCTTGCAGCTTTCTGTGATGTCACACAAGGCCAGACACAATGAAACAAATGAAAAAATGATCCTTTGCTAAGGTTTCTGAGGCTTATCGTTTGGAAACAGGTGTTTTTTGCAGGGCTAGATGAAGCAGATTGAATGATTTTCCTAAAGAAAACTCACATCCTTGATTCTGGACAGGAAGAGGGTCCTTAGCCCCACCCCATCAGGCTCAAAGTAGGAACATGGTCTTCCTTAACTCCTCAGGCTATAATACATCTGGGCCTGCCACCACCAAAGGGTAAGAGATCAACTAAGCTTCCTCCTTGGGGGAGCTGAAATAGGGTCCCAGTAGCTGTATGAAAGGAACCAGAAATTTCCCCAAGTTCCTAGGCTTTTGCTTCCCAGTATCTCTCCTGTAGGGGCTTAAACTCTGTCAGTTGAGAAATGGAGAGCTGATATAGGCCCCGGCTCTGAGGGTCCATCTGGCCTCTGTTACCTTTCTATCTCTCTCTATATATACTTTGTCCCAGTACTGGGGCTTGAACTCAGAGCCTCACATTCTCCCTGAGCATTTTCACATAAGGCTGCTGCTTTACTGCTTAAACCACACCTCCATTTCTGACTTTTTGGTGATTAATTGTAGATAAAAGTCTCCTAGATTTGGCTGCCTAGGCTGGCTTTAAACCCGGGATCCTCAGATCTCAGCCTCCTGAGCAGCTAGGATTACAGGCGTACTCTAGCCACCAGAGCCTGGCTATTTCCTCCCAATGCTGTAGAGTGCTGTCCGGGGCCATTTTTAGCTTAATTCAATCAGGATAAACAAGCAGACAAAAACACTTCCTTGGAGCCTACAGCACAGGGTTTCCCTAGGGAGTAAGAAAAGGGCTTCTCGTGCATAGGGGGAAAAATGATATTTTACTAGGGTGATACTCTGTTAAAGGGGCAAAGGTTGGGCTAGGGTCAAAAGAAAGCCCAAAGGGGAGGCAGAGTGGGTGGGGCTTTGCAGGAGGAGCTCACAAGCATTTATTTGTGGGTGGCAGGCGGGCCTGGCAGGTCACAGCTGTCACCCTGAGTGAGCCTCCAGCCTGCTCCTGTAAGCCTTGACTCCTCTAGTCCTGGCGATGTCTGCAAATGGCCCTTTGCCCAGGGGCAGATGGCAATGTGGGGTCCTGGGGTTCAGCTGAGGGGGGAAGGGGGCTCTGCCACCAAGGTTTCTACTTTCCCAAATACCAGCTCTGTCATCTGAGAGCCAGTAATCAAGAGGCCCAAGTGACAAGAGAGACTGTGCACTGTGTCACCCTGGAGACGTCTTCTGTCTACCGGGGGCAGCAGGGAAGCAATAGGGATGGGGGAGGTGCCTGTCCTACTGGAAGAAACTCAGACTTTGCCTCTGACTTTCATAGTTGAAAAACCTTTGTTTTGCTGCAGATGGGAATGGCAGGACTTCTTCAGTCGACAATTTTTATGTTTATTTATATTTTTATTTCCAATACATATGCATAACTTACAAAGGTTTAGAAGCTTTATTAGAAAAATCACTATCTAGTTAGCACCAATCATCCTCATCTCCAATGACTGCTGTCTGGTGTTGTCAACCACTGACATAAATTTAGTTGCTCTTGTGCTTTTTTGCAGCAATAGTTAAAATGATATATTTAAAGAGCTGTATTTGTTTATTCATTTTTTTTGTGCCAATACTGGGGCTCAACTCAGGTCCTCACACTCCAATGTGGCATTTTTTTTGTGCACCGTTGGCCATCTACCACTTGAGCCATACCTCCACTTCTAAATTGTTTCCCCCCATGGTTGATAAGAATCTCCCAGACTTTTCTGTCCAGGCTAGCTTTGAACTATTCAGCCTCCTGAATAGCTAGGATTATAGGCATGAGCCACCAGTGCCAGGTAAGATATATATATATATATATATATATATATATGTATGTATATATAAATATTTATTGTTTTAGCTTTGGAGTCTCCTGCTTTACTGCTGTACAAGCCAAAGGGTAGCTGTTTCTTCTTCATTTCAATCTGCTTCCCCCTCCCTTCCATGAAGAATTCCTGATTTCTTAAGATCCTCACTGATGAGACTTCACAGCATTTGAAGAGGAACTACAAAAGAAAAGTGCTCCCAATCAAACCATGATCAGATACTTTCTCATCACATTGACTATAAGCTGTGTTCTGATTTTTGAAGATGTTAAAATGGGGAAAATGTGCTTTTAGAACATTATGGCCATGTACTAGTGGCTTATGCCTATAATCCAGCCTAGGCTGGAATATGAGGATCGAAGTTCCATGTCAGTCCAGGCAGAAGAGTCTGTGAAATTCCATCTCCAATTAACCAGCATAAAATTGGACTAGAGGTGTGGCTAAAGTGGTAGAACACCAGCTGTGAGCAAGAGAGAAAAGCCTAGAGCTTACATCCCTATACTGGCATCCAAAAATTATAAACTTTGGAACATCCATCACAACTTCCGATAAAATCCTCTGATCAGAATTTGTGTCATGTAAATACTGAGACTATATAAATACTGTTCATGGTAAACTGTGATTACATTTCTTTTTTCTTGATGAGGATGAAATTGGCTTTAATTCTCAGAGCATCTATTTATGATTACATCTCCACTCATGTATATCTTTTTCCTTCAGGAGTTAACAATTGCCTTTTCCTTTGAATTGCAGAGTGTTTGGTATTTATGAGTAATTCATCCTCAAGCTCTTCTCAAGATGATGCACACATGAATCATCTCCTGAGACTTTTTTCCTCCCTAAGGTAACATCTTCCTGGTATACTTGTACTGACTTAAAATCAGGTGGGTGGAGCCAGGCACTAATGGCTCATGCCTGTAATCCTAGCTACTCAGGAGGCTGAGATCTGAGGATCACACTTTGAATCCAAACTGGGCAGGAAAGTCTGTGAGACTCTACTAAATTACCCCAAAAGCTGGAAGTGGGATTGTGGCTTAAGTGGTAGAGCCCTAGACATGAACAAAAAAGCAACTCAGGGACATTGCCCAGGCCCTGGGTTCAAGCCCAAGACCAGCACCAAAAAAAAAAAAAAAAAAAAAATAGGCTGGTGGAGTCATAAGATGGTGTGTGTGTGTGTGTGTGTGTGTGTGTGTGTGTGTGTACCAATCTAAGAATGTGATAGGCTTCATTCCAGCTTAAAGTAGGTCAACAAACTGTTCCTAAAACAGTAGATCTTAATTCACCAATCCAGACTAGTAAACCCTGCCCTGGAGGTTAGATGTAATATAAACCTCTACATCCCTTGGGACAGTGACTCTGTCTGTGGGCTGGTTCTGGAGAGAAATGGCTGGGAAGGTCCTGGGAAGATCAAAGCCTCAAGCCACTTTTACTCCATTAAAGACTTGTGAATTAAAAATCCTCTTCAGTTGCTCTTGCTTGTAAACTTAGCATTCAGGAGGCTGAGGATCTGAGGATTTCAGTTTGAAGCCAGCCAAGGAGAATCATAGGAGAGAGACTATTCTCTCCAATTAACCAGCAAAAAGCTGGAATGGCAGCTATGGCTCAAATAGTAGATTGCCAGCTTGAGCAAAATGCTAAGGGACAGTGCTCAGGTTCTGGGTTCAAACCCTAGTACCACACACACATACATAATTTCTGATAATTTGACAGTCAGGTCTAATAAGTCAATACCAGCTGGCCCTAAAATACCAGAGTGTTTAGGTTTTTCTAATGATCCTATTGTCTTTTTTAGTATATTTAAAAAATTCTTCTTCTAATAACTATCATTGCCACTTCTGAGATTTGAACTCAGTGCCTCATTCTTTCCCTCAGCTTGCAGTTCTGACCCAGCTTTTTGCTAGTTAATTGGAGATAAGAGTCTCACAGATTTTACTGCCTGATCTGGCTTCAAAGCTCGATCCTTATATTTCAGCCTCCTGAGTAGCTACGATTACGACCATGAGCCACTGGTGCCTAGCCTTCATGTATTATTAATGAACTGTTCTCCAGTCTGCCGCTCTGCACGTGTGACCTTCCCTTGTGCATTGTTAGTGTGATGGCAATCCAGCCAAAAGTCACCTGTCGAGTCGTGAAGAAGGATGGTGCCTCCTTGCTTCATTTGAGGGCTAAGTAGAAGGGTTGAGATCAGGAGAGGGCTGCAGGTAGGCTCAGAAGGAAACAGCCTTATAGCCAAGAGTCCTCACCAAGACAAGCCATAATTTCACCCACCTTTCTTGTTCTGAGCTGATCAAAAGTGCCCTATGCTTCCTGGCATTTCTCTGAAGTGCTGCCAAAGAGCTTCTTACTCTAAACACATATGACCATACAGGTTCTGTTTAATAACACCAACTAGCACATAGAGCCTTTCATGAGATGAGTGCAAAGCCTCTTACCCACAATGCCTAACTAAATCTCAGCTTATCTCAAGGCAGGAGGAGAGGGGAGTGTATCTACAGCAAATTAACAATAGCTCAGTGTAGCTGGGCAGGGTGGTGCATGCTATAATCCTGGCACTCCAGAAGCAGGAGGATCATGAATACAAGGCCAGCCTGGGTTACCTAGCAAGATCCTGTTCTCCCTCTCCTGACTGTTTCTCAGCTGAGAAACACAATCAGACATACAAACAACAACAGAAAACAGTAACAGAACCTTGAGCACTTTGTTCTGGGTTCTGCCTCTATCTAGCCAGGTAGAGAATACAGTTTGGATTGCTTGAAATATCAAGGAGATTTTTTTTAAGTTCCCAAATTGTATGATTCTGGTTTTGACCTTTCTGGACCTTCCACACCGTCTTCTGTTTGTAATTGGCATTTTGTGATAGGGTGCCCAACATATTTTACTCTAGCTACCATGAGAGTATAAGCTTTCAAGTACTGTGGTTTGATCTCTGTGTTGAGCAGATAAGAAAAGCATTATTAATATACTGTTCTGTAGCCTCACTAGGCCTTCCTTCCTTCCTTCCTTCCTTCCTTCCTTCCTTCCTTCCTTCCTTCCTTCCTTCCTTCCTTCCTTCCTTCCTTCATTCCTTGTGTTGGTACTGAGGCTTGAACTCAAGCCTTACACTCTCACTCTTTTTTTTCTCAAAGTTAATGCTCTTTCCACTTGAACCACACCTCTTTACTTTCTGCATTCTTTTGTTGATTAATTGGAGAAAAGTCTCATGGCTTTTCCTGCCCAGGCTAGCTTTGAACCATGGTCCTCAGATCTCATTCTCCTGAATAGCTGTATTACAGGAGTGAGCCACCAGTGCCCAGCACATTCATTCTCTCTTTAACAAGTCTAGTTGATAGTGGCTGTCAACCTCAGGGTTAAAGCACTCTCACAAGCCAGATGCTATGAGTGGCTCAATGTCTGTAATCCTCGCTATTCAGGTGGCTAAGATCTGGAGGGTCATGATTACAAGCTAAACCCAGGCAGAAAACTCTGCATGATTCCATCTTAAAAATAACCAAGCCGGAGGGGTGGCTCAAATAGTAGTAGCGTGCCAGCTGTAAGTAAGCAAGCTGAGCATAAAACCCTGAGGTCCAGTACTGGACCAGTAGAAGAAAAGTAGTCTTACAGTCAAATCTCTAGAAGACTATGAAGGTTGGCAGAATGACACAGACTCTCCTCCTCTTCACTGCTCTTGTATAAATTTTATGTACATAGCATTTTACTGTGTTGTTTAGGAATAATGACAATAACAGAAGGTCTATATATGTCCAAAACAGATCTAAATTTGAATATATTAGAATACATATGTGTATGTTTTTTTTAAAATACAGCATCATGATTTGAACTCAGAGCCATGTACTTGCTAGGCAGATGCCTTATCACTTGAATCATACCCCCCAGCTCTTTTTGCTTTTAGGTTATTTGTCAGATAGAGTGCCTAAGGCCATCCTGGGACAGGCTCTTTCTACCTTTAGGACACCATGTCTGGCTTGTTGGTTGAAACGGAGTCACACTAACTTTTTGCTCTGTCTGGCTTCAAACTGTGACCCTCCCAATTTTCACCTCCTTAGTAGCTGGGATTACAGACACGAGTCACAGCATTCAGCCTCTTTTTGAGTATTTTTGACCTGCTGTTGCAGAATGCTTAACTGTGAAGAACCAACTCTGCATATGTTACATGAATAGATAATACAGTAAGTACTATTTTATGACTTTTAAAATTAAATATATTATGAGCTTGTGTTTATGTTATTAGTGTGTCAAAATTATAATTTTAAGTGATTACATATTCTTTTTTTTTTTTTTTTTTTGACGATCCTAGGGCGGCTTGAACTCAGGGTGTTGTCCCTGAGCCTATTTGTGCTCAATACTAGCACTCTACCACTTGAACCACAGCACCACTTCTGGTTTTTTCTGAGTATTTTATTGAAGATAAGAGTCTTACTGCCTATGCTGGTTCCAAACCTCGATCCTCAGATCTCAGCCTTTTGAGTAGCTAGGCTTATAGGCATAAGCCACTGGTGCCCAGCAACATGGTATTGTTTTTTATAGATATTATGATTTTGCTCAAGGCTAGTGCTCTACCACTTGAACCACAGCACCACTGCCAGTTCTCTGGTTGTTTTTTTAAAATTGAAGATAAGAGTCTTATTGACTTTCCTGTCCAGGCTGGCTTTGAACTGAAATCCTCAGATCTCAGCCTCTTGAGTAGCTAGGTTTACAGACATGAGCCACCAGCACCCAGTGATATTATGATTTCTTATGGCAACATAAACTTGTTATTATTTTTATTATAATACTATAAAAATATGCTTATGGCTAAATATTTGTATCTTTTTTTGTCTTTACCTTTTGCCCCTTATGGTAAAGTAGTAAAAGAGAATGGTTGGGTTAAAGTATATGCACATATTTTATTTTTAATTGACATCTAATAATTATACTAAGCATACCTTTTAGAAGACTTGCCTATGTATTGCCAAACTGCCTTCCAGAGAGGTTTACTAGTCTATGTACATTGCAATTTGTTAGCATGTGTATTTCCTTATACCCTGTCAAGTCATCAGTAATGCTTCTTAAAAATGGTCCTGGCCTGCTACTTGAGTGAGAAAGATACGGATTTTTTTAAAACAGCAATTCACAGCAGCTTGGTGGGAGAAGGAGCTGTAGAATAAGCCAATCCCTGTCAAGGATGAGGAGAGGGAAGGGATGAGCTACATTGCCCTTCCAGATCACACTGAGCTGAGGGAATGCAGTGAAATCTGGACACACGTGTTCAAGATGTAAAAGAGATGTGCAAGTGTAAATCCTCAGAGAGTTTGGCCTTGTGATTGTACTTCTGGGAATTTATCCAAAAGAAAAAAAAGTCCTAGAGAATAGAAAAAGCTTATTCACATAAGTTATTTTTTTTAAGGGGAAAAAAGCTTATGAACATATTGGGGCATATTATTATATTGGGAATACAAAACTAATTCAACATAGAAGAAATAGTTTAAAAAGACTGGGGTGTATGAACTCAATGGAATAGTATACAGTTGTGAAATTAATAATTATAAAGCTCATGTAGAAATAAAGGGATATATTCACAATAATACATGATGTGTGAGAAGAATATAGATTTTTTTTGCATTTAAAAATATGTACAGGGGCTGGGGATGTAGCTTAGTGGTAGAGTGCTTGCCTAGCATACAAGAAGCCCTGGGTTCCACTCCTCAGTACCATATAAACAGAAAATGAAATGGCATTGTGGCTCAAGTGGTAGTGGGCTAGCCTTGAGCAAAAGAAGTTCAGGTACACTGCTCAGGCCCTGAGTTCAAGCCCCAGGACTGGCAAAAAAAAATGTACAAGTTAAACCCATGTAGATGAAAACTGGAAGCAAATAATAAAAAGTGCTGACAATAGTGAGACTGAGAGATGTCCTGTCTTAGCTCCTTTTATGTGGCTATCCCAGAATACCAGAATCAGAGTCATTTATCTACAAAAAAGTTTAATGTGGGTATGGTGGCCCGTGCCTGTCATCCCAGCCCTCAGGAGGCAGTGTAGGGAGAAGTACTTTGAGTCTGAAGCCAGCCTGAGCTCCAGTGAGACCATATCTGAAAAAAAGGAAAAGAAAGATGGTGCCCAGGACAGAAGACAGTGAGCCTCTCTTCTTCCCCTCTGTGAAGTGATTTTTATAGACCTCTTAGCTGATGTTGACAAGGCATAGAAAACACCACAAAACTGCAAGCCTTCTGCTATGCACTACAATCAGACCTGTATGGATGTTGGCCAGAAATTTCTTTTCTTTCTTTCTTTTTTTTTTATTATGAAAATACAGTATAGAGGAGTTACAATTACATGGGCAAGATAACGAGTACATTTCTTATCAAGCATTGTTGCCTCCTCTTTGTTTCCCCTTCCCCTCCCTTCCCATCCTTCCCCTCCTCCCCCCATCCTCCCCCCACCCCAAAGTTGTAAAGTTCGTTTTCGACATAATGACTTGTACAGCTCATTGTTGCAATGGGTCCACCTGTATCCCTATTTAAACGATTTGTTTTTTCCCTTCCCCTCCACAAATTATACCAACATCAAATACAGTGAAAACAGGGGTTATACCGTGGGGGAGGGACATACAAAGCAACATGGAAATCATCTTATAAATATGTTAGAAACAATTGCATGAAAGAAAAAAAAACATTTTGAAAAAAAACATTTTGAATACTTATCTTGGGGTTCATTCTTTTGTGCCAGTCCTGGGGCTTGAATTCAGGGTCTGGGCATGGTCTTTGAGCTTCTTTTTACTCAAGGCTAACACTCTACCATTTGAGTCACAGCTCCACTTCCGGCTTTTGTTCTGGAGTTGTTTATTGGAGATAAGAGTTTCATGGACTTTCTTGCCAAGGCTGGCTTTGAACCATGGTCCTCAGATCTCAGCCTCCTGAGTAGCTAGGATTACAGGTGTGAGCCACTGGCACCCAGCTCTTTTTCTTTTCTTTTCTGTTCTGTTCTTTTCTTTCTCTCTCTCCCTCCCTCCCTCCCTCCCTCCCTCCCTCCCTCCCTCCCTTATTTCCTTCCTTCCTTCCTTCCTTCCTTCCTTCCTTCCTTCCTTCCTTCCTTCCTTCCTTCCTCCCTTCCTCTCTCTCTATCTCCCTTTCTCTTTCTTTCTTTCTTTCTTTCTTTCTTTCTTTCTTTCTTTCTTTCTTTCTTCCTTCCTTTCTTTCTTCTTTCTTCTTTCTCTTTCTTTCTTTCTTTCTTTCTTTCTTTCTTTCTTTCTTTCCTTCTTTCTTTCTTTCTTTCTTTCCTTCTTTCTTTCTCTTTCTTTTCTCTCTTCTCAGTGTCTCAGCACTTTCCATTAGCTTTTTTGCTCATGGATCTCTGCTGCTTGAGCTATAACTCTACTTCTGGCAATTTTCTGGTTAATTGGAGATAAGAGTCTCAGACTTTTCTACCTGAGCTGGCTTGGAACAGTGATCTAAGATCTCAGCCTTTTGCATAGCTAGGATTACCATGTGAGTCACCAGCACCTGGCTGTTGTTTTTGAGATAGGGTCTCACTCTGTAGTCCAGGTTGGCCTTGAATTTGAGATCCTTCTGCCTTAGTCTCCTGGGTGCTGGAGTGATAAGCCAAGGCCACCATGCCTGGCTTTATTCCTATGTTTTTAAAATGCAGTTATACAGTCTAGTTTTTAGAGCAAAAAAATAAAGTTTAGCTTGTCAATCCAGTGCTTTGAAGTCAGCCCAGAGAAAACAAGCTGAGCTACATTTTGCTTTCTATGACATCAACCAAATTTGTCAATTATGCTTGCATTTCCAGGATGAGTAACTGCTAGGGACGACTCAAAAAGGGAGTGAAAATGCACCAGATAATTGCCTAGACCTAGGCCCCAGCTGATACAGCCTGTGGTTCCAATCTATCTCCTAAGGCCAGAAAGCAAGGATGCTCTCTCAGATCTGCCTACCCTGTTCATAGCGCCAAAAAGAAAACCAGAGATGTGTTCCTACCAAGTCCTTTCTCACAAATTCCTTGTCATATTGAGATATGCCTTTTCTTTTTCCTCTTCAAATATCTAGCAGTCACAGCAGCTCCAACAACTGGAGTCACTTCCGCGTTTCGAGGCAGCTTTGCCAACTCTCACACAGACACATGCAATTTCAAAGGAAAAGGCTTTGGCTGGGTGTTTAGTATTAAAGGAGGATTTGCATAGTTAATCTGAAACATGGAAACAGAGCTGTTCTTTTTTTAAAAAACGTTTTAGAATTGTTATTATAAAGTGATGTACAGAGGAGTTACAGTTGCAACAAAGTAAAATCTCTTCTCTCCATTTCCTGGCATTCATTTCAATAAATATTATTTTGTATGATCAGATGCACATAGGCATTGTGCCTTTCTGTTCCTCTCCTAAGAGAGAGCTGTTCTTTCTAACCAACATTGCCTTCTTATATTGGTCTCTTAGGCTAATAAAGGTGGAGAAAAATCAAGCAGTGATCCATCCAGCCAGTGTGGTTTTTTTTGTTTTTGTTTGCTTTTTGGTAACCAGACCTTGAATGCTGAGCCTCTCACACAGCTTTCTTGGTTAGGGCTCTACCACTCAAGCCACACCTCCACTAGCCATAGCTCCACTTGTGGGTTTTTTTTTTGTTGTTATTGGTTAATTAGAGTATAAGTCTCATGGACTTTCCTGTACCGGCTAGCTTTGAACTAGGATCCTCAGATCTCAGTTTCCTGAGTAGTTACGATTATAGGTATAAGCTACCAGTGCCTGTGTGTGTCGCTTGGTTTTGTTTTGTGCAGTAAACTGAAAAGTAGTTTTACATTTTTTGTTTTTGGTGCCAGTCCTGGGGCTTAAACTCAGGGCATGAGTACTGTTCCTGACTTTTGTGCTCAAGGTTAAGCTCTGCCGCTTGAGCCACAGCTCCACTTCAGGCTGTGTGTGTGTGTGTGTGTGTGTGTGTGTGTGTGTGTGTGTGTGTGTGTGTGTGTGTGTGTGTGTGTGTGTGTGTGTGTGTGTGTGTGTGTGTGTGTGTGCGCGTGTGATTATTGTAGATAAGAGTCTCATGGATTTTCATGCCCAGGCTGACTTTGAACTGTGATCTTCAGATCTCAGCCTCCACAGTAGCTAGGGTTACATGTAGCCACTGGCACTAGTGGTTTTACTTTTTTGGGGGGCGGTCGGTCATGGGGCTTGAACTCTGGGCCTGGGCACTGTCCCTCAGCTCTTCAGCTCAAGACTAGTGCTCTACCACTTGAACCACAGCACCACATCCCGCTTTTTCTGCTTATGTGGTGCTAAGGAATCGAACCCAGGGCCTCATGCATGCAAGGCAAGCACTCTACCACTGAGCCACCTTCCCAACCCTTGGTTTTACTTTTTTAAAGTGATTGAAAAAGTCACAATTAGAATACTAAATTTAAGCATATGTAAATAAAGACATTGGAAACAGCCTTGCTCATTTGTTAGTCTGTTACTATCTACGGCTGCCTTTACATGACAGTTATAGTAGTGTGGTAGACCTGTCATACCATCAGATCCTGAAACAATATTTGCCATCTGGTCTGTCCCAAAACGTGGTGGCTGTCCCCTGTCTCAGAGCCTCCATCTCACTGGAATCTGTCTCCTCACCTTTCCACTGACATCCTCACAGCTAAGGTGACAAACCCCAAAGACTTTTTCTCCTTCACAGCCTGCTTGTTTGGTTGATGATAATAGAGCTGGTTCAACTAAGGTCATAGTTGGGGAGCAGAAAGGGGAAATATGGGCTGTGGCCTTTTCACCCTCCCTCCCTCCCTCCCTCCCTCCCTTCCTTCTCCCTCTTTCTTTCTGGGGTTTGAGTTTAGGGTTTGAGTGCTATCTATGAGTGTTTTGGTTGCTCAAGGCTAGCCTTCTACCACTTGAGCCACAGCCCCACTTCCCACTCTTTTTTTTGTGGGGGGAAGTTAATTGGATATTAGAGTTTTAAGGCCTCTCCTGAATAGCTGATTTTGAACCTTGATCTTCAAATCTCAGTCTCCTGAGTAGCTGAAATTACAGGAGTGAGCTGTGGGTACCTGGCTTGTGGTCCCATTTCTTTGTAGCAATCTTTAGAATGGGAAATAAAATTAAGGCTTGCTGTTTCCTGGCTGTGAGGTGTCATTTGAATCTGGAAAACTCAACCAACAGTGCAATGAACATGTGCATCAAGCAGTCCTATGTTTTTCCCATACTTGGGGCCATGAAGGGGAATGAGAACAAACAAGGAAGGAATAGGGTTGGGCAGAAAGAGGGAGGAAAGAAGATCCAAGCTTGTGATTGGCTGTGTGTTCAAGTACACAACTGGCCATGTGAATCTGAGATGGAGGAACCAGAACTTGGAAGCCATCAGCAGGTAGATGGTGTGGGAGTCTTGGTAATGAATGAAATCAGGAAGGAAGTGAGGGCAGACAGGAAGGATAAGCAGATTAAAACCTCACCACAGGTCATCTAACATTCAGAAGTTGGGCAGAGAAAGAAGATCCCCAGGAGGGCAGGATTGTTTCATTCAGTGTTTCCTGCTTGAGTTTGGGTACCAGGTATAGTGTGTAGTGTGCACTGAAGGCTCAGGAATTATTTGTGGAATGGGTAAGTGAACTTGGACTCCCAACAACCCAGCATCCTCCACTCTGAACACATTCCACTGAACACATTCCACAGCAGCAGCAGCAGTAGCACATCACTTGTCTCTCTGTCTCCTCTTCCTTCTGCCTTCCTTTCCCTTCTCCTCCCCTCATCCTTTCATCTTTGATGTATGTAAACCCACCGGGAACCCAGGCAACTTGTCTGGAAGTAGTTGCAGGGATTCTGGTTGCTGAACCAGTGGATGAGTCAGTATCCTTTTTATTTAGATTTCTTTCTTTTCTTTTCTTTTTTTCTTTTCCTTCCTTCCTTTCTTCCTTCCTTCCTTCCTTCCTTCCTTCCTTCCTTCCTTCCTTCCTTCCTTCCTTTCTTTCTTTCTTCAAATGTTACACTTGTTCTTCTTGACATCATCTTCCCTAAGAACTATTTTTTTTTAACTGAGTACCAGTGGTTCATGCCTGTAATCCTAGCTACATAAGAGACAAAGATCTGAGGATGGCCGTTTGAAACCAGCCTGAGCAGGAACATCTGTGATACTCTTATCTCCAGTTAACTAGCAAAAAGCCAGAAGTAGATATGTTGTTCAAGTGGTAAAGTACCAGCCTTGAGTGAAAAAGCTAAGCAACAGCATCTAGGCCCTGAATTCAAGCTCCAGTACTAGCGTAAAACAATTGTTTCAGGTTTTATATGCTCTTTCTACTTTCTTACACAAATGCCTTGGGATATACCACCTGTGATTTTAATTAGGAAGTACTTGGCTGCACTGCTGGGTAAAGCCAGAGATACTTCAAAGAGGCTTAACTATGGCATGGGTCAGGCCTCACAGGATGTGGCCACACTGAGGTCCAGTCACTGATAAGCTGTGTTTTAGGTGGTATGTTCTGCTCTTGATTCTTAAAAGAGGAAAAATTTACGCCTGTAATCCTAGCTACTCATGAGGCTGAGATCTGAAGAACATGGTTCAAAGCCAACTTGTGTGAGAAAGTCCGTGAGTTTCTTATTTCCAATTAACCAGAAAAAGGCTGGAAGTGGAGCTGTGGCTCAAGTGGTAGAGTGCTAACCTTGAGCAAAAAAGCTAAGGGACAGTATCCAGGGCTTGAGTTTAAGCCCCAGTACCAACACACACACACACACACACACACACACACACACCCACACACACACACACACACACCTACATTCAAAACCTACCCAGGGCTTGAGTTTAAGCCCCAGTACCAACACACACACACACACACACACACACACACACACACACACACACACACACACACACACACACACACACACACACACACACACACACACACACACACACACACACACACACCCCTACATTCAAAACCTACCCAACCTGTAACTATCAAATAGCTTGTGTTTGGGCTGTACACAGTAGAATGGAGACTACAACAGTTTAACCAAATGAGGCCTTCTTCATAAATCCAAAGCTATGAGTTTGATGGCCACTTTCTTTGCTTATGATCTTCATCAGAAGGTAGTTTTTGTTTGTTTTCTTGATGCCAGTACTGGCGCTTGACCTCAGGGTCTTTCACTCTTGCTAGGCTTTTTTCCCCCCTTCAAAGCTGGTATTCTATCGCCTGAACCACACCTCCACTTCTGGCTTTTTACTGGCTAGTTGGAGATAGGGTTTTGCAGATTTTTCTACCTACTCTGGCTTCAAAGCTTGGTCCTCAGATCTCAGTTATCTGAATAGCTAGGATTACAGACATGAGCCACTGGTTGCTTAGCAGGCTTTTATCATCATGTTTGTCTCTTCATGGCATAAGATGGTTGCTCATTCTCCCATCCAACTCAGCATTACAGCCAGGAAGAGGAAGGAGGGAAGGAAGGAAGGAAGGAAAGAAGGAAGGAAGGAAGGAAGGAAGGAAGGAAGGAAGGAAGGAAGGAAGGAAAGAAGAGAGGAAGGAGGGACCTATTTACTAGGAAAGCAAAAACATTCCTTGAAATCCCTATCAGACTTGTAGTTGAAGCCAGCTGGCCAGCATCATGTCATACAGCCATTGTACCAGGGACCACAGCAGGAATACAAGGGTTAACCATTATTTGATACTGTGAATAGAACTATGATTTTATTAAAAAGGAAGAAGGTGCATGTGGCTACTGGGAAAATTCCATCAGCTGGCGCTGTGCTTGGCACAGAATAGACATAACAAATCTATCTACAGCTCCAACAGCTTCACTCTTCTGTATCATTGGAACATGTGTTGTAAGTTGTGGTTATACCACAAGGTGGCATGTAACCAAGAGGGAGCTAGGATATGGTGGGGAAACCTTCCGTTCAACTTGTGCTCTGCAGGAGATTGCTCAGGATCTTTTGCAAGAAGAAGCTGGTGATGGATGGCAACTCGTAAGTGAGATGACAGAGCAGTAATCCATATAGTAGTCTTATTTCAGCTGGATCCCATCAGCGTTTGAGTTGAAGTCCTCCTGGGACTACCCAAGGTGGATTGTTTGCTTATTCTCTGAGCAACCTGAGTAGTGTGCTACTCTTTTTATTTATTTAGTGCCAATACCAGGGCTTGAACTCAGGAGCTGGGCTCTTTTCCCTTTTCTGCTCAAAGTGGGCAGCCTACCACTTGAACCACAGCTTCACTGCTGGCTTTTTGCAGGTTAATTGGAGACGAGTCTCATACATTTCTCTATCCAGGCTGACTATGAACCTTGATCCTCAGATCTCAGCCACCTAAGTGCTAGGATCACAGGTTCGAGCCACCAGTGCCTTGGCTGCAGCACAAGTTTTCAAAGCTCTTTTCAATAAAGATTTCCACATTGACCCTAAAATAGACACGTAATATAATGAAACTCATGGATTTTTCCTCATTCAAGGTATCAGCATTTTTCTTCTGATTTCCTCCTCCTCTATCTTCTCCACTTCCTCTTTCTTCCCCTCCTCTAAATCCTTCTGTTTCCACTTTCTATCATAGCCATTATCATACCTGACAAAATGGACAATAATTCCTTAATATGATTTGAACCCCAGGTCATGTTCAAATTTTCATAATAGTCTCTATTATTCTTCTGTTTGGTTGGTTTTTGGTGCTGGTACTGGGACTTGAACTCAGGACCTAGGCAGTCCCTTATCTTTTTCATTCAGGGCTGGCCTTCTACCACTTGAACTGCACCTCTACTTCTGGCTTTTTGGAGGTTACTTAGAAGAATCTCAGGGACGTAACTTCCTAGGGTAGCTTCAAAACATGACCCTTCCGATCTCAGCCTCCTGAGTAGCTAGGATTACAGGTGTACCCACCAGCACCAACTAGATTGTGGGTATATAAGCAGAACTATTCCATAAATGCTCAAGGTCTGAAAAAGGCATCATTGGTGAATTACTCCTGGTGCTTTAAATGTTAGTCACATGCTCAGGTACAATTGTATAAAAATATTGACTATGGTTGACCTTTATGTGGGATGTGATTGTGCTTGTAAGGTTAAGAGAGTTGTATTTATCTGTGGTCACTAAAGGCAAATGAAAAAAAATATAAGCATGTTAACTAAAAGAAGAGCTTATTATGACTATAAATAAGACAACAAAAGCATTTGCTGTCTGCTCCTTTTCTCCTTCAGATAATGGCCCAGCATTCTGCCTTTAGTTGTGACCTTTTATTTCTTAGCCTGCCACACTGTAACAGTACTCTTTCCTGTCTGCATTGCATACTAGGAAGCCCACGCCATAGAATAGAATGCATAATCAATGTAGTGTGTTGGAATCTGACGTTTAAGTAGCCTGTGAGTCATAACAAGGTGATGGGGCCGGTCCAGGAATGCACCTTGGCATGAAATCAGCTCAGGCTGAAATACCACCAACTGGGTTGCTTAAAACAACAGAACTGTCTTTTCACACAGCTCTGAATGTTTAAAGTCCAAGATCAAGAGGCCAACTAATTTTGTCTCTGCTGAGGCCTGTCTTACTGGTGTGTAGACTATGACTAGTTAAGATGAATCATGTGCATGTGCTAGTGATTCGTGAAAAGGGAGAGCTCTCTGGTGCTGTTTCCTCTCTTATAAGGGCACTAATTCTTATAGGGTTAGGGCTCTATCCTTAGGATCTCATTTAATCATTAGTAGTCCCCAACCAAAAAAGACTAATTTACAAGTATAGAAGCATTGAGAATTTAGAGGTTCATTCAGCCTATGGATTCTGAGGGACACAATTCAGTGCATACTGTGTACACACTCACCCCTCATCCAGGACCAAGGGTATGGAGGAGGGGAATGCTCATCAGATTAGAAATAAATCTATCCTTAAGGACTGTGCTAAGCACACTGCTTCTGTAGCATACACAGAATAAAATGTCTATTGGAAATGATCCAGTAGCAAAGTGGCTTGTAAATTAGACATTGAGGAACTTGTATTTAAAGAGTAGAGACATGTAGGATCTGTGGGCTTGCTTATTTTTCCCTTCCAAGCGTGTGTGTGTGTGTGTGTGTGTGTGTGTGTGTGTGTGTGAATCCTGGGGCTTGAATTCAGGGCCTGGGCACTGTCCCTGTGCTATTTTTGCTCAAAGTTTGCTCTCTACCACTTGAGTCACAGCTCTACTTCTGGCTTTTTTTCGTATTTACCTGGAAATAAGAATCTCATGCCAGAGCTGGCTTCAAATCTGGATGCTCAAATCTCAGCCTCCTGAGTAGTTAGGATTGTGTGAGCCACCAGTGCCTGGCTTCTGGTGTGTGTATTTCAAGGGAATGAATAGAGGTGTGGTAGCTCTGAGTGCTAGGTATTAGATCTGGAAGGAGTTTCAAGAGAGCATCAAGGTCAGCTAGGCACCAATGGCTCATACCTGTGACCCTAGCTATTAAGAGGCTAAGATCTGAGTATCTAGGTTCGAAGCCAGTGAGAATAGAAAATTTTTATCCAGCAAAAAAGCTGGGAGGTGGAGGTGTGGCTTAAATAGTCCAACTCTAGCCGTACGTGAAAAACAGAAGCAAAAGCTCAGGGTCTTGAGTTCAAATGGCAGTACTGGCACCAAAAAAGTGTGTGTGTGTATATGCCCATGTGTGTGCACATGTGTATAGTTGTAGTAGTAGTAGTAGTAGTAATCATGGCTTAACTGGTACTACATTTGCCTTGCATGCAGGAGGCCCTGGGTTCAAGCCCTATTACTGTAAGTAAAGCAAGCAAGCAAACAAACAACAATTAACAAAACCCCCAAACAACAGTAATAAAATAAAAAAAGGTGACACATGAGTGACCAGGGTAGAATTCATTTCCTTGAATACTTTGACTTAAACAACTGCCAAGTAGGATTTGGCTTTACTGTCCAGGTGAGGAACAAGACCCCACATTCTTCCAGGCAAGTTGAGGGTAGACCACCTGCCAGTGGCTCCCTCCTTCCGGCTACAGATCTGTTTTCCAGCTATGTGCAATATGGACAGACACTGGCCCTCTCTGCCTTTAGAAGTAAAAGAGCAGCTATTCAGCAGCTGAAATCTGAGGATCACAGTTCAAAGCAAACCTGGGCAGAAACGTCCATGAGACCCTTATTTCCAATGAAACACCAAAAAGGCCAGAAGTGGAGCTAGTGGTTACAATGCTAGCAAAAGATTTCAGGTACAGTGCCCAGGCTTTGAGTTCCAGCCCCAGGATGGACACCAAAAAAAAAAAAAAAAAGGAAAGAGGGGGGGGTGAGGGGAGGAGAGGAAGGGAGGGAGGGGGGAGAGGGAGAGGGAAAGAGAGGAGGGGAGGAAGAGATAAAAGAGAAGAGAGAAGAGAGAGGAAAGAAAGAAACCATAGAAAAGATAGGTGATACTCTGGACCTGTGGTCAGGTGAGGGCAGAGAGCTTGAAAATGTAAAGTAGACAGCCCTGGCCCAGGAAATATAACCCATTTTAACAGCTGAAGCTGTATTGATTGTCTGTGTACTCCAAGATCCCAGAGATAAGTTTCATTGGCTTAGCTCCTGGAACAAAAGGAGTAGCTTTTCCAAAACAATGGCAGGAACACAACTTTCTAAAAAGTGCTGGAAAAAGCTTTCCCTAGATTCTGCCTCCCCCCCTCCCCCCCCAACCCTGAAGTTTAGAAATTAACAACATATTGAGAAGTCTTTTCATGTTAGGTGGAATTTCCCTTTGTTAACAAACTAGACAGTGGAAATGTGGAATAGAAGATTTTTTTGCTGTTATTTAAGAAGGCATGTGGAATTGGCTAGAACTTTAAGGGGCCAAGAAGCAAATGAGCCAGCTGCTGCCATTTCAATTTTTTGGTTGGTCTGTTTTTGGTGCTGGTACTGGGACTTGAACTCAAGGCCTCATGTTCTTACCTGGCTTTTTTGTTCAAAGCTGGCATGCTATCAATTGAGCCACAGCTCCACTTTTTTTTTTTTCTGGGTTAAGAGTTTCTTTTCTGGTCATAAGAGTTTCGAAGACTTTCCTGGCTGAACTGACTTTCCACCTCAACCCGCAGATCTCAGCCTCCCGAGAAACTAGTATTATGGGCATGAGCCACCTGCATCTGGCTTCTCAGGTTGTGTTTTTCCTGTACTATTCTCAGTCTCCAGACAAAGATCCAGGAAGCCAGATAGAATGACACCTGCACATGGGCTGGGCTGCATTTCAGGAGAGCATTTCTAGCTTGTGGGACCTGAATCTTTTATAAAGGACAGTCCACATGCATCTAGTATCTTTAAGGACCAATGACTTAACTTCTTTCCACTAAGCCCCACCTCATATTTTAAACATTTAATTAACATATATTAGCTTAACAAGGGATTTCATTATATTTCTATACATGCCTATAAAATATCTCATCAGATATGCACCCCTATCACTCATCCTTTGCTTCTTAAAACAATTTCAAAAGGTTTCATTGAACTGATGTGTAGAATTGAAACCCCTTTGCATAACTACTGATAAAAGGTTTCATTGCTATATATAAAGAGTATATAAATATATACATATATACATATACATACACACTTTGATCATATTCACCCTCTCTCTTCGCTCTTATGTTTCCTGCCGGTACCCACCCCCAACAGGGCATGTTTTACTTTCCAGTCATTCATTATTATTTTTTCCTATAGACTGATTATATACAGGGTTTCATCCATATATTATATATTATCCATGTATATTATATTTTAATCAAGTTAACTCCATCTACTGTTCTTTTACCCCATTTCTTCTACCCTTCTATTATTCAACAGTTTTCAGTAGAGGAAATATATCCAAGAAATGTTCATATTTGGGGATAATATATTTCAATATTATTCACCTTTCAGCATTCTCTGTCCCTCCTTTACCCTACAAACAGTCCTGGAATTATAATCATGTTTGATAGATAGATGTATCTCTGTATATATGAGTGTATCTCTCTCTCTCTATTATACTTTTAAATATAGATTCCACAAACAAGGGAAAATAGGCAATCTAGCTTATTTTGCTTAAATGATGCTTTCCAGTTTCACCCATTTTTTTACAAATGACATAAATTCATTTTTCTTTATGGCTAGGTGATATTCCATAGCGTGTGTATGTGTGTGTGTTGTGTGTTGTATGTGTGTGTACAATATCTTCTATATCCAATTCATCAGTTGTTGATTCAACAGTTTGAACAGTATGAACAGAGCTGTAATAAAGATAAACACAGGTATGCAGGCATCGCTTTTGTATATTGATTTACAGCCCTTTGGATATATGCCTAAGAATGGTATTGTGGGGTCATAGGTAGATCTAATTTTAGTTTTGGGTGAATCTCCATACTGATCAGGGCCCACCTCTTCTGCCACTTCCTGGTAACATTACCATGGCAACCAAAGCTTTAACACATGTACCAATGAGGAATACTTCATTTCCTATCCAAAATGGTAGCAATTACTTTGACCCATAAGGTACCTGTTGCAACAAAAATGCCGTATCCTCCAAAAAGTGGTAAGGTGGTACAGGAGGTAGGGGTTCCAGGGCTGCTGGGTCCTGCTGCACATTTGTGGGTGTAATAGCTAGGAAGGAAACCCAGAAACTGGCGTCTCAGTGATGAGATGATATATAGACCTCTAAGACTTGATCTTGATGTGTCTAATGGGTTTTTTCTTGTTGAAGGAGAAGGGGAAGAGAAAATGAGCTTTACAGGTTTGGGAGGAAGAAGTCTGTCTCACAAAATGCCTTCTGACATCTCATTCATTCCTCAGTTTGCCATATGACATTGTCTTTGTTTGAACTGGCAGCAGGGCAGTGGGAAGGGCAAATTTGCCTTTCGGCTGTACCCAAGGGCAGTGGAAACAGCCTGACACTGACCTTATCCATTACCTTCTATGATCCTCTATAACCAAACAGGTTTGTTTACAAGGGAGGTGGTGAAAATCCAAGTATCATTCAAGTGAGGCCAAGAGAGTTCCTAAGGAGAATACCTCTGTTTATGTGTTAAAATAGTAACATGCAGACTCTCTCTCTCTCTCTCTCTCTCTCTCTCTCTCTCTCTCTGTGTGTGTGTTTGTGTGTGTGTGTGTGTGTGTGTGTGTGTGTGTGTGTGTAGAGTCCCATACTTATCTTTTGTGCTGGGCATAACTTCAGGGCCAAGCTTTTCACTTTCTTAGCTTTTTCAAACTCAAGGCTGACCATTTGAGCCACAGCTCCACATCTGGCTTTTTGCTGGTTAACTGGTTAACTGCTATAAATATGGGACTTTTCTGCGCAAGATGGCTTTGAACTACAACCCTTAGATCTCAAACTCTTGAGTTAGTAAGATTACGGGTATGAGCCACTGATGCCGGGCTGTACTTTAATATGTGCAAAGTAAAGATGCAGAAGAGCTCCATCACTATAAATTCCCATATTTATAGCATCCTCATCCATCCCTCTCCCCTAGCAACCGTGGACATAGTCTCCATTGCTATACTTTTCTCTTTTGAGAGTGTCATGTAAATGATACCATTATAATGATACTCTTTCATATCTGGCTTCTTTTACCAAGGGTAATTCTGCCCACAGATTGTTTTTATAATTCTTCAAAAGACTACCAGCTGAAATTGTCTCTCATTTTTCACTCATCTGAGTGTATTTCACCTTCATTCTTGAAAGTATTTTCTTAGAATACAGAATTCCAGGATGATCTTGTTTTTCTTTCAGCCCTTTATCACTGTTGTCTACATTCTCATCTCTAATCATTTTGGATGAGAATTCTGTAGCAATTTAGTAGTTGTGCCCCTATACATGTTTGCTGTTTACCTCAAGTTTCTGTCATAAGTTTTTGGATTTTCAGTTTTGCCTAGTCTGTTTGTGTGTATGGATTTCTCTGAGTTTGTCCTATGCTTGGTGGTTCACTGAACTTGGTGTGTATTTGTATAGATGAAGATTTCGTAAGTGCAAAAAACAGACATGGCAGGCTATTTTAGATAATATGGAAGCTACAAGGAGGGGTCAAACCCTTGTTTGACCCCTCTAGATGGTGGTCACCTCCTGGTAGTCCTATACTGATGATGGCAAGAAAGCTACTTCTGCCCATTCAGCAGTTATCATACTATAGGAAGCAGCTCACCTGCAGATCTATTGTTAAATGGCCACTGGGCACATACAGTATTCAAAGTATGGAGCCCTGTGTCAGTCAGCTTTCTCTTATAGTAACAAATACTGGAGGCAACTTATAACAACTTATAACAAGATATGGTTTATTTTGGCTCACAGATCTGGAGGCTTTGGTCCATGACTGATTGGCCCTGTGACTTTTGGTCTTGTAGTGAGGTAGTATACCATGGTGGGAGCATGTATGTGGTAAAAGAAATCCACTCACCTCATAGCTGAGAAATGAAAAGTGATGAAGGAAGAAAGTATGATCCCACAGTTCTCTCTGAGGACACTCCCTCAATGAGCTAACAACCTTCCATTAGGCTTTGCCTCTTAAAGGTTCTGCAACCTTCCAGTAACATCATGTAGGGGACCAGGCTTTTACCACTGGGCCTTTGAGGGGGATATTCCAGATCTGAATTATACCTGCATCTCTTTACAGATCATTTCTGGAACCTTCTTTTTCTAAATTTCTATCCATGTCTTCTTCCCACTCCATTTTTATGGAATAATATGTTAGAACAGAACCCAAGAAACAGAAATGAGTATGAATATTTTTGTAAAGGGGTGAGGCTGAGATAGTCTACCAGGGAAAACTGCAGTGCAGAAAACCCTTCATTGACAAAGAGATAGTTGCTCTTGCCAATGTCACCCAAAGGATAAACAGCTTGCCTGCCATAAAATCTCATTAGTCCTGTCAGGTGCATGAAGACATGTCAAGATTTGTGGGCCTACTCTAACTAAAGCCATTATCCCAAGACTATCTCAGCAACTGTGTGATGGGTCTCTTTGAAGATTCCAATTTACCTGTAGTGGGTTTACTTCCTTCCTTCTGCTGGCAAAAACATTCAGCTTTTTTTTATTGCTTGAGATTTGTGTTCAGAGGACTGAAAGTCATAGTTCTCTCTCTCCCTCAGAAAACAAGTCACAACACCAACTACTTGACTGTTGTTGTCTAGCACACACAATCCTAAAGTTTGTACAGTGATCAGCTCGGGGACTGGCAAATCAAATTGTATGATTGATATAGTCGTGAATTCATTTGTTGCTGAAAAATATGCTGAGAATCAAAGAAAAAGAGAAGTAATATTTTCCTTTTACATGTAGGGGGCGATTTAAAGAACATTCCATTTTTCCAATAAGTGCTTAGTGAGTACCTGAGAATAGACTTAATGTCTTTGATTGCTCAGAACTTTCAATCTGCTTGTGAAGACACAGCACCCTGTAAAGTGTCAGTGGCCAGGTCCACAGGTTAAAGAGCGCAGCCCAGTTTCAACTTCAGGGGTTCCCAAGCTCCCACATTTAACTGGTTGCCACATGCCCCTTTCCCAGATGTTTCTCAGATTTGCTTTGTTTTCCTCTTTCACTGTGGCTGGATTCAAGCAGGCTGTTACCGTCACTGCCTGGACTGAAGCAAGCTCATCCTAACCCGTCTGGTCTCCAGGCACATCACATCTCTGTTCTCATCTCTCTTCTACTCAGGTTTCCTTCCTTGTTCTTCATTATATCCACAAGAGGCCCAAAGTCTTTAGCCCATTAATCTGGTTCCAACTCCCTCTTTTCATGTCTGTTTTCTACTGGATCTATGATGTTAGCTGCTCTCTGAGAAGGTTATACACATTTGCTCACTCCTGTGCCTTTTTTCTTGCTATTCATCTGTTTATAATTCTCCCCTTTGTTTTCTTCTGCCAAATCAAAGTTGATCTTCAATATGCAGATCAAATGCCAGCTCTTCAGAGTGACCAATCAGTGGTTATGAACTCCTTTTTCTAAATTCCTGTAGAACCTTGTTTCAGTCTCATTCATTCATTCATGTACTCATTGATTCAGTTTGCTCAATAAATAATGCTTCATTCCTGAGCTGCTGAGAAAGCAGAGTCATTTCTGTTCTTAAGAGACTTATTACAGTCGACAATGAATTTGGTTATGTATAAACATATATAGTGAGAGAAAATAATAGCTATAACTGATACATGTGCAAAGGGATGTGTGTGTGTGTGTGTGTGTGTGTGTGTGTGTGAGAGAGAGAGAGAGAGAGAGAGAGAGAGAGAGAGAGAGAGAGAGAGGAGTTAGAGGTAAACAGTAACAGCAAGGAGTATGATATAGAAAGAAAGGCAGAGAAGGTTGCTGAGCAAGCTGGGAACTCTTGGCTTAAACCTGTAATCCTAGCTACTCTGAAAGCTGAGATCTAAGGATGGTAGTTCAAGGCCAGCTGGGACAGGAAATTCTGTGAAACTCTTCTATCAAATTAACCAGCAAAAAACCATATGTGAAGCTGTAGCTCTATTGGAAGAGTGCCAGCCTTGAGCAAAAAAAAAAAAAAAGCTAAGGGATAACACCAGGCCCTGAGTTCAAACCCCAGCACACACACCCACACACACCCACACCCACACCCACACCCACATGTGCACGCACGTGCGTGCACACACACAATATAAATAAAAAACAAACCCAAACAAAGGTGTTGAGCAGTGACAGAGCCAGACACTCTTGGGAAGGAAAAGCCATCCACTTGGGCCATGTGTGAAAAATGGGCCTCTGTGAGTATAGATACTGACAGACACTGAAAGAGGGGCCACAGAGCTCCTTCTAGAGACAATGAGAGGGTGGGAGGTTAGTCTCACACTTAGATTGGATTCCAGAAGCAAAAACGGTTTCAGGAAGATGCATGCTTTTAACACTGCAGATAAATAAGATCTGTTAGAATCTTTTTTTTTAGGTGCTGGTTCTAGGGCTTGAACTCTGGGCCTGGGCACTGTTCCTGAGCTTCCCCCACCCCCCTACCCCCCCCACCCCTACCCCCCACCCCCACCCCCCCACCCCCCCACCCCCCACCCCCGCCTCAAGGCTAGTGCTCTACCACAGTGTCACTTCTGGCTTTTTCTGAGTAGTTTATTGGAGAAAAGAGTCTCACAGACTTTCCTGCCACAGCTGGCTCTGAACCATGATCTTCAGATCTCAGTCTCCTGAGTAGCTAGGATTACAGGTGTGAGCCACAGGAGCTTGATGTGGAACCATTTTTAATTTAAAAGTTACTTTCATGCCCCCAAATAATAAAAGTATTAGTGAAGAAGTAACATATTGGTTCTGAATATTTGGATTATTATATTCATTACTTAGATCTTTCCACTTTTTCTTCTTTCTTGTTTTTCTCTTCCCTGGAGAATTTCTTTCAGGTACTATTTAACATATTCCTTTAAGTACTGGAAAATCTGACTGTGAATAATAAGTTCTAAAATTTGAAGAATAGAGAAATATTTACTATCAAATCTATATTTACTATCATAAACAACTAAATTTATCTTATTTTTGCTTGTTTGTTTCTTTATTGTACTTCTGCTGCCGTTGGTTGCCTGTGAGGCCCATGGCATATGAGTGTACACACCTGTGCACACACATACACACCTCTTCCCTGTTCTTCACCATTGCTAGATTCCTAGGCTCCTCTCTACTGAATAGGGATGAGGTAGATAGTCTTCAAGAATTTTTCACATATAACAAGCTGGGTTCTGGTGGCTCACAGCTGTAATCCTAGCTACTCAGGAGGCTGAGATCTGAGGATCATCGTTTGAAGCCAGCTTGAGCAGGAAAGTCTGTGAGACTCTTATTTCCAATTACCCACTCAACAGCTGGAAGCGGAGCTGTGGCTCAGTGGCAGAGAGCTAGTCTTGAGCACAAAAGCTCAGGGACAGCTCCAAGGCCCTGAGTTCAAGCTCCAGGACTGGCACACACACATACACACACACACATACACACACAGAATTTCTTCCACAAGCACCCAGGCAGGTGACATGGCTATAGCTGATCCTCAGACCACCCTTTGAGTGGCACTTCTCCATGCAGGATCTCTAACTCTGAGATCCATACAGACAACACTAATGCACATATTATCAGCTGATCTGAAAGGTATTGAAAAGGTTATCTAGCCTACCTGCCATTTTGAGCAACTGACAAAACCTACGCTAGGGTGATACTCAGCAAATGCAGACAACTGTAGTTGGTCTCAGTAGTCATAGAAAAAGAACTTGTTAATTTTATGCAAGAAATGAACCCATGGGTTGATTTTGGCTGTCACCATAGCATATCCTTCCAAACTGTAATAACTGAACACCAGTGGATTGTGATATCTGGTCAACCAAGTCTTTTGATTAGGACTTCAATCTGTACCTTGTTACCTTTTTGGATCTCTTTCTAATCATCAACCCTTTCTCTTCTTTCTTTTTTAATGCCAGTACTGGGGCTTGAACTCTGGGCACTGCCTCAAGCTTTTTCACCCAAGGCTGATGAGCTACCACTTGAGCCACGCCCCTACATTTGGCTATTTGATGGTTATTTGGAGATAAAAATCTCACAGACTTTCCTTCCTGGGCAGCTTTTGAACCACAATCTTGAGATCTCATGTCTTTTTTTTTTTTTTTTTGTCATGGGGTTTGAACTCTGGGCCTGGACACTGTCTCTCAGCTCTTCAGCTCAAGGCGAGCACTCTACCACTTAAGCCACAGCACCACTTTTGATTTTCTGGTGGTTTATTGGAGATAAAAGTCTCATGGAGTTTCTTGCTTGGCAGAAAAGCCTACTGAGTAGCTAGGATTATAGGCATATACTAGCATCCAGCCAGGATTGTACATTACTTAAAAAATGTTATCTTGCTGGGTACCAGTGGCTCAAGTCTGTAATCCTAGCTACTCTGGAGGCTAAGATCTGAGGTCTGAGGATTGCAGTTTGAAGCTAGTCTGGGCAGAAAAGTCCCTGTGAGACTCTTATTATTAACCACTCAAAAATCAGAAAATTGGAAGTAGAGCTGTGACTCAAAGTGGTATAGCACTATGCTTGAGTAAAAGAACTCAGGGACAGTGCCCAGGCCCCGAGTTCAAGCCCCACGATCGAACAATAACAACAACAAAAAAACCCCAAAAACAAAAACAAACGACAAAAAACCCCCCACAAAAATACCATGCATTTAAAATGTATAAATAAATATCTTGTTGGAACTTTTTATATAAGCATACTTATAAAAGTGAAAACAATCATTAGACCAAAGGTCTTGGTTTTTTTTTTTCCACTTACTATGCCAACTGTTTTTGTAGATGTTTTTTTGTTTTTGTTTTTTGTTTTTGTAGATGTTAAGGGCAACACACATTGTCATGTATTGTATTTGGACTGTGCATTGAACAACTTTCCAGTTGTTTTTTCCTCAAAATAACTGCTTTAATCCTCCTGAAATAACTGCTTTAATCCTCCTGACAACCCAAGGAGACTGGTCCTGTTGTTTTTCCCCACACTATAGCCAAGGAAACCAAGGCATAAAGAGGTGAGGTTATTGTCCAGGTCAGGAAGCTAGACTTCAGGAGCCTGGGCCTGGGGGCTCAGGGCTTACTCACACATACTACAGCTCATTTACCTAAGGAATATGTGAACTGCAAGCTGGGCTGAGAAATAAATAGCAGAATTGTAATGTGAAGCTAGAGGAGGCAGTAGAAGGATTTATGTTATGCCAGAACAGTTCTTACTTGAAGCACATTCTCTGTTCAGCTCAGGGGAAAGAAGAGTTCATTATCTGCAAGGTCTATACTTAAGGTTTTTTTTTTTTTTATGACAATTTATAAAGGAAAAACTCGTCTCTAATCTGATTCATCTGATAAGGCTGATCTGAATGATTATTATTTTCTTTAAAAAATGCTTAAAAATATGGTGCATGTTGTTGAGATTTTCATTAAAATTTTCCTTTTTAAACCTAGCAAATGCTTCATCTTTTCCGCTTTAATAGCCAGCAATTCTCCCTTGCTGGTCTTAAGTTCTTTAAATGATTTTTAGGTTGCCAGATTTCTTCAGTTGGCTCTTTAGGAAGCCAATTTTGTTGGGAAGCCCCTGAGAGTAGTGAGGCACCATCTTTCACACACTTACTGCAACACAATAAAATGCTGCCTAATTACTGCTTTTGTGGGATCCCAGAGGCCTGGCTGACATCTCTAGGCAATTGCTGTACATTACAAACCTGCTCAGATCAGAGATATACCTCTTTGTGATTTAGATCTCCTTTTGTAGGGAAGTACCTATTCTAATTGTTTTCAGACCTTTTGAGAGAAGTGATCAAAATGACCAAATGCAACAATTCAAACTCCTCTCTAGAGAAATTCCAAAGGTATAGTTGAAGGGCTTGTCTCCTGGTGTCCAGCTGAGGGGAGCTCCCCCCAAATCAAACCATTTTATGATTCTATTTTGTCATTTCTGGCCAGACGAGCAAATTCAGAAGTAAAACTAAGAGGAAGTGTTACTTTTTCTCTGAAGATGAAAAATCAAACTAGAATGATCACTGGACTCTGAATTTTAGCTGGATACTTTCTTCTGATAACAGTTTTTTTAAAAGGAAATATGGCTATGCTAGAAATTTTTAATAAGTAAGAAATAGAGCAAGGTTATATCACTGGGCTCTGGTAACTCATACCTGTAATACTTGCTTTCTTAGGAGATCTGAGGGTCATGGTTCAAAGCTAGACTAGGCAGGAAAGTATGTGAAACTCTTATCTCCAATTAACTACTAAAAAGCCAGAAATGGAGCTATAGCTCACATGTTAGAGTGTTAGCCTTGAGCAAAAAAGCTCAGGGACAGTTCTGAGTTCAAGCTCCAAGACCAGCATAAACAAACAAAAACAACAAAATGAAATATACTACACTTACATTTAGAAATTGATGCTCATTTGGATTAACTCTGGAATAAATATCATGTAGAACATGTATCACTTATAAATACATTAGAATTTGATGGAATCTAATAGTGTCCTAATTAATACTGTTGGATATTTTTTAGTCTGTGGGGGAAATGATGACTCAACTATTCATTTGCTAGGTACTTTCCCTCTAGAATATATTTTTTTCTCACATTGGTAATGTGAACTCTCTGGGATTGTGTGTGTGTGTACAGGTGCATGTGCCTAGGTGTTGTACTTTTTCCACTCAAGGCTGGCAGGCTACCACTCAAGCCATAGCTCCACTTTTGGCTTTACGGTGGTTACTTGTAGACAAGAATCTCATGGAGGTTCCTGCCTGTTCTAGCTTTGAACCATGATCCTCAGATCTAAGCATCCTGAGTAACTAGGATTTTTTTCTAATCTCTGTGGCCTAGGGAAGGTGTTGCGGAGTACTCTGGGCAGTGGACTTGTGGCCTCTTCTTGATTTCTTGTTGCCACAAGGTGAACAAGCTTCTATCATCACACATTCTCATCAGGATGTCCTGTGTCCAAAGGAATGAGGCCAAAAAACCATGCCCTGAAAATCTTCATAAACCTTTCTTCTTTTTAAGTTGATGATGAATTTTGTCATGGTGTTGGAAAGCTGACTGATACAGGAGAAATGTTACCTCTGTAATAGTGTGGGTTTTAGGATCATTGTGGTTCAAATTCAAGATCAAACTCCTGAATCTCTTTCCCAAGTGAACTCAGTACTACCTGACTTATGTACATTCATCTCTGTAAGAAATGGATAGATTCTTTCAGAACTACTAGTTGCTTGCATCCTTTATACCTTTCAGCAGCCATGAAGACTCATGCATAATCTCAATAGCAAGAGTTCCTGGCCAGGCGCTGGTAGCCCATGCCTGTAATTCTAGCTACTCAGTGTTAGTCTCCTGAGGCAGAGGCCTGGTAGGCCCAAGAGGGGAACAGGTATACCTCGAAGTCGGTGTTGGTACAAAAGTGTCAGGAGCCGGAGCCCTTTTTATTCTTGACAGATGAATCCACTATGGCTGTGTCTTGAGCTTGCCTGCCATGGGGGTAGGTCTAGGTGAAGGGCAGTCACAGTGAAGGGCAGAATTTTCCCAGTGTCCTTGTCCACACCTGTAGCATGGTCCTGGCAGCATATGCTGGGTGCCTCTTCTGGAAGGAGACCAGATAGCAGCAGCCAGGATTTGGTCACTCTCCCTCTTACGGGCAGTCTTATTGGCAATCTCCTTATTTTCCCGATTATTTAAAACCTTAAATGCCATGCTCACCAGATCTCGTTGGGGGGTTTGAAGACCATCCTTGGCTTTCTAAAAAAACTTTTTGCTAATACTGGGGACTGATTGAGTGATAAAATGAGTATTAAGAACTACTTTGAGCCGGGCGCTGATGGCTCACGCCTGTAATCCTAGCTACTCAGGAGGCTGAGATCTGAGGATCGCGGTTCAAAGCCAGCCCGGGCAGGAGAGACCGTGAGACTCCTATCTCCAATAAACCACCAGAAAACCGGAAGTGGCGCTGTAGCTCAAGTGGTAGAGCGCTCGCCTTGAGCTGAAGAGCTGAAGGACAGCGCCCAGGCCCAGAGTTCAAGCCCCACGACCGACAAAAAAAAAAAAAAAAAAAAAAAGAACTACTTTGGCAGGGCTGGGAAGGTGGCTCAGTGGTAGAGTGCTTGCCTTGCATGCCTGAGGCCCTGGGTTAGATTCCTCAGCACCACATAAGCAGAAGAAAGCCAGAAGTGGCCCTGTGGCTAGCCTTGAGCTGAAGAGCTGAGGGACAACACCCAGGCCCAGAGTAGGGCCCCCACGACCAACCAAAACAAACAAACACACAAAAACCACTTTGGTCTCCGGCGACTCTGGGTCTAGCTTAGTATAGCACTGGGGCGCTAGCGTGAGGCCGGGTTTTCATTGGGCCTTTGAGTAAAGTGGTTTAATTTGTCATCATTGACAGGGAGATAGGCTGCCTTTTGAAGGCCAGCCACTAAGCAAGTTATCATCCTATTTCTGTTTCCCCTCCCAGGAGCATTACATTGATAATTCTAATTGAGCTCTTCCCTAGGCACAGCTGTTGCTCCCACTGGAAAGTCAATATGTAAGCAGTGGGCCTTGTCAGCATGCACTTGGGCTGCAATCCACACCCTTGAATTCTTCTCAGTGGTAGGGGTGGAGGATAGTATTAGATATATGTCTTCCAAGTAAGGTCATAGGTCTGAGCCAGGTTTTTAAACTGCTTGATATAATTATTAGAATTTTGGGCATAAGATCCCAGCTGCTTCTCAATCTGAGCAATATCAAACATTGAAAATAGAATATGCATTCTAATGATGCCTTCAGCCCCTGCCACCTCTCACAAAGGGCACTTGGAGTTTGATGGAGGTTGTGGGCCACTGGTGCAAGACCGGGTATGAGCTGCAGGGGGGCGGGGGAGGGAGAGAGGGCCAAGAGGAGGAAGATGAAGAGGAAGAAGGTGGAGAAGTAGCCAAAGGTCCAGCAGGAAGAGGGGCAGAGTCAAAAAGAGGGTCAGACACATCAGGTTCAGGAGGGCGCTCAGAGTTCTCAGAGATGGGTTGTCCACGTGCGAGGAGGATGGGGAAAAGCTGGGCATGATTGGCAGAGAGCCGGGTTATCCCAGAGAGCAAAGAAAGCCTGAATATAAAAGACTTCCAACCATTGAGCATTGTGGTGGCAAAAATCATCTAACTTACTGAGAATGGCATAGTCCAAAGTTCCACCTTTGGGCCACTGAGAGTGATTATCCAGTCAATACCATGGCCAATAATAAATTAGGTGCCTTCTGTTGATGCAGTCCTTAAGGACAGGACACCCAAGGAATGCAGATGGCATTCCAAAGGAGTTTCCTCCCCTGTGGCATGACTTGCAGCATCCCATTAAAAGCACCGGAGGAAGTCAGTCTGGTGAATGGAGAGCTGACCAGGCAGGAGCAACGTAGAGACCGTAGAGACGGAGCAACAGACAAGCCTTAATGTTTTGCTCACTAGAGTAGAGAAGTGGTGTGGACGTGGACATGGAGGCCAGCAATGGTATTGGTGAAAAGTCTTATGTGACATCTCAAGGCAGTTCAGTTCGTGGAAAAGGGGTGGTCAGGAAATTCTAATATTTCCTACTCAAAAACCCCATCCGAGTCACAGCACCATAAATGTTAGGTAAATTAAATTGGCAGCCGAGGAAAGAGAGCAGCATGTGGTATTCAGGCAAGGGAAAGGTTTATTTGTAGGCCACCTCTGGTCAAGTTGGAAGCCCATGCAGCAATTAACCACTGGAAAACCAAAAGTGGCCTCGTGGCTCAAGTGGTAGAGCACTTGCATTGGGCTGAAGAGCTGAGGGACAGTGCTCAGGCCCAGAGTTCAAACCCCACAACCGACAAAAAAAAAAAAAAAAAAAAAAGAAAAACGAAAGCAAGAGTTCCTGACCTTAGTTGAATATAAGAACAGCTTTGTAAACTCTAAATACTGCCTGAAAATACTTATACTCACTTCCTCCTGTCACCAGACTATGTAAAATCAGAATTGCTTAAGTAATTTTGTGTTTTGCTCTCATCTGGTGGTTCCATTGGCTAAAGACTGAGAATCCTTGCTTTAAGGTCATACTGAGAAGAAAGAGGTCCCTTTCCTTTACAGGCCGGAACTACAGGAGCTTTAGAGGTGGTACTCACAGGGGAAGTTTTCTTTAGTGTTTGGGCAGTACTGGGGTTTGAATTTAAGGCCTTGAACTTGATCAGCCTGCTTGACTGCCTGGTACTCTACCACTTGAGCTATATCTCCAGTTCTGCTCTTTGCTGGCTATTTTGGAGTTGGAGTTTGAGTGACTTTTCTGCTTGGACTTGGTTTCAAACTTGATATCCTTTGGATATCAACCCCTGAGTAGTTAGGATGACAGGTGAACCACCAGCAATCAGCCACATGTTGTTTTATTAAATGGTATCAATGAAAGGCAATGAAAAATAAAAAGATTCCAGAAGGAAATACAGTGATTATTTTTCTAGAAAAGATTGCTAATAATAGCCAACATCTGGATCACTAGCTCAGTTAGAAAGCACTTTTACACAAACCACCTGTATTGTCCTCATAAGCTCCCTGAGAGGCAGATAATGACACTAGCTTTAGGAACATCTCTTTATAAAGAAGTTCTGGACAAGCTGGGCGAGGGTGGGTCACACCTGTAATCCTAGCTACTCAGGAGGCTGAGATCTGAGGATCGCGGTTCAAAGCCAGCCCGGGCAGGAAAGTCCGTGAGATTCTTATCTCCAATAAAACCACTAGAAAACTGGAAGTGGCGCTTGTGGCTCAAGTGGTAGAGTGCTTGCCTTGAACTGAAGAGCACAGGGATAGAACCCAAGCCCAGAGTTCAAGCCCCACGACCGACCAAAAAAAAAAACCCAAAAAACAAAAAACAAAAGAAGTTCTGGACAGCTTAAAGATAAGTCCAAATCCACAGCTTCAGTAGCTAGGGATTAGAAACCACATTTCTACTTGTTATCTTGCTGTTGTTTATTCTATGATAAATTAGAATCCCAAGCCAGGCACCTGTGACTCTCACCTGTAATCATAGCTACTCTGGAGGTGAGACCTGAGGATCACAATTCAACGTTAACCTGTGAAGGAAACTTCATGCAACTCATATCTCCAATTAAACAGCAAAAGCAGGAAGTAGAGTTTAGTGGTTTAAGTGTAGAGCAGCAGCCTTAAGGCAAAAAATCTAAGGGGCAGGGCTCCAGCCCTGAGTCCAAGCTCCATGACTGGCATACCCCAAATCACAACACAAAATAAAATAAACTGGCTGTGTGACCCAGCCACAATTGTTTAACTTTTCTAAGCTTCAATTTCCTCATCTACAAAATGAGGCCGATACTTGGACCTGCCTCACAGGACTGCTGGGAGAACAAAGCGAGATTAAGCACATTATGGGCTGCAAAACTCAGAACACATGTAAGCCATTGCTACTATTATTAACTAGAGTAAGAAAGCAGTAGTTTGAGAGAGGTCAGGCTATTTATAATGTTGCTATTCTGCTCTTGGGATTTTAAATGAAGCCTTGGTGTGAGTTGTGCCTTTACAGTATCTTATTCTTTTTAATATAGCCTGTTTGGGATATGGTCTTCTCTTCATTTGCCAGACAGAGTTGCAGGAATGACCTCAGTTGACTTGGCTCCCTGGGGCCACAGAGGAGTCCATGAGATGAGATGCTGAGTCCATTTTGGCTTCACCCTCCCCTCTTTTAGGCATCCCAGAATTTTCTGGCTTCTAATAGCATCTGAAGCAACTGCAGGACACGTCCTTAACTCCCCTCAAAGTCCACAACCCACACCAGGATGCTGGTGGCTCATCTATGTAATCCTAGCTACTCTAGATCTGATGATTAAGGTTCAAAGCCAGCCTAAATAGTAAAGTCCGTGAAACTCTTATCTCCAATTAACCACCAAAAATCTGGAGGTGGATCTGTGGCGCAAATGGTTGAGCACTAGCCTTGACCAAAAAAGCTTAGGGACAGTACACAGCCCTGAGTTCAAGCCACAAGACTCTCATTCTCTTTCTCTCTCTCTCTCTTCCCCCCACCTCTCTCACTCACACACACACACACACACACACACACACACACACACACACACACACACACACACACACACACACACACACACACACACAGACATACAGTCCACAACATCCCATGCTACTTCATTTTGGCCCCCAGCAGCTATTTTGGAGGGCCAGGATTAATCACATGGTGTACTTGATTGGCCATCACTTAAAGAGCAGTTCCTATAGCCCACACTGTGCCTCACCGTCTCAGTGCCGACCTGGGTTAGCAGAGCAATGTCTGAGGCATGTCTGAGGTTTCTCTCATAAGAGGGAAAAAATGAGGAAAACAGTTAGCCAAGGGATGAAAGAAATTAATGCTTTCAATCCACTGTCAGTGAGACACTTGATCCTGCAGCGTTGTAGACACAGAAATACTATAATCCTTTCTTATAAATTCAGGCTATTTTATACTTGTTTTTATTTGGCACTGTCAAGTTTCACTTCCTTTTTCATAACTCTCTCCAGCACAATGCTTTACATGCAATAGATTTTCAATAACTTTTGACAGAATCATCTCTGTCTATGCCACGGCACAGAAAAAGTGTCTGTTTATCACAGACGCTTAGTTTTGTGCTAGTCCTGGGGCTTGAACTCAGGGCCTGGATGCTGTCCCTTAGCTTTTTCACTAGCACTCTACCATTTGAGCCACACTTCCACTTCTGGCTTTTTGCTGGTTAAGTTTAATGGACTTTCCTGCTTCAGCTGCCTTCTAAGTATGATCCTCAAATCTCAGTCTCCTGAGATTGGGATTACAGGCGTGAACCACTAGTGCCTGGCACATTTATTGTTTTGACTTTCTGTCAGACATTAAGCTAAGGCTGGGAGTATGAAGCGTGGTCCCCATCATTAAGAGACATATTGCTGAAGGGGAAACAGAAAGTGAACTACAAATGATATAATGGTGATGGTGAGGACATAGCGTCCCACAGGGCACATGCAAGAGAAGGAGAGGGGTGCTCAGAGAATAGTGGTATGTGAGCTGATTGTTGCAGGGCAAAAAGATGCTGTGGAGGGGATATTACAGTTGAGGGAAGGTATGTATAGTCAGAGGAGATGTGTTATTGGCATGGATGTCCGATTGGAGCACAGGAAACAAAAGCAAGCAGGGCCAAATCCATAAATATTCTGCACTGGGTCTACATTATGTCCTTTCACCTCCATGGATTAAGTATAAATGAATTAGATGCAAATGCTCACAGAGCAAATGTAAATTAAATGCAACAGAGAATATTAGAGCTCATGATACTGTACAGGTGAGTGTTCTGTTGTAGAATTTGTTTCAGTTATGGACATCTTGTTCAGTGTGTACATATTCATACATACCCTACTCAATAAATCTCTGTTTATCTCTAGTTCTATCTGCATTTTAGTACATGGGTTAAAGGTGAAAACTGGCCAGGCGCCCAATAGCTCACGACTGTAATCCTAGCTACTCAGAAAGCTGAGATCTGGCCAGCCAAGATAAAAAAATTCCCTTTGGGGTGTGTGTGTGTGTGTGTGTGTGTGTGTGTGTGTATGTGTGTGTGTGTGTGTGTGTGTGTGTGTGTATGTGTGTGTGTTTGTGCTGATCCTGGGGCACTCTACTGCTTGAGCCACAGCTCCACTTCCAGTTTGGTGATTAATTGGAGATGAGACTCTTGTGGGCTGTCCAATCTGGCTTCAAATAGTGACCCTCAGATTCTCAGATCCCAAGTAACTAGCAGTATAGGCTTAAGCCACTGATGCCCAGCTTCCCTGAGACTTTTACCTCAAATTAACCACTAAAAAACTGGAAGTAGAAATGTGCCTCGGGTGATAGAATTCTAGTCTTGAGCAGGAAAAGAAAATGGTGAAAATGGTCTAAGAATGTCTTTTTGTAGACTACAAGTGCAACTGAAGCGTTTAGTACAGAAAGATATAAGTACTCAGCGTATGTATAGTATAGATTCGTGGGTTTGGAGTACAACAGATGGCCGCTACTGGGGCAGCTATCTTATATAATAAGAAGCCATTGTTGAGATAGAGGCCAGAGTTGTTTGTTTGTTTGTTTGTTTTTGTCTGTTGTGGAGCCTGAACTCTGGGCCTGGGCACTGTCCCTCAGCTCAAGGCTAGCGCTCTACCACTTGAGCCATAGCGCCACTTCCAGCTTTTTCTGTTTACATGGTGCTGAGGGGCATGCAAGGCAAGCACTCTACCACTGAACCATCTTTCCAGCTCAGAGGCCAGAATTCTTAATGATCATAGTGTTCCCATTCCAGCCCTGCACAGCCTATCTGGACGTTGAGTGAGAGAGAAGCAAATCTGTCCTTTGGTTTAGGCCATTGCTATGTGGGTCGGTAATGGCAAGCCTCTTGGGGATGGACTTCATGAAGGTCTGTGATAATTCCAACTTCCTTGTACAGTATTCACATGTCTGAGTCATTGTCTGCTCTTGAGTATGGGCAGGACCTATGATTGACTTCTAACCAATTGGATCTGTAAAGGATGTCACTTCCGTGAATAGATGACTTAGGGTTCTGCCATGTGTCTTGTTAGCAAGTCTTAGCCTTGGGTGACTTTGATAAAGCACTTCCCTCTGACTTTGATAAACTGTCCTCTGAAAAGGCTGAGGGAACAAAGCACTAAAGACAGGCTCTAACCAGTAGCCTGCAAGGAAAAGACACATCCATAGGAAATGGGGTATTTGAGGGGCTGGGGGTTTAGCTCAGCGGAAGAGCAACTACTTGGCGAGGGCAAGGCCCTGAGTTCGTCCTCAGCTCTGGGGGGAAAAAAAAGCTGTAAAAGGAAATGGGGTATTTTTTCAAGGAAAGAATATTAATCAGTAACATGAAAATCCTTGGAATTGTATAAAATGCACTTGTAGAAGAAATATACAGTCAAATTCAGAATATTCTACTTGGAGTTTTATTCTATGAAGAAAACAAAATTCAGAATATTCTAATATTGCAGTGTTGAAGTGTGTAACATTTACCTTCAGTAGGAAGGTTGAAAGTCAAAACTATTAAATGTAACAATAAATATAATAATTGGGTAAGGTATACACTATGTAAAAAGATAAGAATAGTGACATTAAAAATTCAAAATATTGTAGGGAGAAAAAAAGTGGTGTGTGTGTGTGTGTGTGTGTGTGTGTGTGTGTGTGTGTGATAAAAGTTAAGTTGTTACCAGCTTAAAATAACCTGTTAGACTCATGGTAACCACAAAGCAAAAACCTATAGCAGACAAAACGTAAAAAGCAAAGAATTAAGACAGAGAAAAATCACAAAGGGAAACTGTAAGAAAGGAAGCAAACAAGGAAGGATCTACAAAAAACTAGGAAACGATGTACAGAACGGTAGTAAAAAACCCTTACCTTATTATCAATAGAACATTGAAGCTGAACTCCACGGCTCAAGCCTGCAGTCCTAGGGGATTGTGGTTCTAAGCCAGCCCAGGAAATGAAAATTCACAAGATTCCATGTGTTTGTCATTGCTAGTAACATTGGGAAGCATAAGTAGGAAGATCACAGTCTGGGCTGGCCTTGGCATAAAGACCTCATCTTGATTAACCAACACCCCCAAAAGAGACAAGAGGCATGACTCAAGTGGTACAGTGTCTGTCTACCAAGAGTGACACTCTGAGTTCTGACTTTAGTTTTCAGTAAACAACAAAAACTTTAAATGGAAATAGGAATATGTGAATTGAATGATATGTTTTCAGCGACGGAAGGCAATGTGCTAAATCTACACGGATTTATCAACACGGATAAATCTAAGAAATACAATAATGAACAAAAAGAAAAGATAATCCCAAGAAAGTATAATAATAGTTATTTAAAAATTGAAAACATCTCAAGCAATGATATGATATAGCAAATATTATATGATGCTTATAGTACAGAGATAAACAATAATAGTAAAAAAAATCCCCAAAGAACATCATAATCAGGATGTGGGGATATCTATCTATCTATCAATCAATCTATCTACCAATCTATCTACTTTTGATTATGCTAAGGATTGAACCCCTGGTTCTATGCATGCTAGGCAGGTGCTCTATCATTGAACTCACTCCTCAATCCAATATTTGCTTATTGAAAATATTAAAAATCTCAAATATTGTTGTGAAAGTATGAATCTTGAAAGAGACCAAGAAGGAAGAAACATGTTTTTTCCAGAACTTACTAACTACCATCCTTAGTTTGTTTCATCTTCTGTGTTTTTTTAAAAAAATGTACATATATATATATATATAATTTTATTGTTATCATTAAGATGTTGTACAGAGGGAGTACTACTTTAATACGTTAGGTAATGAGTACATTTCATTTTTTGGATAATGTCACCCCCTTCACTTTCCCCCAGTTTTCCCCTCCTATCCCTGATTACAAATAGCATAGTTCATTTTCTATATAGTGTATACTGAATAGCATGATTGCATTTGATCCTCCCTTCCTTTCTGCATCCCTCTCCCCCAAAGAAAAAAAAACAAAGCAAAAACAAACACCACCACAAACAACAACAACAGCATTAACAATGATAAAAAAAAGACTTATTTCCATTTTCTAGAGTTCTTTTTGATAAATAGTTTTTTAAATATTCAGAGACATTATACATTTGGGTTCCTTCCCTATCAGTACTTCCTTTAGCCTGACTGTGTGTGAATGTTATGTAACTTGTAAGCTATATTAACTTATCAGTGTTCCTGTGCTAGAGCTTTAAGTCAGGGACTGGACCTATCCTGTAGGTTTTTTGCTCAAGGCTGGTGCTCTACAATTGAACCATGCCCCCACTTCTGACTTATTGCTTATTAATTGGAGATAAAAGCCTCATGGACTTCTCTTCTTTGAACCACCATTTTCAGATATCTGTCTCCTGAGTATCTAGGATTACAGGCATGAGCCACCAGCACCTGCCTAGTTTATTTCATTTTAACTTTGTGAGACTAAGAACCAGTAGAAAGCAAAGCCAGATGAGGTACAAGAGAAGTCTTTCTTGCCAGTACATATTATTTGAAATGTGAAATTTGAGGTGAGGCTGGAGAAAAGAGGGAGGCAGCCTGGCGAATATAAGGGAAGAACATCATGGAGAATGAATTGATGAAGGGTATGTTTGAGAAGTTACCCATGTAGGAGTAATTTATAGAAGCCAAGAACTGTATCATATATGTGCATAAGTCACGAGGAATAGCTAAAGTGCCCTGGAGAAAACAAGAGGTAGGGAAGCAAGTAGAATTTCCTTCTCAAAGTCATCACTTTACGTTCTTTTAGCTAAAGTAAAGAAGGACACAAAACAAATAGGAAGACAAGGATTTCTGAGGTGGGGGTGGGGGCCCAGAGTGATAGATGTCTTGTATATTGAAGAAGGGTACCCCATAACTGTTTTTGTTTTTGTTTTTCTTTTTCATTGGGATTTGAAATGTTTTAATGACTGGGGTCACTTGGCACAATGGTGCCTTGTATGTATAGAAAACCTGAGCACACATCACTTTTATAATAACAATAAAGTAAATTAAAAAGAAAAAGAAAACCTGAGCACAAGATGCATTTCCTCTCTGGCATGCCACCTACATGCGGACAAGGCTTGGTGGAGTCATCAGAAGGTAATGTGTTTACAAGTCACTGGAAAATAACTGCACATCAGCTATTTGCCTGAGCAATTCTCACTTAGTTCCGGATTACTATAGGAAACACAAGACTTAAATGGGTATTAGCTTCTAGCAGAGTATTTGCGACAATTTATGGTCATGCTCAAAGAAAACACTATCACCCTGGCTCTCACGGATCGCTATGTTATTTATTCATTGAGTTGTATGCCTACACTGTCCCTATCTACCGAAAGCATCCAGTCTGGGTTTTCCTGCTTTTATATTATTTTAAATTAATTAATTTATTTTTACTGTTGTGGTACCTGGCACCATTCATTAGTTAGTTAGTTAGTTAATTAATTAATTGGTGCTAGTCCTGGGGCTGGAATTCAGGGCCTGGGTGCTATTCCTTAGCTTTTGTACCTGAGGCTAGTGCTCTATTACTTGAGCCACAGCTCCATTTCTGGCTTTTTATTTGTTAATTGGCTATAAGTCTCATGGACTTTCCTGCTTAGGCTGGCTTTGAACCACCATCCTCAGATCTCAGCATCCTTAATAGCTAGGTTTACAGATGTGATCCACTGTGCTGGTTCCTAGCACACACATTAAAAAAAAAAAATAATAAAAAAGCTTCTCAAACATCATCTGGTTCTTTTTTTCCCCTTTTTTAAAAAATCTAAAACCAGTATTTGAACTTGCTATACGAGGCAACACTTTACACTTGTTGACAGGTACCTTACCACCTGAGCCATACCTCTAAACCACTCTCAATCATCATTCAGAAAGAACACATTCTTGAGTAATGTTATGTAAAACAACTCTGGTGGCTCACACCTGTAATCATAGCTACTCAGGAGGCTGAGATTTGAGGATCAAGGTTCAAAGCCAGCCCAGGCAGGAAAATCTGTGAGATTCTTATCTCCAATTAACCATCAAAAAGCTGGACGTTGGGGCTGGGAAGGTGGCTCAGTGGTAGAGCGCTTGCCTTGCATGCCTGAGGCCCTGGGTTCGATTCCTCAGCACCACATAAAGAAAAAAGCCGGAAGTGGCACTGTGGCTCAAGTGCAAGAGCGTTAGCCTTGAGCTGAAGAGCTGAGGGACAGCGCCCAGGCCCAGAGTTCAGGCCCCATGACCGGGCCCAAAAAAAAAGCTGGACGTTGACTCAAATGGTAGAGCACTAGCCTTGAGCGCAAAAGCTTAGGCACAGTGGCCAGGCTCTGAGTTCAAACCCCAGGGCTGGCCTACATTCACACACAAAAAGAAGCAGTTGCTACTACATATCTCTAAAGCATGTACAAAATACATTCAACAGTAGGATATTTTCTTTTCTGTTTTATTTTGTTTTTGTCAGTTGTAGGGCTTGAACACTGGGCTTGGATGCTGTCCCTGAGCAGTTTAGCTCAAGGAGAACGCTCTACTTGAACCACAGTGACACTTCTGGTTTCCTACCTGGGCTGGCTTTGAATCTCAGCCTTCTGAGTAGCTAGGATTATAGGCGTGAACCACCAGTGCCTGGCTTTTCTTTTTTCTTTCCCATTTATATATTTTAATGTTAATTTTAGCATATAGAAATGCAAAATCATAAAAAAATTCATGAACTACCAGTAAGAGGTTTGGGGCTTATTTTTGTGTACTTAAGAAATACCTTGGAGGAAGTGGCGCTGTGGCTCAAGCATAGAGCTCTCACCTTGAGCTCAAGAGTGCAGGGACAGTGACCAAGCCCAGAGTTCAAGCTCCATGTCCAACCAAAAAGAAAAAAAAAAAAGAAATACTTTGGAGTCCTCAAATGTGAAGCAGATGCACAGAGGGGATATTGTTTCATAAGTCAGGTATGGCCAATGTCACCCTTCCTTCACTGTCTCCCAATTTTTCCCTTCTGCCCCTGCCCACAAATTGTATAGTTCATCCTCAACAAGTGTCTAGCATTTGTAATATGTGATCAAGTAAATCTTGCAGCTAATAGAAGGCAACGTAAGCTCATGAACGGAGTACAACAAAAATTCCTTTTTCTTTTCGTATGCTTATATTGGGGGTTGAACTCAGTGCCTTGTACTCTCACTTGGCTTTCTCACTCAATGCTGACATTCTACTACTTGATCCATACTTCAACTTCTGACTGTTTTGCTGGTTAATTGAGATAAAGGGTTCATGAACTTTTCTTTCTGGTATGGCTTTAAACTTCAATCCTACCTATTCCAGATATGAGCCACCAGTACCAGGCTTAAGATTATTTTTTTTATTGGATAAGGGAGAAATTTAGGAGTAAGGTAAACTGCTCTTCATTTCTTTCTCTTGGGGCTTATCTTCTCATATTACTTTCCAGGAATAACAGTTTTGGGGAGTCACAACTACACTACCACTTTAAAAAAATCTACCCTTTTAAAGCCCTATCCCCTCCCCCACATTTATTCCACTTTGCAGGAGGCCTCTAGTACCCCTTCCTGCTCCTTTCATCATAAACCTTTAATTTCATCATACTTGCTGATAAGGAGTAAAGGTGTTGTGTTGCAGGTCAAAAAGACATTTCTACATGTCTGAGGAGTCAGATTTCACAGGAAGCCTGTGGTTTAGGCCAAACTCTGGTGGACAAATGCAGGCTGCTGGCAGCAGTCCTTATAGGCTGGGCCAAGCCTGGTCTCCAACAATGAATGGCACCTGCCATCATATATTGGGCTTCTGCTAATTCATGAGCCTGAAATTTAGAGTAGGTTTACGTGTTACCATGGGTCCCTAGGCACTTACTTAGGATATTGATCTCTTAAGTCCCTAACCCTATTCCTCTCATGTAGGGTTTCTTAAGCCTTTTTGGCTTATAAAACAAGAAATATTTTTACTTCCCAGAGTCCTTCACCGAGAGAATTTAGTGTAGGGAATTAATTGCACAGATATTGGAGGATGAAAAATGTATGAAGTGACATATATATATATAATTTATGTATACATACATATATTATATATATATAATAACTGCAAGAGACAGTTATGACCTCTAGGGTTGAAAAAATCCAACAGAGGAAAGAAAGTTGGAATTATCAGAACCCAGAAGCATAGAGGAGTGGTCTCCTACTACCTGACTGAACTGATAAGATCGGGGCCAAGGGAGAGGGGAGCTGATGCAGCTGGTTCTGGAAGCACAGCACACAGCTGGAGCAGCAAAAGCTGCTTCTAGGCTGCCAGGTCTCTGGCTGGGGTGAGGCTGACAAGCATAGTAGGCTAACAGCAGGCAACAAGTTGCCCTACTTCAGCCTGTACTCTTCTTCTTGTGCCCCCACTAGCCAGATATCAAGGGAAAATGCAGTTCACCAAGTCTCAGCCTCGCCAACACAGAGCAGAGGAGAAAAAGAGGAAGGTAGGGTTGAGGCTGAAAGATAACAACTCAATAACTGCTATACTTTAAACTGTAAATGTGTACTCTGAATTTTTTTTTTTTTGGTCAGTCGTGGGGCCTGAACTCTGGGCCTGGGTGTTGTCCCTCAGCTCTTCAGCTCAAGGCTAGCGCTCTACCACTTGAGCCACAGCACCACTTCCAGTTTTTTCTGCTTATGTGGTGCTGAGGAATCTAATCCAGGGCCTCATACATGCAAGTCAAGCACTCTACCACTGAGCCACCTTCCCAGCCCCTGTACTCTGAATTTGTATCATGTTAATTTCTATTTTACTTTGCCTGGCACTACCTTACTCACCACATTTGGAAACACCAGGAGAATGCTATCACATGGATTTCAGCACCTGCTAGTGGGGGCCATGAGTCAGTGAGGAAAATTATACTCCAGCAGTTCTTCAAGGGTAGTGAACTGAGAATTGGAGTTCAGTGCTCAGTTATTCCTGACTCCTCTTAAAGCAACAGTGACCTGAAGGAACAGCCTTACAAGTGATGTTTTCATTGAATTCATGCATGGCCCACTTTCCAACAGGCTTCAGGGAGACTTAAATTAAGAACTTGCAAATGCTGTGTATACACTAGTGTTCCTTTATTTCTGACTAGGTTTTCCACAGTTTTGGTTACTCTTGGTCGGACAGGATTTGAAAGTATTAAATGGAAAATTTCAGAAACAATGTTTTAAATGATTGATTGTAACATGCCACAACAATTTTATTATTAGTTATTGTTCATCACTTTCTATGCTTTTTTTGTTTTTTATTTTTGGTGCTTATCCTAGGGCTTGTACTCAGGGGCTAGGCACTATCCCTGAGCTTTTCACTAGGGGCTAGCACTCTACCACTTGAGCCACAGCTCCACTTTTAGCTTTTTTGGTGCTTAACTGGAGATAAGCATCTCATAGACTTTTCTGCTAGAGCTGGCTTTGAACAACAATCCTCAGATCTCAGTCTCCTGAGTAGTTAGATTACAGGCATGACTCACTGGTGCCTGCCTACTGTGCTTAATATATCAATCAAACTTTATAATAAGTGCAGATATAAAAATAGTATATAACATTCAGTCTTACCCTCTGAGGACCTTTAATATACTTCCCACAAATAAAAGGGGATTGCTTTAGTCACATTTGTTACATGCAGTTTTTGGACTAATCACAAATGCACATTAGAAGTAAGGAGAAAAGATACAAAGATAACTATTAACAGTAGATGAGTTGCCAGTAGGATTAGTGGTCCAGAAAGTACAGGAAATACTGGGAGGGTAGAGCAGGGTAATTATAAGCAGGAATGACTAGGAAAGATTCCATGTAAAGGCTTGAATTAATTTTTGCAAAATAAGTAGAATTTAGATGGGGTGAGGGAACAACATTTCCGATGAAGATCACAACAGAAGCAATAGAACCAGATAATGAAGCACAAGGCCTACTTTGGTGCAGTAATGGAACTTGGGGAGAAAAACCAATGAGAGAAATCTGAGCATAAATCAGAGTTTTGAGAGGTGAAGAGGTGCAAACTTGGAAATGGAAATATTGAGCTGTAACACTGGGAACTATCCTCTCATTTAAGCAGCTGGTAGAAGTGCTAAATAATACCATAATGGGGGGAAAGGGCTGGGAAGGTGGCTCAGTGGTAGAGCACTTGCCTTGCATGCCTGAGGCCCTGGGTTCAATTCCTTAGCACCACATAAACAAAAAGAAAAAAGCCGAAGTGGCGCTATGGCTCAAGTGGTAGAGCGCTAGCCTTGAGCTGAAGAGCTGAGGGACAGCGCCCAGGCCCAGAGTTTAGGCCCCACGACCGGACCCCCCCCCCAAAATGGGGGGGAAATGGAAGAGAAACAAGTTCATGGATCAGCAGTGTCAAATGCTTACAGAAGCCAAGAATACAGGAGAACCTAGGAAAACATCTCATGTTAGACCAGATGCTAAGTCACTTTAACAAGAATGGAGTCTCTCTCTTTTTTTAAAGAATGGAGTCTCTTGACTACATAGCTGTGGGAATTGATGTTAATACTTTCAGCTCTGTATTTTTGGGTTTACATAGTGTGTTTATCACTTCAATGGGTCCAAAGTACCTGGTAAAAACAATAAACCTATGTTTCTTATTGGTCTCTTCTCCTTGCCAGCTGTCCACAGCCTGCAAGGAGTTTTAAGGCTCTGCTTCAGTGACTCATGGTCTCCCTTCACATGACTGCCTACCCCCAACTCTCTCAGAGCAGCTGTCTGTTGTCACCCATTCTCAAGTGACTTCTCTGGGATCCTGTCACAAAAAATTAAAAAAAAACAACAACCAAGGAGAGTTATGCCCTTGGATCTTGCCTTTGGAGACCTCTTCATGGCTACAGATTGTACTATGACCCTGGCCAGCTGCCTTGCAGAGACCAGGGAAACCTGATGAGGAATGGGTGGATCAGATGAAGCTCAATCCTACTACAAAAACATGTGTTCAGCTGGTACCATTATCAGTATCAGCTTCACTAGGAGTAAAGGGGAACCTATTTATAGGCTCATTATACATGCAGAATTGTGACCAGAGCGACAGGTGACAAGTCTAGGTGTTGCTTCTCTAAGGATGTCATTATGGCTTAATGTTCACATTTTGTTCTGGATTTTATGACGTACATGCTATCATTTCTTCTATACAATATAATCTAAGTTTATACAGACTTTGGTTGCCGTTCTCTTCATAGAAATCCGATTTCAGCTATTATCATCTTCTTCCCCATTTATTCTAAGTAGAATAAAACACTCCCATCGATGAAAGAAAATTATTTTTTTGGGGGATTGAACTCAGGGCTTTCCTGGAACTTGCCTAGCAAGGACTTGAACAATCCCGATCCTTTTGCTTTTAGTTTTCAGATAGGGTCTTGTGTTTTTGTCTGGTTTGACCTTGGACTGTGAGCCTTCTACCTTCACTTCCCAGGTAGCTAGGACCATAGGCATGAACCATCATGCCTAACTTGTATTTAACATCTTTATATTTATTGACTAACTACTGTATGACTGACTCAAATACAGTAGGCTCATCTTATTTGAAAATTTATATTTATGATCTTAATTGTGGTTAAGAAAGAATAAAAGAAAAGCCAGGGGTCAGTGGCTCATACTTGTAATCCTAGCTACTCAGGAGACTGAGATATGAGGATCCTGGTCAAAGCCAACCTGGGCAGTAAAGTCTGTAAGACTCATCTCCAATTAACTATCCAAAAGCCAGCAATGGAGCTATGGCTCAAAGTTTAAGCGTATTAACCCTGAGTACAAAAGCTTAAGGACAGTGTCCAGGCTCTGAGTTCAAGCCCTAGGACCCGCACGAAAAACAACAAAAACAAACTAAAAATGATTTAAAAAGCATAAAATTTCACAGCCAAAAATCTTAAATTCCTGCCCACTCCCCCACTATACAGCTCAGTTGATGAGGAGAAGCTTTATGTCAGTACCATGTTACAGTTACTTGAGCTTAAATTATATGACAGGTTATCTTTCTTTGCCCTTAATTTTTGTGAAAATCTGCCTCTTTGGAAAGCCCCTTATCAATATAACGGAATGTGCTGAATTTAAGTGATTAAGTGAAAAGTTTAGATTTGTTCAAAGGCTGTCATATTTTTAGTGGAAGTTGGTAGCTTTATGGGAAAATGAATGAAAACATCTATCTTGGTGTAGAATATGAAGACATATAATGTGCTAACATTATTTTAATAACTGGCATGAAAATTCTTCTTGGGATGCTTTCTTTGAGCAGGAAAATACTTAGGGGGAAAAGTTTTAAGAATTGTAGATAATCCTAAAGGCATAGATTAGGTGCTAGAAATAACTAAAAATATTGTATAAAAAGTGAAAAGAGGCTGAGCACTGGTGGCTCACGCCTATAATCCTAGTTACTCAGGAGATTGAGATGGATAGTGGGAGGTGATGGTTTATGCTGAAGGGCTGGGATAAAAATGCCATGAGGGAATGGAAGGGAATGAAGGAGGTAATTCGAGACTTTTTTTGTCTTTCACACAAAACCTCTCTCAGCTACTTCAGATCTTTAGAAGACTGTGTTATATAAACATCCAAAGAAAAGGGGCTGCTTTTCACATGAAATGCCAGCAGCAGGGATGTGAGTTGCAGATAAAATATGTTCAGCAAAAGCAAGAACTCAGAGCCAGACTTGACCCTGAGATTGAATGTGCCCCAGGACTGTGCTGTCTTGGAGAGAACCTGGGGCTTTTCCCCAAGAGGTAGATAAGAGACTCGAGCTAATTTCAACAGTCTCTGACAGGGTGACCCTAACCAACAACACAGTGACTTGCTATTTTCAACAATTTATTATTAGCAAATGACATTATTAGAAAATGACAAGGTCAGTAATTCACTCTCTACTCCCGACCTTTTTCCCTATTAACTATCTAGATGTCACTTCCTAGGCCTTCATAGGCCTAAGAATATCTCTATGGATACTATTAGTGCTTACATTACAACTAATATATCATGTTCCTTTTGAGGTAAATCACATACAATGTAATGTACAAATCTCTTTCCCCCTCCCCCGCCCCCCCCCCCCCCCCAGTCCTGGGGCTTGAACTCAGGGCATGGGAACTGTCCCTGAGCCTCTCTGTGCTCAAGGCTACCACTCTACCACTTGACCCACAGCACCACTTCTGGCTTTTTCTGTTTATGTGGTACTAAGGAATCGAATCCAGGGCTTCATGCATGCAAGGCAAGCGCTCTACCACTAAGCCACCTTCCCAGCCCAAGAATCTTTTTTATTAGTATACACTACAAACGATTTCATTTTGACATACATGCATACAATGTATCTATACCAAACTCACTTCCTCTATTACTCTCTCATACTCCAGTCCTTGTTCTATTTTTATATATGTGAATAAAACTATTCTACCATATTCTTCTTCTTTTCTCCCCCCTCCCCCTCCCCATTCTTTGTACCTACACAGGGCCTGGGCACTGTTCCTTAGTTTTCTAACTCAAAGTTGGCTTTCTTCCACTTGAATCTCATGGACTTTCCTGCCGTGGCTGGCTTCTAACAGTGATCCTTAGATTGCAACTTCCTGAGTAATTAGGATTACTGGTGTGTGTACACTACACTCGGGCTGGTACCCACTCCCTCAACAGAGTCTGTTTTACTTTCCTGTCTTTTTCTTTTGGGTAGAGTTTGTATCAACGGTACCAAAGGGTATTGTCATGGTATTACCTCCTTATGAGGTAAATTTACATACAGCCCACTGTTCAAATCATAACGGTACCTGGCCCCTAAGCTTTGAAATCTGTAGACACTTCTTGAACCTAGACCCTTTTCGAGATGGACCTTTTTGTATCACCACAGAACACTCTCCCCTCAGCCAGGGCTCTCCCAGCAAGGCCAGCCAAATGGTGTTCTTCCAACTGCTGCCAGGACAAGATCAAAGGGTTAAAACTGGATAGGAATGGTTTCTATGTCAGGCTGCATTGTCCGGCTGCATCCGTGTCGAGGCGTTTATGTCTCATAGGATATCTTCATTTTGCAGATCCAAACGTCAGGCACTAGAGCAGAGGAGTAAGGTGAGCAGGTTTAGAAGTCCACGATCGTTAACCCCCCCTCCCCCGTTTACACTGTCCCCACGGCCGGGGCGGGGGACCCACAAACGACTGCTCCAGACTCAAGCCGGACCAAAGCCACGCATGCTCTGACCCCCGAGCCACCCAAAGGCCCAGGCACGCTTTCCGGATTCGTTTCCACCCCGCTCCCCAGAGACTGGCGGGAAGGGGAAGGGCTGCAAAGGAAAACACAAGGGCCTGCAGAAGATTCCACGCATCCCACCCCGCATCCCCACCCGGCAAGGCCCAGCGAGGGGCGGGAGCCGCAGCTCCCCGAGCTCGGTGCTCCCGCTCCCGCTCCGTGAGGCCTGGGCTCCTCGGCACGTGCGAAGCACCGCCCAGGCGACCTCGTTCCCCTCCGCGCACGCACGTGCCTCCGCATCTCCGGGCCTCCCCCCCCCCCCACCCCGCCCCAGCTGACTCAGCAGCGCGCGCACGCGCGCCCAGTTGCCATGGCAACCGCACGCCCCGGCCGCCGCCACCGCCTTTTCACGCACGTCGCGAATTAACGGACTCGCGGCGGAGGCAGCGGCGGCGGTTTGCGCCCCGTCCCCCATCCCACCTGGACCACGTCGCCGAAGGTCCGGCGACCTGTGCGACACTTTAGGTAAAGGAGCTAGGGATGGGGGGGGGGGGACGAACCCGAGGGTTGGGAAGTGGGGGTTTTTCAAGTTGACAGCCCCGCCCATTCCCCCCTGCCGGGAACGTTCAGGCCCCGGGCGCGACAGAGTTCCGGAGGAGATGCGGGCCGCCGAGCGAGGCTGGAGAACGGGAGTGCGGGCTCTGGATCGCGGGGCATCTTGGGAATTGTAGTTCGGCGGCTCGTGGCGCTCGCGGCCTTGGCGTGTTGTGACTCGCCTCGATGAACTACGAAGCCCAGCGGCCCCAGAGCTGATCGGTCAGAGCCTGATAAACTTTGAGCGGCCCGAGAGCGAGCGAATGTCTCTGCCTTTGTCTGGAGGGGGCTCCTGGGTGGTCGTGGAACTGAGCTGTGTGCGCTGGGAGAGGGACCTGGAGGTGAGACACCGCCTCCGCCACTCGGATCGGCCCGCCATACTGCTGCGCTCCCGGCCCCACCCCTCCCGGCCACCGCCCCGCGCGGGTCTGGTCGGGGTGGAGCCGCCGCCCAGCCGCGGGACCTGGGCCTTCCCAGGGTGCCGCCTCACGGTGCAGAACCGTATGTATGGCACACTTTGGATACAAGACCTAGAAAACAGGCCTTTCTGCTTCCCCCCCCCCCCATAGGTTCACTTGTAGGTATATAAACAATGTTCAAGTAGCTCAGAGGTACGGACAGAATTACACCCATTCCTCAGTAATTACTCCAAGGGCAGTAATGCATAAAGGGTGTCCAAGTGTACCAAAGATACTGTGACTAATTGGTGCTATTTGGATGTATATTATATAATATTACATATGACCGTTTTTGCATTTTAGCATTTCATCTGTGGAAGTTCAACTTTCCAGTCTGACTACTGCCTACGAACATTCTGATTCTATTTGGAAGACTAACTCAGCTTTAAATAATAACCACTAACTTTTAAAGTACAGACTATACACACACACACACACGTATTAATTATATTCTTTGCCTAGTCTAGTGTTTTTTCACAATTTAAAAATGTCGTTTTCAAAATTTTGTTTTCCAAAAAGAAATGACATGAAAGATGCCTTAGTCACTAGTGGGATTGGTGATAAGGACACTGACAAGGTGTTTTTTTGGTAACAAGTCTAAATTTTGGTATTTTTGTGGAATAAGTTGGAATACTGTTGGTATATTGTGAGGTTTTTTTGGTATGTGTATACTTTAAAAAATTAACAAAGACTAAGAGCACTACAAAATTCTTTTTCTCTCAATTAAAATGCAGCGGGCCTCAGTGTATTTTTGTTATTTGTGTATTTAGTGCTGGTACTCCGACTTGAGGTCAGAGCCTGGGCGCTGCTTAGCTTTTTCACTCAAGCCTAACACTGTACCACTTGAGCCACAGCTCTGCTTTCTGGTGTTCTCTCTCTCTCTTTCTTTCTCTGTTCCTTCCTTCCTTCCTGCCTGCTGGCCCCCCCTCTCCTTCCTTCCTTCCTTCCTTCCTTCCTTCCTTCCTTCCTTCCTTCCTTTCTTTTTCTTTCTTTCTTTCTTTCTTTCTTTCTTTCTTTCTTTCTTTCTTTCTTTCTTTCTTTCTTCTCTCTCGCTCTTTCTTTGTTCCTTTTTTCTTCTTTTCTTTTTGCTAGTAATTGGAGATAAGAATCTCATGGACCTTCCTACCTGTTCTGGCTTCAAACTGGGACCCTCATATCTCTACCTTGTGAGTATCTAGGGTTACAGGTGTGAGCCACCAACACCCTGCTAGAGTACAGATTTGCAGGAGACACAGTAGCTTTAGTAAGACTATTTGGAAAAAAAAATATACCATAAGTAGTGTAACAGTTTCAAGTATTTTATTCACTCAGTTTGTTGTGAACCTGAACTATTGGCAAACTATTATGTCAGGTAGAGGTCTTAGCCTATGGTGAGAAAGTAGTCCAGGTCCTACATGTGACCACAGTAGTGTGATGTGTGCAAGGAGTTATGTGTGATCCTGCTAGTAGAACAATAATACTTTTAGTGGAAGTGGATAACCATATATCATAGTCTCTGAGGATAGTGCATAGTGTTTTGAATGCAAGCCTTTATTTAGTTCCCCCAATGAAGATGAGGAGTTCTAAGTTCTTGCCAAAAGTCTATTGTGAAGCCTAGTACTGGTGACTCACTGTAATCGTAGCTACTCATGAGGTTGAGATCGGAGGGTTGTGGTTCCAAGTTATTCTAGTCAGGAAAGTCTGTGAGACTCTTACCAAAAATTAGCCACCAAAAGGCCAGAAGTGGAGCTGTGGCTCAAGTGGAAGAGCACTATCCTTGAGCAAAAATGCTCAGAGACAGTGCCCAGATCCTGAGTTCAAGGACTGGCGCACGTGCGCGCGCACACACACGTAATGTCGTAAACCTAGCTGTGTCAGACTCTTGAGGTAAGTTATGTTCTCCGTCACTGATGCCATTCTTCCAACTGACTAGTGAATTCTGCCTGTCTTTGTCTAAGCTGGGCAGGAGTCATCTTTAGAATGGAATGACTTTTGACTTGTGGGAAGAAAGTTGAAAAGCTTACATTAGAGAGAGAGGATGAGGAATGGTTACCCTAGACAAATTACACAAGCAAAGGACAGATGTAGGAATGAGTGTTTTGTATTTGAATAACCTTTGTGGTAGTTTTGAATGATAGAATCTTAGGATAACTTGCAGTGTAGAAGGAAATTAGAACTTAGAATAATTGAATATAGAATTTTTCTTTTCATTTTTGGCTGACATTTGAACTCAGGGCCTCACATTCACTTGGGTTGCTTGCTAGCTGGTGCTCAGCCACTTGAGTCTTCAGCCATGCCTCAGCTCTATTCTTTTGTTAGTTATTTTGAAGATGGAGTCTAAACTAAGGACTTTTCTGTCCAAGCTGACTTTGAATCTTGTTCTAGATCTCAGCCTTGGGCATGTTCAAGATAAAACTGACAGTATAAGCTGCCCTTTAAAAAACTATATGTAATGTTTTAAAGATATCATGGGTTTTAGTGCATAAGCAGAAATTCTTGTCATTATCATTTCTGAGAAACATTTATAGTGTTAACATCATACATCTAGATTCTTTTATGTTTCCATATCTAAAGTATTTGAGACATGAGATCAAGTAAGGAAATAAATGAAAAAGCTTTAGTACTGCATAACCTTATATAAGTGAGCCATGATTAAGTTACATTTTTGTTGCCATTATTCATAGCAGGTCCTTCAGAGTATTGTTCAATGTAAAGAGATGAGAGGTATGTGATTTTTCAGTTTCTTATTTTGATGGTAAGTACTCAGAAATTAGTTTATTGCTATTAAAACATAAACCAGGCTCCAGCAGCTTACATCTTTAAACTAGCTACTTAGAAGGCTGAGACACAGATGATCATGGTTCAGAGCCAGTCTAGGCAAAAAAGTCTGTGAGACTTCCATCTCTAAAATAACCAGCAAAAACCATGGCTGAAAAATGTAGCATATGTGGTAGAACACAGCTGATCACTTTGAGGCCCCAATCCTGGTATCATAAAATAACCCAAACCATGCATTTAGATGTATTAATTTGAAATGTTGTCAAATATTTTCTTAATTGATTATAATATACATTGCATAAACTAACTTGGATTGGGGCATTGGGAGAAACATTTTAAATATGTGAAATGTAGACCTATTGGTAAATTTCAGTATAGTACAAAATGCTGAAAATAAGCTGGGCACTGGTAGCTCACACCTGTAAATTCTAGCTACTCAAGATGCTAGATTTGAGGATCATGGTTCAAAGCCAGCCCAGGTAGTCTGTGAGACTCTTATCAGAAAACTGGATGTGGCATTGTGGCTTAAAGTGGTAGAGTACTAGCTTTGCCAATGCTTAGGTCCTAAATTCAAGCCCCATGACAAAATAAAACAAAAAGAAAAAAAAAGCTGAAAATAAATGTGATTTTTTCTTTTTCTTTTGTCGGTCGTGGGGCTTGAACTCTGGGCCTGGGCCTTGTCCCTTAGCTCTTCAGCTCAAGGCGAGTGCTCTACCACTTGAGCTACAGCGCCACTTCCGGTTTTCTGGTGGTTTTATTGGAGATAGGAGTCTCATGGTCTCTCCTGCCCGGGCTGGCTTTGAACTGCGATCCTCAGATCTTAGCCTCCTGAGTAGCTAGGATTACAGGCGTGAGCCACCAGAGCCCGGCTTTTTTTTTTTTTTTTTTTTTTTTGGTAGTGGGCCTTGAACTCTGGGCCTGGGTGCTGTCTATCAGCTCTTTAGCTTAGCTCAAGGTGAGTGCTCTACCATTTGAGCCACAGTGCCACTTCCGGTTTTCTGGTGGTTTATTGGAGATAAGAGTTTCACAGACTTTCCTGCCTGGGCTGGCTTTGAACCTCGATCCTCAGATCTCAGCTTTCTGAGTAGCTAAGATTACAAGCATGAGCCTCCAGCACCCAGCTTGATTTGTTGTTTTGTTTCCATTGTTTCAGGTAGTATTAAATGGAATCTTTAAAAAAAATAAATGGAATCTTTTTCTTAGCTTTACTTATTGGAAGTATAACTGAACTAGACAAACATTACTCACATGAAGTCAATTTGGAAAAGCAATTTTTCTTTTTAAAGAAATATTATCCAGGAAATTCTGTTACATATATATTCTTTATTTTCCAGTGCTGAGCATTAAATATGGGGCCTTTTGCATGTCAATCAGATATTTTGCATCTGACTTACATTTTCAACCATTGTTTTTTTGGTGCCAGTCTTGAGACTTGAACTCAAAGCTTGGGCACTGTCCCTAAGCTTTTGTGTTCAAAGGCTAGCTCTCTACCACTTGGGCCACAGTTTCACTTCCCTGGAAAAAACATTTTCTATAAATGATAATTTCAAGTGTGCTTGGGTTCTATTTGCAGCCTTTTTTTTTCTTTTGCAACTTTCCTAATTATATGTTTTTAGCCTGGCATGAGATAATTCCAATATGTTGGGAGCAAACACTTGTATTTTTGTGTATATTGTGTTGTGTTGTGGAAGGTAGTGTATTTAAAGACCAGGACAACCAAGTTTTTGCCTATAATCCCAGCTACTCAAGAGGCTACTATGTGGGTTGAGGTTTGACACCAGACCAGGCAGACAAATCTGAGAGACTTATCTTAATTGACCTGCAAAAAACCAGAAGTGGAGACATGGCTCAAGTGGTAGAGTGACAGCCATGAATGAAAAAGCTGAGTGAGGCCCTGAGGAAAATAGAAAGGTAGGCAAGGAGGATGTACCTGGGAAGATAGGTTGTCACCAGAGCTTTATGTGTTGTTTGGATCTGAGTCAGGGAGGAATGAAATATGATTATAAGGAGCCAGATGGAGGCACCTTTCCTTCTTGGTCTGGCCATGAATGTGAGCTAAGCTGTTCTTACTCAGGGCATAGAACTCTCCTTGAAGATATATGACTTGGGTCATTCTATATAGGGCAATATTATCAGCAGCAAATATTGCAAAAGATGCTAAATTTACTTAGCATCTTTATTATCACATACATGATAAACTCAAAATAAGATAACTATTAAGTATTAGCAATTAATAAAATATTCTAGGTCTACTTTAGACTTAATCTGACCTTTTAAAATTCCCACAAACTCTTCTAATTTAAGGGAGATTTAAAAAAACTATAAATTTCAAGATTATGGTTATAAATAGATTATAGCTTCTAGGAACATAATGAAAATTGGGTCAGTTAATTTCTTGTTTATGAAGAAACATTAGTTACTTCACCTCTCTGTATTGATGTTGAATATGTAGCAAAAATAATGCTATATATTTATTGAATGTTTATATATTAGGAATGATGCTAATATCTATCATTTACATATTTAAATATATAAATATATGCTTAAAATTTAAAAATAACCTTGCAATAATATTTTTTTCTTTATATTATAGAGAGAATTGAGGATTAGTGAAATTATTTGCTTGGGATCACAACTGAAAATTTCTGGTGCCTGAATTAATGCCCAGGTTTTTTTTGGGGTGTATATTTATATTGCTTTCATAAAACATAATCTCCAGTAGTGAAGTTTAGTGAATAATTCTAGGTTGAAAACCCCTTCTCCTTCACCAGTTGAATTCCATTATCTCTGTGTTGCTTTCCAGTCTTTCTTTTAGTTGTCAATATACTTATTTTTCCTTTGTGAATAATACATCATTTTTCTCTGTTGCTTAAAAAATTCTCCTATCTTTAACATTGTCTCTAGATCTGAACTTAATTTGAAAGTGAGAAGTATTATCTTTTGTGAGTTTTGGAGTATCCCATCCATGATATTATTAAATATTGCTTCTCTCCCACTTTTTTCTTCTGGAATTACTAATGGACTATGTTGTCATTACTAGGATTTGAACTAGGGCCTCATAATAGATATGGATCTACTATCTTTATTTCTTAATCTTGCTAACTTACTCTGGTGTTTTATGTTGCATACTGGGCAATTTCTGTAGCTCTCTCGTGGTTTATTCTCTTTTCATTTATGTCTAGTGTTCTGCCAGTCCAGTGCATTTTATTTCAGTGACTATATACTTTAACATCAGAAATTAATTTAGATGTCTTTAAGTGCACTTACTCATTTTAAATTCCTTGTACATATGTTTTTGCATGTACTTACTTTCGATGTAATCAAATAGATTTTTAAGTACTTAAGATAATATCAAAATTCTGATATGTGTTGTTTCATGTGACTCCCTCATGGTAGATTATCTGTATTGGATCTTGAAATTTTAGGTGTAATCTCAGTAGAATTATTGTGTCTTGCTGGGCACTGGTGGCTCATGCCTATAAATCCTAGCTACTCAGGGGGCTGAGATCTGAGGATCATGGTTCAAAACCAGCCTGGCAGGAAAGTCCGTGAGACTCTTATCTCCAATAAACTACCAGAAAACCGGAAGTGGTGCTGTGGCTTAAGTGGTAGAGCGCTAGCCTTGAGCTGAAGAGCTGAGGGACAACACTCAGGCCCAGAGTTCTAAGTCCCACAACTGGGGGAAAAATATTGTGTCTTGTACTTTTGTGTTTATTTCTGCAAAGTGCCTCATGGTGAAATGAGTACATAAGCACATTTTATTTACATCCCTTTTCAACAATAAAAAAGCAACAAATTGCCGGGCACTGGTGGCTCATGCCTGTAATCATAGCTACTAAGGAGGATGAGATCTGAGGATTGCAGTTTAAAGCCAGCTCAGGCAGAAAGGTCCTAAGACTTATCTCCAGTTAACCACCAGAAAACTGGAAGTGACCCTGTGGCTCAAGGGGTAGAGCACTAGCCTTGAGCAGGGACAGCTCTCAGGCCCAGAGTTCAAGACCCATGACTGACAAAAAAAAAAGGGGGGGGGCAACAAATAATTAATACACAGAAAGACATTAAATGAAAAAACCAAACGCCAGAGTATGCAGAAAGTTATAGTGAGAAGTAAGGGTTGGAGATAAACTGAGAAATGTCAAAAGGGAGCTGACTAGCGTATTCTTTACCTCCCTTATGGAAGTACTTATGCATTTTATACATTCCCCAAAACTCATCAGCTTGTATATTAAAAATAAATTTATGAATTCATTTGTATGAAATTATACCTCAACAAAGGATATTGTTGGGGTCAAAAGGTAGAATAACAATTACTGTACAGATAAGTATTTACTAAGAGGACATAGGGGACTCATCGAAAGAGCTGGGTATGTTCTCTGCTTTGATGTGGATACTACTTGAGGATTGTGTCAGGCAATTTTTCTGTTACTGTGACAAAGTACCTTAGATAAAAAAGGGAAAGATTTATTTTGGCTCACAATCTTGAAAGAATCAGTTCATGACTGATTAGCTCATTGCTTTGGGCTTGTGGCAGCATTGTACATTATGGCAAGAATGCCCATTCACTGACTTCTAGGAATGGAGGGATGAAGAGACTGCTATCTCACAGATCCTTTCAAAGGCATGCCCCAGTGACCTTTGATGTATTTCATAAAATTTCCTAAAATTTAGAAGACATTAATTTGTACTTTCTTTTGTGTGTTCTGGTTCTGGGCGCTATGCATTAGCTCAAAGTTAGTGCTTTACCACTTGAGCCACAGCTCTACTTCTAGCTTTTTGGTGGTTAATTGAGGATAAAAATCTTATGGACTTCCCTGCCTGAGCTGACTTTGAGCCATTATCCTCAGATTTCAGCCTCCTGAGTAGGTAGGATTACAGGTGTGAACCACTGGCCTGGCTTTAGAATTTCCTTTTATTGGAAAAAGTTGTCTTTCCCTTATTGAATTACTTCGGCATGTAGGTGTATTTCTGAACTCTAAAGGAGTTCCATTGGTATGTATGTAATATGTCATTCCCACACTGTCTTAATTACTGTAACTTTATGGTAAAATTTGAAATTAGATAGTGTAAGTCCTCCTGCTTTACTCTTCTTGTTTTTATGTTTCCATATAAATTTTAGAATCAACTTGTCAGATTTTACAAAAAAGGCTTCTAGGATTTTGATAGAATTACATTGGGTCTGTGGCTCACTTGAACAAGAATTGATATCTTACTCAATTCAGTGTTTCAATTAAAAAAATCATGCGCACATGTGTATCTGTTAACTTTGGGTAACTGCTTTTTCTTGGTATTTGGTAGTTTTAAGGTTACAGATCATGCACCTATTCCTGAGTGTGTAACACTTTGAATAATTTTAGTATTGTGAATTTAATTCACAGTTGATTTTTGTATATTATTAATATTGTATCCTGCGGCCTTCACAATTCATTTATTAGTTTGAGAGCTATACGTAGAAACCATCATGTTTGTGGTAGAATTCACTAGCCAATAAAACCATTTCTACTTCTTTTCTAATCTGCATATCTTTTATTTTTGTGTTGCCTATTTCACTGATTAGTGTCTAGTTCTGATATTGAGTAAAAGAGGTGAGAATATATATCCTGGCTTTGTGCTTAATTTTGGGGGAATGGCATTCACTCTTTTACAATACATATACAATGCTAGGCAGTTTAGTTCATAGATGTGCTTTTTTGGGGGGGGGGTAATGTGTGTTTGTGTGTTGGTTCTGGGGCTTTAACTCAGGGTGCTGTCTGTGAGCTTTTTTTGCTCAAGACTAGCGTTCTACCATACGAGCCACAGGTCCATTTCCAGCTTTTTGGTGATTAATTGCAGATTAATTGGAGATAAATGTCTCATGTGCTTTAGTGCCCACGCTGGCTTTTAACAGTGATTCTCAGATCTCAGCCTCTTGAGTAGTTAGGATTTAATGAGGTGTGAGCCGCTGGTGCTTGGCTTTCTAGGCTTTTAACTAGGTTGAAGACAGTCTCTCGTATTCTGACCTTGCTAAGTTCTTAACCTAATTTGTGTTGAACTTTGTCAAATGCTTTTTATGCATCTGTTGAGATGATTGCCTGATATATATTTTCTTAATCTAAGGGTTGCCAAAAAGAACCCACATAGTTCAGCCAGAAGAAGGTTTATTGAGGGAGAACAAACTGTGGCCTGTACAACATGGAGGTGTGCAGGGCGAGAGAACTTAGGGCAGGAGGAGAAAGATTATATAAGGGAAGGCGTGGTATGGGGTAGAGAGGGATATGGCTACAGTGGATGCAGAGGTGACCTCAGATGATGGGGAAATCAGAGCCTTGAGAGACCTCCCACTACCCCCAGGCATGCCAGTTGCCTGGTTATAGGTGCTGGATGGGGACTTCTAGGGTACATGGGAAGAAAACCAAGGGAAGGGGCCGTTTCTCCCTGGTGGACCTAACGCTTAATATATTGCTTGATTTAAATATAAACCATCTTGAATTTTTATTTTACTAACACCAATTAGTTGTACAGAGGGAGTTTCATTTTAGCATTTCTGTTTATATATATATATATATATATATATATATGTTTATTTATTTATTTATTTATTTTTGTCAGTCGTGGGCCTGAACTCTGGGCCTGGGTGCTGTCCCTCAGCTCTTCAGCTCAAGGCTAATGCTCTACCACTTGAGCCAAAGCGCCACTTCCGGCTTTTTTCTTTTTCTGCTTATGTGGTGCTGAGGAATCGAACCCAGGGCCTCATGCATGCAAGGCAAGCACTCTACCACTGAGCCACCTTCCCAGCCCCTATTTATTTTTTATCTTGATCCTAATCCATCATTATTCTCTTCCTTCTCCACCATCTTGAATTGTTTCCATAAACCTGGGCCTTAATGCATTATGCTTTTTATGTATTGCTGACTCATCTAAAATGTAAAGAGTTTCATGTCTGTGTTCATGAAGTATATTGGTTTGCAGCTTCCTTATAATGTCTTTGGTTTTAGTCTTCCAATGCAAGTTGAATGTATTTCTGCCTCTTCTTTTTTTTTTCTTTTTCTTTTCTTTTCTTTTCCTTTTTTTTTTGTCGGTTGTGGGGCTTGAACTCTGGGCTTGGGCACTATCCCTCAGCTTTTCAGCTCAAGGCGAGTGCTCTACCATTTGAGCCACAGCACCACTTCCAGTTTTTTAGTGGTTTATTGGAGATAAGAGTCTCACAGAGTTTCCTGCCCGGGCTGGCTTTGAACCTCGATCCTCAGATTTGAGCCTCCCTGAGTAGTTAGGATTACAGGCATGAGCCTGTAATGGTGCCCAGCTTTCTTTTTAACAGCACTTGCCAAATTCTTATATATTTATTTTTTAATATACATATATACATATATGTATATATGTATATTTTATTTTATTTTTTTTCAATTTTTTTTATTGTGAAAATACCATACAGAGGGGTTACAATTACATGAGCAAGGTAATGAGTACATTTCTTATCAAGCATTGTGGGCTCCTCCTTTGTTTCCCCTTCCCATCCCTTCCCATTCCCACCCCTCTTATTTTCTAAGACAGTTTCTTAAGAATTTATTTCTTTCAAATACTAAGTTCTTGGTAGAATTCACTAGCCAAATCATTTGGGCCTAGAATACTTTGGTAATATATGTGCGAGTTTCAAATTACAAGTTCAATTTCATTGATTGATGCATGGCTTGTCAGATTCTCATTTCTTTTCCAATAAGTTTTGTGTGTTGTGTCCATTTCATTAAGCCCTCTTATGTTTTATGATGTCTCTAAGATTGGTAGTGCTAGCCTTCTTTAATTTCTGAATTCGATAGTTTTTTTTTTTCTCCCCTTTCCTGGCCATACTTACTAGAGATTTACTCATTTTATTGAACTGCCTTGAGAATCTTACTTTTGGATACATTGAAAATTTTTGTGTCTTTCTGTTGTTTATTTCATTGATATTTTTAAAATTATATTTTTCCAGGCTGGGAAGTTGGCTCAGTAATAGAGTGCTTGCCTTACATGCATGAGGCCCTGGGTTCAATTCCTCAGCATTACATAAGCAGAAAAAGCCATAAGTGGTGCTATGGCTCAAGTGGTAGGGCGTTAGCCTTGAGCTGAAGAGTTGAGGGACAGTGCCCAGGCACAGAGTTTAGGCCCCACTACTGTCAAAAAAAATATATGAATACATATTTTTCCATTCATACATTAGGTGTCAGTGACTGCAACCCAGGGGCCAAGTTCAGCATGCTGTTCTTTAATGATCCATGAACTAGCAATGATTTGAGCAGTTTTAAAATGATGAAAAGAATATGACATATGATATATGAATATTAAAGGAAATTCAGAATTCAGTATTGACAAATGAAGTTGCATTGGAATAGTTGTTTGGATATTGCCCATGCCCACTTTATGCTGGCATAGTAGAGTTAAGTAGCAATGTCCAAAACTACACAGCCTTCTCATGGCACTTCTCATGAGCAGTGCCTTCTCAGGCACTGCTGCCTGGTACAGCAAGCGATGTCTCAAATGCTGCTTTACACTGTACATTTTACTTTATTTCAGGGCAGTACCTGTCATGTCAAAACAGTAAAGATGGAAAGGTGCATTTAGAATACTGTACTTTTAAAGTCCACTTGGGTATGGGTTATTAAATTAGATAAGAAACCATTGACCTTGTCATCCTATAAAAATAGCTCATGTCAATAATTGTAGCTACTCAGGAAGCTGAGATCTGAGGATCATGATTTGAAGCCAGCCTGGGAAGGAAAGTCCTTGAGATTCTTATCTATAATTAACTACCAAAAAGCTGGGAGGGACTGGAGCTTGGCAGTGGAGCCTTGAGCAAAGAAGCCCAGGGACAGTGCTCAAGCCTGGGCTCTTATCAGCATACACTGACATTACAACTAGGCACTGCATCACAGGATTCTTAAATCATAAGAAAAAAATAATGGTTAGAAAAATTAGATAACTTAAAAAGAAGTATAATGTAGTAGAATGTTTCCTCACCCACAAAATTAAAAAAAACAAAAATGACCTTGCTCCCAGTGTAAATTTCTGAATGGTTCATTTGTTAGCCAAGCAAGGAAGTCATTTACTTCTAGTGAGTTAACTAAATCATGGATTGTAGCAGGCATAGAACTATGTCTGGAGAAAATAAACTTGTTTAGAACTATTAGCCTGTTGGCATGAACAGTTGCTGGAAAAGTTGAGAACATTATTAATCAATTAAGAAAGAAAGTAAGTAATTTTGAATGGGTTTCCTTGGCTTTTGATGAGTTGGCAGACATTAGAAATACTGCTCAGTTGTTTATTTAAAAAGTCAGTGCTTGGTTTGAAGTTATTGAAGAATTAGTCTCAATGGCCAGTTTGTCTGGAACAGCTATAGACAATATTTTCCAGAAAACACTAATGGAGGAGAATGGTGGAAGAGGGGTCATTGAACAGGATACATTGACTTATGGAATTGAATCCTCTTTGTAAAACTACATCATCAACATAATCATTGTCATCATAATAAAACAACCTACTAATTCCATACCAACTGGAATGATTAGAAACTGTGAAGACTGGTCAGAACTGGTTATAAAATTGATTATAAAATTTTCATGAACAGAAATAAGCTCAGATGGACACATTTAGAATGCTGCAGAATTGTAAATTACTGAAAGTCTGTGGTTTCATTGTGTTATTTCTTAGAATATTTGTAGAATATTTGAATCTCTTAAGTGATAAGCAACCACTAATGTCAGAATTTGCTCTTATGGAATCAACCATTATCAGTTCCTCAAAGTTTTTTGTGTGTATGTATGTACGTATGTGTGTGCTGGCTTGAACTCAGAGCCTCATGCTCTTGCTTAGCTCTTCTGCTCAAAGCTTAAAGGTGCACTACTACCTAAGCCATACCTCCACTTCTGGCTTTTTGCTGATTAGTTGGAGATGAGTCTCTCAGATTTGTCTATTCAGGCTTGCTTTGAACCGTGATCTTCAGCCACCTGAGTAGCTAGGATTACAGGTGTGAGGCACTGGTACCCAGTCAGTTCCTTGAATTTTTGTCAGAAATTGAAATGCAATATCCTCACTTGCTTTAAGCACACAGCAATTTTATGGTTTAGTAGTGGGAAGGCTTTACAGCAAACTTTTGAGTTTAGATTAAAATTTTTCTGAACAAGAGGAATTGCTTCAAGTCATTATTATTGAATATTGAATAGATCTAGTCATTAATTTTGCTGCAGATTTGATGTTTATTAATGAATTTAATGTAAAATTGCAACACCAATCCCTATATCAAAACTGATACGTTAGTAGTTATTAAAGTTATTTTAGTGCCAACTGTTTCACATTTCCTATCAATCTGTTTTATGTAGCTTTTTGTATACTCAAAAGTTAAAATAGGCGATCTCTCCATTCCCACTCTGAGTTGCCATCCATGTATTTTCTGAGCTCAGTGTAGTTTCAGCAACATTTTTTCATACTTGTATGCAAATTGCAGAGGAAATTTCCATATTTGAAGATAGGTTTAGTTGTGCAGTTGAAGTACTTCCATCCAACCTTTAATTGGATGTGATTAACCTGCAATGTAATAGCATGCTAAAAGGATAACATTAAGAGAAGAATGAATGTTTTATCTTCCCAACAGTGAATATGCGAAGGAAATGCTGGTGATTTCATATCTGTTTGTGGCAGTACTTTACTGGTACTTTTTTGAAAAAAGACATTTCTCAGATGAACTTTATAAAACCTGTATTAAAGATCAGCACTGATAAAATATGGACATTTGTGACTAATTTTGCTAGTGGAAACCCTAACTAAATCCTAACTACAATATTAGCTTGAAAAGATTTTTTTTCTGTGCCTGTTCTGGGGCTTGAACTCAGGTCCTGGGCTTAGTCTCTGTGCTGTTTTGTTTGTTTTGCTTGAGGGTAGTATACTCTCCCAGTTGAGCCACAGTTTCACTTCAAGCTTTTGGGTAGTTTATTGTAAACTTTTTGTTGTTGTTGTTGTTGTTGTCAGTTGTGGGGCTTGAACTCTGGGTCTGGGCACTGTCCCTCAGCTTTTCAGCTCAAGTCTAGCGCTCTACCTCTTGAGCCACAGCACCACTTCCGTTGGGTAGTTTATTGGAGTTGAGTCTCCACCTTCTGCATAATTAAACTTTGTTTTGCAGGGAATGGGGAGAAGGTCCAGACTTTCCTGCCCTAGTTGGCTTCCAACCATGATTCTACTCTCTGTTTCCTGACTAGCTGGGATTATGGGTGTGTGTCTGGCTTTGAAAAAAAGTTGATAATTAGGAGGTATGTCATAGGAAGGTGATTACTACTATAATATTAAAAATTTCATCAATAAAAGTCGCATATTTTTCCCTAACTCTGGAAGTACTTATATGATACCCTTTATTTTGCTTATTAGTCATCAAAACTTTAAATATTTATTGTCTGGCATTTTGCAGAAAGAGTTCATTGACCTGTTGGTACATCAGAATATTTTTATCCTGTGTGGTTGTATACTTGGGCTTCTTAGCAGAATTGAGGCTAACTAATTTTTCTACAGTGACTTTAGAAGAAAATAACTTATGACACAGCTTTGTTTCTATTGAATGTGTTAATTGTAGCTTAGTCATCATAATAAAACCTTGTGTGTTAGCAGATAGAGAAGAAAAACAAGTTAAAGGAAGGAGGATTTATTTGGTTCACACTTTAAGAGGTTTCTGTGTAGTACAGGCTGCTTTCAGGATTTGGGACCTGTGGTCAGGTGGTCCACACAGAAGTACACAGCAAAGCAGAGCTGTTTAGCTCATAGCAGCCAGGAAACAGAAGGCTGGAATGCCTGCTCTGGTGGATTTTCTCCCTTTTCTCCATTGCTTCCATTTTAGGTGCCCAACCTATGGGATGGTGCCACTTACACTCAGGGCAAGGCTTTCTGCCTTACTTCATCCTATCTGGAAACCCTTTCATGAAACATCCAGCAGTATTTACTAACCTCCTTGGCACATCTCTAGTCAGGTTGATGGTAGTCACCATCATTCCCTATTTATTTTGTGTTAATGTTATCCACTTGAAAAAGAAGCTTTTTATCATTGTCCTGTATCCTGTGGATATATCTACTGAAACACTGAAATTTCTTATTGTGTAAAAGTAGTATACTTTCAAGGAACTTGTCCTTGAAATAAGGAATAACTAATATGCTAAATCACAAAAGGAAGCAACATTATTTCTGAGAATGTGCTTGAAATGCTTAGAATTAGTTGTGGTTAATTTTCAGGAAAACTTTTTGAGCCCAAGACACTGTGTGTGTGTGTGTGTGTGTGTGTGTGTGTGTGTGTGTGTGTGTGTGTGTGTGTGTGTGTGTGTGTGTGTGTGTGTGTGTGTGTGTGTGTGTGTGTGTGTGTGTGTGTGTGTGTGTGTGTGTGTGTGTGTGTGTGTGTGTGTGTGCGCGCGCGTCAGGAAGAATTAGACTACTTAAACCAAATTTAATTCCCTCAGGAAGGCACAGAGAAATATTTGTATTTTATCCACTAATTGTATTTATTACTATTCTAGGAATTAAGAGTAGGGTAGTTTAGAATTCTCAGGATATCATCTGTATCTCTGGACTTCTTACACTTCGTAGTCATGGGAGGACAGTATCTTTGCATAGCAGTCTTAAGTGATCTTTGAAGATTTTTGGGAAGTTGTAGTAAAGTCAGAATTATTGGGCTGGGGGACTTCGGTGGAAACCAGGTTCATAGGATATTATTTCTACCATCATATAGAAAAGAAAAATTGATGATAGTTATTGGTACAACCCCAAAACTATAGAGGACAGGATTATAGAAGATGTAAGTTAAGAGGTACAGAAGGGTTTACATAGTTTTAACTGAAAGATTTTTGCATAGACTTAAGTTGTAGGTCAATTCGACACATATAGATACCACATGGATAGCCCTAGACTACTGTTCAGTATATGTCCTTAAATTTGGTTTTCTACTGACATCAGAAACATTCATGTTTATTGATATTCACAAACTTAGTTTATCAAGAGTAAATTAAATAAAGCAAAGCAGTCTTCAAACAATACCTTAATATTGCCACTTGTGGTAATTATAAATGAACAAGAACATTCATGTCTAATATATGTAGCTATAATGGAATTGGTAGTTTAGCGCTGTGTTATCTCCTTCTGTGTTACACTTTTGGATGTTCTTTTTTAAATCTTCCTTGTATTTCCAAAATTGCAAATGTTCTGCAACATTATAAGATGGTTTTAGATAACCTTGAAAAGTAGAAGGTAACTATTTTGACTTTAAAAGTAGTTTTGAACAGCTATTTTAAAGTATGGTAATGTTTTGAAGTTAGTGCTAAAACTTTTTTTTTTTGTTGGTCATGGGGCCTCAACTCTGAGCCTCAGCTCTCCCTCAGCTCTTCAGCTGAAGGCTAGCGCTCTACCACTTGAGCCACAGTGCCACTTCCAGATGTTTCTGCTTATGTGGTGATGAGGAATCGAACCTAGGGCCTCATGCATGCAAGCTCTCTACCACTGAGCCACCTTCCCAGCCTCAGTGCTAAAACTTTTAAAAAGTCATAATATTTTTATTGTGTAGGTCTCTGAAAGAAGATGAATTTGGCTGAGATTTGTGACAATGCAAAGAAAGGAAGAGAATATGCACTTCTTGGAAATTATGACTCATCAATGGTATATTACCAGGGGGTGATACAGCAGATTCAGAGACATTGCCAGTCGGTCAGAGACCCTGCTATCAAAGGCAAATGGCATCAGGTAAGATCACATTAAAGTAGTCAATAATGAGCACCACACTGATCTGTTATGCTTGAGAGATTAGAATTGGAATATACTGCACATATTTCAAATATAGCTATGAATAATATCCTGCTGTGTAATCTGGCTAATATTTTACTTATTTTGATCATATATTTCATTAGTTATATCTTAAATATTTTTAATTGTGATTGAATCTATTTTTATTATTTAAAATGTTTTATAATCAGTTATTTAATTATATCTGACAATGAAGTTTTGAAATAAGGTCTTTCTACTTGTCCTTTCATTTTTTTCATGTAATTTTTACCCATTTCATAAAACTTTTCCTTGAAAGTCTCCTTCCAAATACAAATGATTCAGTAATCTAATAAAAACATTAATACATTTTGTCTTTTGACTGTACAACTTGATTATATAATGGTACAGTTAATAAAAATTTGAATTATATTTTCCCCAGTTAAAACTTAAAATCCTTTAAAATTAAAAGTACAAAGTAAAAAATTTCTTTGAAGTTTCCATTTTATGTGCTAATGCCTTTCAAGTATTTCTCCTTATTTTTCCATTACTAAATTTCAAGGATAAATTTGGCTTATTTTCCGACTTAAACATTATCAAATTATGTTGGCTGAGAATACCATATTTGCTTCAACTAAGGCTGGAACTCTTAGTTTCCCCATTCTTTGTATTTCTCATAGGCGGGGTAGTTTGTGTATGTTCAATAGTAACCATTTATACTTCTGTTTCTTTCATTTGAGTCTTGAAGTTTTGTTTAATTGAAAGTAGTAGCAGTTGAATTTTTCTTTGGTTTTGTAGTTTTTCATATTTTTTCAATAGATTGTTCAAGTTAAATACAAGGGAAATTTTCTCCTGTTCTGCTTTCTAGTTAAAAATAGATTTTTAAATTGAATTTATGTACTTTTTAATTTATCTGTTTACTTTTGAAATTAGAGTGAGCTTAGAACTTGAAGCATAGTAATTTCCACATAGTAGATGCTTAGTTAAGTTTTTTTTCTTTCATGTTATTTTTTTTTTAATTGTGAGAATACCGTACTGAGGAGTTACAATTACATGGGCAAGATAAACGAGTACATTTCTTATTAGCATTGTTGCCTCCTCTTTGTTTCCCCTTCCCATCCCTTAGTTAAGTTTTTACAGTATAAATCTTGATGTAAACTCAAAATAAACCTTACCCAAGATTGAAAAAACTTAAGGTTCCTCTGGTGAAGGGGAATTTAAATAAAAATAGAGTTTACCACACAGTATTGTAGTGCCTCAGGCTTAGACATCCATGATAAGCATTTTATGTTTAGGCGTTTCTGGGGACAATTTTGGCTATTTTTTTTGAATCTGTAAGTTTCTTATAAATATTTAGCATAATAAATATTAGATTTCTAAGAGTGGTTAACTTGCTGCTGACTGAGTTGCTTGTTTTAAATTGTATTATTGATCATCATATTCTTCGATGTGATGTTTAGAAATAGAATTCCGTTTTGAAAGATATATAACGATTTCTGTAATGAAAAAGCATACAGTTGTCTTTTTTAAACCACTTTTGCCCTTCTATGTATATTAGATTAGTTTATTTTGTATTTTTGAATATGTTTTAATAACTCATTTAGCATACTTTGAATAACATTAAGAAAACTTAAAAACAACGTATTTGCACTTTGTGTAAATGTTAAACTGTTTCCAGCGTAAAAGCTATTTGTCTTAAGGTCCGGCAGGAATTACTGGAAGAATATGAACAAGTCAAAAGTATTGTCAGCACTTTGGAAAGTTTTAAAATTGAGAAGCCACCAGATTTCCCTGTGTCATGTCAAGATGAACCATTTAGAGATCCTGTGGTCTGGCCACCTCCTGTTCCTGCAGAACACAGGTAAAGAAGACTTTCTTTCCTCCTAAGGAACTTCTAGATAATTGATATTCAAAGTGAGGCTTTATTTGAATGAAGTATAAAAAAGCATTTTGGAGGGATTACACATTTAATGTCTATAAATAATTTTCACACATTACAAGCTTACAGAGTTTATATTTGATAAAAAGCAGAAGTAAATCATCCTTCATATGTTTTGTTTTTAGAATGCTTTACAATAACAATAATAATTAATAATAATTCTAAAATTTTATCAGTTAAGAGAGGTTGCAGCTAGGGACCAGTGGCTCACGCCTATAATTCTAGCTACTCAGGAGGCTGAGATATGAGGATCACAGTTTGAAGCCATCCTGGGCAAAAGTCCCTGTGAGATTCTTACCTCCAATTAACCACTTAAGAACTGGTAATGGAGCTGTGGCTCAAAGTGGTAGAGAACTAACCTTGAGCTAAAGAGCTCAGGGAGAGTGCTCAGGCCTTGAGTTCAAGCCCCATGACTGACAGAAAAGAAAAAAAAAGAAAGGTTGCATCAGAACATGGATAGTTGGTTGTTTTGCTTGAAAAGATTAACAGCTTTAAATGAAAAGGTAGAGAAACTGGAATCATCTCTTTGGGTCCATAGCCAATCCCCAGAGTCTTAGTGTAGAAGGAACTTTATCCATATGTTTAAATGGCTTATTGCTTAAATGTCAGATTTCTAAGTGTGGTGCTTCAGGCCTCACTGCCCACTAGTTTTCTCTGATATCCGGTGTATGCATTATCTGTATTACATCTCTCTTCTCTTTCTGATTTTGTCTTCTTGTTTATGACATAAATTCTTTAAGCAGTAACCCTAATCTGTATCTCTAAACAACTCATTTTTTTTTTCTCTTGAAGGCTCTGTCCAACTGACTCTCACTTCTGCAGCATTTTTTACTTTTCTGAGAGCGGAAATTTATTCAGAGCAGTTATAATGTTGATCCATAATGTTGACTCTTAATCTTCATAAGATTGGGAGTTTTGCAAGGGCAAGGACCAAGGTTTTATTTATTTAAAACTGAAACTAATCAACAAGCTTTTATTGCCAACATAGATTTTGGCATATAGAATGAATTCAATATTGAATGAATAACTCCATCAGTTTTACAAGTGAGGAAACTGAGGCCTGAGAGATCATGACTAAGAAGTTGGGCTAGATTAAGATCTGAAATTAGGTCTTTCTGGCTTTATGTATCATTTGTTTATTTATTTATATTGCTGTTATAAAGGTGATATATAGAGGGGTTATAATTACATAAGTCAGGTGATAATACATTTCTTTTTGGACAATGTCACCCCTTCCTTTGCCCTTTCCTAGTTTCTGTGTATTTTATTGTGAAGTGGTATTGAGGCCAGAGTGTTGCACCATAGAAAATAAGTTTTCTTTGGTTATAGCAATGATCATTTACTTCACTGATTTCTTTTCTAAGAACGGTTAAAAGACAGTGAGAAGTAGCTAATTCTTTCGGAATTTTTCCTACTAAGTTAGAAATACTTTTGTAGTTTCACAAAAGGTTGAGTATTCCTTTTAAGGGACAATGTAGTTTTTCTTCTGCTATAACCACCTCCAGGTATTTGGATTAAGGTAACTCTGATCCCTCAAAAGAAGTCAGTCATTGAATTGTTACCATGGCAGTTCCAAAGCAAATAATGAAAAAAGAAAATAGTGACATTGTGGTCTATTAGAGCTTGAAAATTTCAGTCTATGTGTATAATAGAATATCTTATTTTTCCTGAAACTCATTAATCCTGAAATACATTTGTAGTTTAAAGCTAAAAGCTATTAAGTTTCAACTATAGGAATACATGTTCTGAATTGTTACAATACTATCGTTCATTTCAGCAAGCATTGTCCACAGATAACAACTCTTAATATTCATGGCTCAAACTGAATAAAAAACTATGGGTAACATTTTCTCATTGGTGAATAACAATCTAGAAATTTCTCCTCATTAGAGCATCATTAGCCCAGTTGCTTCCTTTTATTTATACTTCTTTACCTGTCCATTGATATGTTTGACTTATTTTTGCACTTATTTTAATTGTTTTCTTGCAATGGAAATGAAAGATGAATCTGCCAGCATGTATTTCTCCAAATCTTCCTTCATAAATTTCCCGTGTGTGTGTGTGTGCGCGCGCGCGTGCGTGTTTCCTTTATGGATCAGAAACATTCAATGAAAACAGACTAAACATTTAATAAAAACATACTGTTACCTGGAAAAAAGAATCGTATTTCCATATTGCTAGTTGCTTTTGCATCACTATGACAAACACCTGAGAGAGAAACCTTAATGAAGGAAAGATTATAGACAACTGAAAGAGAGAAGGGTTTCTATCCATGGTTTCTTGGTCCTATCCCCTTGGGCTTTTCTTCTCAGCCATCATGTTGGTAGGAGTCTGGGATAGAGAAGAGCTCTTTACCTCAGAGCAGATGGATACGATGGTGGGGTGGGGGAGATAGGAAAATACTCAACAACTCTTAAGAGGTTCTGTTAGAGAAGGAATTAGGTTTAGTGTGTAGAACAATAGCATGGGATTTGTAGTTTTGAACTTTATGAACAAAATCTTTATGAAGGTAACAACACTTCTGTCATTGGTTATCGGTCCATAATGTTTTAGGGACATATATGTAATGAAATGAACCTTATACAGGCTGTGCTCAGAATATGTGCAGTGAGCGGTAACTAAATACTACAATTCTAAGGTTAGGGTTAATATGGGAGGTTAAAATTGCATAATATTTTTCTCATTTTACAATTTTTTTCTTCAAGACACTAAAACAGATGCAATGAAATTTTCACCTCTGTATACCACTCTGTATAAAGTTTTGAGATAGGAAAGACATTGACTTGAGTTCATGATATCTAAGCTTAAAGTGTACTTCTGATGCCTACTTGTTCTATGAACTTAAGTATTAAAAAAAATCTCAAAATGTTGATTTCACTGTCTGTAAAGTATAGATTTCTAATCTATAGAATCTATAAAAGGATTTAATGTCTTAAAAGGGTAGCTAACATGTTAAAATCTCTAGTGCTGATGAACAAAATAAGTCAATCAAACACAACCCTGCAAGATTACCCCTTTCATAAAATTTCTCAAGTAATTAATTTTTCTCCCTGAAAAGTCTATGTAAATCTTTAGGTTTTTTAAAATTTAAATTTTTTTTAAGTATCTGTGAGTAGTTTTACAAAGAATCTTTAGTTTTCTGAAACATTTTGAATCACTCTAGCAGAAAGGCTATGACTATAATTTTCCAGGTGTGAGGAAGTTGGTCACTTTTAGAGAAGGAATGATAGGTAATAATAATTAGTTAGTTCCTGTTTATTTTACAAGTTTAATCCTGTTTAAACCTTCAGGATCTCATGAAGTGGGAACTATTACTATGTCCCCATTCTATCATTGCTAGCTTGTTATTGTGAACCTGATGTATAGATGAGGAAATTGAGCTGGGTGCCTATGGCTCATGGCTGTAATACTTGCTATTCAAGAAGCTGAGATCTGGGGATCCATTCAAAGCCAGCCTGGGGAGGAACAGTCTGGCGACTTATCTCTAGTTAACCACAAAATGCCACAGGTAGCTTGTGGTTCAGGTGTGGTAAAGCACTAGCCTTGAGCAAAAGAGCTCAGGGATACCACCCAGGACCAGAGTTCAAGATCCAGTACTGGTACCAAAAAATGAAAAAAAAATTGAAGGTTATCAAGTTTGTTATTTTTCAAAAGTCATCTGAACAGAAAGTGGCAGAGTCACAGTTTGAACCATATGCACTCTATTCTGTTAACAGAAACCCTCAGTGTTTTCTATAGCTATATTTTGATATAGCTCCTAATATTATGTACTTGTTAAATTGTATAGTATCCATCCTAACATTATCTAGTTGTTAAATTCTTACTGTAGTAGTAGGGGAGAATAAAGAAACTGAAAATGCTTAATAAAATCAATTGATAATTAATTGATAATAAAATAGATTGATATTTTAAACATAATTAAAAATTTCCCTTTGGGGACACTATTGCTAGAATTATTTAAGGGGTGCAGTTGGTATATTTGTCTTTCATTATTAATTTGGTAGGTCTGTTTGTGGTTCTGTCCTCTTCGCTGCATGGGCTTCTAATAGGAAACATCCACTTGTCCCTGCTGCTTTTTGCCAAGGTACTGAGTTTACTGTGGTTTCCACAAGTAGTTTCCTTACATCATTTGAAGTTACACTTTGTGTTATGGATCTTCTGAGTTTAATCATACTCATATTTTAAATCACCAGCAGCTGCTTGGATAAATCAAAACAGTCTTCTAAAACACATTAGATTCATTATCTTAAATGTGAGGAAATTGAGCAGTAAAAGTGGGATCATGATGGGAGGTAGTGGCATTATTAGAATTAAAGTCCAAAGAGATAAAGCCTTCAGATTAGTTTTAGTGTCCTAAGTTAATAGATTTTTCTGTATTAATGAAATGGTTTTTATAATGTTTTACAAGTAGATTTAGTATTATATAATCTTTAATGAGATGATCCCTCTTAATGAGACCTGAAGGTCTAAAAGTAAGATGTTCTATATTGAAACAGTTTGATGTACTATATAGTCAATGAGTTGTTATTATTCAGCTTAAAAATAGATCTCCCTCCCCCACCCCCCAGGTTTGAGGTCTAGTTCACAAAAAAGTACTATTTAAGTTGTACAACTTAATGATGTCATACTGCTATCCATCGTAAAATACCACAGTCAGACTAATTAACATTATCTCAGATACTTTGACAGTTTTCTTTTGTGGTGAGAATACTTAAGATCTATCTTCTTAGTAAATTTCAAACACACAGCATTGTCAGTGGTAGTCACCTTGCTTTCTTTTTGCTTCTTGTACAACTGAAACTTCATACAGATTCTAATACCAACTCATGCTTTGGTTTGAATTTGTCTTCCCCCAAAGCTCATGTATTAGAAACTTAATCTCCAGTACAGCAGTGTTGAGCTTTGGGAGTGGAACCTTTAAGACATGATTAGGTCATGAGAGGTGGACACCCCTGAGAAGGTGAGTCAGTTTGTTATAAAAGCCAGTTGCTCAGTCATGTTCTTTTATCCTTATGCTTTTCGTTATGAGAGATGCAGTGAAAAGGACCTTGTCAGATGTGGTCCTGTTCTCAGGTATTGTTACAGCAGTACCAAGTGGAGTAAGAAGTCTCATTTCCCTTTCACCTCAGCCCCTGGTAACCATCACTCTTCTGTTTCTCAGTTTGACTATTTTAAATTCCACATAGATGTAAGATCATGCAGAATTTTTTTTAATGCACTTTGATTTCACTTGGCATAAAGTCTTTCAGGTTCATCCATGCTGTCCTATTTTTTCCTTCTTTAAGATTAACATTCTTCTGTATACACATGCACACACACACACCATATTTTTTAAATCTATGCATTTATACATGAATGTTTAGGTTTCCTCACTATTGTGAATGGTGCTGAAATGATATGAGAGAGCAGATGTCTCTTCATACTGATTTTATTTTCTACAGAAATACTCAGAAGTGAGATTTCTGGGTCATATGATAGTTCTATTTTTAATTTTTTGAGGACTTCCATAGTTGTCTCCATAATGACTGCACCATGTGACAGACTTTAAAAATCATACCTTTTTTTGGGGGGGGGGTCCAGTTATGGGGCCTGAACTCTGGGCCTGGGCGCTGTCCCTCAGCTCTTCAGCTCAAGGCTAGCACTCTACCACTTGAGCCACAGCACCACTTCCGGCTTTTTTCTTTTTGCTTATGTGGTGCTGAGGAATGGAACCCAGGGCCTCAGGCTTGCAAGGCAAGCGCTCTACCACTGAGCCACCTTCCCTGCCCCAAAAATCATACCTTTTGGAAGAGGAGGAGTAAGAATAGTATATAAGTCTAAAATTAATTACTTAGCTTATTCTGTATAGTTAGACTAGAACTTTAATAGACCGAATGTTATTTCATTAAGACTTAGGAAAAGAGGTAGATGTTTCTGTTTACATACAAATGGGAAGATTGGTTTTTACCAAACTAGTGCTGTTGTGCAAAATTTTAGCAGAGGAGGCTTGTGTTACCTTGATAGTGAAGTTGTTGCCTTAGTTTAAGTAACTGGTAGAATTTTATTGTTTTTTTGGGGGGGGGGTCTGGTCGTGGGGCCTGAACTCTGGACCTGGACGCTGTCCCTCAGCTCTTCAGCTCAAGGCTAGCGCTCTACCACTTTGAGCCACAGCGCCACTTCCGGCTTTTTTCTTTTTGCTTATGTGGTGCTGAGGAATCGAACCCAGGGTCTCAGGCATGCAAGGCAATCGCTTTACCACTGAGCCACCTTCCCAGCCCCACTGGTAGAATTTTAAAACTCAATTTACAAACAAATCAAGGCCTAATTCTAGTACTGATAAGAGAATAAATTACCAAATGAGTAATTTCCCCCAGGCTCTAACTCAGTTGTTTTCCTAGTATTAGGTTGTAAAACAAGGTTTTATATCGTTCCACAGTGATTGAATCTTCTAGTTTACTTCTCTGAATGCATTTTCACCTGGTAAACTGTATTGCTATGGTATTGCTATGTAAAATTGCTTTGAAGTCTTAGGGAAAAAGTGCTGTGTCTGATATGTCCAACATGTATTTGATAAATATTCACCAGATGCTAGGCATTTACTTTGGTCTTATAGGCAGTGTAGTGGTATTAAAACCCACCAATGTGGGCCTCAAGAAACTAAAAAGCCAGATGTGTGCTACATGCCTATAATCCAGCACTTGGGAGGCTGAGGCAGGGGATTGTGAGTTCTAGGCTAGCTGGGCTACATAGTAAGATCCTGACTCAAAGAAACTAAAAACGAAAAAGAGAAAATAATATAAACATCCTAGAAAGCCTGGTTCTGGGGCTTAAACTGAGGACCTGGCTGCTGTCCTTGAGATATTTTTGCTTGAGGCTAGCGCTCTACCACTTAAGCTACAGCTCCACTTCCAGCTTTTTGGTAGTAAAGTGAGATAAGTCTCATTCATGGGCTTTCCTGCCCAGGTTTGCTTTGAATCAAGATCCTCAGATCTCCACCTCCTGAGTTGCTGGGATTACAGATGTGCACAACTGATGCCTGGCCAAGAAATTTACTTTTAACATTGTAAGTTATTTTATCAAATGCTGTATGTAGATGAAATAAGACAGGGATTAAGAATTGCATGAAATTTAGCAGTTACATCACACTGGTGGCTTTACTGAAGGTTTATTTATTTTATTTTATTAGATATAAGGTCTTGCTATGACAATGTTACTTCATTACTTCATAGCCCTGTCTGGTCTCAAATTCACAATCCTCTTGTCTCAGCCTCCTGAGTGCTGAGATTACAGGTGGATGCCAGTGAGTGTGAGAGTTGGTAGAATGGTAATGATGGAGTGGGTTCAGGTAGTGGGAAGAAAGGAATTGAAGACAGCAAGTCTTCCAAGAATCGTGCCTAAGAGGGGAGCAGAGAAATTAAAAGGTGGTTGGGGACGAGTAAGAGTCCAGGTTTGTTGAGGGAAGAAGAATGGCTAGATGGCTGTGTGCTGCTGGGAGTGGTGTCCTAAGTAGTTGGGAGGGGAGGGCAGAGGAAGGGCAGCTGGCTTATCCACAGGAGGCAGCAGGAAGTTGGGGTGCAGAGAGGTGGGCCTACATGGGGCTCACAGCTTACGCAGATTCTTTGTGATCATTTCAAACTGTGTCCATATTGAGGTGAGGACAAGAGGAGGCAGGTGTGTTGCAAGGTCTGAAGAGTCCCAAGGTGGGGAGAATATAGACATTGTGTTTTATTGTGTCTTTATGTATGTTTTGGGGAAGCATTTTATGGGGCTCAGTGTCATTTAGTTTCCATTTTGAAATTCTGGGTATTTATCACAATAAGTGCCTAAAAACTTGGTATTTCTATCTTTTTTATGTTACAGAAAATGCAACTGAAAGATAGAAATTGTAATTCATTAAAGATTTAAACTAAGGATTGGGAACAAAATAGTGGTAAGTCAGCCTTTAGCTCTAACACAGTATTTCTCACTTGTGCTGGAAAACTCTTTGCCTGCTCTCTTGACACAATCCTTTCCGCCTTTAGTTTAGTTTTTTTTTTTTTTTGACAAACTATATACCATAGAATAAAGCTGCCTTCTACGATAGCTATTTCTGTTCCCATAACTGCAAGATAGCCTGTATTTCCAGTCACTGCGACATTGAGGCTGAATTCTTGAAGCTGTTGAGTGCCTTCTTAACTTAATAGTAAATGTTTTTACCTTAAGATTTAACTCTTCTTCACTTTGTGGTAGTTAATGTTTACCATCTTCCTTGGAACTCTTTTCTCTGTCTAATGTTTACCATCTTCCTTGGAACTCCTTTCTCCGTCTCCTAGTTTATTCTATTCTCATTTTCTTCTTTTCTCTTAATGGCCTCTTTTTTTTCTTTTGGAGGTCTGTAGTCTTTAGCCTCCTGCTCCTTCTGTATCCTGGCATTCATTGTGTGTTGCTGAGACAGGAAGGAGGGAGAAACTTGCTCTTCAGGAATGAGTTGAGCTGGTTGTTTCCTCTGTGCAGAGATGGATGATTGGACAGTTGCAGTCCTACTTCTGTTACTTTCTATTCAGAGGATGAGCTAGTCTCTCTTATTTTCTTCCTCTGTAAATTAGGATCAATATAGCAATTACCTTGTAGAGTTTTGAGAGAATTAAATGATGTAATGCAGGAAAAGTGTAAAGAATAGCCTGCCACAGTGGAAGTGCCCAAGAAAGGTTTGCACTGTTCATTACCCACTCTTACCCTACTTGGCACTCAGATGGTTATAAAGTGCTTCCTTTGCTTAGGTCTTTTTCAGATGTCACCTGCAGATTCTTACCTTGACCACCCTATTAAAGTATTTACCCTTTTACCTGTCACCCCTCTATCCTGTAGTTTGCTTTTTTTTTTCTTCATAGTACTTACTGAAACCAAATATAATGTGTGTGTTTAATGTTTATCATCTCTCCTCGACTTTTAAGAATCTGTGAAGTCAGAGCCTGTGATTTGCCCACTATTGTACCCCAGCACCAAGAACAGTGTCTGGGACAGTGCAAGGATTCAGTGACATCTGTTGAATGTATATTTATCCGTGCATTTGCCAATTGTTTTGTTTACCCTTCCTTATAATCACTGTTTCTGAACTTAATTTTGTTTTTGCTCAGATGTGTTCAGTTGATGTTTTAGCAGAGGTCTCTATAGGTGGTAAATTATCAGTTTAAAAAATAGTTTTAAATGATAGTTTAGTATATAGGTTAGCAGTTATTTATTCTCTATGCTTCAACAATGACAATCATATTATTGTGCCTTTAGCTTATAATAATCAATGTTTTTTTGCTTGTACATTATTTTTCTTCCTCTCTCCCTTCCCCTGGTAGTACTGGGGTTTCAACTTAGGACCTTGAACTCACTTTGCTTGCTTTGCTTTCTTGGCTGATGCTCTACTATTTGAGCCTTGTCTCTAGCCTAGCTTTCTGCTAGTTATTTTTCTGTTTAGGCTGGCTTTGAACTGCAATCCTCTGATCTCACCCTCCTGAGTAGCTAGGATTACAGGCATGAGCCACAGACATCTGGCATTCCTTTTTGTTCTCCCCCACCCCCATTGTTCTTAGTTTTTTAATTCTTTTTTTGGCTTTTGGCATTAAAAGTTTCATTACCAGTTATCTAAGTATTGACTTATTTTAACAGTACTTAAGACTTGTGCTTCTTTTGTTTGAGCTTTGTTGTGTGTGTGTGTACACATGCACGTGCATGTGCTGGTCCTGAGGCTTGAACTTATGGCCAGCGTGCTGTTACTGAGCCTTGTTTGTTTAACACTAGTGCTCTACCACTTGAGCTACAATGCCACTTTGGCTTTTTGGTGGTTAATTGGACTTAAGTCTCATGGACTTATCTGCCCAAGCTAGCTTTGAACCATAATTCTAAGATCTCAGCCTCCTGAGTAGCTGGGACTGACTGGTGACTGACTTGTTTAAACTTTTTAAGTGCTTTTGATAATTTTAAACATTTATTTTATGGTCTATACATATCTTAGACTTGAAAAATTCAATGTTTTTAGAAATAAAATGGAGAACATAGAGACCTAACTTTTAAGCCAAAGGGAGAAAAAAAAGATACAATAAAGTATTTAACTTGCTTGGGAATGGTAGAGTTCTACCATCAGATTGAAAAATTAGTAATTAATGTCATTTACCAACCCCTTCATGCTTCCTCCCCTGCTGAAAAGATTGACTGGTTGGTTTAGTAACTGTAAGATTTAGCATAACCCATCAGAATTGCTGACAAGATTCTGCTCAGTGTCTACCCAAAGTCACTGGCGTGGGTAAGGGCTTGGTGCTACTAGGGCAACCTCATCATTTTGAATGGAGTTGTGCTTGCAGATTCAGCTCTTAGATGAGGTGTAATTCCTGGTTGTCATCTTAGTTAACTGTGTGTTTTCTTAAGTGAAGTAATTCTCAACTTCAGGAATATTTAAAATAAAGAATAAACTAAGAGAATCAAAAGCAGTAAGATTAGTAGTAATAGTTTTTCCTTAAAAGATACGTACATTTTTATGTTTATTATTTTATATGCTTAGTATATTTAAGAAAATATGTTTGGCAAGAGTGCTATATACCCAATTCTGTTTTAAATGTATTATGGGATTTTTAGTGTGTGTGTGTGTGTGTGTGTGTGTGTGTGTGTGTGTGTGTGTGTGTGTGTGTGTGTGTGTGTGCGTGCGTGCGTGCGTGCGTGTGTGTGTGTGTGTGTGTGTGCGCACGTGCGCGCTCACGGGTACGCCTGCCTGCTGATCCTGGGCTTTGAACTCAAGGCCTGAGCATTATCCCTGAGCTTTTCCACTCAGGGCTACTGTTCTACCACTTGAGCACTTTTGTTGTTTAATTGCTCAGGCTGGCTTCAGAACTGTGATCCTCAGATCTCAGCCTCCTGTACTTAGATTACAGGCAGGAGTCCCTGGCACTCAGCCACAGGCTGGCTTTCTTTCTTTCTTTCTTTCTTTCTTTCTTTCTTTCTTTCTTTCTTTCTTTCTTTCTTTCTTTCTTTCTTTCTTTCTTTCTTTCTTTTCTTTTCTTTTCTTTTCTTTTCTTCTTCTTCTTCTTCTTTTTTTAAATGCTGGCACATACATGTAATCCCAGGACTCAGGAGGTTGAGACAGGGAAATCATGAGTTTGAGGCCAGTCTGGGCTATAGCAGTGTTCTGTGGATTTTTTTTATTTTATTTATTTTTTTTTTTGGGTCCGGTCGTGGGGCCTGAACTCTGGGCCTGGGCGCTGTCCCTCAGCTCTTCAGCTCAAGGCTAGCGCTCTACCACTTGAGCCACAGTGCCACTTCCGGCTTTTTTCTTTTTGCTTATGTGGTGCTGAGGAATCGAACCCAGGGCCTCGAGCATGCAAGGCAAGCGCTCTACCACTGAGCCACCTTCCCAGCCCCTGGATTTTTTTTAGAAAGAAAAGAAAAACAAAGCTAAATACTTTCTTGAAACATTTAGGAGGAATTTAATATTACCTCATTATTTATACATTTACTACAATGTTTATAAACAAATGAATACATAAATTATTTTTTATTAAGTAGTTGTTCACAGGGGTTACAATGCCATTAAATTATTCTGTATGAAATAAGAAAGCAGAAAAATGAAGAAGGGAGTACAGTATATTAAATCTATGATGTAGGAAAAAATTCTGGTAGCATTTTTGAAGTAGGTTTGGAAATGGGTTCATTTTACATTATTCAGAATTCTCAGTGACTGCTAAACACTGTTAGTGTTGTAACCAAATCCAAAATATTTAGTTTTCATATTTTTAACATAGTAAGTTGAATATCCTAATGAAAGTCATCCCATAAAGGATATTTTCTGCACAAAATTCACCCTTGAGAGTTATGATACTTGTTGAAAGAATTTGCAAGAAACATTTAGAACAGTATCCTGGTTACATTTGTTTGTAATCTTCTGATACCAAACAACTAAAAATTTCCAAAATGTTCTTTAGAACTAGAACTTATCACAATGATGGAATTCAGTGAAGTCACCTGAGAACTGAAGCAGGCACCACTGTTTTTCAGTGGGAATGGTGGGTCTGGTCAGAAAATGCCCTTGTTTAGTTGAATTATTCATGCTTTGGGGGAAATCTTGTCTTACAGGTATGAGTCACTGGCACCTGGCTTTGGCATATCATTTCTTACCTTATACCATATGGAGAATTAATTTGAAATAGATCAGTACCTAAACTGTGGGAAGTAGTAAAATAAAGCTGTAAGAAAATATGAAAAGAAATCATGATGTTATATTTTGACTACATAAGTTCATATCATCAGGTAGTGCCTTCTTAGTCTTGGAATCATGCTGTTTCTATCCCTTGAGCTTGTTTTTCATTCAGCACTATGGTCTTGAGAGTTAACTGTGGTTATTGCATATTTCTGTTATTCATGTTAAGTTGTGTTTTGTATTCCATTATATGAATATGTTGTAATTTACATATCTGCTCCAGAGAATGCATATTTGGATTGTTTTCAGATACTTATTATAAGTAATATTGATAATGATATTTACAAAGATAGTTACATGTAACATTGATCTTTAACATAGCCTAGAAAGAAGAAATATTGGATTTCAGAGGAAATTAACTTTATGCATCTTTTAGAGTAAGACATATTTCTTCCATTCCCACAGGGAAATCTCAAATAGGAAGATTAAGCACAGAGTAGGCATTATTCATTCTTGTCTTTTGTGTGTGTGTGCCAGTGGGTGCTGTCCCTTAGCTTTTTTGCTCAAGGCTAGTACTCTACCACTTTAGACACAACTCCACTTCCAACTTTTTTGGTGCTTAATTGGAGATAAAAGTCTCAGAGACTTTTCTGCCTGGGCTGGCTTCATTTGATCCTTGATCTACAGATCTCAGCCTCCTGAGTAGCTAGGATTACAGAATTATAGGTATGAGACACTGGTGCCTAGTTTTGTGTGTGTGTGTGTGTGTGTGTGTGTCTGTGTGTGTGTGTGTGTGTGTGTGTGTGTATGTGTGTATACACACATGTGTGGGTACTCATGCATGCATGCACACAAGGGCAACTATTGAGGCTTGCAATCGTGTTGCATTTTTGCTTAGATTTTTCCCTCAGGCTGTTATTCCACTTCCAGCTTTTTGCTGATGAATTGAAGATAAAAGTCTTTTGGCTTTATCTTCCTGGGTTGGCTTCAAACCATGATCCTTGGATCTCAGCCTCCTGAGTAGCCAGGATTATAGGCTCGAGCTACCAGTGCCCAGAACTGATTCTTGTAGTTACCTGAAGATCTGACCATATGTATTCTCTTTATTTGAAATGCTCTAAGTTCAAATAGTGTCAGTCAGTTTAACCATTAGGGCAAAAGTAAGTGATACTATGAAACTCACTAAAGTCTTTTTAAAGGGAGGCCAGCTTTTTAAAAAGAGAGTTTTATTGTTTGTACATCCTGGAAGCTGTCACTTAGTCCTTGAAGTGAAGCCTGATATTGTGCAGTGATGCACTAATGGACAAAGACGTACAGACAGAATCAAGGATGTCCTTTGAGAAGTTGGCAGGGTGTGTTACAAATGTAATATCAGACTGCAGTGAGATGGAACCAAAGATTTAGAAAGCACAGGCACACTTCCTGTGAGACATGTAACTTGCCACAAATGGCACATCTGGCTTGTTGAGCAGTCCCATTCAGACCTTTTATGAGCCTATCCGAATACTGAGTGGCAGGACACGGTCATCTGAAAGCATTTTGGAAGGCAGCCTATGTACCAGCTTGGAAATAATTCTGCAATACAGCTTTACTGAACTGGACATGTGTACAAATGGACTACAATAGGGCTCCTAATTCACTGTTGAATAGCAAGCTGAGGCAGAGAAATACAAGCTGAGAAAGCAGAAGGACCATCTTAGGATTCCCAGCAACTCACCTCCAAGCAGTCAGGCCAAATGGGCAAGCTCAGCTGCTGCAGAGCAGCCTGGCATGCAGCTGTATGCGCTGGCCTTGCTGTTTGTGAGCAAAGGCATGAGGCTGGTTGACTGTGGGGTCTAAAAAGCTAAGTTACAGTGACAGGCTATTAAATAGCAGGCACAGCTGCTACTGGAAAGGCAAACTTGATGACGTGTCCTGGGTGGAAGAGATTATGGGTCTTCTATTGTCTTTAACTATACCAGTGAATCCAATTTAAAAAAGAGATTTATGCATACACAATAGAAATAAATAGGAGTAAAGTTGTATTCTATGACTTTCCACTCTTAATGAAAACCGAATCATTGGTTGCATTTAAATAATAAAAGACTTAAGTTTCCACATCCCCTACTGAGGATTTACCCAATGCCTTGAAAATGCTAGGCAAGCACTCTACCTCAGAGCTGTATCCCCCAACGTTGAAATACTAGAAGTACAGCAATTTATCATGATTAGTTTTTATTCTTTACCAGTCTCCTTGCATTTTTATTTGGACAGAATATGTAAAAGACTAGGAATGCCCTAGAATGAATATTGTGATATTGACCTTATAGCCATTATGCTCTCTGCTGTTATTCTCTAGTTTCTTTTCAATGGAGTTCTCTTGCCTAATCACTTATTTATCTTTGTCTCTTCGTGGGGCCAACATAGTAGAGGCTATATACTCCCTAATGTTTAATAAATGTTTAACTGGACTGAATAGCAGGGTTCAAGGTGGCAGTGTATGGGAATGTAATAGATAAGGTACAGTTTTCACCAGCTATTCTTATCCATAGCTGTTTCAGGTAGTAGTCCAGCAATCTAATAGACTGAATTATACTTGTAACATGTTGACACTTTTCCTTTTTGTCCTGAGCTTGCAACCTTCATGACTTTCCATCCAATTTCCTGTCTTGGCTTCAATTCATTGAATATGTACTCTGTCACCTTTTATAATACCAAGAAGAAAATTCTGATGAGTTCCGTGAATCAAAAAGCTTGAGTCTGGAAAAGGAACTGTAGATATAGGATAAAGATGAAAGCTTTATACATACATAGACCTAAAGTGCTACAAACACAAGACAGCCATGACAGCCAAGGAGAAAGAGAAGAGACGGTTAAGGAATGAAGATTAGTCAAAAAGTGACACCTAGAGAAACAACTAAATGCTCAGTAGAGAAACCTTAGCATTTCACTATTTGAAAAGATACGTTTTATATTAAATGAACCAAATATGCCACCTGCTATGCATTTTCTTTTATACATTTGTCAACAGTTCTAATCATATTTGAAGGACTGTAATTTTAATGATCTTGTGATTTTTGGTACCCTAAAAGCATGAATAACGTATTTGCACATAAAGTACTTTGCTTGTAAGAAGATTTCATTGTTAAGCCTTATTATTTGCAATTTGTTGAATGAAATGTTGAATTTTCCAGTATAAGCAGAGAAAATAATCTTGGTGGTTAAAAAAATTAGTAAACTATGCAGATAGCTGTACTTTTATTTCCTCTCCTTTAAAATAGCTTTTCATACTTAAAAAAAAAACTTACCTATTCTTAATTTAGGACAGGAATAAAGTTACTGATTTTCCATTACTTTATTAATAGTAGTAGATGTAGGTAGTCTGTGTTGCCCTCTATTGGTGACTAATGGTTAGTTTTAGCAAAATAATTGGGGCCATATGTATCATTTTTATGTATTTCATAATTGTATCAACCAGTACACTTTAGAGAAAAAAATATAGAAACCAATCTGATAGTTGTGGTCAGAATTAGCAAAGGCAGAAATAGGAGATTGCACCTTGTGAATTAATCTTGACTAAGGTAGTATCAAAATATTGTTGTCTCTGATTAATTTTTATTTTGTTTTTGTTTTTGTCAGAGCACCACCTCAAATCAGGCGTCCTAATCGAGAAGTAAGACCTCTGAGGAAAGAAATGGCAGGAGTAGGAGCCCGGGGGCCTGTAGGCCGAGCACATCCTATATCCAAGAGTGACAAACCTACGAATAGAGATAAGGATTATAGACCAAGAGGGAGAGATGACAAGGCAAGACTATCTCTTTGTGATTTGCTCACTTGAAGCTTGTGACTTTGGTGGATATTATGTTTTTTGTTTTTAATTTTCAGGGTACCCCTGGCTTTGATGTGGAATAATTAAAACCTAAGTGGTTTTTAAAACTTTAGTAGCCTTTATATTTGAAGGCCATGATATCATGCCAGTAACCCAGAAGTAGAATATATATATATGTATGTGTGTGTGTGTGTGTGTGTGTGTGTGTGTATGTGTGTATGTATGTATGTATACTCATACAGGTGTAAGCAGCATACAAAATACTGTTGGAGTTTGAAAGATTTTCCAAAAATATTTTAACAAATATTTTAAATTTAAATGAACAATAAATGAAACATAACTGTAGGAAAGAATCTTATAAGAAGCAAATTGGGCATGGGTAGTTCATGCTTATAATCCTAGCCATTGGGGAACTGGAGGCATTTGAGGGGGTTGCTTATTTAAGGTTAGGCTAGGGAACGTTGTTGTTTTTTTTTTTTAATCTTTTTTTGTCAGTTGTGGGCCTGAACTATCAGCCTGGGTGCTGTCCCTCAGCTCTTCAGCTCGAGGCTAGTGCTTTAACACTTGAGCCACAGCACCACTTCTGGCTTTTTCTGCTTATGTAGTACTAAGGAATCGAACCCAGGGCCTCATACATGCACGTTAAGCACTCTACCACTCAGCCACCTTCTCAGCCCAGCCTATGGAAAGTTTTGAGACCCTATCTCAGAAGCAAAATAAAAACCAAGGGGCTGACAAGGCACTTGTCTAGTATTCCTGAGACCCTGGGTTCTATATCAGCTAATACATACAGAGAGAGAGAGACAAAGAGAGAGAGGCAGAGAGAGAGAGAGAGAGAGATTTTCACAGAATGAGATGGGTAGCATTTACACTTGCTCAAATTTTAATAAAGCTTTGATTTATGTGAAATTATTTAGAACAAGATTTTTTCTTTTTTTTAATCTTATAATAAATGTATTGTACTTTCACACTTTAAAAATCTGCTTGTATACAATATAATCAGAAAATTGACTGTAGTCATAATTACACAGTTAATGAATATCTTTATCATTGCATTCCTCTTATCTATTATTCAGGACTTACAAAATAACTATTACCATCCATACATTTAAAAGATTTTTAGTACAATATATGATAATGACTCAGCATGCACTGTATTCCAGGCTTTAAACTAAGCACATTTTGTGAATTCTCTCTTTTGGTCCCGGTTGTACTTCTGTGAGGAAGACTATAATACAAAGCTGATGTTATCAGGTCATATTTTATGAACTTGAAACCCAAGATTTTTTTTTGGGGGGGGGGTCCGGGTCATGGGGCCTGAACTCTGGGCCTGGGTGCTGTCCCTCAGCTCTTCAGCTCAAGGCTAGCGCTCTACCACTTGAGCCACAGCACCACTTCCAGCTTTTTTCTTTTTGCTTATGTGGTGCTGAGGCATTAAACCCAGGGCCTCAGGCATGCTAGGCAAGCACTCTACCACTGAGCCAACTTCCTAGCCCCCAAGATTTTTTTCTTTAATGAGAAAACTTCCTTAATTTTCATTGTGCACATTTACTTATCTGGAAAATTAGTTGGCAAATATAGTTAGTAAAATTGGCTTTAGAACTAGAGGTTTTATTTTTCTTTTTAGTGTATTTATGTTGTACTGGGGATTGAATTCAAGGTCTTGAGTTTGCTTTACTGTATAAGCCATACCTTTAGTTCCAAACAGTGGGAAATGATCTTATAAAGAGCTAGCCAGAGTGACAGAAATTTTTAGGAATAGAATTTCTCATGCATTGTGATGTCACAAATGAATAATAGGTGATGAATTGCCACAAAAGTTTCACTAGTTAGATATTAAGGATCTGCCCTCAAATTCATGACATATGTATAATGAACATAGAAATGATAGCCAGTGGTTATCCTTAAAAATTATACACTGTATTTGATTTTGTACTTTGATCTGTAGATAAGGACTCGAGGTAGACCAACTCCTGGGCCTTATGAATGTGGAACCTATAATAGAATAAAATAGAATAAAACTGGTGCTTTATGAGCATTTCTATTATGAGAAAGATCCAAAGATATATTTAACCTCTATGCCTTTTTTTTTTTTTTTTTTTTTTGTGGTCATGGAGCTTGAACTCTGGGCCTGGGAGCTGTCCGTCAGCTCAAGCCAAGTGTTCTACCACTTGAGCCACAGTGCCACTTCCGGTTTTCTGAGTGTTTTATTGGAGATAAGAGTCTCAGGGACTTTCCTGCTCTGGCTGGCTTTGAAATGTGATCCTGAGATCTCAGCCTCCTAAGTAGCTAGGATTTACAGGTGTGAGCCACTGGTACCCTGCCAACCTCTATGCCTTTATGGGACACCAAAAATGATTTTTTAATGTTTAAAATTTGTTGGAGCTTATATGCTATAAAATGTTAAACAGTCCATATCAAATCCTTTTGGGGATTAGTGAGGGTTTCTAATGAAAGTCTTGGTTTGTCTGGCTAGGGAAATTAAGCTGGTTCTCCCATTATCAGAATCCTTATAGATGAATACTTGACCATCTGTATTTTAAGTATCATTTTGGTTTCTTCCTCCATTTTTGTACAGCTTTTTTTTTTTGTATTTTAGAGAATTACAGTAGGGGCCAAGATCTATTCCTTATTCTGCCATTATATTTGAGGAATACTTTTAGAACAGGCTGAGTTTTCATCAGTCTTTAATTTCATATAACACAAGAGAAACATTGTAACCATAATTTATGATATGCTTCTTTTGTAGGCACCATTCAGAGTGATTACATAAGAATTTATGAAAAATCAATCTTACTCCCCTTTGTACAGATGAAGAAACTGTAGTATAGAGAGCTAGAATAACTTGCCATTATACAATAAGCAATAGACTCTGAGGAAACAGAAATTGTAAAGTCACATACCTTTTTCCTTCACCTCAAGAGTTTTCATAGTGTGCTTTATCCCTACCAAGCTATACTGAAAATCTGAGTTGGATTTGTAAAAAGAACTTCCTAACAGTTAAATACTGATCTTTAATTGTGTCTCTGAATCTAAGAACAAAACAATCAAGGAGCATTTGTTAAATGTCAGGTATATCTTTCTGGAGACTATAAATGGTTTTTTAATTCATAATGTTTCCAAATAATTTTCTAAGTCTTAGTTATTCTTTCATTGACAAGTACTCAGAATGTCATTAGAAAATAAGCCTTATTCTTTTCTTTTCAAAAGAACTCGCCAGTTGTTTGGAGATAAAAGAGATTTTTAGAGTCATTGTGGAAAGAAAAGAGCCTCAATTAAAAAAATAAACTCATAGAAACCTCATTAGAATTTGAAAGGTGTACTCAGCTCAGTTCTGACTATTAAAACTATTCAAATATTCATCAGAAGACTAGAGACTTGAAAACGAAACTGAAGACTGATAGGGTTTGAGACAGCTTAGGTAAACTGATAACACCTATTTTCATTGAAGCCAGATTTGAAAGTGAATATTGGAATACCTCTTTAGCAAGATTGGTCTCCTTTTTAATCCCCCTTAATCAGATGTTTGCTGCAGCCAGCTTACAGACAACAATAACAACAAAATAATAGAAAAGACCAGAAAAATCAGTTTATTGTCCATAGTAAAACAGTATTCTCTTGAGAAAATAGGTAAATGCATAAAAAATTAGTTATAAAAGCATATGTTCATGTAGACTCTTCATGCTCTAAAATACCTCCCTTTATGTTATGGAATTTTGAAGGCTGCTGCTAAATTCCACCACTTACTTACATTTATAAATGTAAAAAAGTGAGGCTAAGAAAATCTACATATTTTCTTCAAGGTCTCTAGTGTATTTATTTGGCACTTTAGTTTAGTGTTAGGAATGGTATGCTGTAACAACTCTTACTAAGAGTTACAGCAAATGTTGCTCTTCTTTGGGTGCTCTTATTTTTTTTTTGAGGTTATCTACAAAATTCTTTTTGATGCTTTCTACGTGTATTGGTTTGCTTGCTGCACTTCTGTGATCCCAGCATTATGTTTCCTGTTTTATGGAGAAAGATGTTGAGGCACCAAAGTGGAACTAGGAATTGAACCTGTTCAACTGCATTGCTGGAGCTTTTAATCATTTTGCCACACTTAGGCTTCCTATCTTGCTTTACTGTATCATGAGTACTTTCTTATAAGGGTTACAGTTCATTTTCTGGGAGATTACAACTTTTTTCTTCTTTTTAAACTGCTGACAGGTTTCAGGTTAGGTCCAAGTTTACAATACTGTTTTAAAAATAAATAACCATCCGTTTTCATACTGAGGCCTTGTTCCTTTCCTTCTTTCTTGACACTGCCAACAAGATCCATAGCTTCATCTGTAACACTAGCTTATACTTTATTAAACATATCTTTACTAAGTATGTATACTTTGTGAATAAAATGTGCTGCCTGTAACACCAACACCTAGGAGGCCAAGGCAGGAAGATTGTGAATTTGAAATTAGCTTGGGATAAGTAGTAAGCCACTTGTCTCAAAAAACAAACAAACAAACAACAACAACAAAAAAACACCAAAAAGCTGGCTTCAAGTTGGTTATCTCTCATTATTGTATGGGAGTGAGAAGAACAAATAAAGCTCTACTTTTCAGTCTTACTTGAATGGACCTGATATGTTAGTCTGTTTGGGCTGCTATAACAAAGGACTGAGTAATTTATGAGTGATAGAAAGTTGTAGTTTTGAGCACTTGTGGCTTAAGTGGTAACCTTGAGCAAAAAGAAATTCATGGACAGCATTGGCAAAAAAACCCCCAAAAAACAATCAATCAAAAAACATTTCTTCTGCAACCTAATAAGTTAATTTTAGTCTATCCTTTCTGAGTAAAAAATGCACTTGTTATTTCTGTGCACAAAAGTGATTCTCAGCTATTGTCAAGATGACATTTTTAAAGATTAATGCATAACAGCACTGCTCTCTCTTATCTCATGATTAGAGCTGTATATGCTTTTAAGCAGAATTCAGATTAAAATTGGGTAAATTATGGTCATTGGATTTAAGCTATTAAATTTGAAGGACTTTGTTTCACTGAATTATATGGAATAGATAGCCATTCATGAATATTTTCCTTCTCATATATAGGCCCAGGGATATGTTATACAGAGAGATGTTGCAAACTATATTGGAGTATTTTCTGTAATTAAAAAAAACTTATTGAGGGCTAGAAAGGTAGCTCAGTGGTAGAGCGCTTGCCCTGCATGCCTGAGGCCCTGGGTTCGATTCCTCAGCACCACATAAGCAAAAAAGAAAAAAAGCCAGACGTGGCACTGTGGCTCAAGTGGTAGAGTGCTAGCCTTGAGCTGAAGAGCTGAGGGACAGTGCCTAGGCCCAGAGTTCAGGCCCCATGACCGGACCCCCTTCCCTCAAAAAAACTTATTGAAAAATATGCATACATTGTACTGTTTGATGAATTATGATTATCTTCTGTTGTATGTTTAAGAATGACTTCCAGAAAAAATGTGTATTTACACACAAGATTTATCAGTCTGACCCTATAAAAGACACATATTGTACCTAATTTGTAAATAATACCTAGTGCTCTTTACTGTAAATTTTTAGAGACAACAGAATTCCTCAAGAAGGCAGGAAAGGGGCTGGGAAGGTGGCTCAGTGGTTAAAGCGCTTGCCTTGCATGCCTGAGGCCCTGGGTTCGATTCCTCAGCACCACATAAGCAAAAAGAAAAAAGCCGGAAGTGGCGCTGTGGCTCAAGTGGTAGAGCACTAGCTTTGAGCTGAAGAGCTGAGGGACAGTGCCCAAGCCCAGAGTTCAGGCCCCATGACCGGACCCAAAAAAAAAAAAAAAAAAAAAAAAAGAAGGCAGGAAAGTCTGAGTTAAATTTTTGCCCTTGCATTTACTAGTGAACTTATGTACTCTTATATATTACTTAGTCTTTGTTAGTGTGGGTGTTTTCTGTTTTTGGTTGTTTTTTTGTTTTTTGGTTTGTAGTTTTTCTGTTTTGGGGGCTTGAACTCAGGGCCAGGGTGGGCATTGTCCATGAACCTCTTTGTGCTCCGGGCTAGTGTTCTACCACTTAAGTCACAGTGCCACTTCTGGCTTTTTCTGAGTAGCTTATTGGAGATAAGAGTCTTAAGGACTTTTCTGCCTGAGCTGACTTTTGGAGGTATGATCCTTAGATCTCAGCTTCCTATCTAGGATACAGTGCCCAGCTGTTTTTTTGTTTTTTTTAATAAAAAGAGAATATCTGCCTTGTAGGGCTGTTTTATTGAGATAATAATGTATGTAAGATTTTCTGTCACATGGCAGATTCTCAGTAAGCTAATTTTTTTTCTTCTTGTATGTTAATACTTTGATTATTCTCTAACAATGCAGGAAATCCTCAGCATTCACCAATCTGTTGGGATCCAGCAGGATCATTTTAATCTTACCTGCAATCCCCTTTTCCTATTACAACAATGTTGATTAGAAGATGTTTGCAATAAATTTGACAAGTTCATCTATCTCTGATTAATCAGACATACCATTGTACATTGTAAGCAAATATTTTTAAAGTGATTACGTGTGGCTGTAGCTCAGTGGCAGAGCACTTGCTAGTATGTACCAGGCCCAGAGTTCTATCCCTAGCAACACATGTGTGCATGGGTGTATGTACAGAGAGGGGCAGGGGATAGAGAATTATATAATACTAGTTTGAAAACTTGATATTAAATAAAATTACTTTGTTATTGACCAGAACTCTTTTTAAATACATATACCCAGGGAAGGAAAAATATACAAGATGGTGCAAGTGATGGAGAAGTTCCAAAATATGATGGTGCTGGATATGATAAGGATCTTGTGGAAGCCCTGGAGAGAGACATTGTGTCCAGGAATCCTAGCATTCACTGGTTAGTCTATGAAGTTCTTGAGTTGAAGTAGTGGAGACATCAGGCCATAGCTTGGCTCAGTGGGAGTCTTCTCTGGTTATTTGTTGATCTCCTGATTATGCCTTTATCTTTAAAGTGAATGTATAGAATCGATACAAAGGTCCTGGTAATTAACAAGGACATTTTACATGTTAATTTGATTTTAATGTAACTGACAAGGGTTTGTTAATTGAGTAATATATTCTAATTAAGAATTGCAGGATACTTTCATTAATTTCATGCAATGGAATGTTAGAATAATTTTATAAGAATAATTTTTTATAAGTTAAAAATATAAAATTACTTTTGACCATAAATTCAAAGTGGCCCTAAACGAACATTACAGACTTTGTTGTTCTTACAAAGGGACGACATAGCAGATCTGGAAGAGGCTAAGAAGTTGCTAAGGGAAGCTGTTGTTCTTCCAATGTGGATGCCTGATTTTTTTAAAGGGATCAGAAGGCCGTGGAAGGTGAGAACTTGTTAAAAATTGTTTTGGTAGAAGACTGTTGTCTGCATGCTAATAAAAGGCAGCATTGCTGTAGATTTTTTGTGTTCTACACAGTTTGCAAAGGTCAAGGAATGTTTATAAATAAATGCCTGGATTTGGATTTGTAGTTGAGGCGCGCTACAATTATGTGGCAGAAAAAATGGTTTCTGAGTGTGTAAAGCCCCTTCTGTCAGGTACTGGGAATAAATGTTGTATTAAATAGCCTGTGTCTTATAATCTTTTAGAAAAACAAATTCAGGGTTTCCTACACATAGTTTCTTTCTTTTCTTTTGTGTGTGTGTGTGTGCTGGTATTTGGGGTTCTTGAAGTTTTTGCTGAAGGCTTACTTGAGCTTCAGCTCTACTTCCTGCTTTTTGCTGGTTAATTGAAGATAAGAGTCTATAGACTCTTTCTTCCTGGACTGGATTTGAATCATATTTTTTTAATACTAGTCTAGCACTTGTCCATATATTTGAATCACAGTAAAACAAAATGTAAAGACAAGCACAGGGTAGCTGAATAATGCCTGCCTAGGACTTCTGGTACTGTGCTGTGAGTCAATCTCGGCATCTGTTGAATTTGTTTGTCTACCAACCACTTGTATTTGCCAGCTTCTTTCATAGGTCATTTACCTGTGTTAGAGCAACAATCTGAGATACTTTTCTTTCAAATGCTTAATTACTCAGAAACATAGAATTCAAAAAAAATTTGCCATTTGCTTACCTTGGAAGTTGACAAAATTGAAGGACATGGACATAATATTTCATGTTTACACTGTTGTTTAGTTATAGTAGAGTTTGTAATCTTGTCACCTGCTCTAGGAGACATTGTATTCTGGAAACCATTCCCAACTTGGAACATAAAAAATTAAAAGTAAAGTATATGACAAATAGGTGTGTTTTTTTTTTTTTGCCCACCTTCACTATGGGATCAAGAGTTTGGCCTGACCTCCATCTTTACTTCTAGTGGGCATAGCTTCCCCAGTGGAGAACTTACAAACTCGAAGTTTTATCTCTAAGAGAATGAGAGTCCCAAGGTGGCGTAGTGACTTGTAGGACAAGGGACAAAACCTCAGCCCAGCCAAAGGTGATTGTAATTTGCTGCCAACATTTTTGAACCTTTAAAAGTTAAATGTCTTATTATGTTATTATGTTCCCCCTCCCTCCCTCCTTCCTCTCCCTCCCTCCCTCCTTAAATGTCTTATGTTAGTATGTTCTCCCTCCCTCCCTCCTTTCTTCTCTCCCTCCCTCCCTCCTTTCTTTCCTCCCCTCCCCTCCCCTCCCCTCCTCTCCTCTCTCCTCTCTCCTCTCTCCTCTCTCCTCTCTCCTCTCTCCTCTCCTCTCCTCTCCTCTCCTCTCCTCTCCTCTCCTCTCCTCTCCTCTCCTCTCCTCTCCTCTCCTCTCCTCTCCTCTCCTCTCCTCTCCTCTCCCCTCCCCTCCCCTCCCCTCCCCTCCCCTCCCCTCCCCTCCCCTCCCCTCCCCTCCCCTCCCCTCCCCACCCCTCATGTCCCCTCCCTCCCCTTATGTCCCCTCCCCTCCCCTCCTCTCCTCTTTCCTTATGGGACTTGAACTCTGGGCCTGGGTGCTGTTCTGAGCTCTTCAGCCCAAGGCTAGTGCTTTACCACTTGAGGCATAGCATCATTTCTGGTTTTCTGGTAGTTAATTGGAGATAAGAATCTCATGGATGTTCCTGCCTGGCCTGGCTTTGAACTGTGATCCTCAAATCTCAGCCTCCTGAGTAGCTAGGATTACAGGCATGAGCCACAAGCACCCGGCTCATTAATATTATTTCTTTTTTTGGGGGGGGGGTTCCGGTCGTGGGGCCTGAACTCTGCGCCTGGGCACTGTCCCTCAGCTCTTCCTTCAGCTCAAGGCTAGCTCTCTACCACTTGAGCCACAGTGCCACTTCTGGCTTTTTTTCTTTTTGCTTATGTGGTGCTGAGGAATTAAACCCAGGGCATCATGCATGCAAGGCAAACGCTCTACCACTGAGCCATCTTCCCAGCCCCACCTTAATTACTTCTAAGAAGAGATCTTTAGATGTTTCCTTTACAACCAATTTTTTCATTGTCACACAAGTATGATTTTTTTTTACTTTTATCAATTCATCTCTTCATGCTCTGCTTTTTTAGTACTTATTGGCAAACTAGATTAAAGGATAAAATATAAAAAATAATTTGTAATGAAGTCATATTCCTGGTCTAATATTTTCTTGCATTAGTAGAACAAAATTATGGACTATAGAACTGTTACTCACTTTTTAGTTATGTTGGATAGCCAAGTAAAGTGGGCCATGTCTGTAATCCTAATTACTCTGGAGGTTGATATTGGGATAATCACATTTCCAGGCTAGTCTAGGCAAAAAGTTTTTGAGAACCCCACCCCCCATCTCATTAGAAAAAGATAAGTATGGTGGTGCATACTTCTCATCCCAGTTACAATAGGAAACATAAATAGGAAGACTGTAGTTCAGGCTAGCCAAGGCAAAAAGAGACCCTATGTTAAAAATAACCAGAGCAGCTGGGTGCTGGTGGCTCATGCCTATAATGTTAGCTACTCAGGAGGCTTAGATCTGAGGATTGCAGTTCGAAGCCAGCTCAGGCAGGAAGGTCCATGATACTCTGATCTCCAATTAACCACCAGAAAACCGGAAGTGGCCGTGTGGCTCAAGTGGTAGAGTGCTTGCCTTGAGTTGAAGAGCTCAGGGACAGCATCCTGGTCCAGAGTTTAAGCCCCACAACCGACAGAAAATTATCAGAGCAAAAACAGCTGGAGATATGGCATGAGTGGTAGAGCACCAAGCCAGCAACTACAAAACCCTGAGTTTTATTCCAGTACTACCAAAAAAATTAGGTTGTAAATTTTTAGGGATTTTTGAGATATTTACTAAAATGGGTCAAACTGCTGGTATAAAAGAGTATATGAGCTGGTACCAGTTACTCATGCCTATAATCCTAGATACTTTAGGAGGATTATAGTTAAAGGCAGTCTGAGCAAAAAAAAAAAAAAAGCAAACCCCCATCTCAATAGGAAAATATTGGGATTGGTGGTACACATCTGTCAACATAGCTCCTTGGGCAGCTAAGATTGGGAAGATCGGGGCTGGGAAGGTGGCCCAGTGGTAGAGTGCTTGCCTTGCATGCATGAGGCCCTGGGTTCGATTCCTCAGCACCGCATAAGCAAAAAGCCGGAAGTGGCACTGTGGCTCAAGTGGTAGAGCGCTAGCCTTGAGCTGAAGAGCTGAGGGACAGCGCCCAGGCCCAGAGTTCAGGCCCCACAACCGGACCCAAAAAAAAAAAAAAAAAAAAGATTGGGAAGATCAACATTCCAGGTTTGCCTGGGCAAAAAGTTTGAGACCTGAACTTAAAGGCCTGGGTATGATTGTGTATGCCTGTCATGCTAGATGTTGTGGGGAAAAGCAAGACCTTATCTCAGAAATAACCAAGGCAAAAAGACCTGGAGGTGTGGCTCAAGTAGTAGAGTACCTGCCTAACAAGTATGAAGCCCTGAGTTCAAACACCAGTATTACAAAAAAAAGAGGAAATAAGGAAGCACAAAAATGTGTCACGTTTATAAAATTTGCCTTAAAATCTAAATTCCAGGATTTCCGAACTGAAATGGACCTTTGAGTTCATCTTCGATCCCTATGTTTTGATAGGCTACAAAAGTGAGATTCGAGATAGGTTGTGACAGTGAAAATTGTTCTAGAAAATGTAAAATTTGACATTTAAGTTCCATTTATTTGTGCTTTTTCTCTTGCATGGTATGACATTTTTCTTTTATCCATCACATATATATATATATATATATATATATATATATATATATATTTTTTTTTTTTTTTAGTCTTGATATATGTTAGAAACTTGGTTGACTTGCTTGGAAAATGTATAGGATTTCAAGCCCCTGGACTGAGAGACTTCCTAGACGGAGAGTTAGGCAGCTACTGGTGGCTTTCAGCCAAAGACAGTAGAGCCACATACATAGGTGGTACAGCTTTGTGTGTTCTGGGCTTAGCAAGAGCAGACGTGATGTGTCAGGGAAGACTTCCTGCCTGAGGAAATGGGATTTGATCTGAGATTTGCAGGATTGTAAGGATTTCACTATGGTGAAGACATTTCAAATGGTGTAGGAGCTTAGGAGGAATGAGACTTGAGCAGTGGAATGTAGGTGACAAACTATAAATGCATTGGAAGTAGATGGATTTGAGTTTTGTAAGGAAAGCACACTGAGTACAAACATGTCTTATTTTATTGCACTTTGATTTATTGCACTTCACAGTTAATGCTTTTAAAAAATAAATATAAGATTTGTGGGAAACTCTGCATTAAGAGTGTGTTGGCACTATTTTTCCAACAGGTTAGATGATTTTTTAAAGCAATAAAGTATTTTTAATTAAGGTATATACAGTTTTTTAAACATAATACTATTATCCATTTAATGAATTATAGTAGAGTGTAAACACATGTTTTATATGTACTGGGAAGCCAAATCTCTTATATGACTCACTTTATTGAGATATTCATTTTATTCTAGCTGTCTGGGCCTGAACTTATATGCAAGGGATCTGTGTGTTTGTAAAGGACACAGACCCTGCATCCACACTGTCTTGGGCCATTCTGGCTCTTTCCCACAACTAGCTTTGTGGCTTTGAGCAAGTTACTAAATTTCTCTATACCCTACTTTCCTTAAAAAATGTAAATCATAATAGCCATCTTATCCAAATAGTATAAAGATGAAATGAGTTATGAGTTAATGAGGCCTTAGAACAGCATCTGATAATGGCTAGAACTATGAAAATATATGTACCTGAATTACTATTAAATTGAGTGATTTACCATTCAGCCTATCATAGCACTTTTTAAATTGTACTATAATTTATATGTGTCTTCTAGATTAAAAGTTTCTTGAGGATTTATGTATGAGTCCTCACTGATGTAACTCTGTGTCATCAGGGCCATACATTTAGTAAGCATTCAAGTAAGGGTACATTGACTTAGTATACATTTATTGAGAATTTACTGTGTGTCAAGTGGTAGGCTAAGTGCAGATGAGGATGCATAAATAACCACAAGACTTCCCGCTCATTGTCTTTTGTGGAAACAGGCATGTTTTATAATGGAGGCAAAGTATTGAGTACTGTATTTACTAAGATCAATGTGACTAGTGTTATGATATAGTAACGAACAATGTGCTATGGCAGCAGAGAAGAGTACTATGTAAGGTACTATCAGAAATGGTTTCCCCAATCAGGTGGCTTTGAGCTTCAAAGATGGCTAGAAGTCAGAGTCAGATGAGGAAAAGGTTCTGAGGCAGAATGGGTATCATGACAAACAAAAGAAATTGTATAAGGACATATGAACTATATGTTTATATAGTCAATATGAACTATGTAGGAGGAATCATATTGGTTCAGTGTGGCTGCAGTGCTTATTGTGGGGCATAGTAATAACAAAAGACATACTGGAATGGTAAATGGGACCCACGAAGAGCCCCATATGCCATGCTAAAGATGTCTGATCCATTGAAGAGTGGAAGGAGAGTGACTTGGAAATGCAGAAACAGCCAGGCACCTGTGGCTCATACCTGTAACCCTAGCTACTCAGGAGGCTGTGATATGAGAGAATTGCGGTTCAAAACCAGCCCAGGCAGGATGGTCCATTAGACGCTTACTTTAATTAGTCTCCAGAAAACCAGAAGTGGCACTGTGGCTCAAAGAGGAGAGAGAGAGGGAGGGAGGGAGGGAGGGAGACAGAGAGAGAGAGAGAGAGAGAGAGAGAGAGAGAGAGAGAGAGAGAGAGAGAGAGAGGGAGAGGGAGGGAGAGAGAGAGAGAGAGAGAGAGAGAGAGAGAGAGAGAGAGAGAGAGAGAGAGAGAGAGAGAGAGAGAGAGAGAGAGAGACATCCCAACAACAGAGTGGAAAGAGATGGACTCCGGTGGCTATAGATAAGGAACATGATCCAGAAGCTGTCACAGACAATGAGGGCCTAACCAGAAGTTAGTTATTGGACTAGAGAAAAGTGAGTTGATTTGTGAGAGATTTTAGAAGGTATGTGACTGTTTTATAGGGATAAGAGAGGGATAGATTCCAGGTTGAATTGAAGGAATGCATGCTCAGTAGTTTCTGACACCACCACGTGCCCAGATTTGGACCAAAGTCCGGATTGAGAGCTGATTTTTTTTTGTGTGTGTGTGTGTGTGTGTGTGTGTGTGTGAAAATACCGTACAGAGGGGTTACAATTACATGGGCAAGGTAATGAGTGCATTTCTTATCAAGCATTGTTGCCTCCTCCTGTGTTTTCCCCTCCCACCTTCTTCTCCCCTCTACCCCCCCACCCCCAGCCAAAGTTGTAAAGTTCATTTTTTGACATAACGTCTTGAATATCTGAGAGCTGATTTTTACAGGGATATTCTCATTGCACACATCTGCCACAAACTTGGGGGTCACCAAGTCACTCTTGCTTCTGAACAACTGGCTACAAATTCAGGGCTTCTTTGTCCCTCTCAGCTCTGATAATCTCTACAGTACCTCCAAGGACACTTATAATTACAGTTTTATTGCCAAAGGATTCAGACCAAAGCCAATCAAAAGGAGAGGTGCAGAGGGGAAGTAAAGACTGGAAGCATGCAAGATGTGACATTTCTTTTGTCTTTTCTCTGTGGGGTCAAGGTGCTTTACTTTCCTGGCCTGTGATGTATGGCAAACTTGAAACTCTTTTGAGTTTTGATTTTTTTTTTAAAAATATAACCTTATTGTTTAGGTGGTATACAGAGGGGTTAGGTTAGGAGTCAGGTAATATGTTTCTTTTTTGGACAGTGGTGTATCTAGATTTTTTTAAATTGGGGTTTCATTATAAGGTATGATCAGTAGAATCATTGCCTGTGGATCTTAATCAACTTCTAGCGCCTTTTACCTCCCAGAGGTTGAGCTGCTATCACAGCACTCAGAAATAGAATTCTCTGATCACTTGGTTAGTGTTTCTGCCTAAGTCATCCTCCACCCTGACTCAGTGTTGCTAACATAAACTATACGGATACTCAGCTTGAGTAACTCCATGAGCATAAAATTACAGAGCCCATCATGAATAATAAGGATACTCCTGACACTAAGTACACTCCCAAGTCCTCAGAGGCTGTTTTCCATCCATTTGGGAAGAAGGTCAGCCAAATTCTTTATTATGCATTTATACAGACAGCAGTGAACTGATATGGAAATTGAAAACAATCACAGAAAATGTCTGGAAGGTTTGAATAGAAACAAAAATGTGTTTAGGTAAATAAATACTCTGCAGTTAATTGGAACTTGAGATCTGTATCTTGCAATAGAGTTTAAATTAAAATTGTGACATAGAAGTAGTGGTTGATGATATGAATATAGTTGAATTTGTTCAAGGGGTTTTATCAAGTACAATGAGCAAAGTTTTAGAATTGATTTAGGAGCACATAGGGCAGGGGAGGAGACTTGAAAGCATTGAAACTAGTCTGAAAGTAGGAGAAGCCCCAGGGAGAGACAGGTGGTCAGGAGGAAGGGGATGACATACGATATAGAGAGGTATACTAGGTGATCTTAGTGAAGTGGTAAAGCAAAGGGAAGATTGTAGCCTGTGAATGTTGAAGCGTGAGCACAGACCTCTTCTTTAAAAAGGCTAAGAAGAGGAAAAACTGGATACTAGCTAGAGCTAGTCTAGTGAAGGATTCTTTAAGGGGACAGATTTAAGTGTGTGTATACATACATATGTATATTTCATATACATACATATGTATAGGTACACACATATACACACATACACATTCATACATATATAGGATTCTGAGGCTTGAACTCATCTGGACTGTGTCTGGGCTTTTTTGCTCAGCACTAGTACTCTACCTCTGGAGCCACAGCTCCACTTCTGGCTTTCTTGGCACTTAATTGGAGATAAGAGTCTCACAGGCTTTTCTGTCTGGGCTGGCTTCGAACCATAATCCTCAGGTCTTAGCCTCCTGTGAGCCACTGCCACCCAACTCTCAGTATATTTCTTTCCTTTTCTTCCCATTCTTCCCTTCCCCTCTCTTCTCTTTTCTGTTTTTGTCGTGCTATGGATTGGACCCAGAGCATTCCACATTCTATGTAGGCCCTTTACCACTGAGCTTTACCCTTAGCTTGTGTGTTTCTGTACTGTGGAGAAAGAGCCAGTAGACAAGCAGATACAGGAAAGGGGATAGTTGGAGGAGTAATATTAGGAAGGTGAGATTCAGAAATACTATACAATATCTATGAGTTATTTCTGCATGCAGATGGAAATTAACTTGGAAATTCCTGTTGGAGGCAGCCACATTACTGACACTATAGGTATGAAGAGGGCATTGAAAAGGAATTTTAAAAAGAGAATATGAAACTGGGCTGGTAGTGCATATCTGGAATCCAAGCACTGCACTTTGCTATACCTGTGCCTCATAGCAGTGCCAGTAGTATGTTTTCTATTTCCAGAATTTTAATCTCATAGTTAAAAGCTCCCTTCAAAGCAAAAACAAATTTTTATATGACTAATGTTTCAAATACTGGAGGCCTTTGTTTTGTTCTGTGGATCAAAATTTTATAGCCAGGAAAGCATTTGAATGGTTTCTGAAGTTTGAGTTTATGAGACCTCAGTATACACACAGAATTTAAAATTAAACTGATGCTGTCTAGGGTGTGTATTAAATTAAAGAATTAGAAGACAGGAAAAGTCTTTAAAGCAGATCCACAAGTTCATTTGAAAATGCAAAAAGCAGCAGAAACTAGGGACATTCTCTAGAGACCAGAGGATTCCAAAGAGTCCAGTGGAGCCCTCTTGGAGGGCAGTTTTTATGGCTCAAGGCTCCTCCTATATCACCTCCCCTGTTCTTTGTTCTAGCTGCTTGATTACTTGTGCATGTGCTACCCTCTTTTTTGATTAGTTGAGCAGACACCCAGAGGATTGTGGGAAGAAGTTTTTGAGCAGGAACTCACATCATAATGGTCCAGGAGCCTGAGGCACTATGGGAACACATGTGATGTATTGGTACATATACTACGGTATGTGCACATATAACATGTGATGGTACACATATTACCTGCCACATGTTTTGTTTCCCACTTTTTTATCCTTATGTACCTGTTTTCCTTTCTTTCCCTTAAAACCTCCAGAAGCTTATCAAACCAAATTAGCAGCTGGGTTGAAATTCCTCTAAAAAAATTACTAGTGTGTATGTGTGTGTGTGTGTGTGTGTGTGAAATTCCTCTAAAAGAATTACGTGTGTGTGTGTGTGTGTGTGTGTGTGTGTGTGTGTGTGTGTGTGTGTGTGTAGAATATAGAAGCATTAGCTATGTATCTGAACTCCCATTAAAAATATTGGAAAATGGGGCTGGGAAGGTGGCTCAGTGGTAGAGCGCTTGACTTGCATGCATGAGGCCCTGGGTTCAATTGCTCAGCACCACAGAAGCAAAAAGAAAAAAGCCAGAAGTGGTGTTGTGGCTCAAGTGGTAGAGCGCTAGCCTTGAGCTGAAGAGCTGAGGGACAGCGCCCAGGCCCAGAGTTCAGGCCCCACAACCGGACCCAAAAAAAAAAAATAAATAAATAAAATATTGGAAGAAAAATTATTTAAAAATTTATTAATCTTCAAGACTTAAAGGTCTGGTTTCTCTGAGTAACTTATTTCTCAGGGATGTTTGTTTTTGCTTTCAAAGTTAAGAAATAATTGAATTTAATTTTTAGTCTATACTTAGTGCTCTTTCATCACTTAATACTTTTTTTTTTTTTTTGGTCGGTCGTGGGACTTGAACTCTGGGCCTGGGTGTTGTCCCTTAGCTCTTCAGCTCAAGGCGAGCGCTCTACCACTTGAGCTACAGCGCCACTTCCACTTAATACTATTTTATGCATGCTGTATGGTACATTTAAACTGATATAATTGCTGCTAATTAGACTGTTTGAATCAGCACTGGATTTGATTGTTGTATTAACTCATAAGGGAATCTCTATTCAATTAAAAACTAATATGAATTATGAGAAGTAGATTTGTCCTTTAACATATAACGAAAATCTGTGGTTGGCTCCCTGTGTAATAGAAAGTCATCATTTGCTTTCATAACGTTTAAACAGAGCATTTTTAAACTGTGCAAAACTATACATAAATATCTTTACTGGGTTCAGGAATGGTTCTTTCTAAATGTATCAGGAGGTTCTTGGTTGTCTAAGCCAGTTATTAGCTTATCTCTGACTACTGATCTGAAACTTTTGGTGATATTATCTTCATTTTTTTCTCTATAAAAATGATTTCTTGCCAAATGTACCATGGTCTAACTGTGACAGTTGTTGTAATTGTATACATCAATTTTATTTGATGTCTTTGTATACATCAATTTTATTTTGATGTGGAAATATTCATGTAATTCAACATAAATACTTGAAAATTTATGACAAAGCATTTGAATTTGATAAACCAATTTTGAAATTTCAGGGTGTATTGATGGTTGGACCCCCAGGCACTGGTAAGACTATGCTAGCTAAAGCTGTTGCCACTGAATGTGGTACAACATTCTTCAACGTCTCTTCTTCTACACTGACATCCAAATACCGAGGTGAATCAGAAAAGTTAGTTCGTCTGCTGTTTGAAATGGTGAGTGACAATGTATTCAGATATCAAGGCATTGTTTGTATAGACACAGGATGCCCCACAAGCTAGATCTGCTCAACTGGGATTTTTTTTTGTTGTTGTTGGTCATGGGGCTTGAACTCTGGGCCTAGACACTGTCCCTTAGCTCTTCAGCTCAAGGCGAGCACTCTACCACTTGAGCACCACTTCCAGTTTTTTGAGTGGTTTATTGGAGATAAAAGGTCTCACGGACTTTCCTTGCCCAGGCTGGCTTTGAACCACAATCCTCATATCTCAGCTTCCTGAGTAGCTAGGATTACAGGTGTGAGCCACAGTGCCAGGCAGGAATCTTTTTAAAAGAGTAGCAGGGTGGTCATATTTTCAGTTCTAGATACACTAATGAAATGTGGTGTAGGGCTTTGTGGGCCCTTTTGTCCAGCTGTAGTAGAAGCTGGTCATGCATGGGCTGATCAGTGTCCCTGGATGTCTGGCATGTTGGTGGAGCTGAAACAGAAGCTAGAAACAGATCTGTCATGGAGGTTTCTTTTCAGTAATGGTTCACAGTAATGAATGTTTGAGTATAGGTGACTATCTTGAAACAAATTTTCTTTATGGAAATTTCTAAACACAAATGACAGAACAGCTCAATGCATCTCCATGTATCTACTACTACCCAGTTTCATCAACCATATACTTTTTATTTTTCTGTTTTGTTATTATTGTTGGTGATGGTGGTTTTGGGTCTTGAACTCAGGGCCTGGGCGCTGTCCCTGCACTCTTTTGCTCAATGCTAGCACTCTACCACTTTGAGCCATAGCTCTACTTCTGGTTTGAGTGGTTAATTGGAGATAAGAGTCTCACAAGGAACTTTTCTGCCTGGGTTGGCTCCAAACCTTGATCCTCAGATCTCAGCCTCCAGAGTAGCTAGGATTATAGACATGAGCCACCAGTGCCTGGATAACCGTATAATTTTTATTGTTAAAAGTTTCTGATATGGGTCTGGGAAGGTGGCTCAGTGGTAGAGCGCTTGCCTTGCATGCATGAGGCCCTGGGTTTAATTCCTCAGCACCACATAAGCAAAAACAAAAAAAGCTGGAAGTGGCACTGTGGCTCAAGTGGTAGAGCGCTAGCCTTGAGTGAAGAGCTGAGGGACAGCGCTCAGGCCCAGAGTTCAGGCCCCACAACTGGACCCCCCCCAAAAAACAAAAAGTTTCTGATGTGACTAGTTGGGTTAGCTATATCAGTAACCAATTGGAGACACTAGAAGTTTCAACTTTCTTTTGTTAACATTTTAAAAGGAGAAAATGCTACTTTAAAAATATTCAGATTCTCTTATGAGGTAAATGATTTCTTGGAAATATTTTCATAAAGGCTAGGTTTTATGCCCCTACCACGATCTTCATTGATGAAATAGACTCTATCTGTAGTCGAAGAGGAACCTCTGATGAACATGAGGCAAGTCGCAGAGTGAAGTCTGAGCTCCTCATTCAGATGGATGGTAATTGACATTTAACTATTACCTCAGAATTGCTCTCTTTCCTTTTTGAATGGTCTAGACATATTTTGGAAGTTCTCAATGAATAGACATGAAAGCAGCTGGAGTTTATTTTTAATCATTTTTTCAGCCACTTATTTGTTCATGCATTCAAAAGCATTATTGTATACTTCTAATGAATCAAGTAGGTTACAGAGGAAATGGCTTCTTTGGTCTTGAAAGAACTCACTATTAGAACATAGGCTCTCCAGGTATAATCTAGAATGCTGGCTAGGAACCTTGAGACCCTTTAAAAGGGTTTACAGAGGGCTGGAGGTGTGGCTTAGTGGTTGAGTATCTTCCTAATAAGCATGAGATTCTAAGTTCAATCCCCAGTATCACAAAAAGGTCTATTAAAAAAAGAGCAGTTTTCTAGAAGCAGTGAAACTTGGGAATATCATAAAGATGGAAAGCAGGAGCAGATGGGAGGATCTAGCTGATCTCTATTTAGCAAGACATTAAAATGTTTGCTGGTTCCTTCCTACTCATTTCTGGTGTTCTTTGGTCAGTTGTGGGACTTGAACTCAGGACCTAAGTGCTGTCACTGAGCTTTTGTGCTCAAGGCTAGCACTCTACCACCTTGAGCCATAGCTACACTTCCAGTTTTTAGATGGTTAATTGGAGATAGTGTCACAGGCTTTTCTGCTCAGGTTGGCTTCAAGCTCAGATCTCAGCCTCCTGAGTAGCTCCGATTACAGGCACAAGCCATTAACACTTGGCTTACTCATTTCTTATGATTTTCAAACTCTCTCTCTCTCTCTCTCTCTCTCTCTCTCTCTCTCTCTCTCTCTCTCTCTCTCTCTCTCTCTCTCTCTCTCTCTCTCTCTCCACTCTACCTTTTTCCCCTCCACCCTCTCGCTCCTCTTTTCTTCTGTCTCCTCTCTTCCCTCCTCCTGGTTGGAGACCGAACTCAGGGCCTTGTGCATGCTAGGCAAGTGTTTTGTCACTGGGTTATATTTCTAGCCCTTTTGTTTTAATTTCTAATGGCAAGTATTGATAGATATATTCCACACACCTCTTTGGAGCTTCCAGTAAGAGTGCAAAAGGATCTTGAGATCAACAAGTTTGAGAACCACTGCTAAATAGGAAACAGTGTGTAAATTGTCCACCAAATACTTACAATGTGTTCTGAATACACTGTGGACCATCGTAAGACAAAATAATGCACTGAGTCAGTTCCTTCAAGAGTTAACCATTTAACTTCTGATTAAGTGAATGACATATTTGGTGTGATGGATGTTAAGAACCTTATGTTTAAAATTGGAGAGAAAAAAGACTGAATAAAATTTAGCAGGATTTATGGAGACATGTTTATAGTCTGTTATTTGGAAAGCTTGATTCTAATTGATAATGATTGACATAGGAGTTTAATAATAAGAAAATGTGCGTTAAACTGGTTGCTCTAAATTTACTACTGTTATAGTTCAGCTACCAAGTCATATCAGTAAAGTTTGTGGTATGTGTACATTTTTATCACTATTTTCAAGTTTTTCTATTGTATGACTAGAAATTCTTTATCCTGTAATTTTAATTATGAAAAAGTAGATTCTATGCATCTGTTACTGGTTTGATTACAAAACAAAATCCAGTAGTTCATCAGTGCCTGGTAATTAGGTTCATTCTTAAATTCTCTCTTTTGTTATTTTCCAGTAAGCCACTTAAAAAAATTCATGTTACTATATTAAGTAAATATGACTGCTTGGCTCTTCTAATTTCTCAAGAGAACTTAATGATTGGAGTTATTATTTATAATAATAAATAGCATAATATAAATAAATAATATAATAAATAATTAAAATACTTTTTAGGAAGATATGGTTAAAATAGAAGGGAAGAATTAAAACAGAGCCTAGTCTCCGATATCTTTATCATAAGTAATACACATTTATTTTGTTACAGAAAAATTGGCTTGTATTATTGGATTCAAATCCTGCACTGGATTATGTGAATTCTTTGGCTTCCTTGTTTTGTGGTTCTCTGTTAATATGTCTGATTTGAACACCATATAGAAATCAAAGAGACTGCACTATTTCCCTCATTGGCTTCCCATGAAGCACAGTGGCTATGTTAGATATGTTAGCTTACAGGAAGAATTCTAAAACACAATAAAAACACTGACAGCATTTTCTTCATGGACTGTGTCTAGGGGTTGGAGGAGCCTTAGAAAATGATGATCCTTCCAAAATGGTTATGGTATTGGCTGCCACTAATTTCCCATGGGACATTGATGAAGCTCTGCGAAGGCGATTAGAAAAAAGGATATATATTCCTCTCCCAACAGGTATTTTGCCTTCCTTCTTCTGTATTGAGCGTTCTGTCACTTCCTGTTACTTTTTCTATTTATCTAAATCTTTATTCGTCCTCTGCTTGAAAAAGTTTATACCATTTTCTAGCCACTTTATAGTAGAAGTAGCCACAAGCACTGTATTGAAATTCCTTACAGCTCAAAGAAATTCTTGTATTCTGTATTTGTATTAATAGTATTTGTATTAATAGATTTTATACCATTACTTAAGGTTTTATTTTAAACTTGAGGAACCTTTATTAAACCTTATTTAAGTGATTAAAAATAAAGTTCTTGCAGGCTTTTTCAACATATGCCACTTTAGAAAGTGTAATTTCATCTTGTTGAATGTTGACATTTTTTTGGGGGGGGGGTTTGGGTTGTGGGGCCTGAACTCTGGGCCTGGGCACTGTCCCTCAGCTCTTCAACTCAAGGCTAGCAGTCTACCACTTGAGCCACAACGCCACTTCCGGCTTTTTTTTTTTCTGCTTATGTGGTTGAGGAATCGAACCCAGGGCCTCAAGCATGCAAGGCAAGTGCTCTACCACTGAGCCACCTTCCCAGCCCGAATGTTGACATTTTTAAGTGACTTTTTTCTTTCCATTTTGAGGTAAAATTTACATATGGTGAGCTGTACATAAGATATAGTTTGATGTTTTGATAAATGTGTCCTCCAGTTTAATCAATACCCTAATCAAGACATAGAATATTCCTATTATCCTTGGAAGTTTCCTTGTGTCCAACTGATTAACTCAGACCTCCATTAGATACTCATTTTATCTGATTTTTTTATTATCATTGATTGGTAGAAGTTAGAACATCACACAATCTTTCACTCTGGCTACGTTTAGTCTCTTTGAGACTGATTCATGTGATTCTATATATCAGTAGTTTATTCTTGACTTGGATTATATGTATCACAACTTATTCTGTTGATGAACAATCGAGTTGTTTCTAGTTTTTGGCTATTATGAATAACACAAACCTTCTTGTAAAATTTTTTCTATAGATGAATACTTTTGATCCTTTTATTTAATTTTATTTATTTATTTTGGTGCTCGTTCTGGGCCTTGAGCTATAGCTGCTGTTTCCTAGCTTTTAGTTTAAGGCTGACACTCTTACTTGAGCTATAGCTCCACTTCCATCTTCTGCTGGTTAATTGGAGATAGGAGTTTCACACACTTTTCCACCTGGGTTGGTTTCAAACTGTGATACTCAGATTTCAGTCTCCTGAGTAGCTCAGGTTATAGGTTTGAACCAAGCAGGTTTTTTAAAAATTCTTTTGGGAAATATAGGAATATAACACAACAGAACAGAGTAGAATAGATTATAAGGTAGGTACATGTTTAGTTTTATAAGGTTCACCCTAAGTGTTTTGCCATCATCATTAATAAACATGAACTGCAGAATTGAAACATCACTACATCCTACCAAAGTTAGCATTTATTTATTCTAGTTCATGACAGTGCTGTCTCCCTAAGCCTTCAATTTGTTGTTCTCTGATTACTTAGGATGTTGAACATATTTCATGTGCTTAATGGTCAGTTACATCTTTTATTACTTTGTTGTTTCATTAATTATGTAAGTTTATTATTGAATAAGTGCCTTATAAATGTTTTCTTCCTATTTGTAGTTTGCTTTTCAGTTACCTTTATGATGTCTTCTGATAGTGATAAAGTGATGTAAATGTGATAAAAATCCTCTTGTCAAGCTTTTCTTTTATGAATAATGCTTTTTGGATGTTAAATCTGTGCTTATTCCAATGCTGTGACTGAAGTTGGGTGAGACAGAAGTCAGTCCTCTGAGCTGCTCCCTCCCAGGAGAGATGTCACAGCTGTACACTTTCTCACAGCCATGCAGAACTTTGTGGGCTTTTTATCTGTGATGTTGTAAGCTACTACTGTTGTCACAGTAGCCACTGAGTTCTGTTTGTTTTGCAGTCCCTGGAGAATGAACTCAGGGTCCTTCCTATATATGCCGGGCAAAGACTCTACCACATGAGCCACACCCTCATTCCTTTTGTTTGTTTTTCTTTCTTGGAACTCAGAGCTTTGTGCAAGAATCTACCACTTGAGCTACAGTCCCAACATTTTTGCTTTAGTTTTTGCTATTTTTAAAAAATAGGGCCTTGTTTTCTGCACAGACCACCCTGTGAGTCACCGTCTTCCTCTGTGCTCTCTGCATAGCTGCAGTGTCAATGTTATGGCACTACATCCAGATTTTATTCATTGAGATGGAATCTGGCAAACTTTTGCCTGGATCAACACAAGTATTGCCTTCTCAGTCTCTGCCTCCAGAGTAGTTATAATTACAGGAATGAACCACATTGGCTTTATTTTGATTTTGAGATAAGATCTTGCTAACTTTGCTTAGGTTGGCCTCAAAGTCCATCCTCTTACACTCTCTCTCTCTCTCTCTCTCTCTCTCTCTCTCCTCTCTCTTTCTCTCTCTCTCTCTCTGTCTCCCTCTCTCCCTCTCTCTCTCTCCCTCTCTCCCTCTCCCTCCCTCTCCCTCCCTCTCTCTCTCTCTCTCTCTCTCTCTCTCTCTCTCTCTCTCTCTCTCTCTCTCTCTCTCTCCTCCCAGTAGCTGAGATTATAGGCAGGCACCTGTAATACTCATAATCTAAGTCTGTTTTTTTCTGAGGCCCCCCAGACCTTAAGGTTGACACTCAGATGGTCATCAGGGCTCCAAGTTTGGGGAGATTGAATGGAGTCTTTTGGGAAGTACCCTAGAAAGCTGGACTTGAATACATGTTCCACATTTTTTGTTTCTGTCTCTCTTGTGTCATCAAGGCTTTTCTTCCTAATCTCACAGAGCTTTGAGGAGAAAACCTGTGTGGAGAAAACCTGATGATTGAAATGAAATGACTCTTCTTACCCTTATCAGTGCAGTCCCAAACTTTGAGTTTGCCAAGGGTGCTGTGATATCTTGACTGGTTTCTAGCATTCTCATAAAGACTTTCTGAGCCATATGTTGTTAAGTTACAGCCTCCTTATTACCAGTGGAAAGTAGTGTCTTGGAACTGTCTTCCTATTCCACTGTCTTGTGATGTCACTCTTGGCCATTATTGTTTGTTGATGTAATAGCAGTTGTCATTCATGTCATTGTTCCCTTTGTAATATGTGTTTTCCCTCCTGGATACTTCTTGTTTTTAAATCAGCTTTATTGCTGAACAATGTATACACAATAAATGATCAACTTAAATTTGATGAGGTTGACATTTTCATACTACCACATCACAATCAATAAGCAGGACTCATCTTTCATCTTCCCCTTTGTAATTCTATTCTCTCCTTCCTTTCTCACCTCAGACAATCATTGATCTGATTTTTAAATTTTTGTCACTATATGTCCTTTTGAATTTCATGTAAGTAGCATCCTATAGTCAATATAATTTTATTTTATTTTATTTTTTTGGTTGGTCGTGGGGCTTGAACTCTGGGCCCTGAGCTCTTCAGCTCAAAGTGAGTGCTCTACCACTTGAGCCACAGAGCTACTTCCGATTTTCTGGTGGTTAATTGGAGATAGGAGTCTCACAGACTTTCCTGACCAGACTGTCTTTGAACTGCTGATTTCAGCCACCTGAGTAGCTAGAATTACAGGTGTGAGCCACTAGCACCCAGCTTAGTCAATATAATTTAGTGATTCACTTTCACTCAGCATAATGATTTTGAATTTCTTATATTTTTTATTGCAAAGATGCTGTACAGAGGGGTTACAGTTACTTGAGTAAGGTAATGAGTACATTTCCTATGGAGCATTATTACCCTGCTCCTTTGTTTTTCCCCTACCATCCCTTCTCTCCTCACCTCCCTAACTCCTCCCTGTCCCACCCCCAAATTGTAAAGTTCATTTTCTACATGGTGTCTTGTACATCTCATTGTTACAGTGGGTCAACCAGTATCCTTGTTTCAGCGTTTTGTTATTTCCCTTTCCCTCCCCAAATTAGAAAAATGTATATACAAGATGCAGGATACTGGAATCAAATACAGTGAAAACAGTGGTTATACCATGGGGGAAGAACCTACAAAAGAAACAAAAAAAAATCACATAGTACGTAAGTACTATAAGAAATACATAAGAAGAAACACTATAAGAAATCATACAGTACATAAGTACTATAAGAAACAAAATCACATAGTATATAAGTACATTAAAAACAATGGCAACAATGATAAAACCTCTTGTGTCCCTATCTTGGGGCTCATTTTGCTTAGCATCATCTTAAATGGTCAACTGTACATACCTTTTGACCTTTTCTGCTTGTCCTAGATGTATACTAGTTATTGCAAGTAAGGGAAATCATGGGACCTATGTTTCTTTGGGCCTGGCTTCCTTCACAATGTAATTTTTCCAAGTCTTTCCATTTCCTAACAAATGGGACAATGTCATTCTTTCTGATGGAGGCATAAAATTCCATTTTGTGTGTGTGTGTGTGTATGTGTATGTGTGTATAAATATATATAAATATACTTATATATGTATATATTTGTATACATATATGTATATATATTTATACACATCACATTTTATTGATCCATTTGTCTACTGAGGGGCATCTGGGTTGGTTCCATATCTTAGCTATGGTGAATAATGCTGAGATAAACATAGTTGTGCTGGTAGCTTTGGTATGGCCTTGTTTGTGATCATTTGGGTAAATGCCCAAAAGTGGGATTGCTGGGTCATAGGGGAGCTCTATGTGGAGTCTTTTGAGGAACCTCCATACTGCTTTCCAAAGTGGTTGAACAAGTTTACACTCCTACCAACAATGCAGTAAGGTTCCCTTCTGTCCACATCCCCTCTAGCATCTATTGTTATTAGAGTTCTTAATTATAGCCATCTCAGTGTTGGGTGGTGGCATCTCAATGTTGTTTTGATTTGCATTTCTTTTATGGCTAGAGAGGTTGAGCATTTCTTCATGTGTCTGTTGGCCATTTTTATTTCCTCTTCAGAGAAGTCTCTCTTTAAGTCTTTAGCCCACTTATTAATCACATGGTTGTTTCTTTGAGGATTTGTTGGTGGGGGGTTTAAGTTTTTGAGTATATTTTAGATACAAGGCCCTTGGTTGTGGACCAATGGAATAGAACTGAAGACGCAGAAATGAACCCACAGACCTGTAGCCACCTAATCTTCGATAAGGGAGCTAAAAAAAAATAGAATGGAAGGAAGACAGCCTCTTCAGTAAATAGTGCTGGCAAAATTGGTTAAACACCTGTAGAAAACTAAAGCTGGATTCTTTTATATCACCCTGCACCAGAATAAACTCCAAATGGATCAAAGACTCTAAGTAAAAGCAGACACCCTGAAACACTACAGGAAGGACTAAGAGAAGCTCTAGGGTTCCTTGGCACAGGCTGAAATTTTCTTAATAAAGACCCAGAAACACAACAAATCAAAGAAGGGTTGGACAAATGAAACTGTAGAGTTTCTTCATGACAAAGGACATAGCTAGCAAGATCAATAGAAAGCCCATGGATTGGGAGAAGATCTTCACTAGCCATGATTTTTAATTTCATCCATGTTGTTTGTTCTTTTTTTGTGGTACTGGGTTTTGAACTCAGGGGCTTATCTCACTTAAACAACACTTGGAACCATTCCTCTAACACTTGGGTCACCTGTTTCTGTTGGCTATTTTTAAGTCTCTTGATTTATGAGTTAGATATATCTGCTTACTAATGTATTACTGATCTTTAGTGCATGCTCTAGATTGTAGGGAGTCTGGGCTATGTTGTTTTCCTTGAAAGATGTCTGGCAGATACTCTTATTACATCACAGAACTATGAATACTACTGTTGTATGGTTCTTCTATGCCTGAAGCAGTTGCCTCTTAATGTCCTATGTGACTTTATAGTTGCTTACTTTAGAAACATGCCAGGTATCTTTTGAACCTCAAAGATATCTAACATTATTACTTAGTAAAATTTTAGCTCACAGATTCTGTCTTCAGTTGGCTTTCTCAGCCCTTACTCTTTTATCAGTTCATTTTAATAAGCTCATTTTTTTTCTTTTTCTTTTTCTTTTTTTTTTTCTAGACCTAGGGCTTGAACTCAGTGTCTGTGTGCTGTCCATGAATATTTTTGCTTAAGGATAGTGCTCTGTTACTTGAGCCACAGCTATACTTTTGGGTTGTTAATTGGAGATAAGAGTCCCTAGGGACTACCCTGACTGGGCTAATTTCAAACTGTCATTCTCACATCTCAGCTTCCTGAATAGCTGGGATTATAGATGTGAGCTACCAGTTCCTGGTTAATAATGTCATTTTTTAAAGCTTATTTTTCTTAAAATTGTGCTCAACTTCACAGATTAAACTCATAGATTCAGCTAATTTAAATGAGTAGATTTAGAAATCTACAGCCCTAAATACTGTAATATTCCAGCCTTCTTAAAGTTCCACATCCTAGAACTCCTTAGTGCCTGATTCTCTATTAACACATCACATGATGTGAAATCAAGTAATTTGCTCTATTTCTGCTTTTATTAGTTTCTTCCCACTTTCCCCATTTTTTCTTCTTACTTGCTTTCTAAGCAAACTATACCTATGGTATTTGAGAGCGCCGAATCCTAACCACTAGACCACCAGGGAGCCTATGGTATTTGAAATGACCTTTAGCTTCATTGATTACAGTGATTACAAATACTAATACCAGTGGAGGGAAAATAAAGATTTTACTACTTAAACTATTACATCATTTGATCATTTGTACTTTAAATTTTAAGGAGAAAAAAATGTAGTTAGGAAAATGTTGATGGCAGTGAAGCTCCAAGGTCACTAAATTGTATCTCTTTTTGCAGGTCATAGCAGCCACCTGGTTGTCCTAAGGAAATCAGTACTCCTCCATTTAGTAGTATTTTGATTTTGGACTAATCTGAACAATTAAGACATTACAGAGTCTTTTAGAATGACTAGATTCCTTTTATAGTACAGTGTGGGTCCTTTCATTTTTTTAAATTCTGTTTATGTTCTTAGCTATGTGTACTGTGCCTCTGTGTTTATCAGTATTCCCTTTACTTTCCTACTTTTCTTTTTTTCCCTCATTCTGGAACACACAGACATCCTTCTACTTTCATGTCATTATTTATGGTTCTTGTATCCCCTGGATTTCACCCCTGCCTCTCGGTTTCCCTGTCGCCTCCACCCCTCTTTTATGGAAGAGCCTACTTCAATGCATACCTACACATGGAGCCTTTTATGCTGGCTGGTCTCTTAATGTGGAGTCTCCTCAGTTCCCTGCACACTGGTGCTTTCCCAGATGTTTCTCCATAGAGGGATTTTGGACTTTTTCTCAGTTTCTTCATAGCCTATTTTTGGATATACTGATGGGTAGTGAACACTTAATTGAATGCTGAATGTGGTTCAGGCTTCATGTGCATGTACTCCTTTCACCCTAATGATACTCAAATAAGGTGGGTTCTAGTCTTGTCTTTATTTTACAGATGAAGAAGCTGGGCAGTTAGAGTTTAGACATCCTGCCCAGGGCAGCAGGAGAGGCCTCTGAGCAGACAGTTCGCCTGGTGTGCTTGCTGTACCCCTGCAGTGAGCTGCCTGCTGTGCTCAAAAGAAGTTGGGATTATAACAAGTGGGCTGTGGTGCTTCTCATCTTATTTGTTTGAATTTAGAATGTGTGTTAACCTTAATATATAGCATTGGACATTCTTTATATTCTTTTCATAATGTTATTAAATGTGTTTTAATACATTTTTAATATATATTTTTATTGTAGAGATACTGTACAGAGGTGTTACAGTTACATGAGTAAGTTAATGGATACGTTTCCTATTGAGCATTGTACCTCTTCCATTTTCAACATAGTGTCTTGTATATCTCATTGTTACAATTGGTCAGCCTCTGAATTCTTGTTTCAGCATTTTGTTATTTCCCTCCCCCTCTCCAAATTAGAAAAATGTATATACAAGATGCAGGGTACTGGAGTCAAATACAGTGAAAACAGGGGTTAACTATGGGGGAAAAACATATAAAACAAACAAAAGAAATCACATAGTACATTATAAGTACTTTAAAAACAACAGCAACAAAGAAAAAACCTTTTGTGTCCCTATCTTAGGGTCCATTTTGCTTAGCACCATCCTATATGGTCATATGTGTATAGCTTTTGACCTTTTTTCTACTTGTTTGGTAAGATTATCCTAGGCGTATACTAATTATTGCAAATAAGGAAAACCATGGACCTGTGTTTCTTTGGGCCTGGCTTACTTCACTTAGTATAATTTTTTCCAAGTCTTTCCATTTCCTAACAAATGGGGCAGTGTCATTCTTTCTGATGGAAGCATAGAATTCCATTGTATATATCTATCTATCTATATCTATCTATCTATATATATCACATTTTCTTGATCCACTCATCTACTGAGGGGCATCTGGGTTTGTTCCATATCTTAGCCTCTTCAGTAAATGGTGCTGGTGAAAACTAAAGTTAGGTCCTTACAAATCACCCTGTACCAGAATCAACTCCAAATGGATCAAAGACCTCGAAATCAAAATAGACACCCTGAAGACACTACAGGAAGTAATAGGGGAATCTCTAGAGCTTCTTGGCACAGGCCCAGATTTTCTTAATAGAGACCCAGAAACACAATAAATCAAAGAAAGGTTGGACAAATGGTATTGCATGAAACTGCAGAGCTTCTGCATGGCAAAGGACATAGCAAGATCAATAGAAAGTCCACAGATTGGGAGATCTTTACTAGTCATACAAAGACAAGAACTCAAAAAATTAACCCCTCCTGGGCTGGGAAGGTAGCTCAGTGGTAGAGTGCTTGCCTTGCATGCATGAGGCCCTGGTTCGATTCCTCAGCACCACATAAGCAAAAAGAAAAAAGCCGGAAGTGGCGCTGTGGCTCAAGTGGTAGAGCACTAGCCTTGAGCTGAAGAGCTGAGAGACAGCGCCCAGGCCCAGAGTTCAGGCCCCAAGACCGGACCCCCCCAAAAAAATTAACCCCTCCAACAACAAATCCTCAAAGAAACAAACACCTGATTAATAAGTGGGCTAAAGACTTAAAGAGAGACTTCTCTGAAGAGGAAATAGGATGGCCAATAGACACATAAAAAAATGCTCAATTTCTCTAGACATAAAAGAAATGCAAATCAAAACAACACTGAGATTCCACTTTACCCCAGTTAGAATGGCTAGAATCAAGAAATCTAATAACAATAGATGCTGGAGGGGATGTGGCCAGAAGGGAACCCTACTGCATTGATGGTGGGAGTGTAAACTTGTTCAACCACTTTGGAAAGCAGTATGGAGGTTCCTCAAAAGACTCCACATAGAGCTCTCCTATGACCCAGCAATCCCACTTTTGGGCATTTACCCAAATGATCACAAACAAGGCCATACTAAAGCTACCAGTGCAACTATGTTTATCTGAGCATTATTCTCCATAGCTAAGATACGTTTAATACATTTTTATAGAGCAGATAAATCTTACTTAGAATATTCTAGCAAATCATTGACATGGCTAACATTGAAAGCTAGTTCCCCTGGAAATTTTGTGAACTTGAAATGTAAAGTTAAAAATGTGTTGTTTGAGAAGTAGATTTTGTCTTGCTGAGACAAAAATATGTTGTTTAGAATTCTCAATTCTCATACATTGATTCATGATAGATAAATGGATGGATGGATGGATGGATGGATGGATGGATGGATGGATGGATGGACGGATGGACGGACGGACGGACGGACAGATGGCTCGACAGATTGATAGATGCTAGTTGTTCCTAGATAGATAGGTAGGTAAACAGACAGACAGACAGATGCTAGTTTTCCCAGAGTCCTGGTTCCTAGGGAAGGTAGGTGTTGCTAATCACATGAACCACCAAGTCTTCACTTAGGAATGGGTTTATGTTTCAGGGTCACTTGAAATCACTATCTGAAAACATTATTTCTGTGGAGAATACATTGCATTAAATAGTAGTTAGGCTGAGCCATAGAGAAACATTTAGCTTACAAATTCAAATACAGTAGTATTGTAAAATTAGGATTAAGAGGATTGTGTGATGTAGTTCACCCATATTCCTTGCTGTGTGGAGCACTGGGGTCAAGTGCTTATGTGGACATACAGTATAGCACCCTGTATGGGATGAATGTGGGAGCTTCTACCCTTCCCTCTTTTTTCCCAGTCTCCGTTCCAGCCACCTGCTTAAGAAGGTTCTTTCACTCCAAACTACTCATTTTCCAGGTGCGCCAGTGAGCTGCATCATGTTCCTATAGGTGTGATCCAACATGGCAGCCTAGATTAAGGAAATCTAGAGACAAAGATTTTTTAGTTGTGTTCTTTCTTTTTTTTCTGTCAAGCCTCTGGAATGTTTATTTACTTCTTTTTCTGCTTTGGTTGCTGTTTACTCTTACTTGGCAGTGTGTATATGTACACATAAAATATAATGTAAGTGCAGAACATTTATTAAAATGCTCAGTAAATCCAATAATTGGCAAAGCAAATGACCAGTGTAACTAAGTTAGGGTAAGACACGGATTCCCTCAGAACTCAGCAGCTCTCTGAGTGTTCCTGCCTCAGCTCTGCTTTCTTCCTGCCTGCAGGTCACCATCATTCTTGTTATTGAAATAATCAATTGCCTTTCCATATAATTTTGTCACCTAATAATGCGTCTCCACACAGTTTAAACTTCTTTTCCATTTTACTAAATGAAATCACCTAATTGTGCCTTTTGTATCTTGTTTCTTTGTTGAACATATTTTAAAGATTCATTCATGTTACTGCATATAGATATAGTTCATTTTTGTTTCCTTGTGGTATTCTATTTTTTTCTAGAACTGCCATAATTAATACCAAAGACAAGGTGGCGTATGCAACTGATGTTAAGTTACTCATAATTCTGGAGCCTCAAAAGTCCAAGGACATTCCCAAATCCAAATCCTAAAGCTCATCCCAGGATAAACCAATGTGTAAGAGACAAGTTTTGTAGATAAAGGCATTATTAAGTGGTCAAAGAATGGAGAAGAGAGAGCTTCTCCTCTTCAAGGACTTGAGGGCTTATAGATATAGGGAAAAAAGGAAATGAATATTTATGTTGTCTATTCTAGAATAAACAGAGATCTTGCAGGAACTTGCATCCCCTCTTGTTTATTCCTTTTATAATCTGATGTTTCTGGTCATGGAATCTGGTAGGTGTTTTTGGTCTTGAAGGGAGAATAGAGACTAGACAAGTGAAGGTCAAGTCAACCCTATATTATAGCTTTGGATGAAACATTTCTCAAATAATCCACATTTCTACATGCAGAGCTGAGTCGCTCATGGCCCAAAGATTAAGACGGCAGAGGATACAGACACAATATGAAGACAGAGATACTAAGCCTTATTATTATCCAGTCACTCATCAGACATCTGCAAGGCCAAGTTAAGAGTTAATATTTTCAGCAAATTTGTCCTTCAAGTCTTTGAAAAATATCATAGGCCACTGTTACTATACTTCATGTAGTAGAGGTGCTTCCTATAGCAAAGTTAGTGGGAAAGTGATAGATTGTGATAGAAAGTGACAGATTGTCAGTTGTACTCCACAATTAGTGATCTTAAAAGTTTCCAAGGGCTGAGATGGTGGCTCAGTGGTAGAGTGCTTGCCTTATATGCATAAGGCCCTAGGTTCGATTCCTCAGCACCACATAAATAGAAAAAGCCAGAAGTGGCGCTGTGGTTCAAGTGGTAGAGTGCTAGCCTTAAGCTGAAGAGCTGAGGGACAGCACCCAAGCCCAGAGTTAAGGCACCATGACTCCCCCCCCCCCAAAAAAAAAAGTTACCCAAGCAAAGCTAAGTGTTTACTTAGACTTTCCTTGGTAACGAAGGTGTCTTTGGCCGGGCGTCAGTTGCTGGTGGCTCATGCCTTTAATCCTAGCTACTCAGGAGGCTGAGATCTGAGGATTGTGGTTCAAAGCCAGCCCGGGCAGGGAAGTCTGTGAGACTCTTTATCTCCAATAAAACACTCAGAAACCGGAAGTGGAGCTGTGGCTCAAGTGGTAGAGTGATCCCCTTGAGCTGAAGAGCACAGGGACAGCACCCAAGCCTAGAGTTCAAGCCCCATGACCGACCAAAAAACCCAAAACAAAACAAAAAAAACAAAAACAAAAAAAACCCCAAAGGTGTCTTTGGAGTTGCTTTCATTTTGAGACTTCGGTTTGCTTGCTAGATGTTATCTTCCTCCTGTGTCTCCTGTGGTGCCTTCTAAGTGTATCTGCATCCTAATCTCTTCTTTTTTATGTTTTTTATTGTAAAAATAGTGTGCAGAGGGGTTACAGTTACATGAGTAAGGTAATGAGTACATTTCTTATCCAGCATTGTTACCTCCTCCTTTGTTTTTCCCTACCATCCCCTCCCTCCCCACCTTTTCAACTCCCCTCCCTCCAAGTTCTAAAGTTCCTTTTCTACATGGTGTCTTGTACATCTCATTGTTACAATGGGTCGACTTGTATCCTTGTTTCAGCATTTTGTTATTTCCCTTCCCCTCCCCAAATTAGAAAAATGTATATACAAGATACAGGGCACTGACATCAAATACAGTGACAACGGGTTATACTGTGGGGGAAGAACATAAAAAAAATCACATAGTGCATTTTAGATACATTAAAAACAATAGCAAAAAAGAAAAAACAAGTTGTGTCCCTATCTTGGGGTTCATTTCACTTAACATCTCTTCTTGTAAGGATGCCAGGCATGTAGGATTAGGGCCGACCTTCTCCTTTGAAGGTCCTATCTCCAAATACAATCACCCTTTGAGACACTGGGAGTTAGAACAGTACATAAGAAATTTAAAGGAAACAGTTCAACTCATAACATCCATTTGTGATTGTACCACAATTTCTCCATTGTGTATTTTCTGAATGTTTTGATTCTTTCCTGCGGTAGACATTATGAACTATGCGAATGTGAACATCCTGTACATGTGTAGTGATAAAAAAAATTCCTGGTTTCTTTAGGCAAGGATGTTTTTTAGGAGTAATTGGTAGGTAACTTTGTGTTTAAAAAAATATTTCATATATTAATGCATCACTATGTTTTCCAAAGTGGTTTTTCCAGAATAAACTCCTTCCAGCAGTATTTGAGAGTGTCTGTTATTTTACGTTTTTCTGATATTTGCTTGGTACCAGATTTTATAATTTAATCCAATAAACTGATATGCACCATTATTGCATTGTGGTTTACATTGTATTTCATTTTTTAGTAAAGAATTTGAGCCTGTCATGGTGGTTCAGGCCTATAATTCTTGGTATTTGAAAAGTCGAGATAGGAGATCACTGTCTGACACCAACCCAGACCAAAAATTTATGAGACTCCATCTCATCAATGGCTGGGTGTGAAAGCATATGCCTGCCCATCCCATCTTGGGAGGAAGCACTATGGCTAGACACAGTGGAACACCCCTGTCACCCCAGCTACACAGGAAAGCAAAACTTGGATCATAGTCATCCAGGCTAGTCCAGATATGAAGTGAGGCCCTATTTTTTTTTAAATAACTCACATTATTTTTAAAAGAAATGTACCCTTTACCCGACTTAAGTAACTGTAACACCTCTGGACATCACCTTTATAATAACAATAAAATTTTTTTAATGAAAAAACATGGTATATATAGAAAGAGCTGGCAGCATGGTTCATGTGATAAAATGCCTACCTAGCAAGCACAAAGCCCTGAGTTCAAAGAATCTGAACAATTTTCTCTTTGTGTATTAGCTATTTGAGTTGTGGTATCTGTTTATCTTTTGCCTATGCTTCTCTTGGATAGTTTAACCTTTTCTTATTGATTTGAAAGAGCTTTTTAAAATAACGGATATAAATTCATTGTTGCTTATCTATATTATAAATGTCTCCTCATACTCTCTAGTTTGTCTATTTTCACTATATATGCTTTTTCTGAAGGTGGTTCTATTTAGTAGAGACTTAACAGGTATCTTTTTCTGAATAGGAGTTCCTAGTTTAAATACATTCAGTGACTGTGTGTAATATGAGGTAGAGCCAGTTTCTTTCCCTGTGGATAGTCAGTTGTTCTAGCTTCATTATTTGAAAAGCCATCCCTGACCACCTGTGATAGTTGTGTCTGTAATTTACACTTCCATTTGCTTCTATTCTGTTATTGATCTGTTTGTCATTCTCCATGAAGTGCAATCCTGATAGGAATCTTGTTGCTTTGCAATAAGTCTAATAAACTGATAGAGTGGTTCCTTGTTCCTCGTTATTGCTCTTCCAGAGTGTTTTGGTTCTTTCTGTTTCCATAAACATTTTAGTTTTGGCCATCAAGCTTTACAACAGACCTCATAGGCTCTTTCTTGGGATTCCTTGGCTCTGTAAGGTCAGTTGGAGAAGAGCTATATCAGTTAGAAAAACACAACAAAAGCAAACAGGGAGCTATTTTAGATGAAAGCAGCTGAATGGGACACCACAACTAAAGGCAATATATGATGGTTTGTAAAGGTTAGGAAAGCAAATGGGGAAATTTTTCTAGGATGGCATATGTATACATGACATTGTTCCTAGGAAGAGTGTAATGATATGACAGCTAGTGCTTGTTAGGTTTTTAAAAAGAGGTAGCCGAGTAAGAACTGCACCAGCACGGGTAGGTTTATTCAGTAGACCTGCTGGGACCAGGCAAGGTTGGCACTCCACGTGCCTGGGAAAGGCCTGGGAATGAGAGAGAGCTGGGAAAGAGAGAGGAAAGAGAGAGAAAAGAGCTTGAGAAGAGCTAGACAAGAGCAGAGAGAGAGGTAAGAACAGAGAGAGCTAGGTAGCAGAGAGAGCTAGAATAGAACAGAGAGAGCAGAGAGAGAGAGCCGAGAGCAGGGAGAGCTAGAAAAGAACAGAGAGAGAGTGAGTGAGAGTCTGGGCCTGGGCTAGCCCTTATCTAGGGTATGGGCGGAGAAAGGTGTGGCCACATCAAGAATTCAGATGTGACCTCAGTGGATGCAGATGTGACCTCTTCCAGGTGTCCCAGTTGCCTAGGTAATGCAGGTACTGGGTGGAGACTTTGCTGCGAGGAGGGTGGAGTCTGCTAGCCATCCAGGAGCGGACCTTACAGTGCTTAAGTCAAAAAGGGGAAGAGAAGAGAAGCAGGCTGAGAAAGTGATAAGGTTGAAATAACTGTTCATGAATCAGTTAATGATTTTTGTATGGATTTAAAATTTAGCAAAGTTAAGTTTTGAAAAACATTGTGTCTCAAGGAATTGTAGAGATCCAGATAATTAGTTATATGCTATCTTAGAGTGCTGCATTAAGCAGACCTGCCATTGAAAGCAATAGTGAAGTATCAGATATTAATTGGTTAGTTAAAAAAAGACAGTAGTGGTCTAGCACAGTCATCTCAGCCTTGGGGAGGCTAGGATCGGGAAGATCACAGTTCTAGGTTAGCCCATTCAGAGACCAATGTGTTGGGAAGCATAAATAAGAGTGTCACGTTTCAGACTGACCTGAGTAAAAGAGAGATGCTATCTCAAAAATAACTAGAAAATAAAAAGATATTGAGTTCAAACCCCCTAAAAATTTTTTTGGAGCCTTTAGATATATAGCTCTGTGGTAAAGCACCTTCTATTATTCCTAGCACTACAAAGGCAAAAAATCAAAACATACTGGATTAGTGAATGTTTATGGACTGGCTCTTCAAGTGAAAATTTTATTTTACATTTGTGTACTTGTATAGATGGGGTTTGAAGTCAGGGTCTTGTGCTTGCTAGGCAGACTCTCTATACTTTACCACACCCTGCCCTTTAATTAACTGGTCAAGTAAGCTGTCATGTTTTTTTTCCTGGAGCTGTTCTCAGACTGTCATCTGCCTGCAGATGGCCTCTCACATAGCTGGGACCACAGGCATGAAACACTATGTCCAGTTTGTTAATTGAAATTGGGTCTCACTCTTTGCCAAACTGGCCTCAAATGATGATCTTGCTCTGTACCTTCTGCGTAGCTGGGATTGTAGGTGTGAGCTGTCATGCTTGGCTTCAGTTTTGTTTGTTTGCTTACTTGCTTGCTTGTTTTTTAAGCTAGAGTGGTGTAGCATAGGCTGGCCTCAAAGTTGTGATACTCCTGCCCTTATAAGTTCTGATATTATAGGTACTGGCTTAAAAAAATTAAATGAGTGGTAGAGTGTTTGCCTTGCATGTATAAGGCCCTGAGTTCAATTCCTCAGCACCATAGAAGCAGAAAAAAAGCTGGAAGTGGCACTGTGGCTCAAGTGGTAGAGCGCTAGCCTTGAACTAAAGAGCTAAGGGACCATGCCTAGGCCCAGAGTTCAGACCCCATGACCGACCCTCCCCCCTCAAAAAAAATTAATAAGCATTTTGTGCCAATTGTTGATTTCTAGGGATATTTTAAAGCAACTCTTGAGAGTTCTTCTTTCATAGCACATTGTGAGTAGTCATTTATAGGAGCTCTACTACACTTAGTCTAGTTCTATAAAACTAAGCTATGTGTGTGTGTGTGTGTGTGTGTGTGTGTGTGTGTGTGTGTGTGTGTGTGTGTGTGTGTGTGTGTGTGTGTGTGTGTGTGTGTGTGTACACATGGGGACATGTGTGTATGCTACTGTGGCTAGAACTTGGGCCTTATGCTTGCTAGGCAGGTGCTCTACCACTAAGCTACATCCAGCCTAGGAGCAGCATTTCTGGTGCTTGAATACACTAATGTTTATATCTTCCTCGGTGTATGAGGATGATTGCAAAGGTGCATATGGACTTCAGTGATTCTGTGAGTTCTGCCATTAATTGATAAACTTCCAGTTATTGACTCTTCTTTGCATGATTCTTCTTCTCCTATATATTAATACAAAATTTCTCAGCAAAAGCAATTTGTAAAGTAACATGCCTAATTGTAATAAAACTTCTTCTAATAGCAAAGGGAAGAGCTGAACTTCTGAAGATCAATCTTCGTGAGGTCGAATTGGATCCTGATATTCAACTGGAAGATATAGCAGAGAAGATTGAAGGCTATTCTGGGGCGGACATAACTAATGTCTGCAGGTAATTTTTAGTGACCCATGATCTTGGCATTATCTGTAGATTTTGCAGGGCACTGATAATTAGGCAGAGTAGTTCACCCTTAAGCCAGAAAGCAGCTACCCATTTCTTTTTTTTAATTTTTAATTTTTTTTACTGTGAAAATACCGTACAGAGGGGTTACAATTACATGGGCAAGGTAATGAAGTACATTTCTTATCAAGCATTGTTGCCTCCTTTGTTTTTTCCCTACTATCCCTTCCCATCTCCCACTCCCACCCCCAAACCCCCCCTACACTCCCGGCCAAAGTTGTAAAGTTCGTTTTTCGACATAACGTCTTGTACATCTCATTGTTCTAATGGGTCCACCTGTATCCCTATTTAAACAATTTGTTTTTTCCCTTCCCCTCCACAAATTATACCAACATCAAATACAGTGAAAACATGGGTTATACCGTGGGGGAGGGACATACAAAGCAACAAAGAAATCATCTTATAAATATGTTAGAAACAATTACAAGAAAGAAAAAACATCTCATTTGTGAAATGTTTTTCATTTTCTGTATAACTTTTTACTGATCATGGCTAGATAAATAATTACATAACATTATTTGAGATAAGGTCCTGCTGTGTCAGCCAGCTGGCCTGAAACTCATAGTTCTGCCTCAGTCTTCCAAGTACAGCAGTTATAGTGGACAGCTCACATATTACCCTCACATATGTATTTATTTCTTATTTCTCAGAAACAGTTGTGTTTGATTTGATAATAATAACTGGATAATCTGTGGTTAATTTAACTTCAGATTTGTGCCTAGGTACAGCAGTATAAAGACTATCATTTAATTTTATTTGGTCTTATTTGATCACACGCACACGAAGGTAATTGATCAGCTTAATCTAGGAAAGAAACACATATAGACACCTTTTAAGATTCCCATTGCAGTTTAGCGACATTGTAAGTTTTAGATAATTCACATAATTCAATAAAGAGGATTTTTAAATTTTATTTTCCTAACTAAAATTGATCCCAGCAGTCTTTCTTTAAAGCCTTAGAATGCTTTACTCATTTCTTCTGCAAGTTTTTTGTTATATGTGCATCTAAGGTTAGTGACACTCAGTAAGCTCACAAAAGTTTATACTATTACTATAGTAAAACACCTGCAAATTTAAGGTTTTGATTGGTTTGTCCTTCTTAGTAGTTTTTGTGGGAATGTGAATCTTCTATTTCTTTAAAGCCTTCATATTTATTTATAATTGTTACACTAGGACTGTAAATTAAACCAGGAGAAGCCTGAGTTTATACCTTTAGTTGTCACAAATACTCCCTGTAGGAAGTTCCATGTCTGCTCTGTGGATATATCCCTGTTGCAGAGAAAGGAGTTCCTGGGTTTTCTCTCTTACATGATGCTATAGAGACATCCTGGTATTTGATTTAAGTTATCTTAGTGTTAGTAATTTATACATTTCCAAGTATGCAATTCAGTATTTCAAAACTTGACTTCAGTTTCTAAACTACTTGGTTATTTTGAGGTACAGGTATAGAAGATTCAGTACTATCCAAGTTCAACTTAGATTGTTATGGTTCATTAATGTTTTAAGTCCCTCTTTTAAACTTTGCTGAAACCTCAGGATGTCTCTGAAGTGGAAAATTCTCCCATCTAAAATAATTTTTGAATATTTTCTCATAACTTTGTGACATCAAAAGTGCTGGAAATACCTGTCACGGTTGCTGTTGACTGCTTTTGGTATGTTCCCAGGGATGCTTCTTTAATGGCAATGAGGCGGCGCATCAATGGCTTAAGTCCAGAGGAGATCCGTGCACTTTCTAAGGAGGAACTCCAGATGCCTGTTACCAAAGGAGACTTTGAGTTGGCTCTAAAGAAAATCGCTAAGTCTGTCTCTGCTGCAGACTTGGAGAAGTATGAAAAGTGGATGGTTGAATTTGGATCTGCTTGAGTTTTTGTCATCTCTTCCATTTCTGGTATTTTTGTTTATAAAATATGGGAAAATTCCTGAATTTTTTAAAAAACAGGTTTGCAATTTTCATTGGAGAGATTTTCACTTAGGGGCCAAAAAGAAAGTACAACTACAAAGATACTAAACCTAGTTGAGAAATATGAAGAGCTTAAATAGAAAGCCTGGTCTCCTCTTTTCCCTGGCTTTGTGCTGATACTTTGTGTCCTCACGTGCTAATATTATACACCCAGTGTATCGGGGATGCCAAGGAAAATAGCAACTCCTATTCCAGGAACTTGTTTACAGAAGATTTATAATGATCTCCTTTTCTCACTTGCATTGGTTTATTTTTGTTTTGTTTTTCAGTTTTTCTTGCTCTGTAAACATGAGGGATGTACACAACAAACATATACACACTCTGGCTTCTAGCAGCAAGACTTAGTTTGTATCAAATTCATGAATTGTCAATAAGAAGGAGAAGGACAGGAAACAGGGAATTTTCCAATTAAACCTGTAGTATACACCTCTGACCTACTGGTAGAGTCTAACAGAGGTTCTCATGTGTTACTCTTCCCTCCCCCTAGTCTTTCCATTAGGTATTTGGTACTGCTACACTGAGAAATACCCCATGCTTGTAGTTTGTTCAGTACTTTGCAGGTTGTTTCTCTGGTCTCTAGTGAATTTTGCTGGTGCTTATATTTTCACACTGGAAAGGTGAGAAGCATATTATATTAGAGGTGCTTCTTCATTCTAGACTTCGAAGGTTGTTTTAACTTTTCAGGTTATTTGTACTTTTCTTTCAGTATGTTCAAGGACACATGACTATTATCTTTTCTCAGCTTCAACTTTTCTATTTGATTTTTGTTGAATTTGATTTTTGTATTTAGGAGAAACACTCTGGCATTCTAAACAGGCCCAGTGTCTATGGGTGATGCAAAACAAACAAAATCTTTATGATTTTCCAGGCAAGTCAACATCATACATAATGAAGGATGTTTGCTTGAAAAATTTTAAAATCTTCTTTGTAAGTTAAAAACATGTACCAACAGCAGGACTAAGATAGAAATGTGACATACTCATTCAACTCAGCAGGAATTTCATAATAAAAAGGATCAGGCAAAGGTAGATGGCTATCACAGCAGAGCATTCTGCTGATGGTGCTTTTTAGTTAATGACATTTACTCTTTTTTAGGTTATCAGACAAACTGTGCTATAGTGGTCAAACTTTTAAAAATCTATATTTGGTGATCTTGTGAATTCTCTATTTGGGATAGCACCCAGTGATTGAAAACTGCTATGTGGGTTTAGGAGTGCACATGTGTATATGTACATGTGTACATGCATACAACATATATTTAACAGACACCAAAAAAACTCAGTCTCTTAAGACATTTAATTTTTTTCCTAGTAAGATCTATAAATACTTTTTTTCCAGATAACGTATTAGCTTATTTAAATATATAATATATTACATAATATATTATATATATTGAACTTCGCTATGTAACTGATGAATATAAATTGTCCTTTTAACTCTGAGATATAGGTAACTCTGAGATATAAAACTTCAAATCATAAGACATTGCAATTTTATTGTAATTAGGTTAATTCATCTAAAAGTTGAAATGATTATGGTTTCTTCTTCTTATCTTTTTATTTAGGTTGATATGAGGGGGGTCTCACTATGTTGCCCAGGCCAGTCTTGAATTCCTGGGCTCAAGTGATATTTCTGCCTCAGTCTCCTGAGTAGTTAGGGCTATAGATATGTGCCATCATGCCTAGCAGCTTCATTAATGGACTTTTCTAAATGGAGAAATAAGTCTGATAGGCTGAGGCAGGAGGATCATGAATTTAAGGCCAACCTGGGCAAAATAGTGAACTCCTGTCCCATAAAAAATAAAGAAATGAACCACTAAAATTATCTTGCAAACTATTACTACCCAATAGTATATCTATTTTTTCTTCTAAATTCTTAGGAACAATCATTAAAATGTCAATGTTGTGATTATTAAGCCACAATGGGACTCTGTACCATTTTCATTGGTATATAGACATCTTTTGGGTTTTATTGTATTTATCTTTGCATGCACTGGACTTTTTCCTAAATTTTTCATGGCTAATGACATCGTGTGATTTTTTTTTTTTTTTTTTGCTAGTCCTGGGGCTTGAACTCAGGGCCTGGGCACTGTCGCTGAGCTGCTTTTTCTCAAGGGTAGTACTCTACTACTTGAGCCATAGTGCCACTTCAAGCTTTTTCTGCTTGTATGGCACTGAGGAATCAAACCCAGGGCTTCATGCAAGCGAGGCAAGCACTACTACTAAGCCACATTCCCGGCCCTCATTGTGGTTCATTATTACAAGTTAAGCAGTATTTGAGACTTACATTCCTGGAAGCTTATCTTTACTGATGTGTTTTTATTTCTTTCCTTTCTTACTTTGGTCTATCTGTGGATGATAAAGGTTTGTATTTTAAACCCTTTAAAGCATCTTGAAAGAGGTCCCTTCAGGTTCACGCCAACCTTTAATGAACAGTGGGTGTGTATGTATGCATGTGTTTGGATGTGTATGTATATGTGTGTATTCATACTCTTATCACTTAAAACTGTGTTTCCTTACTCAGAAGGAAATAGAATTGTTTTGTTTTGTTTCTCTGTTACAATAGCAGATACTTTTTTGAAACAACTATTTTATTCCTTTAATTCCTCTGAAAACATGAGTATTTGGGTATCTAGCACAGTGATAAACCAGCTCTTTATAGGAGGCTGTCAATAGCAGTTCAGTCATTGCACAATGACTGAATGTACTTGATGGATAAAATGTACAGGCTTTGACACCTGTCCCTCCAAATACCAAGACACATGCTATGGGCTAGGACTTCATTTCAGTTCCCAGGATTGTGATTCTACTGATGTGGTATTTGGCCCTAAATATCTCAAAAAAGGGGGGGTGCTGAAATCATTACTCAAAAAGTAAATAGGCAGGTATCTAGAAAATCTAATATGAATAGGCCATATAGCCATCTAGATACATCAGAGGAAATCTGTATGCAGGTCTAATTTATAGTATCCTTGTCACTCTTTCACATTGTTGTCTGTAGCTTTAACTCTGTTAGACATTGAGAAGATTATTTGTTTCAATTTGAAGGCTTTACACAGTCTACTTTCACTTGATTTTCTTCCTTGGGAGTAAGTTTCTATATATGCTGCTGAATCTGTAAGTGATCCTAAAACATTAACCAGTTGACAAACATCATTATTGAGGTCTCATTCTTCCTGTATTTAAAGAGGTAGCTCCTGTTATATGAGTAGCCTTGACACCTTCAGTATTGTGTTACTGTCTTTCTTTAGTAGTAGATGTCTTTTTCCTTTCAGCTTACTAAAAATAGATGACTTCAGAATATAGAATGTGTGTTAGCACTTTCACAAAAAAGTCACTTATATGAGGAAAAAATCATGATTTTAAAAAATCTGTTCTGTTTTTTAACTGTTTTAATTGCATAATATTTTATACATACATTTCATTTGTGATGCACATAATATTTATGTGAATCTAAGAATCTGTCAAAATAGCAAAACATAGGAAAAAGTTGGAGGACATGTTAGTGGGAGATAGATATTGAAACCTCAGATAGTTTACTTTCATCTTCACTAATTATTTTTGCAGGAAGCTAAAAACTGTTGTAATTACTTAAGTTTACTTATTTATACTTTAAAATTAGACTTTTCATACTAATTTATTTATTTTTGGAAATTTGTTTTTAATATTGTTTCTTAATATGGAAACTGTGTGAGTATTTAAAAAGTTAAATCTGTACCATCATAGATGTTTTTACACATTCACTTCATTAATAATAATTCTTATTTTTTATTAGTTTTTTTTGGGGGGGTGCTCTGGACAATATTAGGTTTGACGGTATTTCTAAAGTTCAGGTGAATTGTTAATAAAACCAGGAAAATATTAAAGTAATATTATAAAATTATTTGTTTTATTTTTCTCATTTTTTGAGAAAATAAAAATAAAACATGGCAATTGCTTTGTCACTAGCAGTGTGTAGGACTGGCACATTTGGTCCCACAGATAGGGAATGTGTGTTGAGAAGGTTCTCTCATGTAATCAGGCCTTCATTGGATTTATATTTAAAACCATAAAATGCACTTTTACTTTTCACTCTCAGAAGTGACTAAATATTGACCTTTGGAAAAACCCAAGCCTTTGCACATGTTAATCCTTAGTCTACCTCAGTTACTCATGCTTAGTTTTAGGCAGGAAGGAACTGGATTAAATTCAGCTTGTCATCTCTGCAGATTTGTTTCTTTCCTTGTTATTCTTCCTCCTCTTGGCTCAGTTTTTTTTTTTTTTTACTTAAACTTGAATGCTTTAAAAAAAGATATTTGCCATTCTTGGTCTGGCAAAGCCACATATTCTGGATGAAGCCTCTGTGAAGTGTACCAAACCCTTTACCCTCTGTGATCTCCAGCTTCATTATTTAGATGTGACTCATTCTGAACAGCACATTGCAGCAAAACACACAGCCTACTGTTTTCTCGAACCTTTCTAAATATGAACCACTGTGGTAACATTGTGTGCTTATTCTCTAAAAACCTAAGTACTTGAGGAGAACACAAAGAAGTAGGTAGATGTCTGTTCCTATGGTGGCAGACCAGGAGTTGTCTTCAGTGGACACTACTGTGGGCACAGGGTCCAGTGAGAAGACACAGTGTGATGGCTTGTGTGTCATTGTGAGTTTTGTTCCAGTGTTTGTGTCCCAGTATTTAAACATATAATGTAAAGAAAAAGGTGTTTCTAATTGTATTTATTTAAATATGTTTTCCCTCAAACTTTGTGCTGTTTCACTAGACCTGACTTAGTGGGGTCTGTGTGCAAATTGTAATTTAGTAATGAGTTTCTAGAGGGCTGATTGTCAGGGTTTTCATTTTTAACATCTTTTCACTGACACACCTCTTGCCACAGTGGGAATGACAAACCTCTTCCTAGTAGGGCATAATTTTCCCTAGATTTTTTTTCCTAAAATTACATATTGTAAACTTGATATTTTGTGTTTGCTATGCATTGTACTACTGATTTCAAAAGAGGTAAGATATATAGTGTTTCAGTTCTGTTTTAATAAATATACTCACGTTGTAGCACTATTTCAAAAGAGATGAGTATGGTGAACTTTCCAGATGACTGAGTAGCTTAGACCATCTCCCCAAAGAACCTTTTTTAAATGAATACACTTCATTATTAGAGCATTTTAGGGTTATAGAAAGCTTGAGAAGAAACTACAAAGCTCCCATATAGTCCCTCAGCAGCACCCTCAGTTTTTCCTTTTGTTAATGCATTAGTGTGCCACATTTGTTATACAGGAGAAACTAGTATGATCCTCATTATTACTAAAGTCCATAGTTTACATTAGGCATCACTCCATGGTGTACAGTATTACGAGTTTTGATCAGAGCATGATATCATGTATCTAGCATTATAGAATAATACAGAATAACTTCACTGCTTTGAAATCCCTATGTTCCACCTGTATGTCTCCCCAGCCCTTGGCATCCTCCAGTCCTTTTCTTCCCACGGTTTTGTCTTTTCCAGAATGTCATACCATTGGAATCTCAGAGTAGTGGCATTTCCAGACTGATGTCAGTATACATGAAATAAATATGCATTTAAGATTCCTCTGTGTCTACCTGTGACTTGATAGCTCATTTCTTTTTTTTTTTAGCACTAATACCAGTTTTCAGAATATTTATCCACTCACTTACTGAAGGATGTTTTAGTTGCTTCTACGATTTAACAATTATAATAAAGCTGCCATAAACATTCATGCCCAGGATTTTGTGTGTCCATAAGTTCTCAACTCACTTGAGTAAATGCTCCCTAAATGTGACTCCTGAAGCACATGGCAATTGTATTTTTTGCTTTTATGAGAAGCTATCTTCCAGCGTGGCTGTGCCATTTTGCATACCAGCAGAGTTCCTATCCACCCTGTCTTCACCAGCATTTGGTCTGCCTATGCTTTGGATTTTGCCATTCCAACAGATATATACCGTGTCTTGTTTTAATTTGTACTCCCATAATGGCAAGAGGTATTGAGAATTTGTGTAAATTATTAAATTCTTTGTGATTGAAATCATACTAAGTTGTACCACACTTGTGCCCTAACTTCGTGAACTAGAGAATTTAAATGTCTCCCTTTTCCTATAATTCAGTTGTTAAGATCACTTGTCATTCGATTAGTCCCCAGGATTTGATGTGTCCTTCTCTAACATCAGGCCTATACTCCCCCTTCCACTTTCAGACTCCCGTACCCCTGAAATGGTTACAAAGTTGGTACGAATCATGGAAAGTACGTATAGCCCTGGGGATGAGGAGAGCGGTTCTGTCCTTTGAGCTCTAGTGGTTGTGTCATTTCCTGGAGCATCTGTGGTCTTTGAACTTTCCCTTTGGTTCCCAGAAGTGTTCTAGATAGATCAAGTGTGAACTCAGTGTTTACATATAATTATGTTGCCATGCATTTGGGTGACATTGACAGGCACAAAGCACTTGACACAGTTCTGTGGCTGTGCTTTTTTCTTCCTGTGACCATGAGTGAGGTTTTGATCCCTTGAAGCATATAAAGGAAAAGAAGCTGGGTGAAGTGGCTTAAGCCTATATAATCCTACCTACTTGGGAGGCAGACGTGGTGAGGAGGGGATTGTGGTTCAAAGCCAGTGTGGACCAAAAAAATAAAATAAAAGCTCACAGGATTCCATTTCAACCATTGTCTGGACATTATGGTATTCTTGTCATCCCCAAAACATAGGAAAGCACAAATAGGATTATAGTCCATGCAAGTCTGGGCATTAAATAAGACCCCTTATTGACAACCAACACAGAAAGGGCTGATGGTGTGGCTTGATTGACAGTCCCTGCTAGCCAAGTACAGGATCCTGAGTTCAATCTGTATTACTGCCAGAAAGGAAAAGGAAGAGGTAAGTGGGACAAAAAAGAGGAGAGACCCTTGTGGTTAGAATTTCCCTGCTCTCTTGCTAGTCTTTCCTGCATTCTCCAGCAGACCTAGCCAGTGCTGCCTGAGGATGTGACATGGTTTCTGGTAGCCCAGTGTTGGGAGGTATGTCCAGAGAAGCCAGGACATCAGACAAACTGAGGGAAGAAGGAAGCTTTCGGGCCTTTCCGTTTCATGCTAATGGAAAAGGCCGAGGGTCAGGGGGACCCAAATCCCATTTGCCTGCTACCCTCCCTCTCTCCTGACTCCGTAGCACAACACACTGCACCTGGCCAGGCCAAGTCAGGGATTCCCCTGCATCCTTTTCAGGTTCACTCAGGTAAGAAAGGAGTCAAAAGAGGAACTGTATATAGCCATAGTTACTTTATTCTACCGATAGCCAGGTAAGGTTGATAGCTAACACTTCTCTAATTTTTTTAAATTTAATATTTTTATTGTGAAAATACTGTACAGAGGGGGTACAATTACATGGGCAAGAGTACATTTCTTACCAAGCATTGTAGCCTCCTCCTTTGTTTCCCTTTCCCATCCCTCCAATCTTCTCTAATTTTTATCTTTACTAATTGTATCTTTAAGACTTCCAGGCAAGTTTTCCTATGCAGCATCAAGCTCTCAAATCAAGAGCAAGTGACAGCTTTCAGGTGAAGAGCTGAACCCAAGGATACTTAAAAATACGTATCTAAGGTCATATTCCAACCTAAGAACCTTTATTTCTTATCCTGAAGAATGCTGCCAATAAGACTTAAATAGTCAAAATCTGTTCTAGACCTTGTAAAAAGAGCATGGAATAGGTTGTGCATCCTATGTCCAGCATTCTGGAGACTAGACTTGTTTAGCATTGGTCATTTTAAAAATATTTGCATAAATGAGATATCTTGGGGATTGGGACCAAAGTCCAAACCAAAAAACATTTGTATCTCACACGTCTTGTTCACATGGTCTTGAGGAATATTACACAATATTTTTAGTGCCCTTGCATTTCGACTGACCTATCACAAGGCCAGTTTTGGAGGTTCCCATTTGTGGCACTTTGTCAGCACTACAAAATTTTGGAGCATTTGGAGTTTTTGGATTAAGGATGCCCCCTCTGTACCAATAGACTATTTGCCTAAGTTGATAAGAAGTAGAAGATATTGGCATCAAAGGGTTGGGATTAACATTTAACAATATAGGCAGTATACTTTTATTGATCATTAAATTTCTACCTCAGCCTGAAGATAAATTTACTATGATTCTTTTTCTGAAGCAGAGGAAATCAGTTGAAGAGGGACTTGACTAGGTGCATGGCTCATAAGAGTGGGAGAAGGTTGAACCCAGCTCACTTCCAGAAACCATTTCTTTACCACTTTCAAGATTGCTGTCCATGAAATTTAAAAACACAAAGTTTTTAATTCTGGGCTGGGAAGGTAGCTCAGTGGTAGAGTGCTTGCCTTGCATGCATGAGGCCCTGGGTTTGATTCCTCAGCACCACATAAGCAAAAAAGAAAAAAAGCCAGACGTGGCACTGTGGCTCAAGTGGTAGAGCGCTAGCCTTGAGCTGAAGAGCTGATGGACAGCACCCAGGCCCAGAGTTCAGGCCCCACGACTGAACCCCCCACCCCCCCAAAAAAGTTTTTAATTCTTTGAAGTCAAAAGTTGCATTTACCTCTCTCTTGAAGTTCTTAGCCACCCTGATCTTCCTCTACCTTCAGTGCCTTTGTAGGCACTTGGGAAGACCACCATGGTATGTATGTATGCTCTGTTAGCTTTTACATTAGTACTGACAGAAAAAAAATGAGGTATCCTGTGCCATGAAATTTAAATTGGAGTTATTCCTGCCATTTGATCTAGGAGAGCACACATCTATGTCTGTATTTCAGGACAACGCTTTTAGGAAATGAACTACTTGTTCTAAGAGTATTCATGAATTATATTTAGGTAGCATTCCATATATATATACCAGCTAACACAACATGGAGCTCAACAGTTACTTCTACGATTTCCAATGCTGTGCCGTTGCCTAGATGCCACCCCAAGGTTCTCTACTGTATGTATAGCTTGTCATCAGTTCCAAGGCTGTAATGGAAGCAGCACCCCAGAGCTGACTTTACTTCTCAAGGCCACAAAATGTCTTTCAATTAGCACATATTAAATCATTTTTAATAAATAATCATTGGATTACTACTGTAGTCCATAACATAAATCTTAAACTATAGTGTTAGTACTTACTATGCAATTAGGGATGGATAAATTGTGTGTCATTTGGGGGCTGTCCAATACCTCAAGCTATTTTTTAAACATTTTGAAATATATTTTGCAACACTTCTCAACCATACTCTACAAAACATTTCCTCTAATTTTTAAACCCTGGTGTATTTTAGGGAAATTTAATCCATATGTTTCTGATTCATTTGCACTAAACTCATCAAAGTTGTTTTTTAAGAACAATTTGGTTTCCAAGAAGTTCTAGGAACCTTTCTTGTGAATTCTGTTAGCTTTTAAAAGTCTTTTCTCTCAGTCAAAACATTTTTCCCCAAGATAAATAAACATGGGTGAAATGTGTTTAGTTCAGTTTACAATACAGAGCCCGTATTTCAACATTATGTTAACCCTCAGTTTAAGATAATAAATGATCAACTTTTACTGAGAACTTGGTTTATTTGTTCCCCTTCACAGTAGGTATCAGCAAAGGGCGTGCAATAACTGTGCCCTTCGAAAAACTTGAGCATGGACGCCAACCTGTTCTCAAATTCAGGGGTGAGTGAATGAAATGCATCAAACTAAACTAGCTCCTCTGTTAGTGCGTTTTGAGACACACACACACACACACACACACACACACACACACACACACACACACACACACACACACACACACACACACACACACACACACACACACACACACACACACACACACACACACACACACACACACACACACACACACACTTTTATCCTGAAGAATGCTTTTTTGTTTTCACCTGTATAGGTAGGTGAGTATCCTTTATCTGAAATCTGAAATGCTTTGGTCCAGAAGTGTTTCAGACTTTCGAGTTCTTTGGACTTTAAAATCTTTTCTTTGCTAAATTTTGCCAGTTAACCATATCCCTGATCTGAAAATCCAAATTCCAAGATGCTTCAAAATCTGTAACTTTTAGAGCATTGTGTCAATGCTGAAGGCATTTCAAATTTTGTATTTTCATTGTATTGGGCATACTTAATGTGTTTTGAGGAACTTTAAAAAGAAATTGTTATATTGTAGAGTGAATGAATAATTGTGAGGTTAGTATTACCATCTATTTTTAGAAATGTTTGTCGGTGGGAATTTAGTCCACCAGGTTTTCTTTGCCTAGTCGAGGTTTTTGAGAACAGCTTTTTGTTTAGCTCTAATTGAACAGGTTAGTTATATAAATTGTTTTTTTTTTTTTAAGTAAGATTATTGCAGCGAAGATGACAGGAAACATGCTCATTACTAATTGGACAGAATGTCATAAGCCACAAACCAACAAAAACAACAAGTTTGCTCAAGGTAACTAGAATCTACACTTGAATATGTAAGAGAAACATGCCATTTTTATTAGTTCTCAGGGAATTGTGTGAAATAACATTTACTGATCACAAGTATTAACCTTCGGTTCCTACTTTTGACTTAATTTTTCCCCTCTATTTTTAAATAAAAATAACTTTGTGTACTTTTCAAAGAGTATATATGTCTTCTATATTTCATTTGTGCCATTAATGGGCCCAATATTTTAGGGAAAAGTTGATAAAAATTTACTGTCTTCAAGCCAGAAATGCAAAATGTCCTACATTAGGGCTTTGACCTTTTACTTTATATTTTTCTATGTGATGATGTTTTATTTTATAAAAGAAATATAAAACAACAAAAATTAAAATACAAAAGGATAAGGAATTATAAAATCTGTAAGGCTGTGAAAGGAGTGTTTGTAGAAATCAAATCAAGGACCACTCAATGCTTTTGTCCCATGCCTTCATCTAGGAATCAGTCATAGCATTTGACACCCTTTCATTCTATCCATGGGCCAGGATATGTTCATCTTTATCACTAATCTATGACAAGAGCCTCCTTCTCAAAGCTGTGACAATGATACATGAGCTTCAGTCAGGAATGTTGGTGCACACTTACAGTTTTAACACTCAGGAAGAGGAGAGAGGAGGATAAAATTCAAGGCTAGTGTGGGCAATGTAGTGAGTTCTAGACAAAATTGAGTTACATAGTAAGACCTTATCTCAAAAAACGAAGTCTGGGAATGTGGCTCTGTGGCAGTGTGTCTGTCTCACATAAACAAGGTTCTGGGTTTGATACCTGTGCCTACAGCAACAACAAAACTTCTAATTGAGTGGCTCAAGTTGGAAGAGCGCCTGCCTAGGAAGTGAGAGGCCTTGAGTTTGAATTTTGTTATTCTCCCAAGTAAAAATAATGAATGCTGTAGTTGTTAGTTTACCACAACTGCTTTTAGTTTACAAAATATAATTGACAGTACTTGTATATATTTTATGGAAAATATATTTTTATGAAGACATGCACAAAATACAGAAATTTTAAAGACTAAATTTTTTTGTACAAATTCTTCCAAAAAATTGTGAATAATATTTGTAGTGAGAGCTATGAAGTTAAATGCTTCTTTTTCTTTGGCACTGGAGTAACAATTTAGGGAGTCATTTAGTTTATTTCAGTGCTTAACTTCAATGTTTATTATAGCCAAAAGTTACTTAATGAAGTGTATAGGTCCAAGTAGAAAGAAATTATTGGCTGCAATTATGAGTTTCATTTTCTTTAAGTCATTTCGTTGTGTTGGGAGCATTCAGAATCCTGTCTACTGACCATTTTGAAATATTCAGTTAATTGTTGCTAGCAGTAATTACTATAGAACATTACAAGTAATTATCGAATCTAACTCCATGTTTGCACCCCTTAACCGCTGGTTCTCACTGGTTCTCCATCCCTCTCTCTTCCCCCCCGCCCCAGGCTCTGGTAAGCACTATTTTATTTTCTATTTATATGAGATCAAATTTTTAATGAGCTTCATTTTTAATCATACCCACTAATTATGCAGAAGTTTTTGTTTAGCTTTGTCTTTTAAATTTGCATTTTTCCTTGATGTCAGTCCTTGTGAATTCATTTGAAGTTTGCCCTTTATATTAACAGTTCAAAAATCTTCCTTTGGAAGACTTTTAAACAAATGAGAAAATTGTTTTAAGTCAAAGTTGCACATATTAGTTTTTAATAAGAAACTCAGTGTTTTGGGCACCAAGATCATGCAACAATGGAAACATTTCTCAATATCACTTTTCTCCATGTAACAAATTTCGTTCAACAAGCCATTTCCTCATACATCTTTTAAAAGAGTGAAGTGGTGGATAATTGACAGTAAACATTTTGTTCAAGTGGTAGAGTGCTAGTAGCTTTGAATGAAATTGCTCAGGGATAGCACCTAGGCACTGAATTCAAGCCCCAGTGCCAGCGCTTGCACGTACACACACACACACACACACACACACACACACACACACACACACACACACACACACACACACACACACACACACACACACACACACACACACACACACACACACACACACACACACACACACACACACACACACACACACACACACCAAACAAAATCAGAATCATTTAAGGGAAGACCAAGAGTGGAGTAGAGAACCTCAGTTACACAGGCAAATGGTTAAGGTATGGAAGTCAGATTGGAAGTAATTGCTGAGGAAGGGGATCTGAATTCTGAAAGGAAAGGAATCCTCATGTACTCTACTATGACTGGTAAAGAAGATTGGAAGGACTACAAACATTTGTTCTTGCCTAAACTGTGCCTTGTTTGGCCAAAGCATTCTTTCTACATTTTGTCTATGATGTTGAGGGAACTTGGACTCTGGAATCAGAAACATGGATACTAGCCCCAGCTCCACTACTTCCAAGTGATGGAGCTTAGCCTCTGTCCAGTGTTGTCTCACCTTATGATGGAGATGGCAATGACTTTTCTAGTAGTCCCATTGGGGGAGATTCAGCAAGGTCCTGAAGCTGAAGTGCTTATCAGCTTCTGGTGCCAGCAGAAGCCCTTGATAAGTCAGCTGCAATTATGTGCTAGCACTGGCCGAACCAGGCTTCTTGTTAGACATTAAGGAATGTCTCCAGTCTTTCAGCTGCTGATTTGCCATAGGGAGAGTCAATCCTCTAACCCTCTGCAGAGCTAGCTAGCTCTAGCACGTCACTTGTTAGCTATTTTCTAGATGCCCCTCTGGCACTACCTCAGAAACAAAGAGGTACAGTGATGGTCACTACTCCTGACCCAGGCAAGGCTGGCTTCCCATTAGTGAGCCATTTTTGTCTGAAGAAGTAGAAGACTTATGTTAGCTGTGCTACAATTAGGGACCACTCTCTTCTCTGGGCCTGACTAAACCCTGAAACGTGTAGTGTTAGAGAAATGATAGGACATTAAGAAGTAGACAAAAATGTGCAGTACCTCATCCTTGTTTAACAAATGCAGCCCAAGCAATGTCCAGGCTATACTTCAGCACTCTCAACAGTGTGATCTCAAGGGAGATCAGTCTGCCCTGCTTTCAACAGAAACAGAAAAAAAGCACAGTTCTTCAATAAGTATGCTCTTTGGGGAATTTACAAACTACACATTGGCTTTCTTGATGCAGATGAAGTCTATCTTTCAGTGAGAATCCTCACAGCTCTCTTTATACCTTGCTTAAGACTCCAGCAAAGCCAGGAGCTGATGGCTCACACTTGTAATCCTACTCAGGAGCCTGAGATTCTGAGGATGGTGGTTTGAAGCCAGGCAGGCAGGAAAGTCCATGAGATTCTTACCTTCACTAAACTACCAAAAGAATCTGGAAGCAGTGATGCAGCAGTGGGTCACATCTGTAGTCCTAGCTACTCAGGAGGCTAATGTCTGAGGATGCAGTTTGAAGCCAGTCTGGACAGGAAAGTCCATGAGACTTATCTCCAATAAACTACTCAGAAAAAGCTGGAAGTGGTGCTGTGACTCAAGTGGCAGAGTGCTAATCTTGAGCAAAAGAAGCCCAGGGACAGCACCCAGGCTAGAGTTCAAGCTCCAGGACTGGCAAAAAGAAAAAGAAAAGCAGGAAGTGGAGCTGTGGCTCAAGTAGTAGAGTGCTAGCCTTGAGCAAAAAACTCAGGGAAAGCCTGATGCTGGTTCACACCTGTAATCCTAGCTACTCAGGTGGCTGAGATCTGAGGATCACAGTTTGAACCAGTCTGGCCAGGAAAGTCCATGAGACTCTTACCTCCTCCAATTAGCCACCAGAAAACCAGAAGTAGAGCTGTAGCTTAATGTGGAAGAGCACTTACCTTGATTTTTAAAAGCCCAGGAACAGTGCACAGTCCCTGAGCACAAACCCCAGTACCAGCTCCATAAAAACAACAACAGCAACCAAAAGCATTCTCTTTTCACAAGAGAGGAAAAGCATTACTTAATGTCCAAGGGGCTCTGGATCCACAGAAGTTATTTCCCCCTGCAAGGTCTGTAAGGATTCTGTGTAATCCATTGATCTAGAAGATTGAGCTAGGACTTAGTTTTCCATCTATCCTAATTTGAGTTGTATATAAATATGTTGGCCTACTATTTAGACATACACAAAATCAGTTCAACTTACTGGCTGCACAGCAGATTTGAAGCCACAACCCTTGCCCTCAGGGAACTTCAAGGTAGAAAAGAGAGTCTAGAGTGCTGAATGCAGTTAAGAGTAGTTGGTATGTGGCAGAGTGCCAGTATGAAAGAGAGTGGTTAGGAAGGCTTCTCAGAGGAGGCCAGGCCAGACATGTTCTAAAGCAAGCAGAGTTTACTGGGTGGCAAGGAAGGGACTATCATCCAGATAGAAGTTCCTGCTATTCTGGTCTAACATCAGGGCTTTATTGGCCTTTACTAGAAGGGATCTTAACCCAGCTGTTACTTCACTAGATGCTATGCTGGGCCAGAGCTGGGAGCTCTCTCCTCATGACCTCTTCCTCAGGTACTGCAGACTTGGTGCTCAAGTACCAAAGGTGTGTAGGAGCCTGGATCTCACATGGAGACCTCCTTCCCGCAGTGTGACCTTGCATGAAGCAGTCCACAGGAACACTGGCCTGCAAAAGACACTGTAGGATATTGGCAAAGCTTGGGTTTCCTATCAGCTTCTGAAAACAAAGCCCAGAGCAAAATTCAATGTCTAGTCTGAGAATGTAGCCCCAAGAAATTTACAACACTTCTTTTCTTTCCATTGCCTTGTAGCTTAAAGGAACCTTCTTGTGATGACTGGTGGTGGGTTGCTAATAAACACCTGGCTTCTTATCAAGAGAGAAAGTGGCTGCCTGCTCACTGTGGTCCCCACAGCCACGTGTTCACAGTCATGGTCGCCTTTGCTGGTTTTAGTAAGCTAATTCCTCCCTGCTAGGAATGATGACACTGCTTTCCATCTGAACTTCTTTTCAACTCCCTTTTGTTTCTCCAGGAGCCCCTATAGTCTGTTACCCCATCTTGGAGTTGGCTGTAGGGAAGTGGAATTTGTTTTTCCACTTGTGAACCTAACCTCCTTTGAAAATCAAAAGGCCCTTCCTAATTTGCAGTTGTATATTAAATTCACACATTTCAGATTGAAATTCGCACACTCTATTTTGCATTACTCACACTTAATAGTAATTTCTTTTGGCTATTGCCCTCAGGCTATATAAGAATGAAAAAATAGATTTGAGCTCTTTATTTTGACTTTGTTCACAGATTGTAAATCTAATTAGCTCTCAGGGTTGTTTTTTTTTTCTCTCTTAAAGTAACATACACATTGCTCTCTGAACAAAGACTGCTATGTGAGAGCAGGTTTGCCTATAACTATGTTCATCTTAAATTATCTTGTCAGTTCACTTGGAAAATTCATGCTTCTTTTTCTCCTCTCTGCCCTAATTTTCTTCATCAAGTTGATGTGTGCCTCTAATACATGTGGCGACCAACCATGAAATGGCGAGGCAAATTATGCCCACATTAGGTAATGCTTTGAGATCCATTCTGTCCCAGAACTGGAAGGTACCTTACAGATCACTGAACCTACTATTTCTTAGACTAAGCAAGAGTCCATTTGTTCTATGAGAATTACTATTTTTTTTTTTTTTGCCAGTCCTGGGGCTTGAACTCAGTGCCTGGGCACAGTCCCCTGAGCTTCTTTTGTTCAAGGCTAGCCCTCTACCACTTGAGCCACAGTGCCATTTCTGGCTTTTTTCTGTTTATGTAGTACTGAGGAATCAACCCCAGGGTTTCATGCATGCTAAGCACTCTACCACTAAGCCACATTCCCAGCCCTCTATGAGCATTTTCATTTAGAGGAACTGCCACAACAACAACAAAAAATGTAAGCACAGGGATGAACTCTCTGAGTTGGGTAAGCACCAGATTTGTCCATAGCTACCTGTTTGGCTCCAGGGATAAAACCTACAGTGTAGTCCAAGTAGTTAGGGAGTGATCTGGGGCTATAGGTGAGGAGGCCAGGGTTCTCTTCACCAGACTGGACTGCAATTGGAGATATAGTGGGCTGACGGCCTGATATGGTGGCTACATCATGTGGTCCTCAAGTGCCTGTGTGGCAGTTGGTTCAATATGTTTGAATAGCTGTATTTCTCTGATGAAATCTATAAGAATTCTAAGGCCTCCATCCTGAGGCACATGTTGATCAAATTCTACCTGTTTGTCTGTTTGGTTTTTTCTTTTACTTGGGGGTGGGGACTGGTCCGGGGGCTTGAACTTAGGGCCTGGGCTCTGTCCCTGAGCCTCTCTAGGCTCAAGGCTAGTGCTCTACCACTTAAGCAGCAGTGCCACTTCCAGATTTCTCTTATGTCTCACGGACTTTCCTGCCTGGCTGGCTTCAAATTATGATCCTCAGCTCTTAGCCTCTTGAGTAGATAGGATTATAGGCATGAGCCACCAGTACCTGGCTTTTATCTGTCATTTTTTAAAGTTTTGCCAGGTAGAAGGTGGTAGCTCAGTTAGCTTTCTCAAGGTAAGACTGAGGCAGTGAAATAACACCAGATGTCAACGGCTTGCACCAACAGAGGTGTATGTATCACCTGATACTGTGCTGTGATTTTGCTCTATAAATCATATCATTTTAAGATCACAATGCCTACAGTAGCATATGTTGTTGTGGCCTAGGGGAAAGTGCAAGAGGGCTCAGAAATAAAAAGGATCTAAAATCTACTTTTAAGATATGGACTTGTATCACTTCTGTGAATGTCCCATTGTCCAAAACAAGTCATAGGTCTACACCTATTGTCATTAGAATCAGGCAACATTACCCTCTGAGGCATCACCTGGCAATGGGTGGAGAGGCACTGTCCTTCAGGAAGAGAGGCTGAGCCATTCAGAACAATAATGCACCCCACTATGGGACATTTCTGTCACCACATGTGATCGGATACCCACTAGGCTCTCTGGCAAAAGGAGCTGTTCACTGTGATTTTCTGTTTGCAGAAAACATGGGACCAGGACATTTGGAGATTTTACCTAGGGCTCTTGCGTTTTCTAGTAGAAGAGCTGAGGTCACGCAGCAAGTTCACTGGATACTTTCCTTACAACATCGACTTGGGAAAATGTTAGGCAAGAATCATTCCTTTGCGCATTGTGGAGAAAATGCTTTGTTCTTGGAATCACATCCCTCTGGGAGGCAGAGACATAAAACACAACCTGAGCAATCCTTTGGGAAGGAAAACTAAGTTTTCTCTCCATTTCCCCCCCCTTAGCCACATTCGTATTAGAGGGAACGGACTTAAATTTAGTATTCAGCATCAACATAACACCAGGAGTTTTTCATTCTTTAATAAGTCATGGTTCCTGCTAAGGCAAATTGTCTCTCTGCTTTACAAATAGTTTGCACTGTGTGCCAGTTTGATTTAAAATTCAACTGGTAGGTAGTAGTTGGTATGCTTTTCTTCCACTTTTGTGTAGGGAAACACTGGGGATGGTAAACTAAGTGAAAACTATTCAGAGGATATTCTGTGGGTTGCTAATATTTTCATTGTTACTCAGCTGATTAAAAAATAATAATAAAGTCAGCCAGCACTGCCTGGGTGAAATGTGGATAGCCTTCAGTCTGTTGCTGACTTGCACAGCACCATGTATATGCTCTTCACCGATTTCTGATTTTTTTTTTTTTTTTTTTTTTTTTTTTTTGTCGGTCGTGAGGCTTGAACTCTGGGCCTGGGCGCTGTCCCTCAGCTCTTCAGCTCAAGGCGAGCACTCTACCACTTGAGCTACAGCGCCACTTCCGGTTTTCTGGTGGTTTATTGGAGATAGGAGTCTCACGGTCTTTCCTGCCCGGGCTGGCTTTGAACTGAGATCCTCAGATCTCAGCCTCCTGAGTAGCTAGGATTACAGGCGTGAGCCACCAGCGCCCGGCTACAGATTTCTGATTTTGAGGTCAATGACTACTGGATAAAGTAGGTAAAAGGTAACAGAAGAATTCCTAAGTGAAAGACAGACAGACAACTAGTAGAGGCAAAGAGCTTTGCCTTTACTAGTTGCTTTGGGAAGTACAAGATGCACCGCCCCCCCCCCCCAAAAAAAAAAGATGCACCTCCCGGCTGGCTATAGTGACTTACATCTATAATCTCAAAGCAAAAGGAAGTAGCTCAGACTCCTAACTACTCAGGAAATGCATATGAGAGGATGGCAGTCCAGCCTGCAGAAGTAAAACAGAAGACCCTATGTCAAAAATAACCGAAGCAAAAAGGGATTGGGCATGTGACTTAAGTGGTAGAGCTCCTCCATAGAAAGCATGAGGGCCTGAATTCATACCTCAATATGACAAAAAAATACCTTCCAAACAAATTACAAAAGTATTTGTTTCTTGAGAAGCTTCCTGATATAGAGGAAATTGAATGAGTTGATTCCCATGCATCCCTTTCCCTGAGGAAAGTTCAAAGGGAAGCACCTGGGACTGAATGAATCTTAACTATCCACTTCATATGCTAATTTCTGTTTCATTTGTGATCAACCTAATTTAAATATGCATTTGCATTGGTCAGCATATTAGACAACAGGAGTTGCCCAAGTGGGGGATTTCTTGCAGCCCTGGCAGCATGGTTGAGATTCTGTGGCACGGAGAGGTGCAGGTAAGAAAATGCATCACCCTTAAATATACAAGCCCCCACTCTGAGCTCAAGGTAGTGAAAGGAGAGAGGGAAGAGAGAAGACATGCCTAAAAGAAGTATGTCAAAAACCACCTTGGTGTCTGGAGACTGGAAGAAAAACTAGCCTACCAAAAATCTTTCCATTGCCTGAAACCCCTTCCTCTGGACCAAGTGTGCCCCATTCCCTTGGATTTGTCCAGGCCTCAGGTTATAACCATGGTCTCAGCCTGTCAGAAGAATCCCTCTGTACCCCCAGCCCAGTGAGTACCTCAGCTAGGTACCTCTTCTCTAGGCCATTAGTGTTAGGAAAACAACCTGATTAAAGTTTGTTGTATTTCTCAAAAACTCTAGCACTTGGAGATATTACCTCTTTATTTGTCCCACCCAGTCTTTCCTCTTTGGCTGCAATTTCTAATGATCTTTGTGTATAAAACCTATGCACTTAATGCACCAAGGTGATTATCAGGATTACTTGGAGAGCAAGCAAGTCCTAACTCTAGTGGTTCAGAGCTGTAATCCTACCGATTTATGAGGCTAAAAATGGGATGATCAAGGTTCAAGGCCAGCCCATGCAGGAAAGTTTGTAAGATTTCAACCCATAGTTTAGTGACGTTCCATATATATCCCAAACTACATGGGAGGCTGAAATTGAGATAATAGCAGTAGTAGGCCTGCCCTGGCATAAAAATCCTTATACTGTGTCTTCACAAAGAAAAGGTAGTGTCCAAAGAAAAGGTGGTGTGTACCTGTGCTCCTAGCAACTACAGAGAGCCTAAATGTAGATCTGTACTTGGGCAGGAAGCAAGATAATCCTAAAAATAACCAATGAAAGCCAGGGCTGGAGATGTGGGTCAACTGTATCCTGAAATCCAGAGGCCTTAAGTTCAAACCTCTCAGTATTGCCAACAAAAATAAAATATTGCATGCCTACCTCCCACCCCCCCACCCCCGCCTCCTTGAGACCTTGAATTGGTAGGTTTTGCAGAATCTGAATTTGTGTGTGTGTGTGTGCGTGTGTGTGTGCACACATGTATGCACCAATCCTGAGGCTCAACCTCAGGGCCTTTGTGTTATTCCTCAGCATTCACGCTCAAGGCTAGTGCTCTGCCACTTGAGCCCTAGCTCCACTTCAGCTTTTTGGAGATGAGTCTCACAGACTTTTCTGCCTGGCTAGTTTTCATGATCCTCAGATATCAGCCTCCTGAGTAGCAGCTACAGCTACAGGCATGAACCACCAGTGCCTAGCTAGTGTCTAGATTGTTTTGACAATTTGAATCACCATCCCTGGCAAAGTACTTTCTAGAAGGTTGGCCTTCTTCATGTTGCTTATCCTAATAGATGGAGGCACTCACCTTTCACATTAGTTTCTTACTAATCTCAGAACCAGCTTCTTGGGAAGCAATTCAGTCATTCCTCTCAAAAGTCAACAAGTGATCTTAGACTGCTCTCTACTTAGGGCTTTAGCTTCAATCACAGCTGGGGACTTAAAACTCCCAAGTGCTTCCTTGGAATTGCTGGGCTTAGCTTGTTGTGAGTGGCTGTGGGTCACGTCTATAAACCTAGCTACTCAGGAGGCTGAGATCTGAGGATCATGCTTTGAAGTCAGCCTGGGTAGGAAAGTCTATGAGATTCATCTCTAATGAACCCTGAAAGAGCTGGAAGTGGAGCTGTGGCTCAAGTGGTAGAGCACTAGCCTTGAGCAACAAAGCTCAGGGATAGCACGTAGGCCCTTGAGTCCAAGCCCCAGGACTGGCGTGTATACATGTACACACACACACACACACACACACACACATACACACACACACACAATGATTGCTAGGTTTAAGGAAGGGAAAACATCACCCTAAACTTAATTTTATTTATTTATTTTTATTGTGAGAATACCGTACAGAGGTGTTACAATTACATGGGCAAGATAATGAGTACATTTCTTATCAAGCATTGTTGCCTCCTCGTTGTTTCCCCTTCCCATCCCTTCCTATACTCCTTCCCTCCCTCCACCCGATTCTCCCCCCAACCCCCAACCAAAGTTGTTAAGTTCGATAAACTTAATTTTATAAAGAGCCCTAATCTAATCCCCCATATACTCTTTCCCTTCTTTTAGAACTTTTTTTTGGTCATGGGGCTTGAACTTAGGGCCTGGGCACTGTCTTTGAGCTTTTTTTTTTTTTTTTTTTTTTTTTTTTTTTTTGCTCAAGGCTAGCACTCTACCACTTTGAGCCACAGAGCCACTGCCAGTTTTCTGGTGGTTAATCGGAGATGAGAGTCTCATGGATTTTCTTGCCTGGGGTGGCTTCAGATCCTCAGATCTCAGCTGCCTGTGTTGCTAGGATTACAGGCATTAGCCAACAGCACCTGGCTTAGAACTTGTTTTTACCCAATTCATACCCTATAGGTTTGTGTATAAGGAAGTTATTCTAATGACATTAACTATCTAATCATTCCTGTGTAATCACCACAGAACTATCATGGTTGTACATGCCATTAATATTTATTATCTCCCCATCAGTCTAAGTTTAATTTTAAGTTTAATATTAATATTGTGTGTGGTTCTGATACAGTGCCTATCTGATAAAATTTCATCTAAGTTTTGATAATTTGCACCATGCAACAAAGCCCACATATAGATCTGAATTTACCATCACAGACAGAGCTGGGTAGTTGGGTGGTATTACTTTACAGTTTGTATTTTAAAGCAATTAGAATCTTGCTGACTTTTACCAAGATGTTGTGTATGTATATGTATATGTGTGTGTCTTTCTGTCTGTCTGTCTTTGATGATGGAAGTCGGGTCTTTGCCCAAGACATTGTTTGGTAACCTGTTCAGTGATGTCCTATAGATACTGTAGAGAGTTGCAGCCTTGGTGGTGGTTATGTGAGTTCTTGATTGGTTGAATGAGTACCTTAGAGAATATTAATTATTGGACCTATTCTGGACTTAAAATAAGTGTTATAATTTTTTGGTAGTACTGGGGTTTGAACTCAGGACCTTACACTTGCTAGGTAGATGCTTTACCACTTGAGTCATGTCTGACCCCTAAGGAAGTCTTTGATACCATACTAGGGAGCCTTGTACTTGAACCCTGTTCTCTAAGTGTTTTAATCAAAAGTGAGGATGAAGATTTCACATTTCCATATAATCCAATCCTTGGAAGGCTAGAGATTTTTAAAACAACATTTCTAAGTAGGATAGATGGAGAGCAGAAATGGGCAAAATTAAAGGTAGAGAAATGAAGACACTTACCTTACATCTATAATCCTAGCTACTCAGGAGGCTGGTACCTGAGGATTACAACTCAAAAGCCAGCCTGGACAGATAAATTTATCCAACAGGCCCTTTGGGCAAAAAGCCCAAAGTAGAGGTATGGCTCGAGTAATATAGTGCCAGCTTATAATAAAAAAGCCAAGTGAGATGCCCTGAGTTCTAACCCAGTACCAGCACATAAAAAACTGAGGTAGGAGACATGTTGATGTCCTGATGCACTAAATCAGAAAAGCTGGCATTACTATCATTGTATGATGAAGGTTTGCTCCATATGTCTCCTAAGAGAAGCCAACTTTCCAAAAAGTTGGTCATGAGGGTTCCAGAGATCTCCAGGCAGGTCAGTAGGACTAGGGTGTCCTGGGGGCTCTAACTACCTCAAAAGTGAGTGGGAGGAACCCAGGAGCCCCCACACCTACTTAGCTATCATTCACAGCACTTAGTAACGGTGTTCAGTACTCACCCCAGTGGACAGCAGTTAGGTTATCCATGCCTTTGTCTTGGCTCCTGATCTGTGAAATTCTCTGATGTAGCAACCGTGCTTTACCACTTTCTAAGCTCCTAGTGCCATAGTGCCTGCCCTGGGAATCCCCGGAGGTGGGGGTTTTATTCCTGTTTCTGTTCACAGCTGTATCCACAGGACTAAGAACAATGTTTGGCCGGAGTAGATCTCAATACATATTTGTTGACAGAATGAATGACATGTAGACATGCTCAATAAATCTTAGCCATTCACTCTCAATGTAGTGTGGCATGTCCTCTTAATAAGTTGTGACTTGGCTATTCTAAAGGCTGTTGGAACTTCCCATCCTTTTTAATTCTTTGGTGTCTTAGTCCTGTGTGTGTTCCCATGTCTGGCTATAGTGTGTTTTGACAGAAAAGCTCAAATAAGATAAACAAAAAAGTTTGGTGATCCTTCATAAAGATGTACCCCAGACAACAATTCACCCGTCGGTCAGATGGATCTGGGTTCAGATCCTGACTTGGACAGAGATTTATGACTTTGGGAAGAATCTCATTTTCTGGAAGCCTTGGCTTTTTCATAAATGTGAACAGAATACTCCAGAGAGTAGCGAATGGGATGTATAATACCAAGTATAGTCTTAACAAATGTCACTATTATTATTAGTATTATTCCTCCTAGGCATTAGTTCAAATAGAAGCCACAAGTACAGAGGGCAAAAAACTCTCTAGGAAGAAGCAAGGAAAAAAATAAATTGGAAATTGCTGAAGGCTTGCCTTCAAGGCTTAATTCTTTTGTATGTCAAAGCACCAGCTCCTATTAGAAAGTAAGCTCCTGTATGTGTGTGTTGGGGGTTGGGGGGAGGCTGAGAGGCCCTGTACTACCTAGGGAGCTCCAGTCTCCATGGCAACAGCACATTAGATTCTGATGCAGGTACACCTGGCATTCTCAGGTTGCTTCACCATATGGCACCTCATATATTTTATCAAGGAAAAAAAAAAAGATCTGTGCCTTGACCTCCTCAGTATTATGCACAAACTCAGTGGTACTATGCACGCATGCGTCCCCACCCACCTAATCCACAGCCACCCAAGCGATGTAAGGTACTGTCACAGAGATTGGAAACATACTTCCAGAAGCTATTCAGTCAAACAAAGGGCCAGGGCAGTTATTCTTGCTTCAAAGTGATATCCGGAAGAAGGGTACCTGACAAATACATTTGCCTTGTGCTTTTCTGATGAGACTGACATAAAATGGGGGTGGTCCCCATCCACTAGCTTGCCAATAAAACAGCCCCATTCATTATCTGCCAAAGCAGACTCATACCCTTGACAGTGACTCTGACACTATTTGTAAAAGTGGCCTCCATGTAAGTGGCCTCTAAGTACTTTGCTTTGAACTAGTTTAAAAGGAAGAAAAAAGGGTGGGGGGAAGAATTAAAAAACAATACTGACAGCCTGTAGTTGCATGTGATACCATGGAAGAACTATAGTGGTGTAGAGATTTCCTGCTTGACTTCAGAAACAGATGTTCTGAAACTTTGTGTTAAAAGAGATGTCAGAAATTGGGAACAAAAGCCACAGTTTCTTGCAACATATCAAAGTCTTTCTTTGCAGTGAGCATCTTATTGATTATATCTCTTCACACCATATTTCCCAGAAAGCCCATCTGAATTACCCATGCATGCTGCTCTAGCCTACTTGAATGCAATCGTGCCTTGTGTGATGCTTTAAGAAAGGCCTTTGAAGACTATGTCTTTAAAAACCACAGGAAATGTGAGAATTGAGGATCCAGAAGTGTTGGCTTAGTTATGGTGTTGAGGGTGTGTGTGTGTGTGTGTGTGTGTGTGTGTGTGTGTGTGTGTGTGTGTGTGTGTGTGTGTGTGTGTGTGTGTGTGTGTTAGCCTAATGAGTAATAAATGATAATAACAACCAAATGCAACATGGGAAAATAAGCTGTACCCTATGAAGTTTGTACTTGATGTTTTGAAACTAGCTCAGTATGCAAAGTTCCTGGATCATGACTTAATTTTAATTTGTGGCAAAGACATTTTGCTGAGAGCAATAAAAGCTTTCCCTTCCATGTCATGGCAACCTTTTGGCAAGCTCACCGGGTCCTTCTCTTGGCTCCTTCTCCACCTTACTTGGTCAGGAGGTAACTTGGAAATGACCCTATAATGACTCAGGGAGCTCCAGGCATCCCACAGCATCTCTGACTTCCCCTAAACATGTCAGACATAATCAGACTTTGGATTCCAATCAAGATGAAGTAGCCTAGTTTTTCCTGGAACCTCCCTATTACAACTGAAAAACCCAAGACACGATACCAGATAAGTAAAGAGGACTCTGAAGGCAAGGACAGTCAGGCCCGTGACCTTGCTAGACCCTCAGGACTGCATGAATAACACAGTGGTAGATCTTCGAGGTTTTCATATGGCTTCCTGCATATTCCAGCCTGTACTGCAGTCAGAACCGTGAAGTCTCCAACAAATGCCTACTCCCTGTTGCTAAAAACACTCAGAGTAGCCTAGCTACCAAAAGTCCTTTTGGCAATACTCAGCCCTCTCCAATGAAGAACAATGAAAAAAACACACCCCTATATTTTCAGTACAGCTGGACAAAGAATGGATCTACCATACTTCCTCAGAATGACAAAAACCTCATCTCTTACCTGTGGAGTGATAGATTCAGGAGTACTCTCATTATGCCACAGAGTGCATTGTGAGGGGCTGATTGAGTAGTCCATCTTGCATCCTCTTCTGTACAGATGCAGGGAGAGCTCTGATTCCCTGGCCTGAATCTCAGACTAGCCAAGCTGTCACACATCAAAGGGGCAGTAGAAGGTCACTGTGGGCTCCTTGGTGCTCTAGTTCCTCTTCCCCTTCTCTGTTGTCAGCAAGGCCCAACAGAGAGCTGAGCTACTGTCCCCACCCTGGAGCAGGAGGCAGTGTGGGCCAGCTGCCCTCTTTCCTGCTCCTGGGTCAGTGAGTCCCAGGGAGATACTGAGCTCTGGCTCACTCTTGGAAGCAAGGAAGTGTATAGTTGATGCTATGATTTTGCTAGGAAGGTATTCATGGGACTGAGTCATAAATCTGTAGATGCAACAAGCTGAGGAAAACCAAATGGTCTAAACCCAAAGAGTGTGCAACTCACACCCAGATGCACCATCATTAAACTTTTAAAAGCTCAAGGCCAGGACTGGAGGTAAGGCTCAAGAAGTAGAACGCCAGCTATGAGTAAGAAAGCCAAGCGAGGGTACAAGGCCTTGAACTCAAACCTGGTACTGGGAAAACTGGAAAGAGTATATTTTGAGGGAGATCAAAAAGACTCATTGCTTACAAGGAAACTCCAATATGAATGACAATGGATTTTCTGAGACTCTGGAGGCTGAGAGGCTGTGGCAAACATTTTTCCTGTTTCAAAACACTACAAATCCCTTATCAAGTGGGAATACCTTTCAAGAAGGAAGGAGGAAAATCTTATCAAAGAAAAGCTATGGTTTGCTAACATTTTTTGAAAATGGCTAAAGGTAGTTCTATAACACTGATTTTTTTTTTTTTTTTTTTGGGTCCAGTCATGGGGCCTGAACTCTGGCCCTGGGCGCTGTCCCTCAGCTCTTCAGCTCAAGGCTAGCGCTCTACCACTTGAGCCACAGCGCCACTTCCAGCTTTTTTCTTTTTGCTTATGTGGTGCTAAGGAATCGAACCCAGGGTCTTATGCATGCAAGGCAAGCGCTCTACCACTGAGCCACCTTCCCAGTCCTATAACACTGATTTTGAAAAAAAGGCAAGAGAGGCTATATTAATAGCTGATAAAGTTGCTAGAGACATTTCATAACTTTACAAGGTTAGAGGTAAACCAGGACAATAGAAACAGCTGCTCTGGTGTTGAAGGCCAATTTTCTTCTTTTTCCCTTGATCCTAAGATCCTTTGAGGACAAGGATCATGCTTGTCGGTTTTGATTTCTCCCTCCATTTACTCTCAGAGGTGCTTAAGAAGTGGTTTTCTTTTTTTTTTTTTTTTTTTTTTTTCCGGTTGTGGGCCTGAACTCTGGGCCTGGGTGCTATCCCTCAGCTCTTCAGCTCAAAGCTAGTGCTCTACCACTTGAGCCACAGAGCCACTTCCGGTCTTTTTTTGCTGTTTATGTGGTGCTGAAGAATCGAACCCAGGGCCTCATGCATGCAAGGCAAGCGCTCTACCACTGAGCCACCTTCCCAGCCCCTTTTTTCTTGTTTTTTTTAAATAGGTTTTTTATTGTGAAAATACCATACAGAGGGGTTACAATTACATGAGCAAGGTAATGAGTACATTTCTTATCAAGCATTGTTGCCTCCTCTTTGTTTTTCCCTACCATCCCTGCCTTCCCATCTCCACGACTACACTACCCTTCCCCCTCCCCCCAAAGTAAAGTTCGTTTTTTCAACATAGCATCTTGTACATCTCATTGTTGCAATGGATCCAGTCCCTGGTGGCTCACGCCTATAATCTTAGCTACTCAGGAGCCTGAGATCTGAGGATCATGGTTCACAGACAGCCCAGGCAGGAATGTTCATGAGACAATTATCTCCAATTAACCACCAGAAAGCCAGAAGTGGCGCTTGTGGCTCAATGTGGTAGAGTGCTAGCTTTGAGCAAAAGAGCTCAAATCGGTCCCATGACCGATTTAAAAAAAAATTGGTTTTAGATTGCAGTTGCAGTCTGGCTCACAGACACATAAGGTATCCCATCTCTCTGCAACCACCTCAGAGGGAAGGGGAAAGGAGGGAGGGAGGAAAGGAAGGAGGGGTGGGTATTGTTGGCTTTTTATGGCACCAAGGTAGGCTAGTAACTGAGGCACCTTAAGATGCAGAGCAGGTGGTGACCTTGCTTGACCTGAAGTATGGTGAGGACTGGCTTCTAAAACTTGATTTTCTTTGCAATTTGGGTCCTCTAAGCATGGACTCTGCTGTCCAGGTGTCCACAGTCATCTTTCTATGTAGGGTTTCTCATGCAAATAACTTCCCAGCTCTCCCAAGAGCCATATGCAAATTAGACCCCACAGTGACCCTTTACAAGAAACCATATCCATAAATAACCCCAACTTTAAGACACACTGGGGTCAACCAGCGAACCATTTAATTAACGTATTGAAATGTAGTGTGAGTACCCTGTCATATGGGGACATAAATCTGAGAGGGGTTGGCCAGGGATACACACAAAGTGTTTTCGTTTGTATGAGTATGATACTTGGTAGTGGAAAGGAAAGGATTTAACATGGGATCTTATGATCTCACTGCTATGTTGCTAAGGATTTTTCTGTACTCTTGTTTTGATAATTTAGTTATTGCATGGCACCCAACATTTTCAGGCTGTGACATGGAGTTTGTGACGCAGGTGAACTCAGCATGAGCCGTGCTGTGGCATGAGCCAGCAGGTGACACCAGAACAAACAGACTGTGGCTACAGATGACACATTTTAGGAGAAATAATTGAATCCTGGTGCCTAACCATCAGAACTCAGATCTCCTTGCCCCCCACCCCCAAACATTTTTGGCTGACTGATTTCATCCTGGTTCATCTTTCATGGTGCCATCTTTACTCTGATGTCCTGTCTTCAGATTTCTGAAATTATTTGACCCTAGCCCCAGTCTCCCCATCATGGCCATCTTCATTCCATGACCTAGGGCAGCTGTACCAACTACACTCTAAGAAACTCCAGCTGGGCCCACCCCTGCCAATCCAAATGGTGCTTCACCTCCCCATCTCTCATGTACCTGGAGTAGTCTCTCTGCTGGATACTGGCTTGTGCATTTGTCCAGCTGCTCAACACCAGGATTTATCTTGGCTTTCTCTTGTCTTTGTGTATGTTGGACATGCTCTCAAGAGGCCCCTTGCCCTGGATCCCCAACTGTCTTTTGTCATCACCCACTGTGGTGAGAGCTTCTCCTCCTTTCCTTCCCCTCACTAACCCTCATCTATGAATAGTCATTCCACTAATCCACATTAACATTTCCACAGTTCCAGATGATAGAGGCCTTTCTGTCCCGAAGATCCCATGGAGGGTCTCAAGCACCCAGTAATCAAAGGCAACGCTGGAGCCTGAGAATGCCCAGTTCCAACCCCAACTTCACCTCCCACTGTGACTCTGCTTCAGCTTCCTGATCCATGAAATTGCCATCTTAATAGTAGAGAGACAGATAGAAACCACTGAAAGTGTGGTCCCTTTAAAAGCTTACCACAGCTGGGTGCTGGTGGCTTATGCCTTTAATCCTAGCTACTCAGGAGGCTGAGGATCCTGGTTTGAAGTCAGCCCTAGGCAGGAAAGTTCATGAAACTCTGATCTCCCATTAATCACCAGAAAAGCAGAAGTGGTGCTGTGGCTCAAGTGGTAGAGCACTAGCCTTGAGCTGAAGAGCTCAAGAACAGTGCCCAGGCCCAGAGTTCAAGCCCCACGACTGACAAAAAACAAAAAGCTTACCACAACTTCGTCATAAAACACCAGACTAGTACAACTAAAAGATAGGAGACCTTTATGAGGAAATCAAGCTATAACAGATGACAAAGAAAAAGGTTGTTACCAAAAGAGTTGTTATCTTAAAAAGTTCTCTAACGTTCACTTGCTCTAAGTTAACCTAAAAGTCATCAATTTTGGAAGAAATATAAATGAGCAATACATTATTAGTCTGTCATTACTTGCAGGATGGAAATAATGCCTCTGATGTGGTAGTTGTGATAACAGTTAACTAGTTTACTTTGCAAGAACTTAAAGCTATTTTTTGTGTGTGTGTGTGTGTGTGTGTGTGTGTGTGTGTGTGTGTGTGTGTGTGTGTGTGTGTGTGTGTGTGTGTGTGTGTGTGTGTGTGTAAGTCTTGAGGCTTGAACTCAGGGTCTGGCCACTGTCCCTGGGCTCAAGGCCGGCACTCTACCACTTGAACCACAGCTCACTTCTGGCTTTTGGTAGTAGTTAATTGAACATAAGAATCTCATGGACTTTCCTGTCCAGGCTGGCTTTGAACCACCATCCTCAGATTTCAGCCCCTGAGAAGCTGGGATTACAGGCATGAGCCATCTTTTTCTTGAAGGCCATTCTTGCTGAAAACACTCTTCACTTGAGTCTCCAGTTGACTCAAGTGGGCTAAAAGGCTCGGCCTTGGTGTCTTCACGATGTTTTACTTATTTCCTTTTTGCTGCCTTGACCCTTGGATTAGATTCTTCTCAGCTTTGCATGTAGATACATTGATCATTAAAAAAAAATGTTTGGTCTGTGTACTTCTATCCTGCTTTCATCTGGAGCTCAAATAACTACAATCCCTCAGCCCTATCATAGGCCTCAGATCAAACCACGAGGCCAGGATATTTATGTAAGACAGTGGTGAATAATTCAGCAGTTCCTGGGTCATGTCACTACTCATTAGCCTGCAAACCTTAGGCCAGAATGCTGGCACACATGAAGGAAAACATCTTTTGAAGCAGTGCCCATGACCAATGAACAATGACCAAACTTTAACCAACCCAGGAAAATCAATAAAACCCCCCTTGTTAAGTGAGTAGCTTGATCAACTCTTTGATCAGTGCAGACGTTCTTCTCATGAGCTGAAGATCCCAAAGTGGAGCCTTGCCTGTTTCTACAGTTTTCATGTCACAAGATCTTGTTGTCTCATATTAGTATCTACCTTAGAGGACTTGGGAAGATTAGATGAATCTGTCTATAGAAAACATTTAGGACAGGGCTAAGCATGTGGTAAGTGCTGGGTGTTTACTGTTAGTCTTCAAGAGGTAAGCCAACTTTAAGTTAAGGTTCATTTCTGTCATTTTAGGAGTGAGACTATGTTGTCATTCTTGGTATGTCATGGCCACTCAGCTTAAACAAGAAGACTAAAATAAAACTAGGATTGATAGATGTCTATAATTTTTTAAGAACAATCTCTTTCCTGAAATCACTGAACTTATTAAAATTAGGTCCATAAAGTGATGAGTCTTAAAGAACATTCATTCATTCATACCCATCCTGGGGCTTAAACTTAGGACCTAGATGTTGTCCTTGAGCTTTTGTGCTCAAGGCTAGCGTTCTACCACATGAGCAACAGCTCTGCTTCTGGCTTTTTGGGTAGTTAATTGGAAATAAGAGTCTCATGGACTTTCCTACCCAGGCTGGATTTGCACTGCTATCCTCTGATCTCAGCATCATGAGTAGCTAGCATTACAGATATGAGCCACCAGTACCCAGCAAGAACAACTTTTAATGGAAGAAATTTCTTCAGTCGACACCTGTTCCCTAATTTGTAGTCTCCTTTGTTAATCAGCTGGAGATCTCAGCTCTGAGGCTGCCACTGTCACTACCCAGAGTTAGGCTCTCATGTCTTTCTGAGCTGCGGGTGGTCACTATTCCCTGCAAAGGATGTTGGTGTTCCATACAGGAAAGACCTTCATTTATTTAGCAATATTCTTGCACTTAGTTTCTTTTCTCTAGCTAAAGAAGGAAGAGCTTCAAAGCCGCGTGTTGTCTTTGAGAACCTCCAAGTGCCGATGAAGCCCGAAGCCTCAGCAGGTAGCCATGTCCCCTGAAGAGCCCGGCCTGGCTGCCTGCCATCTCCGCTCCCTCATAGACTGGCCTTTGATCATCCAGGCTCATCAAGACCACATAGCCCTCTTCCCTAACCCTGCTACGTCCCATGCACTGTCAGCACTGCGTCAGGGCTGTTGGCTCAGACTTTGGCCAGAACTGTCTCCTGTGGTCATAGAAGGAACTACTTTTTGTTTCAGTTGTCCTCTCAATTCCTGGGGCCATAGGATGGCAGGAAATAGAAGGTCAAAGGAGGTCTCTGAACGACGATACCTATGCCATGCACTGGTGGCTCACACCTGTAATCGTAGCTACTGAGGAGACCAGCATCTGAGGTTTGTGGTTAAAGGCCAGCCCTGGCAACAAAGTCTTTCAATTAACCACCAAGTTAAAAAAAAAGAAAGAAAAAGTAAAAGGCAGAAGTGGAAGTATGGCTCTAGTGATAGAACACTAGCCTTCAGAGAAAAAGCTGAGACATCTCTTAGACCCTGAGTTCAAGCCCTAGTGCTGATACAAAACATTAATAAACGGAAGGAAGGAAGGAAGGAAGGAAGGAAGGAAGGAAGGAAGGAAGGAAGGAAGGAAGGAAGGAAGGAAGGAAGGAAGGAAATGTCTAAACCTAGTTCCAACACTGAGGAAGTGTTTGCTAGTAACTATGTTTATGTATGTGTTTATGTGTATATGTGTGTATATGTGTAATTTGATCTTGTGTGCATGATTGCATGTGTGGAAACACCTGGAGCTAGATGCAGGGGCACAGAACTGCATGCAGAGGAAAGGGGTCAGTGAGAGCTGAGTAAGTAATTGTACTAGTCTCCTGGTTAACCCTGGAAAACTGTAAAGTAAGTGCAGTTCTGCTGACACTCATTCATTCTGGTGGGTCCTATGTCCAGGCTTTGCAGGCTGAAAAGCAAGAAGCCTTCTATACAGGGTCCTGGCTATTTCTACAGCCTTTGGGGCCAGGAAGACACTGGTCATTACTGCTAGAGGGCAGCCTATGCACCAGAAAGGACACTGAAGGGTGAGAGATGAGGCTTTTGTTAGAGAATAGGCAGAGCTCTGGATCAAAGCTGGACGACAAGGGTCTGCCTCTAGAGTAGGCCAGATTTAACCCATTATTATCTTCCCTCATGGTAGGATTTCCAGAGAACTATCCTGGACAGGTTGTACAGAGGCATATAATTGTCCATTGTAATCGATTAACTGCTTAGACATTTGTAGTTAATTAAATTAAGTACTTGTTTAATGGTATCCATGCCAGGGATGTATCCACATAGAATGCAAATAAGTATAAAACCTGTTTCCTGCTCTAAAATGAATGGCTGTGGAGATGTATCCCTGAACAAGTACCACCAGCACCATCTGATATAAGCCTGGAATCACAACTGAGGCCATACAGAAAGGGAATCACTCACTTGACAGGAAAGAGGCTGGGGTTGGGAAGGGGTAATGGTTCATTCTCATTGTCAATTTGACTAGATTAAGAAATGCCTAGGAAATTAACAAAGCACACCTCTGGGGGCATCTGTGATGGTGTTTCCAGAGACAATTAGATCATGAGGGCTTTGACCTAATAATAGATCATCTCTTAATGGTTGGGAGGTGGTAAAAAGTAGGAGGCAGGGCCTAGTTGAAAAAGTAAGTCACTAGAGATGTGTTCTCGGAAGTTGTATCTGGCCCCTTCCTATATTCCCTTTCTCTGCTTCCTGTGAATTCTACACTTCTTCCACGGGTTCCTGTGGTGCCTAAGCACCAGGGGCCAAGAAACCATGACCTGAAGAAGTTGTGAGCCAAAAGAAGTCCTTCTTTCTGCTAAGTATTTGGTCACCAGGACAATGAAAGTAACTAATATAAAAGGAGATACTGAATGCTTCTGAGATATTACTAAGTCCTAAAAGTTGCATGGGAGTTTAACTGGTGGACAGAGAGGGAAATAACCATCTAGACACTTGCAACAGGATTTTCAAAGGCATGGCAAGAAAAACCATGGCATATCGGGGAAATCAAGCAGCACGTTAATTTACAGCAGTCAAACTATCCTGACCTCCTGAACCAGGGCAGGTGAACCAATCGGTCATGTCAATGATTCCTACTAAGTAGTAGAGCATTCTGGAGACCTATCACCTCTTGGCTCTCTTTAGACTGAAATTTTTTATGTTGTAGAGAATAATGCCAGGTGACAACGTTATGAAAATAGTTTGGGACCAGCATATGAAGAACCTTAGCTGGACACCAGTGACTGATGCCTATAATTCTAGCTACCTAGGAGGCTGAGATCTGAGGATCGTGGTTTGAAGCCAACCCAAGCAAGAATGTCTGTGAGATTCTTGTCTCCAATTAACCAGCACATATCTGGAAGTGGAGCTGTGGCTAAGTGGTAGAGAAATAGCTTTGAGCAAAAGAGCTAAGGGATAGCACCCAGACCCTGAGTTCAAGCCCCAAATCTCTCTCTCTCTCTAACACACACACACACACACACACACACACACACACACACACACACACACACACACTCACACACCACACTCCACACACAGAAACTTATCTGTCCCTCTGCAGTCCATCCTTCTGCTAGCCTCATCTTATTTACTAACTCTGTGTTCCTGTTTCACTCTACTTCTATTTTCTTATCTCTTGTGACTTTAGAGAGAGAATGAGCCTCAGGGTAGAATTCCAGGAACCGGAGAACCTCTGTTTTCTGTGTGTGTCTGTCCCTACCACTAATGTCACTGCTCAGTTGTCTCTCTGTCTCCACCCCAAAAGGTGAGAGGCAGCATTGGCAGGTGGTGGATCTCCAGGTTCCTGACTGTAGCTCCCATATTTCGGCTCCTTAGTTCAGTAGGTATTGTCCCTGTGCTGTGATGGAGGGGCTGTGACAGAGGGCTGGCCCAGTAGCACCTGGGCAGAGTGTGGGAGGACAGGGAGGCCCCAGCTGAGGCCCTTCCATAGCCTCCTCCAGCCTCCTGTTGTAGCACTGCTGCCCTGCATGCTTCTAGCCTCCCCTTGCTCACTGTGCGCTTTCTGGGCAGTAAGATCCCAAGTCTCTCCACTGTCCTTGTTTCTTTAACTCTGTGCCTGCTTCCCTTGCACATTTACAGTGTTTTCAGAACTGATTCTGGGATATATTCATACACTTGGCAACTGCAAGCCCAAGCCTCTTAATTAGATATATTACATGTAAAGCAGATATACTAAGGCATGATTATTCTAAAATGAGCTATCTATACTCAGATCCACTTAAGAAAGTTTTGCAATATTGCATTCTTAACACCTGTTCGTCAGCCACTGCCCTTCGAGTCCCTAAATAGACTGTCCAGAATGACCTAGCTCGGGATGTATAACATGATTCTTGAGAATTTATAAAAAGACTCATGTCAGGAAAGGAACATTGAGCTCCAGAGAGGGCAGACTTCTACTCCATGTGGAGTATGATATCATGCAGTGATGTTATGGTCTTATGCTTTGAATTTTAATCTAGCCACATGATACAAAATTTGCTGACCTCTGTCATGCATTGTGGTGGTGCTGTAACTGACTTCTTGGTGACTCGGTCTCTCTCTGCCTGTGCCAGTGATGTTCTCGGGGAGCAACTGATCTGCCTGCGGTCTAGTTACAATGAGAAAGAACAGCGTGACACTCCTGCCAAACATCCACTCTGCCAAATGCCTAGTTTGCTAGCCTACAAAGTGTTGGAATGCCCTTCCAATCAAATCACCAGCATATATGTAGAGCTCATGGCCATCCTACTCTTTTCTGCAGCTCCTAATGAATAAACAAAGGGTGAGGAAAAGACATTTCTAGAAAGCACTGAAGGGTCTGCTAACCTTTCCTTCTAAGTAGTTCTTGGGGGAGAGGGCACGGAGCCTTTCTCAATACTGAAGTCCAAGAGTAGGTGCTGTGTAAAGCAATACTTGACTTTACAAAGTAATTTTGAAAAAAAAACGACCTGTTGTTGTTTCTTGATAAAAACTACAAAAAAAAAAAGTGAGGCTGTGCCATTTCTTCTGGCCAGTGGAGAGAAAAGATAGGTGGTATTCAGCTCTTTTTAATCCCTTTGGTGGAGTATAATGCCTTTATGTTAATAAAAAATCACTGAGATCTGAGGATCATAGCTCAAAGCTAGCCATGGCAGAAAAGTACATGAAACTCTTATTTCCAATGAGCAAACATAGAGCCAGAAATGGAGTTGTGGTTCAAGTGGTATAGTGCCAACTCAGAGCTAAAAAGCTAAGAGGCAGGCCCTGATTCTAAGCCTCCAAACAGTCACACACAAAAGTAGTCGTTTGATAACCTACTACTAAAATAAAGTTGTAAATCATCATAGCAAATCAAATTCATCAATCCTGTGAGGCTATGATGATTAGTAAAATGCCTGTTGCCTTAGTTAACAAATGAAATTTCTGAACAGATGCATAGATATATAAGGCATGTGTATGAGTATGCATCTGTATCTGTACATATGCATATATAAGATAACTTTCAAGAATCTTGTTATCTCCAGGTTCATATTTTTATTCTAAATGCTTTCCTAATTTCCCCCCCAAACTCCTATTATGGCTACAGGAGCCCAAACTCTACTGCTGAGCAGAGTCCCATTTTTTTCTAACCTGACCCCTTTGTACCTCAGAATTGATGTTTCCAACAATTAATGTTTTTAGGTGGTCTTAATAAGTTAAGAACAAATTTATAAACATGTGGGTTCCTTATTAGGTTAAAAGTTGTTTGGCTTTCATCTGTTTTTGGTATCCCTTGTGTTTAACCATCTTAAAACCTAATTGTCTTTTTCAACCCAAATAAGCAATTTCCCCCTTTAGATCCAAGAGCTTTCAAGCTTTGAAGATAAAAGAACAGACTGTTCCAGTGTGCTCAGAACTTTCCATGACATGTTGCTGAGACAGGAAGTGAATTGCAATCCCTGATGTATCCCAAAGGGTTTGTTCTAGAGAGAATGATCTGATCTTGGAAGTGACCTGCCTGCCTGACCTCCACAGGACACCCAGCTACCCCATAGTTCCAGAGTCAGAAGCAGGCACAGGATGGGGTTGTACTGGCCATTTGACCACTTTGGATGGGCCAAATGAAACTGCCCCTGATAGAACTGTTCCTGAAGCTACACTTACCCTTCCCTGGTGACCTTGGAAGAGGAAAGGACAGCATCTGGTTGAACAATGGGGAACTCAGATTTGTCAATGAAAACTTCTTCATGTAGAAAAACTTGATTAAAATACAAAATTTAATATAGAAATGTTTTATCTTCTCAATGAGATCCAAAGTACAGTGATCCACACATTTGTCATGCTCACTGGAGCCTAAGCAAGGTCAGAACAGAGCATTAAATATCATTTATTAAAGAATTACGTTGCACAATATTGAGTAAAGGAAGAAGGCATTAGTAGACAAAGAGTGCTGTTCTTATTCCCTAGTTTATTTTCATGCTCAAACTATGCTATTAGTTACATGAGAGGAAAAGACACACTTAAAAGCTCTTAACATTTTAAGACATAATCAGATTGCTCCTGCTTGGAAAATTCTTAATATGTTTATTCCAAAGTCAGGTCAGAAAGCTACCATAAGATTATGGAGTTCAGTGAATTTGAACACTACTTAACTGTCAGGAAGGAAACTTTTCAAAACATTATCCAACTACAGGGGTGTATTTAGACCATATACTTGCATTATTATTATTATTATTATTGTTGTTGTTGTTGTTGTTATTTTGACAGTCCTGGGGATTGAACTCTGGACCTGGGCACTATCCCTGAGCTCCTTTTGCTCAAATCTAGTACTCTACCACTTGAGCCACAGCACTACTAAGGGCTTTTTCTGTGGTTAATTGGAGAAAAGAGTCTCAGCAGACTTTATTGCTTGGGCAGGCTTCAAGCTTCAAATCTTAGCCTCCTGAGTAGCTAGGATTACAGGCCTGAGCCATGGCACCCAGCTTTGAATTTTTGAGAGTTCTTGATTGCAAGCAAGAAGTGAACCAGTGCAACTTTAAAACGGTCACTTGTCTCTTGCCTACCAACTTGTCATCCAATGGTCCCATGAAAAAATATTTGTATCCTGTCGAAGAAAAATGGCCACAGGTAATGAAATGGGGTTTTTAGACCCTAGGCCTAAAGTCCAGGAGTCCCAAGCTAGGTCTACCCATTTGTTCCCATATGCCAAAAAAAGAAACATGGTGAAGGGCAGAGAAAGAAGATTTTGTACATGGCAGCCATGGAAAGACAGCACTTCTATACAACTTCAGCCATGTTTAGAGGTACCAATATTGACTTTATGGTAAAGAGGGATAATTGAAGGTAAGAAAGGAGAAAGACATGGCCAGTTAAAACAGTCCCAAGTTGTAGGTATGGACTAGCTGACCATTAATGTGATCTTTATCCTTGGAAGAATTCTGGATAAGTTATCACTTTATTAGTGGATCAGAACAGGAACAAGGTTTTGTCCTGAGTTTGGGCTGTTTTCTTTAAGATGATAAGAAGACAGAGCCCGATTGAGAGACAGTTTGCCTTCCCCACAAGATGCTTCTCAGTGAATTTTCTCTTTCCTCCTGGAACCCAAGCCGATTGCAGAAAGACTGCAGCTGAGAATCCATAGCTCAAGTCAAAGGGCACAGATGACGAAGCTGGAGGACTTTTAGTTAATTCACAGGCCCCAGCAAAAAAATCTTTTAAGTTACCTCTTACAGTAACACAGACATCGTGTTGTCTTCAAATGGAAACTTGTTGAAGCAATTCACTAGGGAAATGGCTTTGAAAACTCGCTCTAGTGACTTCTCGGATGGCTGGAGGACTTACCAATTCAGTGAACGCTTACAAAGGACTGTTTTAAGAGCAGCTGAGGGGTACAGAAGAAGAGTTGGGGGACCCATTTCATGCCTGAAGTGCTTATAGGTGACTTCTGTGGCACACACAGCAGCTCATCCTTATGGTTATCTTAAAGGCACATCCAGATGGCCTTGTGCACAGCTGCCTAATGATAAGGTCATGGCCTCCTGTCTCTGCTATGTTTTGGTTGCAGGATGACACAATGATCTGCTTTGAATATAACTGGAGTGTGGCTCAAGGATCCATGTGTTAAAATTTAATTCCCACTGTGAGTTTCTGAAGAGGGTAGAAACTTAATTCACCTGTGGTATCTGGACGTGTGGCCTTTGAGAGATGAATAGGTAAGATACATTCATCAGGGCAGAGCCCTAATGACTGACATCTTTGCGGCTTTATAAGAAGAGGGAAAGCCAGCCAGGTATCCATGGCTCACACTTATAATCCTAGCTATTCAGGAAACTTGAGATCTGAGGATTGAAGTGCAAAGTTCGTCCAGGTAGTTACCTTGAGATGCCATCAGCAGTAAGTCCATCACCAGATGTGACTCTGTGGCCTTGGACCAGAACCATTAACCCAATGAATACTTATAATTTGCCCAGTGATTAACAACAGAAAATAGACTAAGATGGGAAACTGGTAACTACAAAAGGAGTTTTACTTATAGCATATGAAATCATGAAAGCAATGTTGGAACTGTATAGTGGACAGAAATGGAAAGAGTTTGGAGGAATAGCCTATAAAAATGCTTCAAATGCTCTAAGCAGAGCTTTATGGATGGTTCTGTGAGGCTCACAGAAGACAGAAGAGGAAAGTTCTTAGGATGCCTTTGAGTCTAGAGGCAAAGTCAGGATCACAATGTTGGTGCAAATGAGGAGTGAAGGAAAGGCCACACAGCCATAACTTTGCAAACCACCTGGCCAAACTGTGTTCATACCCTAGTTCTTCATCAATGATGAAACTTCAAGCTGATAAACTGAGCTATCTGGTAGAAGAAATATCTAAACAACAAAGCATGTAGGCTGCCACTTGGTTACTCTTATGGGCAGTAAGATTTAGGAGCAATGGCTGACTTGAAGTTGGGATTTATAAAAGGGAAGCAATGGGAAGATTTGAAAACTTCCCAGCCAGGCTATGGGAGGTGAAGGAAAGGCATGTATGGCTGTGGCTCACATGCTGGAGACAAGAGCAGCGTAAAAGGAGCTCCGTGCTACGCATCAGAATGATGAGAAAGGAGTCCCTTGGGCACTTCTGAAACTCATGAGGAAGCATTGGTGGCTCACGCCTGTAATCCTAGCTACTCAGGAGGCTGAGATCTGAGGATCTAAGACAGCCAGGGTAAACATTTTGAGAGACTCTTGCCTCCCATTAACTAGCAAAAAAGCCCAAACCGGAAGTGTAGCTCAAGTGGTAGAGATGTCAGGAAAAAAAAGTTCAGTGAGAGCACTAGGCCCTGAGTTCAAGCCCCAACACCCCCCACCCCAAAACCCATGAGGCCACCCCTGCCTGGACTTGTTCAGAGACACAATATATGTGTGTTAACAGGTCCAGGGCCTCTCTAATACCTTGTGCTCGGTGGCACATGCCAGAAGGAGTTCTTAGCTGCCCAGTGGCATGGATTTTGCAGAAGTTGGTGGAAGGGTGAGAGCAGTGAGCAGTAGAGCTGCAAGGAGGACCCAGAAAGGTGGCAGTGTGCAATACCCAGCAGGGAAAGCTGCAGCCTGAATACAGAGGGGAGTCATGTGACCTCTAAGCAGCCAGTGCCTTTGGAGGCCCAAAGACCGGTGATAAGTACAGTGGAGCTTGATCAATGCCAGCTCTTCCATCATTCTCCCCATCTTTCCCCATCCCATTCCTACCTTCAACTGATGTCGTTCAAAATCATGTGGAGCGAGGTAAAGCCAAGATTAGAGAGATGAACAGCACATGCTCTCCCTGATATACCGATGTTAAATTCAAAATGCAAGGAGAGATGACAAAGTAAACAGGATTCAAGAAACAAAGGACCTCTTCTTAATTTGTTGTATTTTTTTAGATGACTTCATGTTCTTGACCTTTCATATGGTTATACATATGCACATCTGAGGGGAGCTAGGAGGAGGGCACAGAAGCAGAGGGAAATGGGAAAAATGCGATAGAAGGGTCCATTAGCTGCACTGGACGTGAATGAAAGTGAACTAAGCAAGTCAAGGCAGTGATGGGAGGGAGGGAATGAGAAAGACGAAACAGCTTACACTAAGCAAAAGGAAAGAAATGTACATATCACCCAATTTGGAAAAAAAAAGCTGTAGTGTCAAAGTTGTAGAGTCCATAAGCTTTATAGACCATGATAACGACAATGCACCTCATGAAGGTTAAAATGTGTTTGTGACTTTACATATCACTATCCCATAATACTGTGAATTTTGTGAAATATATGTAATCAATCTCAAAAAATGTTATGTAGTTCATTTGTTACATGATGTACATTGAATATAACAATTGTATTTCTCACCTCCATTAGTGTTCCTTCCTTCCCATGGCTCCCTTGATCCTGACATGTTTCTGCTTCCTGTATATTTAGTTTGTGAAATGGTTTGTACAGGGTTGGAGCTTTAAGCGTTAGTGTCTGCGTTGCTGGGTTTCCATCTTGCTTGAGCTGATTACTGCTTTCTACTTCGCTCCTTGTTGCCCTTTGAAATGGGAAATGCTTTCTCATCCTTGTCCTCCCATGGAAGAGGATAACTTTCTTTGAGTTGGCAGGCGCACAGGGAGAAGATGCTAGCCTTTAGACTCTGAGGAGACTTTGGACTTTTGAATTTACTCTGGAAAATCTTAAGACTTTAGAGTGAGTGAGTAGGGGTAGAATGACTCCTCTCTCTCTCTCTCTCTCTCTGTACACTCACTCACTCACTCACACACACACACACACACACACACACACACACACACACACACAGTTATACACAGCTTGAACTTAGGGCCTGGGCACTGTCCCTGAGCTTTTCTGCTCACAGGTAGCACTCTACTATTTTCAGCCACAGCTTCACTTCTAGTTTTCTGGTGGTTAATTGTAGATAAAAGTCTTATGGACTTTCCTGTCCCAGCTGGCTTCAAACCACAATCCTCACATCTTAGCCTCCTGAGTAGTTAGGGTTACAGGCATGAGCCACCAGCACCCAGCTAGACTGACTATATTTTGCATTAGGACAAGGACATAAGCCACAGGGCTGGGGTGGAATGCTAGGCTGTAGGTGTAGTTGGACTGTGTATCCCAAGGGTACCATCCCCATTGGGAGCTATTTCCAAGGTAGTAACTTGATCCAACTCTGGCTTTTTGGAATGGTAGGATGAGGTAAAATCGATATGATGTAAGCCCTCAAGATTGGATCCTGGTGACTTTGTAAGAAGAGAAAGACTAGCACACCAGCATGCAGTCACCCTGCCTCTTGCCATGTGATGTCCCCTGTCCCCTCAGGACTCTGTCAGTAAGAAGGCCCTCATCATGAAGACCCTCAACCTTGAACCAGATCATTAACTAAGATCAACCTCTTTTGCTAGGCACCAATAGCACATGCTAATATTCCTGGCTACTCAACTGTGATCTGAGGATCAAGGTTTGAAGCCAGTCTAGGCAGAAAAGCCCCCTAGACCCTTACCTCTAATTAAACAGCACAAAGTCAGAAGTGGAGCGATAGAACACTGGTTGAGAGCAAAAAAGCTAAAGGAGAGTATTGGCATTCTCTCTCTCTCTCTCTGTATATATATAATATAATATAATATATATATGTGTGTGTGTGTGTGTATATGTTACCCAGCTATATATATATATGTGTGTGTGTGTGTGTGTTTGTATATGTTACCCAGCTATATATGTGTGTGTGTGTGTGTTTGTATATGTTACCCAGCTATATATATATATGTGTGTGTGTGTTTGTATATGTTACCCAGCTATATATATGTGTGTGTGTGTTTGTATATGTTACCCAGCTATATATATGTGTGTGTGTGTTTGTATATGTTACCCAGCTATATGTGTGTGTGTGTGTATATGTTACCCAGCTATATATGTGTGTGTGTGTGTGTGTGTGTTTGTATATGTTACCCAACTATATGTGTGTGTGTGTATATGTTACCCAGCTATATGTGTGTGTGTGTGTGTGTGTGTATATGTTACCCAGCTATATGTGTGTGTGTGTTTGTATGTTACCCAGCTATATGTGTGTGTGTGTGTATGTATATGTTACCCAGCTATATATGTGTGTGTGTGTATATGTTACCCAGCTATATGTGTGTGTGTGTTTGTATATGTTACCCAGCTATATGTGTGTGTGTGTGTATGTGTGTGTGTGTATGTATATGTTACCCAGCTATATATGTGTGTGTGTGTGTGTGTGTTTGTATATGTTACCCAGCTATATGTGTGTGTGTGTGTGTGTATGTTACCCAGCTATATGTGTGTGTGTGTTTGTATGTTACCCAGCTATATGTGTGTGTGTGTGTGTATGTTACCCAGCTATATATGTGTGTGTGTGTATATGTTACCCAGCTATATGTGTGTGTGTGTTTGTATGTTACCCAGCTATATGTGTGTGTGTGTGTGTATATTACCCAGCTATATATGTGTGTGTTTGTATATGTTACCCAGCTATATGTGTGTGTGTGTATATATGTTACCCAGCTATATATGTGTGTGTGTGTGTTTGTATATGTTACCCAGCTATATGTGTGTGTGTGTATATGTTACCCAGCTATATGTGTGTGTGTGTGTATATGTTACCCAGCTATATATATGTGTGTGTGTGTGTGTGTGTATATGTTACCCAGCTATATATATGTGTGTGTTTGTATATGTTACCCAGCTATATGTGTGTGTGTGTATATGTTACCCAGCTATATATGTGTGTGTGTGTGTGTATATATGTTACCCAGCTATATATGTGTGTGTGTGTGTGTGTATATGTTACCCAGCTATATATGAGTATGTGTATGTGTGTATATGTTACTCAGCTATAGTAAATAAACGAAGACACCACGTTATCCAATGTCACTCCCTCCTGCTTCAGCACCCTTCCTCGTGGGGTCAAGCCAGCCGGTATTTGGACTGCTAGCTCTTTCCTTCTGTCTCCCATTCTCCCACTGCCTTGCCAATCTAAGTGCAACATCATTTAGCCTGAACTGTGTTTAAACACTTAATGGCTCCCAATTGACTTCTGAAGAAAAAGAAAAAGAAACATATTGGTCCAACATTTAAACTTTCCCAGATGCTTCATCTGTCTTTCCCACCTCCCTAGTTGGTATTCTTCATCACCAGATCTCACCCTGAGACTTTTCCAGTTTCTCCTGTAGGGGGCCTCTCCCTCCTTTCCAGGATCTTCTATGACCTCACTGGCCTCCTGGGCATTGCCTCTCTGCCCTCAGGCAGTGAAGGCCAGGCCTTACCTCCTTGTCCTGATTCAGGCTTCTGGGAAGTGATATCACCTCTGTCTCTTCCTTCCCAGTCTCTCCCTTCCCAACCTGCCCCATTTCTGCTCAGTGGATATAAGGAGCTCCTTAGGAACAAGGGCCATGTCTAGTGTCTCTCTTCAAAATAAACTGTGCTGGGTGCTTGTAATCCTAACTACTCAGAAGGCTGAGATCTGAGGATCGTGGATTGAAGCCAGCCTGGACAGAAAAGTTAGGGGGACTTTTATCTCCAATTAACCACCAAACAAAGCCAGAAGTGGAGCTGTAGTTCAAGTGGTAGAGTACTAGCCTAGAGCAGAAAGCTCAGGGACAGCTCCCAGGCTCTGAGTTCAAGCCCCAGGACTGACATGCACATGTGCGTGCATTCTCACACACACGCATATGCACAATGTTTTTCCTGCTACACGTTTTTTCTATTATCACAGCTTTAGCTGCATTCTTGAGTTTGGGGAGGTTGTGATTTTGTTTCAATCTCAGAGTATTAGAGACTGGAAATTGTTGCACATGATTATGGAAGGCCAAGGAGTATCCTGTCAATCTGTGAACAAACTGGAGACCCAGGGAAGCCAGTGGTGTGATTCGATTGGAGCATAATATCTGGAAAAGTAAGAGTGTTGATGGTGTAGTTGTCAGTCTTAGGTCAGAGGCCTCCGGAACTGGGGAGTGTGATGCATTTCCAAGAGTTTTGATGTCCCTGCCACGGAGGAGGGAGTGCATTACCTCTCTTCAGTGTTTTTGTTGTAGGTAGGCTTTTAATAGATTCGAAGATAATCCAACCACATTGAGTCCACAATGTGTCATTTCTTCTAGCAACATCCTCATCGATACAACTACAAATAATGCTTTACCAATAAACTAGGTATCCCTGAACCTAGTCAATAGCTAAAACAGCCATCCTGATCACTCCTCTCTTAATGCTTGTGTAAGGGTCCTGTGAATTAACTAAGTGCCCATCTTTGTATCTGTGACCTTTGATCTGAGGTATTTCCAGCTGCAGTTCCTTTGCAATTACCTTGTTTCCAGGAGCAAAGAGAAAATTCAGATAACCTGGGTGCTGTCCCTCAGCTCTTCAGCTCAAGGCTAGCGCTCTACCACTTGAGCTATAGCACCACTTGCGGCTTTTTTCTTTTTGCTTAGGTGGTGTGGAGGAATCGAACCCAGGGCCTCAGGCCTGCAAGGTAAGCGCCCTACCACTGAGCCACCTTCCCAGCCCCTCAGATAACTTTCTGTGGAAGGCAAGCTGGCCCTCAAACAGGCAATGCCTTCTTATCATCTTAAAGAATCTGACAGGGGGCTGGGAAGGTGGCTCAGTAAAGCGCTTGCCTTGCATGCATGAGGCCCTGGGTTCGATTCCTCAGCACCACATAAGCAAAAAAGAAAAAATCCGGAAGTGGTGCTATGGTTCAAATGGTAGAGCGCTAGCCTTGAGCTGAAGAGCTGAGGGACAGCGCCCAGGCCCAGAGTTCAGGCCCCACAACCGGACCACTCCCCACCCCCAAAAAAAGGAATCTGACAAAAAACCTCTGGAGACCACCTTGTTCCTCTTTTGTTCCAGTAATAAAGTAATAATGACTTTTCTGGAACTCCTCCAGAGACACAGACTGAGCTAATGGTCAATAAGGCCACATCTGTGACTTGGGAATTGTTTTTTTCTTTAAATTGAATTGAATTTTATTTTATTGTAAAGGTGATGTACAGAGGGGTTATAGTTACATAAGTAAGGTAATGAGTACATTTCTTGTCAAACATTGTTACCCCCTCTCATTTTCCTCCTACTTTCCTTCCTGCCTGACTCCCCTCCCCGCCAAGTTTTAAAGTTCATTTCCAACATAGTGTCTTGTGAGTGTCACTGTTGCATTGGTTCACCCTTTGCCCTTGGTCTCACCATTTTGTTATTCCCCTTCCCTTTCCCAAATCAGATAAACATATATACAAGACACAGGGTACCAAAATCAAATACAGGGGATAACCCATAGGGGGAGGGAAGCAAAGGAAAAAACAAAACAAAACAAAACTTCACACAGTCCTAGCAGAGGATCACAATAGCTCAATAGCTATGTACATATGACCATATAAAATGATGCTAATCAAAGTGAACTCCAAGATATGGAAGCAAAGGGTTTTTTGTGTTTTTTTAAATGTACTGTGAGACTATGCATATCTTTATCACCCACTGTCCCAGTTCTCCCTATTTAACCTGAAACCAATGTTTGCATCCACAAAGATGGCTGAAGATGGACTGAAGTGCTGTCTTCCTATGGCTGCCATGAAATACATCTCTTTTTCTCTACCCTTCTCTTTATTTGGCATATGGGGATGAATGGCCAGAATTAAGTTGGGCCTCCTGGACTTTGAGTCTGAGGGTCTGAAAATCTAATTTTCATTTCTAAGATTCTCTCTTTGTTTCTTAACAGTTTGATTATGATGTGTGTGTAGGTGGGGGCTTTCTGAGTTGGTGCTACATGAAGTTCATTGGCTGAATGTGTTATGGTTTTGTCTCAAACACTCTCATTTTCAGATGTTGCTTTGGTATGGTGATTTAATACGTTTAGTGTGATGGTGTCCTCACCGACCTTTGAGGCTACATTCATTTTTCTTCCTTTAGTTGTCTTCCTGTTCTCCAGACTGAATCATCTTAATTGACCTGTCTTCAGGTTCACTGGATTCTTTTTTTTCCCCCACTTGCTCAAGTCTGTGAGCCCTGCAGTGAAAACTTCTTCTTAGTTATACTATTCAGTTCCAGAATTTCTATTTGATTCTTTCTCCCTCCAATTTCTGCCTTAGAATAATGACCAAGTGGCTAGTGTAGTGCATAAAGCTCACGATGAGATCAGAGTGGTAGGGGGACCCAAGCCATGATGCTCATCATGTGGATCACTGAGAAGAGTTTGACTTTGAGAGTGACATGAGTAAAAGAACTGAGAATCGAGACAATGCGAAGACCTGGGAGGCAGGTAGGAAACTTCATAGTCACCCAGAAAAGAACAGGCAGTTCTGCCAAGGTGGTGATAATAGTGGACAAGGTGACCACTGATCAGCTTCTGTGATTCTGAAGGTCAAGGTCACAGGGTTTACTGATAGCCAAAAAGTATGAAATGAGGCGGGTGAATGGTCAAGGGTAATGTTACCAGTCTGCTATCTGAGGGAGGCCCAGGCAAGTGGATAGTTACTTAGAGCCATAGGCTTAGATGAGTGAAAGTAGGGTAGAGGAAAGGACCAGTGACGGACCATTGGCAGTCCCATGATGAAGGGGCAGAGGTAGAAGCCTCTCTGTATCTCCTCCTCATTGTTTCTCATAGTGTCTGCCACTATGAAGATCTTGCTCCATCAGCAATATTGAGGACCTTGAAAAAAAGTAGTAAAAGTTAAAGCAAACAGAAGGGGGCGCTACTGAGCATCCTTGCTGTGCTGGCTTTGGGCTGTGCTGATTTCCATGCCATCTCACTAAAGAGAGCAGCAGGGAATTTGGACATTAGTTTTTAAAGATCTCTATTGAATATTCAAAATATTGCTTATGCACTTATTTTCAGACAAAGAGTTTGTGGTTTTGTACGTTCTGTGATAATTGTGTGCGTGTGTGCACGTGTGTGTGTGTGTGTGTGTGTGTGTGTGTGTGTGTGCATTCACGCGCCTGTCCTGGGGGCTTGAATTCTGGGCCTGAGTGCTGTCTATGAGGTAGTTTTTATTCCACCGCTTGAGTCACAGGCTCCACTTCTGCCTTTTTAGGGGTTACATGGAGATGAGAGTCTCAAGGACTTTCCTGCCCCAGCTAGTTTTGAACCATGATCTTCAGATCTCAGCTTCTTGAGTTGCTAAGAATTCAGGTGTGATGTTACATTTTCTGCTGCCCATTTCCTTGGATTTTGAGCTGTAGAAGTTCCCAGGGGGCCAGGATGCAGGTGGGGATTCCATGAAGTAGTTGCTTGCTTGGTACCTTAAAGTAATATCATTCTGGATTGTTTGACATCAGATTTTTGGCTTGAAGTTTTTCAAATTATGACGAATAAATTTGGACTGCAAATTTAAATAAAATATACATCTAAGTAAATTCAAGTAAAATCAAATTGAATAACTTTAAATAAAATAAATTCTTTAAAATAAAAAAATGAATGTTTACAATTCAAATAGCTAACCTTCAGTTTTTGATGAAATGAATTCATATGGATTAACTCTTGCCCAGGAATGTTTGCCAAAGGAGCTTTGGTCATGTGATCATTTACCTAAGGCAAGAAGAATAGGAAACAAGAGAAGAACTGGGAATGGAACTCACTTATCCTGACCAATGACCAAAGATAGCTTCAGCATTCAACCCAGACTGACAATGGTGAAATCTCCAAGAGAGAATTCCTATTGTCCATCATTCTCTACTGGTGTCAGGTAGGGAAGTCAGTTTCTGTCACGTCAGCGCTTTGAACCTAAAAGAGAGCCTTTGTTCCTCTTGCTCTTCCCAGAGCCTGGACCCTGTTCTCCTACTGGAGGGGGTGGGGAACAGGAGGGAGGACCCATCTTTTCAATCAGTTGCCATTTACAGTTGGCGCAATCCAAGTGAGCTTTCTTGTGTAGCATCTTCTTGCTGCAATCTGTGGTTACAGATTTTAAAGACTTAATAGATGGATGTGTTTCTATCCCCAAGGAAGGAAATGAAGATTTCCACTTGGCGCTGTTTTCCACCATCATGTTTTTGTTGTTGTTGTTGTAGAAATGGAGCAGAAAATTGCTGCTGCTCCTTTATTGCCCAACTGTCCATGTCACTACCAGTCCTTAGGGAGAATAGCATTTTTTTTTTTGCAAATTTTATTCAGACATTTGGATTGTTGTTTGCTGAAATCTTCCCTCCTATTCTTTCCTCTGACCAACCCATACTTTTGTGATAGAAAAATAAACCACTATTCCCCTATCAATAAAAAAAAATCAAGTTTCCATTGTCTCCTTTCATTATAAAATAGTCTACTTTGTCACAGGATATAAATGAAATGCTCATACAACTTTAAATTTCTTCACTGTTCCTGGGTCTTACCTGTGTATCAAACAATGCTTACAGATATTACTTCTTCTGATCTTTCCAAAAACAAGAGTAAGGAAGTTGTCTTCAATTCCATCTTACGGATAAGGCAATGGAGGCCAAAGTACTTAAGTATCTCTCTTTTTATCTTGTTGGTCACAGGGCTTGAACTCAAGGCCTGGGTGCTGTTCCTGAGCACTCTTGCTAAAAGCTAGTGCTTTACCTTGTTGAGCCACAGTGCCACTTCCCGTTTTCTGGTGGTTCATTGGAAATAAGAATCTCACAGACTTTCCTGCCCTGGCTGACTTTGAGCCATGATCCTGAGATTTCAGCCTCTTGAGTAGTTAGGATTGCAGGCATGAGCCACAAGCACCTGGCTCCGTGAGCACCTTATTAAGTTCTTGTACAGACCCAGCCCGGGAGAGTTCCATTGTTTTTCAAGAAATTATGTTACCTCTTATTTTTCCAAACTTGTACATTTTGCAGAGCAATCACAAGCTGAACCAAGTTTGTCATACTTCTTTTTCTTTTGCCAAGATGTTTTAATAATGTGTCAATGACTAAAGAACAATGTGTAGATGCATGTGATTGATACGCTAAGAGAAAGATTTGTGTAGGTTGGGAAGGCTTAGGGCTCCTTTAGATGGTTATTTATTTATTTATTTATTTATTTATTTATTTATTTATTTATTTATTTATTTTTTGGTGATAGTCCTGTGGCTTGAACTCAGGGCCTGGGCACTGTCCCTGAGCTTCTGTGCTCATCTAATTCTCTACCACTTGAGCCACAGCCCATTTCTAGATTTTTGGTGGTTAATCAGAGATAACAGTCTTGTAGATCTTCCTGCCCAGGCTGGCTTCCAACCACAATCCTCAGATCTCAGCCTTCTAAGTAGCTAGGATTAGGTGTGAGCCACCAGTGCCCAGTTTCCTTGGTTTACTTTAAAGACAAGAACAAAAACAAAAACAAAAAACCTAGCCAGGTGCCGGTGGCTCATGCCTGTAATCCTAGCTATTCAGGAGGCTGAGATCTAAAGATCACAGATCAAAGCCAGCCCCAGCAGGAAGACTCTTATCTCTAATTAACTACCAGAAAACCAGAAGTGGTGCTGTGGCTCAAGTGGTAGAGAGCTTGCCTTGAGCTGAAGAGCTAAGGGACAGTGCCCAGACCCCATGACTGACAAACAAAAAACTAAAAACCAAAAACAAAACCCTCATAGCACTGGTTTATTTTTATTTTTTATTTTATTTGGAAGTACTGGGATTTGAAGACAGGGTCTTGCATTCCCAATTGCTTTTCTTGCTCACGGCTCTACCACAAGAGCCATGTCTCCAGTCCAACATTTTGCTGGTTAATTGGAGATGAGTCTCCTAAACTTTTCTGCCTGGACTGGCTTTTAACCAGATCTTGGCTAGGATTACTGGCATGAACCACCAACCAGTGCCCAGAAGGGATGAATTTAAACTTCATCACTGCAACAGTTTGGACCCGAAATACCTCTAGAAGGCCCATATGGCAAGGTCCATGCTTGGAAATTTGACAAAAGTATTTTATACTATTAATAAATACTAATTTTAAAAAAGATGAGGTTAATAAAAAGATGGTCAAGTGTAGGTTGAGAATCATTTGTACATACTGATTTTTCTTTGTATGTACTTACCTACAGTCAAATTTAATGAGTAAATCAGGTTCACTAAAAGATTAACAACAATAACTAATTAGAAAATGGACTTGTCATAATGATATGGGATTGTGCTTTCTCTGGGAAAAGTGCGGATAAATACTAGTGTTTTCAAAGCACAGTTGATTGAAGAAACCATAATGAGACTGTGGATGAAGAGCATGACTGTATATAGTCCAAACAAATGTCAGGAGGGACCTCCAGGTGACCAGAGCTCTACGGACTCATGGAGGGCACTGTTCCCACCGCAGAAAGTAATGCCAGGTGCTTACAAATGCCACTTGGTGCCCAGTGCCCTTATTGCATTAACTCCTCACAGGAATGAGAAAGCCATTATGATTCCTATGTCCCAGATAAGAAAGTGAAATTCACATTGTTAGTAAAAGCACCAGGATCTGAACTCAGGTCCGGCTCTAAAGCTCATGTTGTTTGGACTCAGGAGGATCCTAACCTGCAGAGAGATGGAACAGAGCACTGGTCACCACCCTGGTTTAGTAATCCTAGAATAACCAAGAACAGAAACATTTCTGTGTAGTTCTTCATGCACAGCTGTGTATTGGGAGCTATTGATATGTTCTTTCCTCAATTAATGAACATCAGTGGGGTATGTTTTAGAGTGTGACAGGCCTGAGGGAACTTCATCTTCTTGTACCAGCAGGTGCTGGGTTCATTTTAGTCCAGCAGAGGGCGATATAAAGCCCAAGGGCTAGCTAGGGCTTTCTGCTTACATTGTAGCCCTCTCTCATAAAATGGCAACTGTTACCTAGGTTCCTACGTGCATGGCAGGGCTCTGCAGAGAGAGATCTGAGCAGTGTGGGCTCCACAGCAGATGCTCATTCCTCATCGATAAGAGCAGACACATGGGCTTGCTGGCACATTGTAGCCTCATCTTTGTAAGGACGGTTAGACCTGTCCCAGAGAAAAAAAGCGTATGGGAAGGGAGGGAGAGAGGAAAAGGAGGAGGAGAAGGAGGAGGAGAAGGAAGACGAAGAGGAGGAGGAAGAAGAAGAGGAAGAAAAGAGAGAGGAGAAGGAGACAGAGGGATGAGGAGAAGGAGAAGGAAGAAGGAGAAAGAGCAGAGCAGGGAAAGGGGCAAGGACAAGGAAAGAGAGCAAATCTCGGTGTGTGTTTGTGTGTGTGTGTGTGTGTGTGTGTGTGTGTGTGTGTGTACTGTGACCTCTCTCCAGCACAGAAATTAGAGGTCACCATCTCATCATAAGTTTGTTTTCTCTTACCCCAGCAAAGAAATGAGGTTCTCAAAGTCACCCACAGAGCCATTGTCAGAAGGACAAATGAACTCAAGGGGCAAGGGCTTGGTGCATGTTTCTTTACCCTTGCATAGAGCTGAAGCTCCCTCCTTGAAAAGGCCTGCAATCTCAGCTTGACCTCACTGGTTTCCTGAGAGCAGACAGGGTCACTGGGCAATGCTGTCAGGGTGACGTGGGCCACACTGGTGGCTTCTCCAGAGGCCTTGTCATAGGCTGTGAAGCTCCACCAAGTCCTCTGCTTTTCCCATTTACAGAGAAAGAAACCAGCAGTGTCAAGATGACGTGATGAGTCACTATTACACAATGAGCCAGGAGACCAGCACTGGGTTCAGATCTGAGGCAGGGCCTGTTACACCTCTTGTGGCTTGGCTGCCTTGGGCTTCTCATCAGAGAAACAGCAGCCACCATATTCCCTTCACATCGCCAGCGGAGGAGTGTGTGAGAAAACCCCTCACAGCTGACGAGAGCAGAGCAGTGATCTTTAAAAGAAAGAAAGAAAGTAAAAAGCTCAGGGCACTGGTGGCTCATCTGGTGGCTCACACCGTAATCCTAGCTACTCAGGAGGGTGTGATCTGAGGATCACAGTTTGAAGCCAGCCTGGACAGAAAAGCCTATGAGACTTTCATCTTTGATTAAGCACCAAACAAACAACAACCTATAAGTGGAGCTGTGGCCCAAGCGGTTGAATGCTAGCCTTGAGCAAAAAAGCTCAAGGACAGTGCCCAAGCTCTAAGTTCAAGCTCCAGGATTGGTAACCCCCAAAGTAAACCGAAATTAAAAAACTTTTGAGAAAATGCATCTTCAAGAGTCAGTGGCATGTCGGGAGCTGGTAGATTACTCCTTTAATCCTACCTATGCAGGAGGCTGAGATCTGAAGATTCAGGTTCAAAGCCAGCTCAGGCAAGAACATCTATGGGAGTTATATTGCTAATGAACTAGCAAAATGCCAGAAGTGAAGGTGTGGCTCAAGTGGTAGAGTACCAGCTTTGAACGAAAAAGTCAAAGAAGAGCATAAAGCCCTGAGCTCAAGTCCCAGTACTGGCACACAAAGAAAAAAAAAGGAAAAAGAGAGAAAGGGACCATGTGGGTTGGTGGCGGCATGTTGATCAGGGTCAGAACAGTTTCTGGCCTGGTTTTACTGGGAAGCCTTCGTGTGACCTTAGGACAATCTCCCCATGACCAGGCATGTCATTTTAATAGGTTTACAATGTAGGAGTTCAACAGACCTTTCATGGCTTTCTGACCTATTTGATGGTAGAAAAATTCAGAATTGGTGATGGTAGCAAATATTTCCCAGAAACCTGGTATCTAACCTGGGTAGAGTAGGCTCGGCACAGATGGCTCACACCTGTCATCCGAGCTACTCAGGAGGCTGAGATCTGAGGATTGAGATGCAAAACCAGCCTGGATAGACAAATCCAAGAGATTCATGTCCAATTACTCACCAAAAAGCTGAAAATGGAGCAATGGCTCAAGTGGTGGAGTGCCAGTCTTGACTTAAAAATGTAAAGGACAGAGTCCTGGCCCTGAGTTCTAGTCTTTGTTCTTACACATACACAAGGATATAGACTGCAAACTGTACTCCTTGAAGAGGGACAAAGACAAGGATGTAATTCACTCATGACTTCCCAAACCCCAGACTCCCCAGGGGCTCTCAGGGTTCACCCATTGTGAGACATTCTTCTGGTCTCCAGCACACTGCCACATTTCCTAGCAGAAGAGATGGCTCTTTTACTTTGTATCCAAACTATATTAGATGGGAGAAAAAGCTACTGATCCAATCATCTATAGGTTGGTGAGGACAATTGCATTCTAAATTCAGTTGTAGAGGAAACTTCTAGGTGATGTGCCCTCTTTGACCTTGCTCCATCACCCACAGTCATATCCAGGGACTCGCCATCATGGCCTACGTGTCCATCACTGAGAAATCTGAGCCTGGACTGGCCTAGAAAGCAGAGGTTTTGGCTTTCCCCAGCAATGCAGTGAACACAATCCCCAGGTCTGAATGCTTGTGTCCTCTCCCAAGTTCATGGAATCCCAAACACCACAGTGGCAGTGATGGTATTTGGAGGTGGGGCATTTGGAAGGTCATAGGTCATTAGAGCAGAACACCCCCCCCCCAAAAAAAAAAAGTGGAATGAGTTCCCTTATGAGATGGTGCCCCAGGATGGCTGCAGTTTATCATGTAGCCACTGCCAAGCCCAGGAACTGTACCATATACAGCCAATCCCCAAATGACACAATGCTAGTATTTTTTTAAAAATCACAAAGATATAAATCCTTAAGTGGGTGGGACACAAATCCCTGGCACCCTTCCAAGAGGCACTAGAAAGGCCTGGAGAAGATACAGCCATGCGGTGGGGTTGGAGAGATGGAGGAGAATGATGGGAGGGAGGACATTGACCCAGATGCATGGTCCTCATAAATTGTTGCATTGAATGAAACCCTTTTGTGCAACTACTTAAAGATAATGAAAACAGAACCAGTGGAAAAAAGTAAATTAACAACAAGAAGATGCAGCCCCCAATGCCAAGGCCAGGACAGTGACCAGGTCCAAAAGGTCTTTCTAGACTCTATGGAGATTAAGTCTAGGCCCCAAAGGGTGTCAGCCACAAGCTCCATTAGACTTCCCTAACTTGCTTACCCTTACTTGAGACACGTAATTGTGTCTACCGTACCAAGGATCTCCCAGCTAGAGCCCACGTGAAGGCTGAGGCTTTTCTGCAGCTCCAGCTTCAGTTCCAGCTCCAGTTCAGACTCCCAGAATGCCCAGATGCACCATGAACCCTTCAGAATAGAGACCTCTTCCTGCCAAGGTGAGGACAGAGGGACTAGTGCCACCCGGGGTGTCTGCCTGGGGTTGCTGGCTTCCTGTGCTGTTGGCACAAATAAATCTGAGACAGGATCTGTTAGGGCAAGAGAGACAGAGACAGAGACAGAGACAGAGAAGAGAGTGGGCTCAGAGAGCTAGCCAGCAGTGTCAGATACCCACGAGACACCACCCGTGAGGAACTGGTCCTTGCCAGACCCCGAGTTGGCTGGAGCCCTGCTTTGAGCTTTTCTGCCTCCGGAACTGTGAGAAAGAAATATTCGTTCTTTATAAGCCACTTGATTTATGATCGTTTCGCTATAGCTACTCAAGTGAATTATGGTATCGGAATAGAAAGACAACAGAATAATTGTTAAAATATATATCCAAGTGAAGTTGGATGCTAGTAGTGGCTCATACCTATAATTCTAGTGGGCAGGGAAGTTCCTGAGATTTTTGTCTCCAATTAACCACCAAAAAGCCAGAAGTGATGTGGCTCGTGTAGTAGAACAACTGACTTGAGTGAAAAGCAGAGCCATGGCCCTGAATTCAAGTCCAGTACCAGCATACACACACACACACACACACACACACACACACACACACACACACACACACACACTCCTTCCTTCCTTCCTTCCTTCCTTCCTTCCTTCCTTCCTTCCTTCCTTCCTTCCTTCCTTCCTTCCCTCCTTCCTTCCTTCCTTCCTTCCTTCCTTTCTGCCTTCTCTCTGTCTGTCCTACCTAGTGAGGGTTAAAATCAAATACTCTCACTTCCCAGATTGTAGATTGTGGTGGATTGGCCAGACCAACCCTCCTTATTTCAAGAAAAACTGGGTAAGCAGAAGCGCATGCCAGTCCCGCGGATCTGTGTCTTGCTTCAACAGTGTTTGGACGAAACAGACCCGGGGACTCCTCCTTTCCACCACCAACTGCTTCTCCACTCACCACCTCTGACCCTTATCTTCTTGCCCGTCGCCTGCTTCCAGGACCAACCAACGCCGTGTTTTTCTGTGGTTAGCTCTGTATTGACGACCAGCCATGACCTCCCAGATTCGTCAGAATTACTCCACCGAGGTGGAGGCTGCCGTCAACCACCTGGTCAACTTGCATCTGCGGGCCTCCTACACCTCCCTCTCTCTGGGCTACTATTTCGATCGCGACAATGTGGCTCTGGAGGGCATAGGCCATTTCTTCCACGAGTTGGAGGAGGAGAAGTGTGAGGGCGCCCAGCGCCTCCTGAAGATGCAGAACCAGGATGTGCAGAGACCTTCTCAGGATGAGTGGGGTAAAACCGTGGAAACCATGGAAGCCGCCCTGGCCCTGGAGAAGAGCCTGAACCAAGCCATTGTGGATCTTTATGGTTCTGCTCGCACAGACCCCCATCTCTGTGACCTCCTAGAGAACCACTTTCTGGATGAAGAGGTGAAGCTCATCAAGAAGATGGGCGACCCCTGAACCAACCTTCGCAGGCTGGGGGCAGCCCCTCAGGCCCAGCTGGGCGAGTATCTTTTCCAGTGCCTCACCCTCAAACACGACTAGAAAACTCCAGAGTCCAGCAGCCTTTGAGGGGCTATCTCTGCATCGCCAGGCATCAGGGTTTCTGCCCGAGCTTCTGCCTCTAGCCATTCGGAAACTTCCTAACTAACCATCCTGGAGCCCTTCCCAAGCCTTGGACCAAATGAAAATAAAGCTTTTTGCAGAAAAAAAAAGAATAACTGGGTAGAATTGTGTTTGTGATGGTGTTCTATGTAGCCCAGGCTGTCCTCTAACTCTTGATCCTCCTATATTAGCCTCCCAAATTCTGGGATTACAGGTATATACCACCATACCAGATTCAGGATAGAACATTTTAAGACTCTTTTGATAGTATCAGAAAGCTCCTAAGGTAGCTAGGATTTGAGCCAAAACCAAGGGGAGAAGGGAATTACAGAGACACGAGCCTGCCACTCAGTTCCACCCACCCCCCATGATGTCTGTGGCTGTCCAATTGCTAGCTGACCTGCAGAGAAGCTGGAAGGACTCCCAGCAGTCACAGAACTGAGAAGAGCCAACATTCACGTTCAAGGCCTGCCAAGCAAGAGGGCCCCACCAAACCTTCCAGGCCCTTGAGAGGTAGCTCATTTGCTCCTTGAGGCATAAGGGTGACCCCGGAATGCCTTGCCTTCAGAGAGAGAGTCAAAGCAGCTCTGTATCCATCACTGTATCCAGGATGGATGGGAGTAACCTCGAGAGCTGGGAGTGAGTCAGTGGTGAACACTAGCCTAACATTAGAGAGGCCCTCTGTTCCATCCCCAGCCCAGAAACCAACTAACCATCAAACAAACACAGCCCAGAAAATCTTCCTTGGTACCTGCCAAAAGCAGAAGTAAACCCTTGTAAGCAGTACTTAACGTCATCCAGAACTTCAGGTGATCTCGGTCATCTTCTACTGAGAACAAGTGTTTAAAACAGACTGATGGATAGGGGGTACGATCCAGGTTGGGAGATGGCCCTGGTGTTATCTGAGGGTTTCTGTAGCTGAGTGTGTGTCTCTCCAGGAGGCATCCCTTGTAAGCAGGCCCTTGTAATGGTATAAAGGTTGTGACTACAGTACCAGTACCATACATGTGAGCCCACACCATTCTTCATTCTTCTACAAGCAGCCCGAGGATCTACATTTTTGTTTTCTTTTTCCTTTTGTGCCAGTACTGGGACTCAAACTCAGGGTCTCACACTCTCATTTGGCTTTTTCCGCCCAAGACTGGCACTCTACCACTTCAACCACAGTTCCACTTCCAGTTTTTTTTTACTGGTTAATTGAAGATAAGAGCCTCTTGGACTTTTCTTCCCAGGCTGGCTTTGAACCTGGTCCCTCAGATATCAGCCTCCTCAGTAGCCAGGATCACAGGCATGAGCCAGTAGTAGCTGTTTCTTTTCTACATTTTGCTGATGAGAAAAGCAGCTGCGGCTCGGACCTGCCTCTCTTGGACTGCACGGGTCCCATTCCTGAAGGCTGTGGTGATGTGGATGGGCCGGAAGCTTCCTCAGTGTGTGAATCAGCAGCAGCACTCAGCTTAAGGCTTATGAAAGGAACTTCCTGTTGGTCGGGCCTCATGTAGGGAAATTTGTATTTAAGCTGCATGCAGCTGAGAGCATCTGCGAGAATAATGCATCACACGCTATGGTTGAGACCTGAGTGATAGCATCCTAAAGTGCGGCTTCATTTTTCAGCCTCCTGGGAAGCCTGGCTGGGGAAGACAGCCTGAAGAGGGCTCCTCACCCTCCTGGCACCATGGATGGATGGAGGGAGCCTTGTCCTAATCCAGGTGTCGGCAGTCATGTGGAATGTTTTTCCAGATCACTTTTTCCTCCAGGAATGAATTTGGGCTGCTTGAGCCTTAGGGATGTGCCACTGAGCAAGTAAGGAGAAAGTTTGATCCCAATTAACTACTTCAGCATGTCCTTTTACACTGATCTGCATTGCATATTCACCCGCAGCTACAGAAGAGTTTATTGTTCTGCACTTGTGTTCATGTTTTTTAAAAAATTGTGTGTGTGTGTGTGTGTGTGTGTGTACGCCAGTGCTGGAGCTCGAACTCAGGGCCTCATGCTCTCATTTCGTTACCTGAGACAAGTGTTCCATCCCTTGAACCACAGCTTTTTGGTGGTTTATTGGAGATAAGAGTCTCATAGACTTTCCTGCCCAGGATGGCTTCGAAAACTGATCCTCAGGTCTCAGCCTCCTGAGTAACTAGGATTCTAGGCATGAGCCACCAGGGCCCAGCTGGTGTTCTTTAATTTTTTTTTTTAAAGGCCTCTATTGTTTAAGACAAACTTGAAAGATTACCCTCCTAATCTAACACCCAACAAGGGAAATGAACATTCACAGGTCTGAGGAGAGTAACACGTGTTCAAGACCACCTATGGAGGTGAGGGCAGAGTCACAGACTGGGAGTGCCTCATTTCCTTTTCTGACATCCTTCCCGCACCCTATCAAATCCCATAAATACAACGCAGCCAGACCCCCCTCCCCGCCCCTTACCCACAGGGCTAATGCTCCAAGGCCCCCAGTGGACGCCTAAGACTGTAGATGGTGCTGAACTCCATGAATATGGTATTATTTCGTGATGCACATATTATAGTCTAACTTGTAAAATCAGGCACAGTGAGAAATGAACAATAAAATAAGGCATAACTATATACTGTAATAAAAGTGATGTGAGTTTCTGCTCTCTTTCTGTGTCTTTCTCCTTCCCTCCCTCAATATGTCATATTCTACTGTCCTATATTTTTCTCCAGTTGATTGTGAAAAAATGAAACCATGGATAAGGGAGGATCACTGTACTATTGTCTGGACCCTGAGCACAGAGGAGAGACTGGAATGTCCTTGTGCCACACAGCAGTAGATGAAAATCGCACCCCTTCAGTGGTGTCGATTGGCGGGCAGAGGTGTGCTTTTACTGTGGGCCAGGATTAAATCCTTGCCAGTGCAATAGCCAGCCTCACAGCATGGTGCCCTCAGTCCCGAGCCATGACGCCCTGGCTTTGTGGACTGGACGGAAGTGCGAGGTCTGGGGCTAGCAGCCATTTTTTCCTGTCAGCCCCTTTCTTGCTCTTTCCATACCTAGGCCCTCCTCGGAATCTGTGGTCTCTGAGGGAGCCTCTTTCAGTTCTCAATGCGCCTTCCAGAGCCCTTCTGAGCCCACTGGGACTCCAGATAGAATATTATGAGTTTAACCTTGGGGTTAATGAAACCAGTTGGGGTGAAAAATGTGGCCATTTTAGAGAGAAGAGACTTCCTGTTTGCCCTCTACAACAGCTCACATGCTGAGCTGATATGATCATCTCAAGGAGGAAATATCCTAGCCATCATCATTATTATTATTATTATTATTATTATTATTATTACTCTATTATATACCAGTCTTTAGGCATGAACTAAGGGCCTGGATGCTGTCCCTGAGCTTTTTTGTCTTCTCAAGGCTAGTGCACTACCACTTGAGCCATAGCCCTGCCTTCAGCTCTTTTTCTCCCCCAGTGGTGGTGAAGTGGAAATGAGTTTCGCAGACTTAATTGCCCAGGCTGGCTTTGGACCGCAATCCTCATATCTCAGTCTCCCGAGTTGCTAGGATTACAGGTGTGAGCTCCCCACACCCAGCTTATGAATTCCAAAAGTCTTTTTGTCCTTCCATTTTCCTTTCAGTGACCTACTTTGGATTGTCTGGTCCTTTAAATCCCTTACATCTTGCCCTTACTTCATCCCCACAGGCATCTACCACCCAGGCACCATCCTGGGCACTAACCCTCCTCATATCCTCTCTCCATCAGCCACCAACTCATTCATCTTCCTCACTGACTCCCCTCTCTCCTTCCTCTGCCATTGTCCCAGTACAGTTCTCCCTCCAGGACAGAGCCCTGACCCTGGGGAATGATGGCCACAGGATCTCATCTACCTCACAGAGAACTCAACCCAGCATTGAGATTCAGTTACTCCATTCTTCACAAAAATACTGAACACCACAGGCAGGCATTGTGCTGCACCAGCACAAACACAACAAAGGAAACACACCTGGAGATGTTCTCCCTTCTTATCCGCTAACTAGGGACATAACAAGTAAGGGAGCAAACTGGTTCTCTTCCAGCAAGCATACCCAGTGTGTGATGAAGAAGCGCCAGCCTCCAGCCCAGGACTCTGTGTATGTAACCCATTGGCAAAGAGCAGCTGGCACAAGGGCCCTAGGTAGGTATGTGCTGACCTGTTGTAAGAAGCCCGAGATCAGTGGATAAGAAAGGATAAAAGGAGCCTGGTAAGAGCTGGGATTGGTCTGAACTGTCCTGGTGTTGAGTGGGATCTGGAACAATGGCATGTGGAGCTAGAGGTATGGACCTGGAGTCAAAATACTTAGATCCAGATCTGGTATCAACCTCCAAACCAGTCTGTGATTTGACAGAAGAGCCTTACTCTGTCTTGATCTCAATTTCCTAATCTGTAGAATGGGGGCTTACAGTGTCGTTGTGGCATTCCAGAAGGGAATATGGAAAGCATTTAGGGCAGTGGCAGCTGAGCATGACTCCACTAGCTGAGGGTCATGCCACCTGCAGTGTGCTTCCAAGACCCGAGTGACTGCGTGGCAATGGTCCCACAATGTCTAGGTGTGCAGGAGCACATCTGGAGGCTGGTGCAGCCCTGGGACAATGCTGTGGGGACACAGGAAACAAGGCAGCCTAGAGCTGTTGGGGTCAAGAACAAGCAATGTGCCAGGTGTTGTTGGCATGTGCCTGTAAACTAGATATTCAAGACGCTGAGATCTGAGCATTGAGATTCAAAGACAGGCCAGGCAGCAAAGTCTATGAGATTCTGATCTCTAAGCAACCACCAAAAACCCAGAAGTGAAGCAATGGCTCAAGTGGTAGAGTGCTAGTCTTGAGCACAGGAGTTCGAGGACAGTGCCCAGGCCCTGAGTTCAGGCCTCCATAATAGCACAAAATCAAAAACATAACAAAACAAAAAAACTAACCAATGGCTGAGGAATGGTTTGGGTGCAGTGTGTGAAAGGGCCTTCATGTAGCTTGGGATCTTTGAGTATCCCACATTAAATTTTCTAGAAGCATCTGTGACTTACTTCTCCAAGGTTATACAATCTTAGGTGGCAGAGCTGGGATCAGGATCCAGGTATTTCTGATAGCAGCGACTCTGTTGTTGCTGCACGAGCCAGTCTCTGGGACCCCAGATCCTGGGGTGCATGGGAGGGAATGCAGGTGATCAGTGGTTCATGGGTCTGCAAAGCAGAGAGGCGACTCAGATCTTGTCCTCTCTTTTCTCCCTGGTGAGGCATTTTGCAGCCCTTGTCATGAAGAAAAGCACTATTCCCTAAATACCCATGGGTCCTTTCTGGAAAGCTCTGCCTGGATTAACAGCCCGCTTTCTCTCATGGGTCCCTGTCTCTTTGCACAAGGTTATCTGCCTGGTCAAGTTGCCTCATTGCCAAGTGCAACCTGCTGGAGCCCACTGTGGGCTCCTGGGGTGTAGAGTGGGCATCCACAGGGACTCACGAGGATGGGTGCTAAGATGGATCCTCAGGACCCAGCTCCTAACCCACCTTTGCATTTAAAAATGTGTGCGCGACCTTCACAGCTCATTGCGATTTCATAGCCAGAGCTCTCTGCAGACTGACCCCGTCCTTCCTCCTGCTCCCTCTCGGGGTGACGCATGGACCCTCTGTCCCCTTGCTGTAGAATGTGTCCTCTCTCCAGGTTGTCATGACGATGTACACTGAAAAGCTGTAGCTGAAGAGGGAACTGCAAAGAAACAGGGGAAAACACTTACTAAAGCCAGGCCTGGTGCATCTGAAGATTTCAAAGGCATTAATACATCTCACAATGGCCTCTTGTGAAGCTTCTGTCCTTGGCTAGCGAGCGGCTGGGAAATTGGATGTTACACCGCGACGAAGCATTAAAGCTAGAAGCCATTGCATTATATTAATCACAGCAATGATGATCTTAATAATTAGATGTGAGTCTTCAAAGTCAGGCCCTTCCCCTGGTTACAATCCATTAAGGAGAACAAGGATGTACTTCTCCAGGTGACACAGGTCCATCTCAGTTTTTTTTTTTTGGGGGGGGGGTCGATGTTACCTTAGTAACAATACCATTCTCCATCCCTTTGTCACTTGCCTTCTGGATTTACACTGTTTTTTCCCCACATTGTTCACATCTGTCCACTCAAGTGAGTGAACGTTAGAGATCAAGCTTTGAGGCCAGCTAGGGCAGAAAAGTTTGCTAGATCCCATCTCCAAAAATCTATATTGATTATCTATCTATCTATCTATCTATCTATCTATCTATCTATCTATCTATCTATCTATCTATCTATCTGAGGGCTAGGAGCATGGCTCAAGTGGTAGAGCACCAGTCTAGCAAGTATGAGGCTCTGAGTTCAAATCCCAGTATCATCACAGGAGAAGGAGGAGGAGGAGGAGGAGGAGGAGGAGGAGGAGAAGGAGAGGCATGAGCAGGCATGAGCTGGGTTCTGCTTTGCCCCAGGTATCACTCACCTATGTAACATGACAGTTCTTAGCAGAGAAAGTTCTAGGATGGCCTTTTGGTTGTGGCTTAGGTGGTTAGGCCAAAGGGAGAGTCCACTAGAATTTTGAGAAGTAAAGATGCTTTCCTAGTTTCTCAGGACAGAACTAGGACGAGATCACCTGGCATTATTGGGCATTTGAAAGTAGTGCCCCTCCCCTCCCCAACTCTCCACCCATGTGAGCGTGGCTTCTCTGCAGTTCCAGGCACTCAGTTGTCTGCCTTAACCAACCCCAAGGCTGGGAGATAAGGAGACTGGCAGTGAAGACCTGAGCCATCCACAGCTTTATACTTTGCTGGTCATGAGACTGAAACAGGGTTTTATTGAGCCCCAAGATTCTCTCCAATATTCTCAACTCAGGAAGAATTAGAATGTATTTGGTTTGAGACTTTCAAATTCAGACTCTAAGGACGTGTGGTAAGGACTGAGATCTTTTAAATGATTTATCAATGAAACTCATGCTCCCTGAATGGTGCTGGCCCATAATAGAAGCTTGATAAAAATTTGCAGGAAGGCTCAGGTCCTGGCGGCTCACTCCTGTAATCCTAGCTACTCAGGAGGCTGAGATCTGAGGATCTGAGTTTGAATTTAGATTCTCCAATGACAATCAACCACAGCTCAAATGATACAACACAGCGTTGAATGGTAAAAGCTAAGAGATGGTGCCCAAGCCTTGAGTTCAAACCCCAATATTGATACCAAAAAACAAAAACAAAGGAAAAACTATGGAAATGGGGCCTGGCATGGAGGCACATGATGGGAGATAAGTTCAAAGCCAGCTTGAGCCACATGGTGAGACTGTAACAAACTTAGGGTCGAAAAATCCACGGAGGCATGGTTAAAGGTGACAAAGGAGCCTTTATTAGCTGGCCAGTGACTGCCTTGTCCTGGACTTCAGTGTCTCTGAACTATGAGCAACAGTGACCTCCAATAGGGCAAGGTTTATAAAGGCCAGAGCCACACACAGCTGGTGGTTTAGCAAGTAGGCAAGCTGATTTACAGAGGCTCAAAGATCATTAAGGGCAGGAATGTTCTTCAGCTGTGGTCACCAAAGATGGTCAAGACCAGGCGGACATCATTCTGCTGATTCAGCTGGAGGCTAGAGAGTCAGTACTGGTGGTGGGGTTCACAAGGAATGGAAAACTAAGTTCTCACAAGACCATGTCTCAAACAACAAAACAAAAATCTGTAGAAACATATATCATCAGGAGATTCTTTACCTTAACCAGCTACCTCTTGAGCTTTCTTGTACATACTGGGATTTGAACTCATGGCCTGGGTGTTGTCCCTTAGCTTTTTCACACAATGCTGTGCTCAACCACTTGAGTTACAGCTACACTTCCTGCTTTGTGCTCGTTAATTGGAGATAAAAGAGTCTCACAGACTTTCCTGTCTGGGTTGGCTTTGAACAGGAATCCTCAGACTTCAGCCTCCTGAATAGCTAGAATTATATATGTGACCACTAGCACCTGACAGTGGCCGACTCTTCATCCTAGTGCTGATGGCTTTTTGTGATTTCTGCTCCCTGACTGAGCAAATGATGCTTTCTGATTCCCCCCTGCCCGATCTTCTTCCATTTCTGTGTCACCAGAGCCAAATCTAGCCCCCAACACATAATAGATGCTCAATAAATACTAGTTGAGTGATTGAAAGAAGGATTAAATGAGTGATGTGGAACCTGGCCAATCTCCCCTTGGCTCTCAGCCCATAGAAGGAGCCAACTAGCATGGGCATTGGGGTATAGCTCTTTGCTCCAGCCTGGAGAATGAACTGATAATGCTATATACTTTGCACACATCTTGCTTGTCAGAATGTGAGCCATGTTTCTGGCCCCTTGGTTCCCCGCCCTCTTGCTTCTTCCTCTTGCCAGGCTGGGAACTGCTACTGGTGACAACTGTTGGCCAGCCTGGTTGGCAAGCGGGACCCTTGCGTGTGAAGCCTTGGCATCACTGCATGCCAAGCTTTTGCTCCCGTGCATTTGAGGCTGGTTGGAGAGGACCTACTGCCTTCAGCATGGAGCAGCCAGTATGACAAGCAGCCACTTCATGCCAAGAGAGCCTTCCTGCCTAAAACGTATGGTGTGTGTCCAAGGGCTCTCAAGGTACCTGCAGGCCATGCCAAGTTGCAGTAATTAAGCAGTAAGACCCAAGCAGATGCATTTGCTATGGCTTCGTGTCAGCCAGATGCCCAGGGTGAGAACCAGGGCCCAGGACATTCACGCTGTCTGCACCACACTGGAAACTGTCACGTGGACACTACATGGCTTGTCAGCAAGGCAGAGCAGAAGCCATCATAATGGAGGTTTGACGCTAACGTGGCAGCGTTACCCACGGGCATCCACGCATCACCCCTCCTCCTTGGGTAGTATCTCAGGAAAGGCAGGGTGCTGGCCGGGCCTCAGCCTTCCATTTTTCATGTTGCCATGCAGCTCTGGGTGCGTACCTGTACTGGGACAAAACTCAGAGCCTGGGTGCTGTCCATTAGGCTCTACCGCTTGAGCCACAGCTTCACTCTCAGCTTTTTTGCTGGGTAATTGAAGGTAAGAGTCTTTTCTGCCTGGCCTGAACTGTGCTCCTCAGAGCTCAGCCTCCTGAGTAGCTAGGATTACAGGCGTGAGCCACTGGCACCTGGCTTCCTGTCTCTTTAACACACAAGAAGTCAGTCTCATAATGCAATGTACTAGTTTTTCAAAGCTGCTGTAAAAAAGTAGTACCTACTGGGTGGATTAGAAAACGAGTTTATTCTTTTACAGTCCTGGGTGTTAGAGGTCCAGAGTCAAGGGGCCTGTATGATATGCTTTCTGGAAGGTTTTAAGGGAGCATGGGGTTCTGGCGTCTGAGGCCATTGCTGATTGTCAGTGGTCCTGGGCCTGCAATCTCCATGTACCCATGTCACTCTAGCCTTCATGTTCAGCTGGAGCTCTCCTTGGGCTATTGGTCTTCACAGACCACTCTTCTTATGTAGAGCAGCAGGAGCCATGTAGAAAGAACTAGATCCCCTCTACTGCAATATGATCCCACTTTAATGAAAATAACTACACTTATCATGGTCCTGTGCCCAACAGGACACAGTCAACCATCCTGAAAGCTAAGACTTCACATATCTTTTGGAGGGACAGTTTACTGACAACAGATGTTATCATGGCTTGAGTCTACATCAGCATAAAACAAGAGGGGAATGAATTTAGCTTAGGCACAACTCTTACGATGCAGGCCCTAGAGTGGTCCAACCCTCCTTCCTCCCTCCTTCGTTTTCTCCCTCATTTCTTCCTCCCTTTCTCCCTTCCTTTCTTTTCCTCCCTTTAGCCCTTCCTTTTCTCCTTCTTACCTTTCTCCCTTCTTTTCTTTCCTCTCTCTCCCTTCCTTCCTTCTGTCCTTCTTTCCTTCCCTCTCATTTTCCTCCCTTCTCCCTCCCCCTTTCCTTCCTTCTGAACTTCCTTCCTTTTTATCCCTAGTACTCGAAATTGAAGCGAGGGGCCTACACTTCTCAGGTGAACTCTACCACCTGAGCCACAGTCCCACACATTTTGTTTGTATTTTGGCTTTTGAAAGTCTTTGCCTAGCTTGGCCTTGAACTCTTGATCCTCCTACCTCAACCTACCTTGTAACTAGCATTACAGGAATGCTACTTTGTGTGTGTGTGTGTGTGTGTGTGTGTGTGTGTGTGTGTGTGTGTGAGATGAGGTTGAACTCTGGGCCTGGGCACTGTCCCTCAGCTCTTCAGCTCAAGGCTAGCACTCTACCACTTGAGCCACAGGGCCACTTTTGGTTTTCTGGTGTTTTATTTTTTATTTTTTTTTATTGAAGATAAGAGTTTCATAGACTTTTCTGTCCAGGCTGGCTTTGAACTGTGATCCTCAGATCTCAGTCTCCTGAATAGCTAGGATTTACAGGTGTGAGTCACCAGTGCCCGGCTGGAATGCCACTTCTTAAAAGAGCTCCTCTTTTAAGCTTCTCTTTTTTCAGCTCCTCCCTGAACTCCACAAACAAGAATGACAGCTGTTGGCTTGTGTTCCTCTACAGCAGGGTCCTGGACTCAGGATTTCCAGAGGTAACCATGTCCTCCAGAATTCCTTTGGATCCAATTTAATAGAAAAGTTAAATTAGCTCTCACCCTGCCACATTGCATTCCTGCCACCAAAACCCCAAACAAAACAAAAAAGCAAAAACCCCCAACTAACAGTGACTCCAAACCCCCAAATCAAAATAAAGACACTCACATTAAAATAAAACCACGTAATGATGCCAGGCTCCTTTGATCAGAATATCTGTTTGAAGAGAAGAATGGGCTTGACCATGATGGCAGAGATTTGTCAGGAGTGGAATGGTGGCAGACACAGGATGATTTATGGCTGGAGACTCAGCTTCATCTTATTACTGAGTAATGAATGGGTTTGCTTGGCAATTAATCACCAAAGCCTTTTCCCTGGGGCTGGGAGGAATGTGCAAACACCAACATTGAAAAGAGCTGTTCCAGTGGCTTTGCAGAGGATTCAACGGACACCTCACATTAGAATATCCTGTGGCGATTTCAAACACACCAGGGCTGAGGCTGCACCCCAAATATACATAATGAAAATCTTGGGGGAGGAACTCAGGAGCGTGTATTTTTCTACGGCTCCCTGGATGAATCCAGTGTGCAAGCTACTAAGCTGTGCATTCGGATCCAGTCTCTCCTGACTTTGAGCACCTGTTGCCTATTCACCTGGAGTCAGCCATGAGAGCTAACTTCTTACCTCATGCTCCATTTCCCAGCTCTGTTTCCTGTTACATTGGGGTGAATGATCCTTTCAAGAGTTAATCTGGGGTTCTGTGTAGAAAGACTTCTAACAAAATAGAAAAACAGATCGTCATTGCCAAAAAAAAAATTGGGTCAGTAGACCTTCCTGAACTTTCTGTCCCCCAGTTCCCACAGAGTGGGAGGTTGGCAAGGCATAAGACAGAGTCAAGCCTGGGCATGGGCAGAGAGTATTTTACTTGTTAGCTGGTACAACTAACAGCGGATAGACACCCACGGAGCAATACTGCAGCAAGGAAGTAGTCTGCATCTCTGCTCTGTCTAGGACTTGCAATTGAATTTTTAGACCCCAAGCCCAAAGTCCAGGAATCCCAAGTTAGGACTAGCTACTCATGTGCAAATGCCAAATGAAGGGACATAGTGAAGGGGCAGAGGACGGAGATTTATTCCATGGCAGCCAAGCAAAGACAGCATTTCAGCACATCTTCCACCATCATCCCAGGCAAAGCTGAATCATTTGCTTTAGGTTAAATAGAGAGAATTGGGTCAGGGGGCAAGGGATATGCATAATTAAAGTAGTCCCAATGCAGGTTGTATTGGTGGACCATCCATTTTGGCCCAGGAGGAATACTAGAGAGATTGTTATTAATGGAACAGAACAGGAACAAGGCTCATCTCCTGAGTTTTGGAACTGTTTTCTTTAAGAGTCTCAGAAGAAGACATTGCTTGATTTGAGGGGCGGTTTGCCTTCTCCACAAGATGCTTCTCATTGAATTTTTTTTCTTTCTTTCTGGAACCCAAGGTGATTGATTGCAAAGGCCCTGTATCAGAGAATAGCTCAGGTTGAAGGACACAGATTCAAAGTTGGGGGAACTTTTAATTCATTCACAGGACTCAGCAAAATTGTCTTTTCAGTTGCCTCTTACAGATTGTCAGCCTTCGTGAGGATGTAAGATAGACACACTGTTATCTTTTTCATGCTGGTGTTATTTGGGTTTATTTTAGTGACTTGTGGCTAATCCCAATGATTATAATATAGGATTTCCATTTAAGATGAGCTGGTATTCAGCCTTGGACTTAAGCCAGGCAGGAGAGCTGCTTTGAAGTTCCTTCAGCCAATACCTTATCTTCCCTCCCCTCAGAGAAATTCTTTATTGAAACTTGAGGTTACAACAGTAGGGCCAGCACAAGAGGCATCTCCCAGCTACTCACAAAGTCCAGCTTCTGATTTATATAGCTAGAAGTGGGCAGGGAGAAGAGAAGCAGGACCAATTAAGACAGTCCTCTCACACTTGCAGCAAAACCTTCTCTTAAAGGAAGGAGGCCCCACCCACCTGTTCCACACCTTGCTGGCTGAGTCAGAGCAGGATGAAGGGCTAAATCAGGAAACAAGACAGAAGGAGCCGGAAGATGGGACAGATCTTTTCTGAGATGGCTCTGGATGAGGGGATGCTCTTGGTGCATTTTCAGGGTCTTTGCTTTCCAGTGGTAATGGGGACAGTGACCTCACCCTCGCTTGATGCACAGGAGTGGTAATATGGCCCAAGGGTCTTGGGACCTTTTTCTCCTCCAAATAACGAATTAGGAGTCAGGAAAAGTGGAGCAGGGGCCAAGTTTATTTTAAAAAGAGGGTAAGGCTCCAGAGAAGGTGCAGCTAGAAAATTGGCTACTGGTAGGTGGGAATAAGCCCTCAGCTAGGAATCCCATATGAGGTCCTGTCCATCTGCTTCCTGGGCAAGGAAAGGGAAGAGAAGAGGTGGTGGTGGTGGTGGAGGAGGGGGGGGGGAGGGGAGGGAGGAGGGGGGAGGGGAAGGAGGAGGCAGAAAAAGAGGAGGAGGAAGATGAGTAGGAGGAGGAGAAGATGAGGAGGAGGAGAAGGAGAAGATGAGGAGGAGGAAGAAAAGAAAAAGGAGGAAGAGAAGGAAGAGAAGATCAGGAGGAAAAGGAAAAGAAAGGCCAGTAGGAATAGCAGGAGGAGAAAGAGATGGAGGAGAACAGACTTTTCAGAGCAAGAGATGGAGATGGGAGCCCAGAAACTGGCAGCCTGTTGTAGCACTTGTGGGATTCCTCTTTTATATCCTTTTGGGTAAGTCTCAGTAGCTCTGGCATCTGGTTGGGTCACTGCCTACCTCATGCCAGGCAAAGTCTGCATAAAAGTCTGCTCTGAGGTTCACCAGGGGCATTTCTTCTGATAGAGCTTCTATTTCTGTTTCTGGGTCTTCAGGAAGAAGAAGGGCATTACTGCACACCCCTCTCTGTCTCTTCTTTCCCTAGTCTTCAGGAAGAGGAGGGAGCAGTGTGTTCATGGGACCATTTATCCCTAGTTCCTTAGTCTCCCTCCTTCTGGGGCTGCCACAGGATTGCAGCTGCTCCAGTGGCCTCTGGTAGATCCGAAGCCCAGGGGCCGCTGGGCCTCAGGCAGCTCAGAACAGACAGGCTTCAAGAAGACCTCACTGGAAAGAAGCATTCCAGCAAGAGACAACCGGAGCAAGCCCTGGGGGAAGTTGGGGTGGGGACATGAGAATGTGGGAGGCGAGAGAAACCTCACAGTGCAAGCCCTGTGCAAATGCCACCCCCTAGATTACATCTGGGTGCCACCCGCTGAGGGTACACAATGCCGAGCTCTGTTCCAGCCAGCTGTGCACCCGCCCCTCCCTGCCCACAGCAAATAACTCCCAGGCAGCTTTCTGCGGTGAAGGGACAGGCTGTTTATTGCCCTGGAAGTTGAGAATACCCTTTTGCTCCTCCCCCTGTGAATGTGTTCATACCTCTGCCAGACTGCAAACCCTCCCCTTCCCCCAGCCCTTAGTGACATGCCTGGCACTTTCCTTTGTGTCTTTTAGTATGAAGGAACAAGACACCCATGCAAATGGCCCAATGGTTGATGAATGAAGGCTCTATAAAATCACAGCGCCTTATGTTCCCCCATCTGGGGGAGGGGGGGGTTGAAAGGAAGCCTGAGGTAGAATTGCAGAGCCAGGCTTAAAACCAGCCTGGTTGCTGTGCTGGGGACTTGGCCTGCAGGGTTTGGCATGATGGCACTTTGGTGACTCTGTGTCAAAGACTGGATAGTGTCTCTGGAGAAGGTGAGGGAGATCCTCTGACTGTTTCAAGATCTTGTTTACATCAAGATGACTCTGTGTTTGGGTGGATGGGAAACCTGTGGAGTCACACAGTAGAAACTCCTCACACAGTAGAAACTCCATGCTAGGGTTTCAGACCACAGACATGTGTTTTCTTAGCCAGAAATGAAAGAATTTGTTCTTCCATGGCTGAGTTCTCTTTTTCTCACCCCCCCCCTACTCCCTCCTGCCCCCAAAACTCCATGAAAGGAAGGAAGGGATGGCCCTTTACACCTAGTGAGAATTGCTCTGCCTCTCCCTCTGAGCTATCCTTTTTTCTTTTTGTCTAAAATGTCCAGGAGCCTCTCAGGTTGCCTGGGATACCAAATGACTTAACCACTTTGAGTTGAGAGTATGATTTTTAAAAAAAAGAAGAAGAAGAGCCTCACTGGTGAACAAAAGGGTTATCTCACAGACCATTGGCCTTGTAATAATGAAGATGTAAAAGAAATCAGGCCAGCCTGTGCAGGTGTCTCATGCCTATAATCCTAGCTATTCAGGAGGCTGAGATGCAAGGATCATGGTTCAAAGCCAGCCTGGGCAGGAAAGTCCATGAGACTCTTATCTCTAATAAACCACTCAGAAAACCGGAAGTGACAGTGTGGCTCAAGTGGTGGAGCACTAGCCTTGAGCTGAAAAGCTCAGGGACAACTCCCAGGCCCAGAGTTCAAGCCCCATGATGGACAAAAAAGAAGAAGAAAAATTAAAAAAGAAAAAAAAAAAGAAATCAGGCCAGGCAGGAGAAATCAGGCAGTGGCCATTGAAGACAGTGGTCAAAAAAAGAGCTAGGGCCAGGTGCTGGTGGCTCAGGCCTGTGAGGCTAAGATCTGAGGATCATGGTTTGAAGCCAACCCAGCAGGAGAGGAGGAGACTCTTATCTCCAGTTAACCACCAGAAAACCAGAAGTGATGCTGTGGCTCAAAGTGGTAGGACGTGAGCCTTGAGCAGAAAAGCTCAGGAACAGCTCCCAGGCCCTGAGTTCAAGCCCCAAGACTGAAACAAAAAGGATCTGGGAGGTACCACCTGTTCTGTTTCCTCTCAATACAAATATCTGCAACATTGTGAGCCATCCAGGGATGAGGGTGCGCAAGCCTGGATCCCCCTGACCTTTCTACTCCCTGACTTTTCCACCCCCTGACCTTTCCACCCCCTGACCTTCCCAAGGTGTTACACGGTGTACTTTGTCTACACACTGATTTTAAACGGACTGAAGGGCAAAGATTAGTTTGCTTCTAACAATAATGAGCTGTTTTCATTTCAGGCAGAACTTTTACCTCTCTGGTCTGGGTTTTTTTTTTTTTTTTTAAGGTGAAAATGGACTTGTGGGACTGGGTTATCTGTGAATGAATTCCCTTCTACTTCATAATGTTCTATGGCTCTAAGATACACACACACACACACACACACACACACACACACACACACACACACCACACAGGTGCCTTGAGCAAAGCTCAGCAATAATGCCCAGGCCCTGAGTTCAAGCCATATATATATATATATATATATATATATATATATATATGATATATTATATATATGTTAGCAAAATGAGCTCCCTTCCCATAGCTTAGCACACTCCTTCCCCTCTCCACAGCTTAGCATGCTCCCTTCCTAGGCAATACTAGGTCCACGTAGTAACAGCAGTAAATCATCAACCCCAGCCCCCTTTACCTTGGGATGGCACTCTTCTGGGGCAGCTACCACCATATAAGGCAACAAGAGCCCCTTAGAGTGACCTTTAGGTCTGAGCAGCCGCAGGACCCCCTATCTACTGTTTGGACAGCAGCCATAAATCCTAGTCCGCCATGCTGAAGCTCTGGCCCTCACATCTATACCAGGGTCTCTGCCTCCTACCAGCCTTCTAACCCCTCCTAAACCTCCTAGGTTATATAGGTCACCTCAGACAATAACCGGTGCTGCTTCTCACTTCTCCCTTGTGAAAAGGAGTCTTGGGGCTCCTTTCAGGGCAATAAACCTTTCTTTGCAATCTGTACCTGGATACCTGCGTGGTTCTCTGGCAAAGTCTAATTTGCCTTATCAATATATATCTCCAAAAAATCCTTTTGTTTGTTTTTTCCAGTTCTGGGGCTTGAACCCAGGGCCTGGGCACTGTCCCTGAGCTTCTTTTACTTAAACCTAGCATTCTACCACTTGAGCCACAGCGCCACTTCTGGCTTTTTCTGTTTATATGGTATTGAGGAATCAAGCCCAGGCTTCATGAATGCTAGGCAAGCACTCTACCACTAAGCCACCTTCCCAACCCCAAAACACTCTAATACTTAGTAGTTCAGCACCATGATAGACACTACTGATTAAGATGGGGAGCCCTAGCCAGAAGCTGGTGGCTCACACCTATAATCCTAGTTACTCAGGAGACTGAGATCTGAGGACTGCAGTTCAAAGTCAGCCCAGGCAGGAAAGTCCATGAGAGTCTTATCTCCAATTAACCACCAGAAAACCAGAAGTGGCACTGTGGCTCAAGTGGTAGAGCGTCAGCCTTCAGCTGAAGAGCTGAGGGACAGCGTCTAGGCCCAGAGTTCAAGCCCTGTAACCTACCCACCCCCCCAAAAAAAAGTAAAAATGGGGGGCCCTGCTTCAGAGCCCCAAGGGAGCAGACCTAGAGGAGATATGTAGCATACAGAGAGGTCAAAGGTATTCTGGAATTGCCACACGTGTTGCTACAGGAACTTCAGAAAGTGGGTACTAAAGTTTTTTGTTTGTTTATTTTGATTTTTTTTTTTTTTTGCCAGTCCTGGAGCGGAATGTGAGGTCTGGGCACTATCCCTGGGCTTTTTTTGCTCAAGGCTATCTCTCTACCACTTCTGGCATTTTGGTGGTTAATTGGAGATAAGTCTAGCTGGCTTTGATACAAGATTCTCAGATCTCAGTCTCCTGAATAGCTAGGATTACAAGTGTGAGCCACTGGCTCCTGGCTGTGCTAAAGTTTGGAAAGTGCTCCCGGCTCCTCGATTTCATGTGTTGGCAACTTAACCCTCAAAATCTCTGTCCCTTGGCAGTGGCACCTTTGGGAGGCGATGGGCCATGAGTGCTTTGCTCGTGTGAATGGATGCATCCTTCATGAATGAAGGGGCTGGTCGTATCACTGGAGGGTTTTACTATCAGAGCAAGTTCTCTCTGGCTCACACACGGGGCTGCGTTATGTGATGGCCTCTTCCATCTCACAATGCAGCAAGAAACCCTACCAGAAGCTGGGCTATGTTCTTGGACTTTGAGCCTCCGGATCATGAGCTAAAGCAGCCTTTCCTTTTATAAAAGGAAAGTTTCCGTTATAGCAAGAGAAAATGGACTAAGAAAGAGTTGGATGAGGTCTGGGGGCTATGTGTACTCTGTGCGGAGGTAAGGACAGACACCTTTGCAGGTAGCCATGGGCACCCTAAAGGGACACAGGTTGAGCAGACTGGGACCACGAAGTGTTTGTGGACAAGCAGGTGATGTATAATCGGAATCCCAGTTACTTAGGGGGCAGAGACAGGATCATCTCAGCCAGGCCAAAAAGTGCAAGATTGTATCTGAAAAGCAGGCTAACAACTAGCAAAGGCGCTAGGAGCATGGCCTAGGGAGAATCACATTTGAGAGGCTGGGTTCAACTCCAGTATCCCCCAAAATGGAAGAAAGGCAGAAAAGAAAGTAGGAAGAAAGAGAGAGAGAGAGAGAGAGAGAAAGAGAGAGAGAGAAGGAATGAAAAAGAAAGAAAAGAAAAGAAAAGGAAGGAAGGAAGGAAAAGCATTTGGATTCTACAAATAGTTCATTATGAAGGGGAGAGAGATGAGGAAAATTCCAGAACCTGAGGCCAGTTCAGAAAGGCTTTGTGCAGAGTGACACAATTAGGTATGGATTCTAAGATCATTCGGTGCAGAGTGTGGAGGCTATTTTAGGGAAAGAAGAAAGCAGAAAAGGGCCGGCCCCCTAGTGGTGGCAGGAAGGAAAGACAGTTGAGACGCAAGCAACCTCAGGTCACAGCAGGTGACCATAGGTGGGGTCTGGGGAGTGGTGGAGGCAGAGGGGTCAGAAGCCAAGTAGGGTCACCATTGCCCTAGAGAGGAAATGGGGAGATGAGCGGGATCAGGGCCTGGATGTGGGTGTTGTGCCCACGTGTGGGGCTTACTGGGTCAAAGGTGGCAGTGTGGATGGAGGTGTGCTTTATAAAAATATTCATTCATTTTTACAAAATAGTTGTACAAAGGGGTTTCACTTCCAGATGCGAGATTACACGGACAATACATCTTGATCAAGGTCACCCCTTCCACCATTCTTCCCATCTCTTCTCATCCTAGACCCATCCCCAAGCTGTGTGTTCAATTCTTACATAATCTACGCTGCATATAATGGCAGTATTTATTCACCCCTCCATTCTTGCCCACACCCGCTTGCCCCTACAATGTGTTTCCACTTCCTGGTGTCCATTTTGGTTTTGGTTTTGCTTTTGTTTTTGACAGTCCTAGGACTTGAACTCAGGGCCTGGGTACTGTCCCTGAGCTTCTTTTGCTCGAGACTACCACTCTACTATGGGAGCCACAGTGCCACTTTTGGCGTATTCTGTTTATGTGGTACTGGGAATGGAACCCAGGGCTTCATGCATGCTAGGCAAGCACTCTACCCCTGAGCCACATTCCCCTGCTGGTGTTCATTTTGTTAAATAATTCAAATAGCAGGATGTTAGCCTTGAGTAAAAAAACAAACAAACAAACAAACAAAAAACCCTCAGGGACAGGATCCAGGCCCTGAGTTCAAGCCCCAGGGCTGATACCCCACCCCACCCCCCCAAAAAATATATAATTAGCAGCTTAGCCAGGGCTCCTACAAGAAATTTTTCACCTCTCAGAACCATTATTATTTTTTACAACTACTGAATGATCTAGAAGCCATGAGTCCTATAGTAATAAACACCACTAATACTTACATTTTGTTGTCTAAATGCCACTTCCAATAAAAGATACAAGAATTCCTTAGAAAACTAGCCAGGTCCACCCTAGGACAAGAAAAGTACCAGATGAGCCTAGAACATTTTGCTATTTTTGAAAAAATGGGCCAGCCACCTGTGGCTCACACCTGTAATCCGAGCTCTTCAGAAGGCTGAAGAGTATAGTTAGAAGGCGGCTTGGGCACAGAAAGTCCATGAGACTCTTATCTCCAATCAATCAACCACCAGAAAACTACAAGTGACACTGTGGCTCAAAGTTGTAGAGTGCTATCCTCGTATGAAAAATCTCAGGGACAACTTCTCATGACTGACAAAAAAAAAAGTCTTCTTTTACATTGTGTTGTTAATGAGAAATTCGTGCAGTATTGTTGTCCTAATCTTCTTGATGGTACTGTGACAAAAATACCTGTGGTGGAGATCATTAGAAAGCATTTTCTTTTGGCTCATATTTTTGGGTGTGGGGAAGCTCAAGACCGTGGCCCCGGGATCTGCTCAGCTTCTAATGAGGGTCTCGTGATGATTCAGCTTATGGTAGAAGTGACGTGTTCCAGCATATGTGTGAAAGACTGAGGTGAGATGCAAGACTCATCTCGGTCTTCAGTGGAATAGAATTGAAAACCCAGAGGAAGTGGTGCTGTAGCTCAAGTGGTAGAGCGCTCGCCTTGAGCTGAAGAGCTGAGGGATAGCGCTCAGGTCCAGAGTTCAAGCCCACGACCGACCAAAAAAAAAAAAAAAAGAATTGAAAACCCAGAAATGAACCTACAGACCTATAGCCATCTAATCTTCGATAAGGAAGCTAAAACAATAGAATGGAAGAAAGACAGCCTCTTCAGTAAATGGTGCTGGCAAAATTGGTTAACTACATGTAGAAAACTAAAGCTAGATCCTTATATATCACCCTGCACCAGAATCAACTCCAAATGGATCAAAGACCTTGAACTCAAAGCAGACACTCTGAAAACATTACAGGATGGAATAGGAGAAACCCTAGGTCTCCTTGGCTCAGGCCGAAATTTTCTGAATAGAGACCTGGAAACACAACAAATCAAAGAAAGGTTGGACAAATGGGATTGCATAAGGTTGCAGAGCTTCTGCAGGGCAAATGACATAGCTAGCAAGATCAATAGAAAGCCCACCGATTGGGAGAAGATCTTTACTAGCCATACAACGGACAAGGGTCTCATATCTAAAATATATTTGGAACTCAAAAAATTAAACCACCCAACAACAAATCCTCAAAGAAACAACTGCCCAATAAATAAGTGGGCGAAAGACTTAAAGAGAAGCTTCTCTGAAGAAGAAAGAAGGATGGCCAATAGACACATGAAGAAATGTTCAACATCCCTAGCCATAAAAGAAATGCAAATCAAAACAACATTGAGATATCACCTCACTCCAGTTAGAACAGCAAAAATCAAGAACTCTTAACAACAACAGATGCTGGAGGGGATGTGGACAGAAAGGAACCTTACTTCATTGTTGGTGGGAATGTAAACTTGTTCAACCACTTTGGAAAGCAGTATGGAGGTTCCTCAAAAGACTTCACATAGATCTCCCCTATGATCCAGCAATCCCACTTTTGGGCATTTACCCAAATGTTTACAAACAAGACCACACTAAAGCTACCAGCACAACTATGTTTATTGCAGCATTATTTACCATAGCTAAGATATGGAACCAACCCAGATGCCCCTCAATAGATGAATGGATCAAGAAAATGTGGTATATATACACAATGGAATTCTATGCCTCCATCAGAAAGAATGACATTTCCCCATTTGTTAGGAAATGGAAAGGCTTGGAAAAAATTATATTAAGTGAAGTAAACCAGGCCCAAAGAAACATAGGTCCCATGGTTTCCCTTATTTGCAATATCTAGTATAGGTATGAGTCAAGCGGAAAAGGTCAGATAATGTGATGTTAGGAAAACGAACCCTTAAATATGTATTTTAATGTTTTCGTTTCTTTCATGCATGTGTTTCTAACGCATTTATAAGATTATTTCTTTGTTGCTTTGTATGTCCCTCCCCCACAGTGTAACCCCCGCTTTCACTATATTTGATGTCAGTATAACATGTGGAGGAGATGGGGACAAACAAGTCGTTTAAGGATTCAGGTGGACCTGTTGCAACAATGAGAAGTACAAAATGTCATGTCAAAACCAGCTTTACAATGTCGGTGGTGGGGGGAGGGGGGTATGATTGGGTGGGGGAGAGGGGGGAGGCTGGGAAGGGAGGTGAAGGGTAAACAAAGGAGGAGGCTGCAATGCTTGGTAAGAAATGTATGCATTATCCTGCCCATGTAATTGTAACCCCTCTGTACAGTATGTTCTCAAATTTAAAAAAAAAAAAAAAAGACTCATCTCGGTCTTATAACAGCTGAACTCTAGTAGCCAGTCCTGTCCTATGAGCCGTAACCCAGTCCCTCAGCATAGGTACTGATTCCTGTCAGGAGTAGTAACCCTATGACTTAATCCCTTCCCATTAGGCCACACTTCTTAAAGGTCCCACCACCATCTCTCAATACTGATATACTCCAGTACATGAACCTTTGGGATACACATGTTACCTAACCAAACCATAACTGTTACTGTAAGCTTGTATGAATACTGTATTCCCACAAAATCTTCAATGGTGACCCTTGATCAAGACAATGATGTTGGTGCTTGGAAAATTCAATTTCTTCATTGTGCTTGGGGTATCACTGTGGACTTGTGGATATTTCTAAAGTTTAATAAATTATATCACCTACTGACCACCAATATTGTTTTTAGTGTCCATGTTATCCTAAATTCAGTCAGTGGGAGCCCCTTCAGCCTGGCTCCTGTGTGTATATAGATATATTTTGCCAGTCCTGGGCACTGTCCTGAACTTCTTTTGCTCAAGGTTAGCACTCTACCACTTGAGCAACAGCACTACTTCCAGCTTTTTCTGTTTATGTGGTACTGAGGAATCGAATCCAGGGCTTCATGCATGCTAGGAAAGCACTCTACCACTAAGCCACATTCCCAGCCCTCCTCTTTATTTTTTATATGGTCTCCTTAATCTAAGTATTTTCTTGCTTTTTTTTTTTTTTGATGATGCTGGAATTTGAATTCAGGGCCTGGGCTCTGTCCTTTACCTGTTCCCCTAAAAGCTGTCATTCTACCACTTAAAGCATAGTTTCATTTCCATTTTTTTTGGTGGTTTATTGGAGATAAGAGTCTCATGGACTTTTCTGTTTGAGGTGGCTTTGAAACATGATCCTCAGATCTCAGCGTCCTCAGTAGCTAGAATTATAGGTGTGAGCGGTCGGCCACTGACATTTTCTTGATTTTTTAAAGAGAGGAGACCAGAGAAGAGGAGGGGAGAGGGGAGGGGAGGAGAAGAGAGAAGGGGAGAGGGGAGGAAAGGGGAAAGGAGGAGAGGGGAGGGGAGGGGAAAGGAGGGGAGGAGAGGGGAGGAGAGGGGAGGGGAGTAGAGGGAAGGGGAAGGGAGGGGAGGACAGATCAGTAGTCCCAGGATGATCCCCTCTAAGGTCATACCTCCAATGGCCTAAGGGTCTCCCACTAAGCTCCACCTCTTAAAGGTTCCACACCTCCCAACAGTGCCTTCCTAGGGACCGTGCCTTTAACACACAGACCTTTGGGAGACACTTATCCAAACCACAACAAGCCCCAACTCTGACTGCATCTGTCTTTAATCTCTTCATCCCTCACCCCTACCCCATCCATAACTGGAGTCAGTCAGCAAGTCCAGGCTGGGTCTTCAAGTTCATCATGCTGCTCTTTGGGGTCCCCAGGGCCCTCTAGAGGCAAGTGGCCAGCAGAGGGAGGTCCCCTCACCAGGCAGATGCTGTTCCAGGCCAGGCAGAAGAACAAACTGGCAGCAGCACCTTCCATCTACCAGGGAGCCTCACTCCCTTGGACCAGGCCTCTGCGAAGGCCCCCACATTCTGAGGAGCTCAGCAGAGGGTTTCTTCCTTGGGTAGAGGTAGAACAACTGCTATGCAGCCTTCCCTTCCTTCTCTCCATTTCCCTAACTCCCAATGGCTGGAAGCAGCCCCTCCCACCCTCTCCTGCTTCCAGGAGCTTGCTTGAGCCACAGAGGACATTTCCTTCCATGCTGTCTTGAGGGTGAGCTGCAATCCTTTCTCCTTCCCTGATGATGCCCACTGGTCCTCTCCTCGGCCCCAGACTTCTCACCATGATGTACTATGCTGCTTTGGGGGCCAAAGCAACCAAACCAAATGACCATGGACCTCTGAAACCAGGAGCTAAAATACAGCTTTTCCTTCATTAAGTTGATTTTCTCAGGTGTTTCGTCACAGTGAAGACAAAATGCCTCTCCTGCAGCCAGTGAGATCTCCTTATAGACACCACACCGCCTGCTACTGGAGCCATTGCTGGGCCGTTGGCCTGGACAGCCCGATAGCTGAAGCTTGCTCCTGCCCAAGTGGAATTCTCAACATTAGCTTGACTCAGCTTCAAATTATTCCTTGGGAAAGTCCATCCCCCACCTCCACCAAAGTCCATGGCCTTTCTCACTGGCTAGATTTACCTTGCACATGTATTCACAAACTTGCTGTTGTTAGTCAACTTTCTATTACTATGATATAAAATACTGGAGAAAATCAGCTTAAGGAAAAGGTTTGTCTCATGACTTTAGCAGTTTTGGTCTATGCTTCCTTTGGGAGCTCTGTTGCTTTGGGAATAGTACATCATGACAGGAGCTTGTGGTAGAGAAGGCCTGTAGAGAGGAAGTAAACAGAGAGGAAGAGGAAGAGGCCAGGGCCAATGTCACCTTCCAGGACTCCTCCCCCTTCCTGCCAATGACCTAACTTCCTCCCAATAAGCCCCGCCTCCTAAAGATTCCACCACCTCTCAATGGCACCTCTGGCTGGAAACCAAACCGTTAACACATTAACAACTTATATTTATGGCTATGGTGTGCTTGTTCCTTTTCTCCTTGAGTGTAATGCATTAGATAATATTATGGTTTGGTTTCCTCCTATTCCTGGCACATAGTAGGAGCTCAGTTTAGCCTTCTTGTGTGTGGGCAGAGCAGCTGACAGGGAAAATGCTGCCTGGTATTTCTTTTGTTCTTCCAGAGGACTGAGCCATCTCCAGAACATTGGTGTGGTGTCTTCCTTTGGGAGCTGTCTTAAGGCTTCATAACCCTCCAAATTAGGAAATGCTCTCTGCTTGGCTGGGCTCATCTTTGTTCGCTCTGCATCGTGATTCCAGTGGAAGCAGCATGGCATAGCGGTTGAGACCCTGGGGGTTTGGAAGACAGTGACATCTGGGTTTAAATCCTGGTTCTGCAATGTGCTGGCCTTGCGAATCTCAGGAAGTGACTTAACCTCTTCAAGTCTCTTCCCTTGGTTGTCATCTGGGGAATCTTACTGAGTTGTGGGAATCCAAGAGGATGATCCAAGCCGAGTATTTATCACAGGGCCCAGTATCTACACGCACCAGAGAACTGTTTCTCATAATTATTGGGTCTTGGGGAGTGTGGGGGGATGACAGGGGCTAGTTTCTGGAGCCACCAGTGGGTGCATTTGGGATAGGAACTTTGAAGTGTCCTCCACTGTTCACCTTAAGTCTCTCAGGCAGGCAGGGAACTGGGGGCTCCCACACCCCTATCCTCACACTTCCAAGGGAAAGGTCACAGAGACAAGCCTTCCTGGCCATCAGGGAGGCCATCGCCAGTGAGGCTGTATCATCCTGGTAGCTGCAGCCATTGCCTGGTGGCACGTGATGGTCATTAGTTGCTGCTGCTTTGAGATAACAAGAAGCCACAGTCGAGTCTGCTTTTCTGCTCAAGAGCTATTTTTAGATTCTGGCTTCAACACAACCCTGGAATTCCCTATGTTTCTTCCACTCTTCCTTTTTTTTTTTTAAGAGGACAAGTCAACCTAAAGCATTGAACAAATAATTGATCAGAGACAGCATGGTACAGGGAGACGGGCCCAAGAGTGAGAGCCATTATAACCAGTGGATCCAAGGATCGAGTGGATTTCTGTGGTGTGATGCTGATGTTCCAAGACATCTTCAGGACATCAAATTTTACTTTATCTTAGGTTTATTTTGGTACTGGTCCTGGAGCTTGAACTCAGGGCCTGGGCACTGATTGCGCCTAAGTTTTGTTGCTCAAGGCTAGTGCTCTACCACTTAAGCCACAGATTTTTGCTGGTTAACTGGAGGTAAGAGTCTCATGGACTTCCTTGTCTGGGCTAGCTTTAAACCACAATCCTCACATCTCAGCTTAGTAGCTAGGATTACAGGCATGAGCCACCAGCACCTAGCAGGACCCTGGCTTTTGCTACAGGGGTCTCAATTCAGGCTCCTGGTTGAGGGGAGCTACTGGGTAGGACCAGCACCTTCTGAGAGGCATAAAAATCCTTCCAGCATGTTCAACAACTTGGTCTAGTGTTATATTTGCAGGGTGGAGACAGAGGTGGCCATTTAGGGGCTGACCTCTCTGTAATCAGACCTGCTATAGAGGGTCTCCATTCAACAGGTTCAGGTGTGTCTTCCTGTAGAGACAGACAAGGTCAGCACCTCATCCAGGATCTCAGGGCTTCCTGTTGTATCAAAAGATTGATACAATCATGAAACCTTCGGCTCTGCCAACCAGCAAGAATGCCAAGAGTCCACGCACACAGGAGCCTGTCAGCAAAACTGCGGCACCTGGCTATGGCTGAGATGTGTGACCACACACACACACACACACACACACACACACACACACACACACACACACACACACACACACACACACACTATGTTAATGGTGCATTAGGTGGGCAAGGAAGAAAAGCAGTGGGTTTATGGGAAAGATTCTGGTAGTGGACAATACATGGTTGGTTCTATAGGAAGGAAGGAAGGAAGGAAGAAAGGAAGGAAAGAAGGAAGGAAGGAAGGAAGAAAGGAAGGAAGGAAGGAAGGAAGGAAGGAACGAAGGAAGGAAGGAAGGAAGGAAGGAAGGAAGGAAGGAAGGAAGGAAGGAAGGAAGGAAGGAAGGGGAAACCAAGAAATCTCAGTCACTGACTTAATTATAAAGGGATGTTTCATGGCATGGGGCCACCAAGGTGGACACAGACATGTGATGCCCTTCAACTCCCTGGGCTGTTGATCCTGTCCCTGGGCTTCTCTTGTTCAGCAGGTACATCTCTGCCTCCCACTCCAAGGCTGATCTCCCTGAAAGCCAGGAACCTCCCCCACCTCCAACCAAGCCCCCTGGGAATTCCATCAGAGCCGAGAATACTGATCACACCCCTGTGCGCTAAGGGCCTTGAGAAGGGTTGATTTTTCAGCAGCTTACTCTGCAGAGGCAAAAGCTAAGGAAAGATTTATTTCCAGAGGCTGGAGGAGGGCCCTTGCTCAAGCTAGCTTCATAGCAGCTCATGCCAGAAGCTTTTTGCTTAAACAGGGGGGAAGCTGCCCTCTGCTGGCCACAGCTGGTAATAGCACACACAGCACACAGGAATGCAAGAGTTTGCCAGATGTTCTTAAGATTGGACAGTTCTTTAAGGTTTTAACAGATTCGTTTTACTCCTTCTCTTCCTACTTTGCTTACTTCTTTCCTTGTTCCCTATTGCTCCCACTCTGGACACCTACTCCTTTCAATTCCAACGATTGTTCCTGTGAAGACCAGTTAAATTATTAACAGTGTGGCCTCTGCACCAGTGACTTATCTTTACTCTCAGCTACTCCAGAGGCTGAGATCTGGGCATCAAGGTTTGAAGCCAGCCTTAACATATCTCAAATTATCCAGCAAAAAGCCAGAAGTAGAGGTGTGGCTCAAACGGTAGGGTGTTAGCCTGGAGTATAAAAAGCCAGACAAGAGCACAAGGACCTGAGTTTAAACCCCAACACACACACACACACACACACACACACATACACACACACACACACACACACACACACACACACACACACACACACACACACACACACATACTTTCCTTGTCAGTTAACAATGATAGGAAAGGAAATTTTAAAAAATACTCACCAATCTACCCAAATCAAACTCCTTTTTAGAACTGATTATTACCATGCAACAGACAAAGGATTATCTTCTTTTTTGTTGGGGGGAGGATATAGTTCTTCTTCATCATGATGGTGATGTGTTTATTCATAAACACATTGACAGTAAGTTTGTGGGTATATTTGGCTGCCCTCAAGTCCTCCGATAAACGTTCTTCTGATGGATGCACAGGCTGGCATGAACATGAGGGCCTTGGGATCATGGCAAACCCTGAATTGTGCCTCATCCTGGTGTCTGAATTGAGATCAAGCCTCTTCATGTCTTCCTTGGGGCTTTCTCCACATCTAAGTCTTGTGATGGTCCTCACATAAACCGGAATGACAGTCTGGGAAGGTGGCTCAGTGGTAGAGCGCTTGCCTTGCATGCCTGAGGCCCTGGGTTCGATTCCTCAGCACCACATAAGCAAAAAAAAAAAAAAAAAAGCCAGAAGTGGCACTGTGGCTCTAGTGGTAGAGCACTAGCCTTGAGCTGAAGAGCTGAGGGACAGCGCCCAGGCCCAGAGTTCAGGTCCCACGACTGGACCCAAAACAACAACAATAACAACAAAAAACCGGAATGACCTCCCCTGCCTAAATGGGGGAGGGCCTCCAAACTGTTCTCCCTGTGTTCATTGGACATCAGATCTTGAGTGTGCACCTCTCTAGTGTATGTACATGTTTTCACAGTTGGCCCTCCACCTCTGAAGGCTTCCTCCACATTCAATCAACTGCAGATCCTAAATATTTCCGGGGGGGGGGGGTAATTGCATCTATGTGGAATATTTTCCCCTAAATTATATAGCAGAACAATGATTTTTGCAACATTTATGTTACATCAGGTATGAAAAGTCATCTAGAGATAATTTAAAGTGTTAGGGAAGGATGTCCATAGGTTACATGCAAATAACACACATTTGCATACAAGGGATATTTGCATATCTATTTTATTAAAAGGGACTTGAGGACCTAGGGATTTCAGTGGGTCCTGGAACCAATCCCCTGTGGATACTGAGAGATGTCTGGCATGCATACAAATGCACTCTTACATTCCACTGTTAATCTGTATGCCAAATATTTACATAAAGTTTGTGTTCGTGTGTGTGTGTGTGTGTGTGTGTGTGTGTGTGTGTGTGTGTGTGTGTGTGTGTGTGTGTGTGTGTATACTCTGGTTTAATCTCAGTCTGAGTGCTGTCCTTAAAAGCTGGTGCTCTTTCAGTTGAGCCACACCTCCACTTCTGTTATTATTTTTTATTTTTATTTTTTTGGCTAGTTAGTTAGAGATAAGGGGTTTGTGGATCTGTCTGCCCAGTCTGACTTCAGATCCTGAAATCTCAACCTCCTGAGTAGCTAGGATTATAGGCATGAGCCACCAGTGCCCAGCATAAGTTTGTATTCTTCTAGCAAAAGGAAATTAAAGTAGAAATTTTAGTTTCATCTCGCTGCATTTCAGTAGATCTGCTTCATCACCCGTCTTACAGATAGTGTCTCTCCAGAGTCTAGACGGTATCAGATTCTCCAGGCTTTAACTCTTTGCCTCCTCTTGTCTTGTTTTGGACATCAGCGGTCATTGGGAAGTTGTGTGTGATTAACAGCACTTGGTAATGGCTCAGCAAGATCACCAACCGTCCTGCATGCCGGGTCCGCCTCCTCCTCCAGAGCCAGACATTGATTTCTAAGGCCACAACGGCTCCGTCCTGAGGATGGCTGAGAGCGAGGGACTGGGACCATCCTGGCCAGTGGACGTTCTAGCTAGGTTGTGATTGAGATTTCATATTGATCTATAGAAATGATTCATGACGCATGCATGTCTAGACTTCCTGTAAGCAAAGGTTTAATCCTCGAAAGCAATTTAGAAAGGCTGGATTGTGTGCACAGAGTCTGCGAGTGTCAGAATGGTCATTAAACATCGCAGAGAGCTCCGACCGACTCTAAGAGCAGAAGACAAATCAACAGCAGGATGAAACAGGAGAATGGAGAGAAGGAACAAATGGAACTGAAGGAGCAGAGAGGGCACATGGACCAGCCGGTGATGTTGGCACCAAAGCGAGGCCAAGAATGCGTGTGACACCAGGGGACAGTGCATGTGAAACTGGGGTTCTCAGATCCCAACCCCAAAGTCCAGGAGTCCCAAGTTAGGTCTGCCTACTTGCCCCCGCATGCCAGATAAAGAGACGCAGTAAAGGGCAGAGAAAAGAGATTTGTTCTATGGCAGCCATGGGAAGACCAGTCCATTTTCAGCCATCTTCACAGGCACAGACATTGGCTTCAGGTTAAATAGGGAGAATCGGCAGAGGGCGAGAAAGGTGTGCAGAGTTAAAACAGTCCCACATTGTAGGTGTGGCCTGGTTGCCCCTGAGCTTTGTCCCTGGAAGAGTTTCCTAGAAGTTACTTTATGACTAGAACAGAATAGGACTAAGGTAGTCTCCCGAGTTTGGGCTCACTGCTTTAAGAGCAGACATGGCCTGTTTGCCGGGCAGCTTGCCTTCCACACAAGGTGCTTCTCTGATTCTTTTCTTGCCTCCTACACACAAGGTGGTTGCGCAGTGACTATAGCAGAGTGTAGCTCAGATCCAAGGGCACAGGTTCAAAGCTGGGGAACTTTTGGTTACTTCGAAGGACTCAACAAATGCATTCTTTCCTATTTTCTGGTCCTAGGGCTTGAATTCAAGGCCTCGGCTTTGGTGCTCAAGGCTAGAGCTCTGCCACTCGAACCACAGCTCCACTTCTGGCTTTTTGGTACTTAATTAGAGATAAGAGTCTCACAGATTCTCCTGCCCAGGCTGACTCAGATCTCCTGAGTAGCTAGGTTTTCATGTGTGAGCCACCAGCATTCAGCAGCAAATGCCCCTTTTAAGTTGCCTCTTACACACGGACTGTCTATTGCTGCCTTACACCAGGCACTGGGGCTGCGGGAAATGCCCTGGCTGGATTGGAAACACTTGGGTCCCATCTCTGGTCATCTGTGTTTTGGAACTGGCTCTGATGTGGAGACCATGGTTGCTGGCACTTCAGAGTTCACTTGGAGACTCCGTAGCATTTGTCTTGGACACCCTTCAAAGTCCTTCCTGTGGCCAGATGTGGTCTTCCTCCCCATCTCTCGGTCTATCTGAAGGCAAGCTACCCTCTGACCAGCAATACCCACCCTGATGTGGATATGTAGGGGGCTTTGCCATTCTACTTGGCATCATGAGGCCAATAAAGTGAGCCCAGCCCGCAGCCATAGCAGACATTCAGGCTGGCTAAGACAGGTAAATGCTAAAGATACTTGGGCTGGGTGCCGTGGCTTACACCTGTAATCCTAGCTCCTCAGGAGGCTGAGATCTGAGGATCACTGTTCAAAGCCACCTTCGGCAGGAAAGTCTGTGAGACTCTTATCTCTAATTAACCACCAGAAAGTCATAAGTGGTGCTGTGGTTCAAGTGGTAGAGCATTCACCTTGAGCTGAAGAGCTCAGGGACAGCATCCAGGCCAAGAATTCAAACCCACCACTGACCAAAAAAACAACAAAAAAAGAAGAACAACCCAATAAGATATTTGAAGGCTCAACCAGCCCCCGCCATGGTGGCGGGGAATGGGATGAGAGTTCCCTCTCCAGCTTTGGGGAGATGTAGGCAGGGAGGAGTCAGATGGGTGGAGGGTAGAAAATCTTCACTTGGAGTTGCAGAACACTCAGTTGGAATTCCATCTCAGCCACTCGCTGATGTCAAGAATGTACTAACGAGTCAGCTTTCTCTTGTCTCAGTTTCCCTTCTCTAGAAATAGAATGGCATGAGCTTTCCTATTAGATTCTAGTGCCAATGAATTACAATTTAATAAAGCAACTTACATACATGTTTAGCACAGGGTCTGAACCCCTGTAATAAAGAAATAGCAGCTGCTACAGACTCTTTTGTTTTGTGTCAGCACTAGGGCTGGAAAGCAGGGTCTGGCTGTGGTCCTTTCGCTATTTTTGCTCAAGGCTGTTGATCTATCACATGAACCACATCTCTACTTCCTGCTTTTTGGCAATTAACTGAGATAAAAGTCTCATGGACTTTCCAGCACTGTCTAGCTTCAAACCACAATCCTCAGATCTCAGAGTAGATAAGGTTCCAGGCATGGGCCACCAACACCTGGCCTGACTTCTTAAAGATATAGTTTCTTTATTGATGGTCTTTGGGGGAAGGGATGCTCAGGATTGAACCCAGGGCCTTGCACATGCTAGGCATGTGTTGTAATAGCCTCTCATGACAGGTAGTCTCTTCCTCCCACAATTCCATCCTCTTCCATCCGGCCTTGCTGCTACCCTTTTCCCCCTCTCCCAGTAAGCTTGGGCTACAAACTCCCTGAATAAGTTCATTACAGCTTGTGCCACTGTGGCTCTGACTGGCTTCCAGACATGAGCTGCCAAAATGGGTGAGCAGGCACTCCTGGGCTGGGGTGGTACAGAGGCTCCCAGCGAGCTGTCATTCTCTGTCTGTTTGGCTGCCTGGTTTGGGTTGGGAGGATTGGTAGCTTATGCCTCAGCCAGGAACTGAGCCTGACCACACTGTGAGCACAGTGCTGGCGAGGGAGCCTGAGGGAGTCTCCTCCCAGCAGTGCCTGGGCCAGGTAGCAGGAGAGGACTTCTGTGGCAAAAGCCAGGGATAAGCTGGAGTGAAAGGACACTTACCACGTAAGCCACTACACCTCTAGTACTTTTTGTTGTTGTTGCATCAATTATTTGTCAGACAGGGTCTCCTGCTTTTTGTCTGAGCTAGATTCAGATCTTGTTTATCTTACTGTATCTCCCACATAGTTGGGATTACAGGCATGTGCTACAGTGTCTATCCTGGGTTTTTGTTGCTGTTGTTGTTGTTGTGTTTTTGTTTTTAAACTCTTTAGACCGCTCCTATGTCACTTAGCCAAAGCTTTCCAGCTGCAAGCCTGGGTTGTCTTACTAACTGGAACAAGAGTACATCAAATTCCTTCCAACTCCCATGATCAGACATCAAGAAGAAAACAAAAAAATCATTTAAAAAAAAAAGACATTTTCTTCTTTTCACTGGAGGTTTTATTTCGATGAGAAGACGAAAGTCTTCGGGTCATGAGCTTTTGGAATAACCAATAAAATCTCCCAGGCTGAGTGGTTTTGCACATCGTTCCCAAGCTCTGGTCTCATGGACAGCTTGGAGGGTTTTATGGGTCTGATCCTTGCAATTGCTGAGCTGTGGGAACATTCAGTACAGCCCAGCCCGCCGCGGCAGCGTGAGAGCATTCCTATGCCTTCGCAAGATGTGTTTACTGTCCTGCCGTGGCCTCGCCTTGCGCTGAAGGATCTATGCCAAGCTCCGAGAATGAGTCACATTTAGCTGGCACCTTTTCTCCATCATGGCGTTTTGCTCAAGCAGGGCTTACAAGGGGAACACGCCACCCTCCTTATTCAATGCCTAAGAATGGTAGGAATGACTGGAAGCATGAATGTGAGAGGTAACACACACACACACACACATCACACACCCACACAATCACACAGCACACAAGTCAAAATGATTCTCCAACACAGTTGGCCACTGGTGTTAATGTAAGAAGGGCAGGAAACCATCTCTCCAGAGGACAAAGTTCATGTGCTGCTGAAGTGGACAAGAAGAAGGAAATGAACATTTGTAGAGCATCTACTCAGTGCAAGACACTGCCAACACTGTCCCACGTGTGAGTGGACTAGTGCATCTCCCACTGAGGGGAAGGACATGACCAGAGCTACACATTCAGATTCACTGGGCTCGGGGCTCTGGCCAACTGCCTAGTCACTCTGTGCCTCTGTTTCCTTATCTGCAGGGATAAGAGTAGTCTCAGCTGGGCACAGGAGCATATGCCTGTAATTCCAGCTGAGGCAGGAGGCTAAGGTAGGAGGATCACAAGTTTGAGGCCAGCCTAAGCAACTTCACAAGACTATGCCTCAACTCTCACCTGCCCACCCAGCAGTAACAACAAACCAGTAGTTCTGATGTCATAAGATCCTCAAAAGAACTGAATTAAGTAATATGATTTAGCACATTCTCTAGCTCATGCTATGCGCTCAATACAGTTCAGTTATCATTTGAACACTCTCTAGTTTAATCATCTGCACAAAATCCCTGGACAATTGGCAATGCTTGCTTATTTTGTGAATACAAAAAATGGCGGGGTGCTGCCTATAAACCTAGCTACTTAGGAGGCTGAGATCTAGAGGGAGTGTGATTTGAAACCCAAGGACGTCAGAGAGATACATCTGCAATGTAACCAGCAAAAATTTGGGTTAGAGGTGTGGCTCAAGTGGTAGAGTGCCAGCTGAGCAAGTGAAGAGGAGAAGGAATAAAAGAAGGCTAGGAGGAGGGGGGAGGGGCAGGAGAAGGAGGGGAAGGGGTAGGGAGGAGGGGGAAGGAGAGGGGGAAGGGGAGGGGTGGAGGAGTCTAGGAACAAACAGACCAGCTGGGGCCTCCCACTGCTTTTCCTTTCCCTGCAGAAGGAACAGCTGCTCTGGGTGTGAAACACCAGCATCACAATCCCAGAGAGGGCTTAGAGGCCATTTCCAAACCACACTGTGTTTCCTCCACTAGAAATTCAAAATGTGGTGTTCACATCTCAGCCACGTAGCTGGCTCCCACCGGTCCTCAGAAGGGCTTTCTGTGACCTGAGCTCCCACTTTCTGGAGGCCGGTCTGCCTCAGCCCCACCTGGGCTGAAATCTGTGGGCTTCCTGGCATTTTCCCCCCTATCTCATCTGGAAAAGCACACAGCTTGACCAGCCTGGCCACACTGGGTTCACTCCCTGACCGTGAGCTCATTCAGCACAGCGTACCCTGGCTCCATCTGGGCACTCACAGCTGGCAGCCTCTGATCACAGGCAGTGTGGCTTCTACCCAGAGCTCTGCCGACAGCCAGGACAGGGAAGAATAGAATTATTCAGATCTTAACAGTGGGAATTCCTGCTTATAAACTTAATCCTTCGAACTTTGTTCTGGGCTTCAGGCTTATGATTTTCAGGGCTCATACTTTACCTTGCAATCCCAAACATACAGTTTTGTCTATGCCCATGTATATTTTCCTGTGAAGAGTAGATAAAAATTTTCTAAGATTTGCCAAGAGTACAACCTAAAAACTCCTTAAAAAATATATAATACAATTGAAATATAGTTATGTAGTATATATAAACTTATAAATTATATGTAAATATAGATAGTATGTAAAATTATTTATAATCATTATCCTTAAGCAGCTGTACAAAGGGGTTTCAATTCAACCTGTCAGTTTATAAATAGTGTTTTTTTAAAAATGTAAGTGCTTGTACAGAGGTTTCAATTCTACACATCAGATTATGAGTAAACTGCATTTTAATCAATGTCACTCTTCCATTGTTCTTCCCCATCTCTCTCAACAGAATTCATCCTTTTAAATTATGCAAACTCTTAAAGATTATAATGTTAGCTGGGCATTGAGGGCGCCTGCCTATAATCCTAGCTACTCAGGAGGCTGAGATCTGAGGATTCAGGTTCAAAGCCAGCTCAAGCAGGAAAAACTGTGAGACTCTTATCTCCAATTAACAACCAAAAAAAAAAAAAGCCTGAAGTAGAGGTGTCTTCAAGTGCTAGCCTTGAGTGAAAAAAAGACAGTGCCTAGACCCTGAGTTCAAGCCCCAGACCCTGAGTTCAAGCCCCAGTATTAGCAGGGGTGGAGGGTAGGGGGGTGGGAGGGTGGAGGGGGTTAATGGCAGCTAACAGCTCTAGACAAATGAAATTGCTGAACCAAGCTTTATTGGATTTAGTTGCTTCCCTAGCTCAACTATATATCCTATGCTTGCTCCATTTACATTGTTTTCCTTGTTTCCTAGAGATCACATTAGATTCTGCTGGACAAATTGACAAGAGCAATGCTATGTCTAACGGCATCCCTTGCTCTCTACATTGAAGGAATTTTGTGTATGCCTTTGACTTTATAACCCACAATGGGCTCCTCATGGAACTGCTCTCTTTCCTATGCTCATATGTCATCTGTTTAGTATTCAGGTCTACAATTGCCTTGGTAATGGATGGGGAGCTTAAGACTCTTGTTTACTTTGCTCCCAGAAGCAGAGGGTTCAGTTAATCATCCCTTCCAGTTCATGCACACTTTATCATTGGCTCCTGTAGGGCCCAGCTCATAATTCACTCGTTTATCCTTGCATGCATGGATTTTGGAGTTGTAGTCTCCATTTATTTCCCTCTCCCCCTCATAAGCAAGCACTTTCAGGTGCTCTGTGGCTGTGATTTTTCAGCCATGCTTTAACAAAAACTTTGTATATCATTTTTCTTATTCTCTTTAAGCAGTTGTCCAAAGGTGTTTCAATTCAACATGTCAGGTCACCTCTGAACCATATCCCCACCCCTCACCATGAATTGATTTGCAAAGTTCTTGAATGTTGGGCTGGGAAGGTGGCTCAGTGGTAGAGCACTTTGCCTTGTACGCATGAGGCCCTGGGTTCGATTCCTCAGCACCACATAAGCAAAAAAAAAAAGCCGGAAGTGGTGCTGTGGCTGAAGTGGTAGAGCACTAGCCTTGAGCTGAAGAGCTGAGGGACAGCGCCCAGGCCCAGAGTTCAGGCCCCACGACCGGATCCCCCTCCCCCCACAAAAAAAAGTTCTTGAATGTTTTACATACCAACCCTTAGCCAGTTCTGCTAACTCCGTTTGTTTCTGTCTGACAATCTGGTCCTTCTTTGGATCAAACCTTTGGCTGGGATGGATCCAAACCCATTATATGGTCACCTGGCCCTTTGTGCCTATGGGTGGCTTTGTTTCGGAAATGCTTCCCCATATCCAGGCCACCAGGATCTGGCTCTCACAACCACATCCACACTGAGTGTGACAACCAGGAAACACACCTCTCCTGTGGGCCGCCTTCCAAATGGGCTCAGACCCCTTTCTCTTGCTCTCCCCGCCCCCCACTCCCCATGTGGTACCAGTCCCTCCTCTTTAAGTACATCTGGCCATCTCTGAACCGCCACTTCCTCAAACACGAAAGCAGTAGCAGTGATGAATCCAACTTTTGGCTCTTCCTTTTGACCCTTTTAGCCACATTAAAATAAGAATTCAAGTCGTTACTGGAGCTCATGCTCTCATTTCATTGCCTGTGGTGCTGTTCCTTTCTCTGGGGAGAAGTGTCCATTTCATATTTATTTTGCTCCTGGCTCCTGGGTCAATGCTTTTAGTAGGCACCTCATAAATACTCTTCCCTCTCCAAATTCGAGCTGTTGCCAGAGACTGATGACTTAAGCCTCCAGACCTTTTTAAAAATGCATTCCTTCCTCTGCATCTCCAAAGCCACATCCGTGCCTGGGTTTAGTCCCTGTCTGCGCCCGCTTGCATGCACATGGATGCTTACTGCCTTTCAGCTTTTCTTTCTTCCTGTCTGTCTCAGCGCTCTGGGTGAGAGCCACTTGAGAGCTGCTGTAACTGCTCGTGGCCTGGGATTTCTGGTTAAGGAGGGCCCAAACTCCTGACCCACCTGTTTTGGGAGCTTCATATCCCTTTGGGATCTTCATGTTTTCAACACTTGGCTGCTCTATCTGCTTCAGCCATAGTGTGGTCACCACTTTTCTCTGCTGTTCATTTGCCCAGAGAATGTCAGAAACCTCTCATCATGTAGCTTATAAGTGTTAATGCTAATCATGGCTACTCTGGGCTATTCAGGGAAAACCCTCCATCCCTCTTTTGGTGAGCATGTGCCCTGAAGTGTGGTGTGCGGAACCAAACTTCACTAAATAGTTTAGGATGGGACCAAACGCTCCTCTTTCTCCCTCTGACAGTTTCTGGGTTTGCTGTCATAGCTTATCACAAACTTGGTGGATTAACCCAATAGAAATTTATCTTCTCACAGCTCTAGTTTCCAGGATTCCAGCATCACTATAGGTTACAGTTTGGAATGGCCCAGGTGTTTTAGAGGTTTGGCCCAGGCCTGCTATTGGTTGCTGGTGGAACCTTTAAGAGGCTGAGGCTGGGAGGAGTTTGAGGCTGGTGGGGGTGTGGCCTTGGAGAAGATGTGTGGGAGGGCTTTTTCAATCTCTCTGTGTTTCCTGGCTGCCATGAGGGGAGCAACTTCCTTCATCACACACTCCTTGCTATGATGTGCCAGTTCACCACAAGTTCAAAAGCAATGCTGTCATCAATCACAGAGGAGAAGCTCTGAAACTGTGATTATGGTCATGGAAAGCTGACAGACGTAGCCAAAATACATTTCCAAAATAAGGCTTATGCCCCCTCCAGAGTCACTAAGAACGAGCTTTCTTGATTTTTCCAGCTTTCAGTGATGGCTGGCATCTCTTGGCTTATGGTATTTAACAATGATATGTTTGCCAGGTATCCGTGGCTCAGGCCTGTAATCCTAGCTATTCAGGAGGCTGAGATCTGAGGATCTGAGGATTATGGTTTGAATCCAGGCAGGAAAGTCTGTGAGACTCTTAACATCAATTAAAGCCCCCAAAGCTAAAAGTAAAGTCATGGCTCAAGCAGTAGAGCGCCAGCCTTGAGAGCTAAAGGACTGAGGTTTGAGGCCAGCCCAGGCAGAAAAGTTCTCAAGATCTTATCTTGAAAAACAACACTCATGTGATAGAGTGCCAGCCTACCAAGCTTAAAGCCTTGACTTCAGACCTTACACACACACACACACACACACACACACACACACACACACACACACACACGCACGCACACACACACGCGCGCGCACACACACACACACACACACACACACACACACACACACACTCTGTTTGGCCAAATAGGGGTTTAATATTTGATAAATAAGAATGGTGTGCCTTGTCTATCTTTGATGTTAGCCTCCTTAGATAAGAAAGGTTACTCTTTGCTGGATATTCATGGCTCATGGCTCAGAAGGCTGAGATCCAGTGGATTGTGTTTCAAATCCAGGACAGGCAGAAAAATCTTTGAGACTACCTACAATTAACCAGCAAAAAGTTGGGCTAGAAAAAGAACTCAAGTGGTAGAGCACCAGTGTAGCAAGTATGAGGCCTTGAGTTTAAGCCCTAATACTGACAAAAAAACGTAACAAGTCATTCTTTCACCAATATATGAGGAGCACATTACCTTCTTTAAAATGTTTTATTTTGGTGCCAATCCTGGAGCTTGAACTCAGGGCCTGGGTGCTGTCCCTAAGCTTCTTTGCTCAAGGCTAGTGCTCTACCATTTGAGCCATAGCTCCACTTGAAGCTTTTTTTTTTTTGGTAGTTCTGCAGAGATAAGAATTTCACAGACTTTCCTGCCCTGTCTGGCTTCAAACTGCAATCCTCAGATCTCAGCCTCCTGAGCCACTGGTACTCAGCTCACCTTCTTAATTTTTTATTTTCCAATTATTGCATGTCCTCTCCAATTAATAAGCATGCCTAAAAGCTTGATGATTTGAATTAAAAGGCTTAAGACCAAAACCAATGCAAGCATGTCATTATGCCTTTCCTTACCCAAACAATGTAGATTTAGGATCACACTTTATCTCCATTTTTAGGGCACCTCTGCTCCCCAGATCCACTTTAACCTCAAGGCCCTAGGTATTTTCTTTCTGCTACCTCATCTCCATCTCCAGGTGTGGCCCTCACTCTTGATGGCTGAGGCTGCAAAGTTAGTCTGGTCCATCCATGCTTGGTGTTCCCTGGGATGGCTTGGGAGAGTTTCCAGATTACCAGGCTCTGATGGAGAGATTTCCTTGAGACAGGCTTGGCCTGGCACTTGTTAGGGCTTCTCCCACTGCTTTAGCTTCTCCATCCCTTCCAGTTTTCCCAGGGTAGAGAACCTCAAGCCCAGAGAGACACATCCCAACCTTGCCAATTCCATGTCAAAAAAGATGTAGCTTTTAATTTTCTTTGCAAGGTAAGGAGATGACAGTTTTCTCATCCTCCTTCTTTTGTAGCCCTGCTCAGAAACATCTGAATGCTCCCCGATGCTTCTTTTGTGAGATTAAGATGGATAGCATGGTGTCCCCATGTATGATAAGTTATGGGAAAGGTCCATGTTATTACACATTACAGCAGCAAAGTGTCTGACTTAAGACAGCTGAAATCTCAGGCATGTTCTGCATTTATACATTGCATTAAAGAAATAAAACACAAGGTTGACCTATGCTGGAGTTTGAATGAGTGTCCCCCAAGATTCTTTTTTAATCACTTGCTGGGGGCTAGTAACTCATGCCTGTAATCCTAATTACTCAGGCTGAAATCTGAGGATCACAGTTCAAAGCCAGCCTGAGCAGGAAAGTCTATGAGACTCTTATCTCCAGTTAACCAGTAAAAAGCCACAAGTAGAGGTGTGGCTCAAGTGGTAGGGGGCCAGCTTTAAAGAAAAAAGCTAAGGGATAGAACTCAGAGCCTGAGTTCAAGTTCCAATACCAACACACACACACACACACACACACACACACACACACACACACACACACACACACACACACACACACACACACACACACACACACACACACACACACACCTAGTCACCAAGCTGATGGTATTCAGAGGTGGGTTCTTTGGAAAGCTATTGAGAGTCTCCATGAATGAGATTGGTATCTTTACAGAAGAGAACCAAGGAAGTGCCCTCCTCCTCACTCCAGTAGGATGTGGCTAGAAGGTACTATCTATACACCAGAAATCCTCCCTCGGTCACCAGCGCTTTGACCTGGGGCTTCCTCACCTCCAGAACTGTAAGAATAAATGTCTGTTGTTGAAGTCACCCAGTTATGGCTTTTTTTCTTTTTTTCGGCTGGAACTAAGGCACCTGGATTAAGGCCCCTGTTTGGAGTTAGGACCTTTCTCAGAGGTTGATATGAAGTCCTTTCCCTTATTTCTGTTTCCAACAAACCAATCAGAAGTTACTCAAACTGTGTCCTGTGCATTGATTTAGCTCTTACTCTCTCAGACCACTCCATTCATGACCAAAGGCTTTGCGAAGGTTCAGTATATTTAAAGAAATGACATGCATAACTCATTCATTCCTTGCCAACATGTAAATGGCTCCAGGAGAGGAAGCCAACACTGTCACACTTGTGCCCAGATGAGGACAGATCCGGCTGCTGTTTGGGGAGGAGTGGCATCCAGTCCTCCTATCCCTGACTGTATGTAAACTTGCCACCAGACCTGGGTTTGGGGGGGTCCCCATGGGAAAATCCTTCAACTCTCTCCTTAACTAAAACATCCCTGACAGTTGTTTCTTTGAGGATTTGCTGTTGGGGGATTTAATTTTTTGAGTTGCAAATATATTTTAGATATGAGACCCTTGTCCATTGCATGCCTAGTGAAGATCTTCTCCCAATCCATGGGCTTTCTATTGATCTTGCTAGCAATAGAAAAGGACAGAGTCCTTTGCCATGCGGAAGCTCTGCAGCTTCATGCAATCAAAATAGGAATGGCCAATAGACACGTGAAGAAATGCTCAACCTCTCTAGCCATAAAAGAAATGCAAATCAAAACAGTAGTGAGATTCCACCTCACCCCAGTTAGAATGGCTAGAGTCAAGAACTCTAATAACAACAGATTCTGGAAGGGATGTGGACAGAAGGGAACCTTATTGCATTGTTGGTGGCAGTATAAACTTGTTCAGCCACTTGGAAAACACTATAGAGGATCCTCAAAAGACTCCACATAGAGCTCCCCTATGACCCAGCAATCCCACTTTTTGGCATTTACCCAAAGGATCACAAACAAGACCGTACTAAGGCTACCAGCACAACGATGTTTATTGCAGCATTATTTACCATAGCTAAGATATGGAACCAACCCCATGCCCCTCAGTAGATAAATGGTTAAGAAAATGTGGTATATATACACAATGGAATTCTATGCCTCCATCAGAAAGAATGACATTGCCCCATTTGTTAGGAAATGGAAAGACTTGGAAAAAATTATACTAAGTGAGGTAAGCAAGGCCCAAAGAAACATAGGTCCCATGGTTTCCCTTATTGGCAATAACTAGTATACATCTAGGACAAGCAGAAAAGGTCAAAAGCTATGTACATATGACCATATAAGATGATGCTAAGCGAAATGAACCCCAAGATAGGGACACAAGTGGTTTTTTTCTTTCTTGCTATTGTTTCTAACCTATTTATAATGTACCATGGGATTTTTTTTGTTTCTTTGTATGTTCCTCCCCCATATATAACCCCTGTTTTCACTGTATTTGATGTTGGTGTCCTGAATCTTGTATGTACACTTCTCTAATTCGGGGAGGGGAAGGGAAAAAACAAAATGCTTAAATTGGGATACAGGCTGACCCATTGTAACAAGGAGATGTACAAACACTACGTTGAAAAGGAACTTTACAACTTCGGCGAGGGAGGGGGTGGAGGGGGGAGTGTAGTAGTGGAGATGGGAAGGAAGGGATGGTAGGGGAAAAACAAAGGAGGAGGCAACGAAGCTCGATAGGAAATGTATTCATTACCTTGCTCATGTAACGGTAACCCCTCTGCACAGCATTTTTACAATAAAAAAACGTACTAAAATCATCCGGGCAAGCGTTAGGACGCCGGCGTCCACCAGGGGCCGCTCTGGCACCTGTCTGGTGTAGGCCGCGTTGGGGCAGCGGCGGGACGCGACGGCGCTCGGGGACCCCCGCGTGCTCAGCGAGCCTGGGGCGGCCCCGGCCCCGCGGGGAGGGAAGGGGAGGGACCAGGGGAGCGGGGAAGGGGGGGAGGGACCAGGAGAGCGGGGAGGGGGGCGGAGGGTGCGGGGCCGCGGGCGGGCAGCGGCCTGTCCGGGCTCGGCGGGGGCCGATCCCCGCGCGCTCCGGAGCGCACCTGGCGGCGCGCGCGGGTGATGAAGGACAGTGATGGACAGCGCTCGCCGGCGGAGGCGCCCGGTGAGCGGGCCGCCGAGCCCCCCGCCTGCGCCTCCCGGAGCCGCCTCCGCCGGGGGAGGAAATGGCCCTGCCCAGAGATTGATCCTGGAAATGGCTGCGTCGGCGCTGCGGTTCCAAGGAGTCGGGCTGGCTGCCTCCTGGAAGATGTCCTTCCGTGTCCAGCCGGGCAGCCCTGGGCCTTCACTTTCCTTCCTTCCTCCCCTCCCTCCCTCCTCCACCTTCCCCCTCCCCTCCTCCTCCTCCACCTCCCTCTCCCACCTTTCCTCCCCTCCTCCTTCCCTCCTCCTCCTCCCTCTTTCTCTCCCTTCTTCACTCCTCCCTCCCTTTTCCTTTTACTTCAGATTTCCAGCTGCGCCCTCATATCCTCCATAGATCGATCTTACATCGATGTGTTGGCATCTAAGGGCATTGGAAGCAATTTCTCAAATTTGCTTTTATTCCTAGACTGACTCCCAAAGGAGCTGCAGGTGTTTATCCATCTGCCTCTGGTCTATCCCCTGGCACCTGGCATCTCCCGCGAGTTTGCAGGTAAAGAGGAGGTCTGAGTTCCAGAGTTTTGTGCCGCTGATACTGCAGCTCGAACTCAGGGCCTGGGTGCTTGCCCCTGAGCCTTTTTGCTTAAGGCGCTCTACCACTTGATTCATACCTCCACTAATGGCTTTTCAATGGTTAATTGAAGAGTCTCACGAACTTTCCTGCCCCCAGCTGGCTTCTAACTATGATCCTCAGATCTCAGCCTTCTAAGTAAATAGCTAGGATTTATAGGCATGAGGCGCCAGTGCCCAGTAAAGTCAGTCTGAACACTCAAGGAAGTTTGGGAACTGGCTACACTGTGGCTTTTGGAAGTGACCAGAACAGGTATTAAGTGCCAGGTATGGTGCTAAGTCCTGAGCACAATGAATGCATGCCTTTGCTGTTCCCACCCATGAGATATCTGTATTTCTGGCAGGGGAGGATCGGGGAAGATCAGGGTCACAGAACTTCTGTCCACTCGCCAAGCTTACTACATACTTGGACAGCGCAGAGGCTGAACCTTGCCCCTTCCAGTGCTGAGAATCTCCGCTCTCCTCGGAGAGGCCCTCCGACAGACCCATTCCAGGGATGGAAGAGAAAACAGTCCGCACTGTTGAGGGTGAGGAGTGGGAAAGGGTTCAAAATCCACTCTCCACAAAATGGGGGCAGTGCAGAATGTGCTTCTGGAACCTTTGGTATCCATGCGACCAGAGCTCCCCCAGAATCCTGACACCAGCTCAGCTAGAAAGAACACATCTATTAGTTATCTAGGGCTACTATGACAAAACACCTTGGACTGGGTGGCATACCCAAAAGAAATTTATTTTCTCACTGTTTTGGAAGCTGGATTATGAGTTCAAGCTGTTGGTTGCGCTGATTGCTCCTGAGATCTCTGGTGATGTCCCTCCTTGGCCTTCTCCCTGTGTTCTCGGATTTGTTATCAAATTTCCCCAAGTACACCATTCACTTGGGTAGGGAACTATCCTAAAGCCCTCATTTTAATTTACTCCATTAAGGAATGTATCTCCAGTTTACATTCCAAGGTACTAGGGTTTAGGACTTTAACATGGGAGGAGACAGGGTGTGTGTTTGGGGGGGGGAATTCATTCCCCAACGGAGGCCCAATTAAGCTTTAGCTCTAGAATGCAATGCCCTGCAAAATGTGCACCACTATTGCACATTCAAATAAGCTCATTTATGTGTGTGTGTGTGTGTGTTCCTGTAAACATCCCCCACTAAAAACTTTTGTCGTGAGAAAAAGGCTCTGTAAGTTGCCTATTTGTTGTTTTCAGCCATGAATTTTTGCTTCTGCTCAAGCAAAATAATGTGTGAAATCCAATAAATGAGAAGTCTTTATTGCTCAACCACTTTTGAAAAATGCCTGTCACGAAAGCCAATTTCCCCCTACCTCCTGCCCTCCTATGGAGTCTCATGAATTTCTATGAAATCAGATCTTTTGGAAGAAAAGGCTTAAGTAGCCTAAGTGTAGTGCAAGCTTGTAGACACTAGGTGGTGCCCAGGGCAGCTTCAAGAAGGACACAAAATGTCTGCAGGCTTAGAAGTCTCTTGATTTCGTTTGAATGGAGAATGTGTCTGGTCATTCTTGAAGCTGGATTTTTTCAGTCAGAATGAAACCTACTGCTCTCCTGTGGGAAAGTCAGAGAGGTGTGTGTGTGTGTGTGTGTATGCTCATGCACATGCCCACATGCATCTGAATAAGCATTCTGTAATCCAGAGATCATGACTGAACCAGGCTGCAATTGGTTAATTACTTAATTAATTGTACCTGTACTAGGGCTTGAATTCAGGACCTGAGTTCTATCCCTTAGCTTTTTCATTTAAGGCTGGCACTCTAGTATTTGAGCCACACTTCCACTTCTGCCTATTTTGGCCGGTTAGTTGAAGATAAGAGTTTCATAGACTTTTATGCCTGTGCTGGCTTTGAACCTTTTTTTTTTTGGTCTGTCATGGGGCTTGAACTCTGGGCTTGGGCGCTGTCCCTACGCTCTTCAGCTCAACGTGAGCTCTCTCCCACTTGAGCCACAGCGCCACTTTGGTTTTTTTTTTGTTTTGTTTTTATTGGAGATAAGAGTCTCATGGACTTTCCTGCCTGGGCTGGCTTTGAACTGCAATCCTCAGATCTCAGCCTCCTGAGTAGCTAGGATTACAGGCGTGAGCCACTGGCACCTGGCTTCTTTTCTTTTCTTTTCTTTTTTCTTTTCTTTTCTTGTCACTTATTGCCATATTCCTTTTTAAAATTAAGAATTAAAAATTATCTTTAGGTAGTTGCACAAAGGAGTTGCCCTTTAACAAAGCACTTTATAAATACAATATATTTTGATCAATATCACCCTTTCAACATTCTCATCCAGTCCTCCCCTCCCCACCCGCCTCCCTCACTCATTTAAGTTTTGTGGGCTATACATTGGATTCTTGACTGTATCCCTCTCCCCACACTCTTCTTCATTTGCCCAACCCTTTCCCCTTGACCCCACCCCACCCTTTTCAAGTACCCACTTCCCGATGTTTGATTTTGCTGAACTTTGATTTTACTTTTCTAAGGAATTACACTATTTGAGAATCTTGATTCTTAAATTTCAGCCTCCTAAGTAGTTGGGGTTCAGGCACCTAGCCTTCTCCATTGGTATTGTTTAATGGCTTGGTCTGTGGCTGCAGGGGGTGAGGTGCTCAGGAGCACAAAGCTGCATCTCCACCAATCTTGCTGATGAAGCAAGCACAGGATGCTAAATGACTTACATAGTACTGACAATGTTTCACTGGACTGTTCTTGGTCTGCTGGATTGAAAGTCACCTTGGGGCTTTCTGTTCAACACCAAGAGCATACTCCATGTTCTCTGTTCCCTGGAAAAGTTGGCTTCTATAGTAGTTGCTAGCCCTGCCCTACATGTCACCATCTGTGTTGGATGGCCTCCAGTGCTCCCTCCTCCCACTTCATTCTCCATCATGCTCCACCCAGGTCAGGGGCTTGCTCTGTGAATCAGTCCAGTCCCTGGCTTCCATCTCGATTGACCTCTCACTGCCTGCTTGGCTTTGGTTGTTGGGTAGAGGAGGGATGAGGAGGGGGTGAATGAGGGCATCTGTGTCTAGTGCCCCCTGCTGGCAGTGGCTCATCCCGCAGGAGCTCCATCTCTACTAGCTGCTCTGTCCATGAGTTTCCTATAACATCACATTTTGTCCTTACCCTGGAGGCTTCTGTGTGAAGCAGCTTCTGGCCCTGGCTGATGTGCTGAAGCCTGACTGCCAGTCCTTGCTCTGGCCCAGGAAAAGCCAGGGGCCCTTTCAACATCCTTGTGACCTGTGCCTCAGTCTTCTTATCTTTTAAGTATGGCTTAGGAGGTCTCCTAATTTGGATGTGCCAGGATTATAGGAAGTAATATGTCGAGCATGTATATCTGGTCATTTCTGGAATGTACAAGGCCAATGTTACCTTCCTTCTCCCTTCTTGGGGGCTGCCTCCCCCCCCCCCCCACGCCTACCTTGTCCCTCACCATCCATCTGTGAAATGAAGCCATAACCTTGCAGGTGCCAGGAAACAGACGAGGGGGTTTCATTCATCCTCCTGGCAGCTTAAAACTGGGTCCCTGAAACTCTGTGGCAGCAGTTCAGTGGCTGGGTGAATGACTGAAGTGGAGAGAGCAGGCTCAAGTTGATCTTCTCAGCAGGGGGAAGGCTCAGCGTCAGCAGACACTGAGCCAGGTGGACCGTGAGGACAGATGGCAGGACTGGATGGCCACATTGCCAGCACTCTGGTGTTCATTCAGCCTAGACAGACCAGGATGGAACCTGAGTGGAGAGCCTGCTGGCTGGGCCCTCCTGGCTCGTCTGGCTCATGTCCTGCCCGTCACGGGTCACCTTCCTGCCTAGAGGTGAAGCCATCTCCTCTATCCTGGCTTTGGGCAGCCATATCCTTGGCTCTTTCTTGGTGGCTCCTTTCATGTGAATTTGGGGGTGGGGAGGTAAAGCCATCTTCAGCATCACAGGCTGCTCAGGTTACTCATCTTTGCCAGCATACAGTTTTGCTGCTCCAGAGAAAAAAGTGGGCTCGTGGCCAGCCAGCCACCACCACCATGATTTGGATGTGGTAGGAAGGATGGAGCCACTCTGTGTGTGACACGCCTGTGCACCTGTCCCAGGGCTTGATTCATGAAAGCATGTAAGACAACGTATGCAAAGACTGGGTCAAACCAGAATTCACACACATGTGCCTGGAACTAAGATCACCATTTCCCTCCTCCTTTAGTGTAGATGGAATAATTTGGAATGTTCTAACCTTCATCGAATGGGTCCATTTCCTGAGTCTCTAGTTACAGTTGTGCAATGCATAATGACATCCTCAGAGCTTCGAATGTAGCTGCCATCTTTTTCGGCCCTGGTGATGTCATAGGTCAGAGCCATCTTATTTAGTATGCGATGCCTACCATCAGGAACCTATAAAGACATGATCACTTCATAGCACAGGTCACTGTTTAGACTGTAATTCTTTCATGCCATACCAAAATTTCAATTGGGGTATTTATTTTAGTTTAGTTTTCTTGTTCAGTTCAATTTTTTAAATTAGTTGTAAGTAATTGTACAAAGGGGTTGTCATTCAACAAAGCAGTTTATAAATACCAAGCATCTTGATCGTCACCCCTTTTGTCTTTGTCCCTACTCCCTTCCAACCCCACTCCTTCCCTCGATTCTCTTCATTTTGTAGGATGTATGTTGAATTTGTATGACTATATTTTATGTCATCTTATCTTCCTTTTGAATAATTTTATTATCTTTAAGTAGTTGTACCAAGGAGTTGCCATTGGACAGAGTAGTCTATGAATACAATAGATCTTGATCAATGTCTCCCCTTTCATCGTTTTCACCCACCCCTTCCAACCTACCCCTTCTCTCACTTTTCTTAATTTTTAGGATATGTATTTAGCAAAGCAGTGTATGTCTATAATGCATCATAATCGGTGGCATCCCTTCAACATGTTTACCAGTGCTGGGTCTTGAACTCAGGGCCTCATGTTGGCCTTTTCACTCAGAGCTGATGCTGTACCACATGAGCCACACCTCCATTTCTGGCTAGTGACTGATTAATTGGAGATAAGAGTATCAAGGACTTCTCTGCCTGGACTGGGTTTGAACTGAGATCCTCAGATCTCAGCCTCCTGAATAGCTAGGACTATAAGCATGAGTCATCCGTGCCTGGCTACTATTGGTTTGTTCTTGACAAGTGGTTTCTTTTTTTTTTTTTGGGTCCAGTCATGGGGCCTGAACTCTGGGCCTGGGCACTGTCCCTCAGCTCTTCAGCTCAAGGCTAGCACCACTGAAGCCACAGCGCCACTTCTGGCTTTCTTTCTTTTTGCTTATGTGGTGCTGAGGAATCGAACCCAGGGCCTCAGGCATGCAAGGCAAGCGCCCTACCACTGAGCCACCTTCCCAGCCCCAACAAGTGGTTTCTTGATATTGGGAAGTCCGATTGACCTTTCAGCTATGGTGCTGGTAAGTCGCTGCCCCCTCTTTTCTCCCCCTAAAGTTCTCTGCAGTTCTTATGGACTCAGCTCATTTTCATTACTGCGATGGAAGTTGGAAAAAGGACACAGCTCATGCTCTAAGTCGCTCCCTTTGTGAGGGGACACTGGCCTGGGATGAACCCTGGCACTTTGTCTTTACTTCCTGGCCTGGGGAACCACCAGGACTTCCTCTGGGCTCATTTTCCTTCCAGGTCAACCCGGGGGACCAGGTGACAAGAGAACCGCATCTCCTGCGCATGCCAGGTGAGTGCACTTTCCGAGGGAGTCATTACCAGCAGAAACCTAAGGGAGGCACCAGGCATTTCCCCAACGTCACAGGCCCAGGTGAGTCAGCCAGGTCAGCATCTGTGCCACCACCGGAGGTGACAGCAGTCGCAGTTGACAGGTGGAGGTCTGGAGGGAGGTGGCAAAGACGACATTAATGACTGCCTACCTCCTCTCCTCCCCGCTCTGCCAGGCCTGTGATTTCATCATGCACACCTTTGTAAACAACCCATTTAGCAACCAAATTATACACTGGGTAATTACAGCTTCCAGATGCCTGTCAGGGGTTCCCAGCTCTACAACCTGCCTCTCGCTGATAGCACACCCTGCCAGTGGTGGATGGCTTTTGCTAGCGTCCTCATGGGGGAGATGGGACATGAAGGTGAATTGGCTTGGCTTATGTTTAATTGTCAGTGTCAGGGCTTCAGGAATTGTTTTGACAGTCTTGAAATTGTGTTTGGACTGTTGATTAGATCAATATGGGAAGCCAGGCCAGAACAGTTCATCTGTTGAGAAACAACAGCAACAAAAAATCAAAGCAAAACAATCCAGGTAAGATCAGCTCTGCTGCTGTGAATAAGGGAATCTCTTTCCACAGCCTCTACCACCTCTCCTCATCCCATTGTAAGCTGTGCTTCTCTGCAGCAGGTCTTCAAGTGGACTCAGGAAGCTTGATGTGGTAGTACATCCCAGTAATCTCAGTTACTTGGGAGGGAGAGGCAGGAGTATTGCCAGGTAGGAAACAAGCCTGAGCAAAAGTAACAGGACATTGTCACAAAACCAAAAATAAATGCACATCTGGGCACTGGTGGCTCACATCTGTAATCCTAGCTACTCAGGAGGCTGAAATCTGAGGATCATGATTTGAAGCCATCCTGGTAAGGAAAGTACATGAGACTCTTCTTTCCAATTAACCACCAGAAAATTGGAAGTGCCACGGTGGCTCAAAGTGATAGAGCACTAGTCTTGAGCAAAATAGCTCAGAGAAAGAGCCCAGGCCCTGAGTTCAAACCCCATGACTAACAAAAAGAAAAGAGAAAGGTCTGAGGTCATGGCTCAAGTAGTAGAGAACTTGCTTAGTTTAGACAAAGACCTGGATTCAATTCCCAGAACAGAAGAAGAAGAAGAAGAAGGAGAAGGAGAAGGAGAAGGAGAAGGAGAAGGAGAAGGAGAAGGAGAAGGAGAAGGAGAAGGAGAAGGAGAAGGAGAAGGAGAAAGAGAAAGAGAAGGAGAAGGAGATGGAGAAGGAGGAGAAGAAGAAGAGGAAGAAGTAGAAGAAGAAGAGGAAGGAGGAGAAGAAGAAGAAGAAGAAGAAGAAGAAGAAGAAGAAGAAGAAGAAGAAGAAGAAGAAGAAGAAGAAGAAGAAGAAGAAGAAGAAGAAGAAGAGGAGGAGGAGGAGGAGGAGGAGGAGGAGGAGGAGGAGGAGGAGGAGGAGGAGGAGGAGGAGGAGGAGGAGGAGGGGGGGGGGAGGAGGAGGAGGGGGGGGAAGAGGAGGGGGAAGAGGGGAGGGGGAAGGGAGCCCAGGAGACTCAGGCAGAGTCAGGAGCTGCAGGGTGGATGGTGGATGGAGAAATAGGAGAGAAATAAGTGAGAACAATCTATTTGAGAAGAAGCATCCAAAGGGCTAGAAGGTGCTGCTCAGTGGCAGAGTGCATGCTCTAGGTTCAAGTTACCACAATAAATAAATAAATAAATAAATAAAGCATGCTGCTAATGGATTGTGCCTGTAATCAGAAGGCTGAGATCTAAGGATTGAGGTTTGAAGCCAGACCAAGCAGGAAAGTCTGTGTGAGAGAGAGACTCTTATCTTGAATTAATCAACAGTTGTAAGTGGAGCTGTGTGCTCAAAGTGGTATTAGAGTGCTAGCCTTTATTGAAAAGCTAAGGGACAGCACTCAGGCCTTGATTCAAGCCCCAGTACCAGCACAAAATAACCAACTAACTAAATAACAATGCATGCCCTAGGGTTTACTCTGAACCTGCACTCAGTGGCACCATTTGAAACTGTTTTACTAGGAAGAGTTGGGGAGATAGGAGGTACCAAGTTGGAGATGGCAGCCTTGGGGGTGGCTGGTGGAAATAACTTCAGGCTAATTAAAACCAGGTTCGGGCCCTGGGCCAGGGAGAGGAGGTGTATTTCTCAGATTCTTAATAGCTGTATCTGCAGGTAATGATTGGTCTAGACCTTGACCTGCACTTTCCACCCCTTGTGACAGAAACTCCTCCTCACTGGAGCGGAGGCCAGGGAGCACACAGGCCATGTCTGCTGGTCTATCCAGCTTGCCATGCTGCGGCTGGGCTTCCCTGTGCAGGTGCATGGTCTCTGTGGCAGAGGCTCATGGGCTGACCTGTGCATGGAAGGCGATAGTGAGAATGGGGTGAAGATGAATCATGCCCACATGTCCCCAGGTCCTCTCTGCCCATAGGCAAGCGCTGTGTCTGTCCTGTCCTGCCTGCTGGCCAGAACATTCCTTTGCTCCTAGGCTATGGCTGGCCAACGGCTCTTTAGGATATTTTGAGGACACAGGGGTTGGGGTATGATGGAACTAGAAGGAAAACAGAAAGAGACTTAGAGAAGTATTGCATAGACCATATCTTCTTATAGAGTTAAGAAATGCATGTAGCCTAGTGGTTCATACCTGTAACCCTGGCTATCAGGAGGCTGAGATTTGAGTATTGATATCCAAAGATAGGCCAAGCAGACAAATCCAAGAGTCTTCTTATTTCCAATAAATGAGGATAAAGCTGGAAGTAGAGCTGTGGCTCAAGTGGTAGAGCAGAAAAGACTAAGGGATAGCACCCAGGCCCTGAATTCAAGAACCAGTATCTAATTAAAGATAATAAAAATATTTTTTAAAAAGAGAAACAATACACTAAAATTAAAAAACAAAACAGTACCAGCACAAACAACCAAAAAGTACACTCAGTTTTGTGCAGTCATTTTGAGATGACCTTGGGCTGCTGGGTAATATTTCTTTTTAGTTTGTGTCAGTAGTGGGTCTTGAACTCAGGACCTCGTACTCACACTTGGCTTTTTCACTCAAAGCTAGCAATTTACCATTTGAGACATAGCTCCACATCTGGCTTTTTGGTGATTACTTGAAGATAAGAGACTCATAGCTTTCCTGTCTGGGTTGGCTTTGAACCTCAGTCCTCAGATCTCAGTCTTCTGAGTAGTTAGGATTACAGGTGTGAGCCACCACACCTGGTTGGGTGATATTTCTTGACCACAGTGTTGGGATAGGACTGGACTACATGGGTCATGGCTTTGAGAAGATGGTGAAGAAAGTTGGAGGGGTAGTATCCTTAGCAACTGGATCCTTCGTGGTGACTTCCTTTGTCTTTCTGAAGAGCCTGGCAATGGCAGCCTTCTGGCTTAGTCTACATCTGAGAACTTTTGCATGAGAGCACACCCAGGTGTATAAGCTTGGAAATGAATCCAGAGGGATCAATAGCAAGAGGAAAATGTCAGTTGCCATAGGAACCTCCCAACATGTTTCCAAAAGCTTCCCAGAGCCTGTATCTCTAGGGCCAAGTTCACGGTGCATTTTTATGGGGCTATGCTTGTGAATTCCAACTCCATGCCTGGAACTCTCTGTGGAACTGTGATCCCACTTTAAAATTTGCCTAAGTGCTTCCTCAAATGCAGTAAATAATTTGTTTAGCGATACTATTAGCATATACTTGCATGCTTGTTGCATAATTAAAATAGAAGAGGGAAGAAAAGTCTCATTATAACAGAATTGCATGAGTTGCCACGAATCAAACCATATCCAGTAGTTTCACTTACTGGTTTCAAAACCCACAGCAATCTATTATTCATCATCGCATCAGGTGTTTACTGTGTGTTTAACCTTGGTTATTCATGGTTGCTGAAGCCCATTATGCATAGTATATTTTTCCTATTACCTATACACATACTTACACTGGTGTGTGTGTGTGTGTGTGTGTGTGTGTGTGTGTGTGTGTGTGTGTGTGTTAGGATTGTAGATGTGAGCCATTAGCACCTTGCTTCATGTATGTTTTAAATCAGCTCTAGATAACTTAGGTTGCCCAATACTGTAACTACTCTGGAAGGGAACCTGAAGTCCAGGCCTGTAGGTCTTCCCATCAGCCCCATCCCTCCTTCCTACCCACAGATTACAAAAGGGCCTGCAGGTGTCAGAGACCAGAGAAGGGAAAGCAGTGTCTCTGAGCCAGTTCTGACCACTCTGTCTCCTTCATTTTCCCAGTCAAGACACCAGATTCCTTCCTTCTTCCTTCTGTGTCTCCTCCTCACTGCCAGTCCCCTCACTCAGCCCTGCCTGGCTAGTGACATGGCTGCCTGCATGGCCTGCCTGCCTCTGGTCGCACCTCCTCTCCATCCGTGGTGCACTCAGGGAGGCAGACCAATTTCCTTCTCCTGTTAGAATGGTCCAGACTCTTCTCATTTCTCACAGAAGCAAATCTCACCTCAGCTTTATTTGAGGCCTTTCATGATGGGGCTACAACCTCCTTCTGTGCCCAATTCAGATGTTGTTGCTCCCTGTGTCCCTCTGCCCCAGCTGCTAGCATTTCCTCTCCGATCCTCAGCTCAGCACTCAGGCCTTGAGTGGAGCTCTGGCTGTACTGTCGTATCTGGGCCTTCTGCCTTCTTACTTTCACCCCTTTGCCTCTTAGGTGTTCAGAGAAGTCAAAGTGTGAGACAGAGAGGGGGTCAAGAAGAAAAGAAGGCCAATGTAAGGAAGATGGAATTTCAAGGCCAAACCAGGCCAAACTCAAGGCTTCATCTCAATGGAAGAAGCTGGGTGTGGTGGTACATGCCTGTCATCCTGCTGACAATACTCTGAAATAGGTGGATTATGGTTTAGGCACATACTCAATCAAGAAAGGAGGCCTTATGTCAAAAGTAACAAGGGCCAATAAAGGCCTGGAGGAGTAGCTCCATGGTAGAATGCCTGTCCAGGCAAGCATGAGGCTCTGAGTTCAAACCCTAATGTCACAACACACACACACACACACACACACACACACACACACACACACACACAATCACAATCACAATCACAATCACAATTACAACATTAAAATAGAATAAAATGAAACCTCCCAAAATAGCTGAACAAGAAAATTCATGATCCAATCAGAAGAAAATTGTGAACAGGGAGGGGAAAATATCTCAAATACCAGTGAGCACCTGCTAATCTCTAATTTGCAAAAACAAAACAAAACAAAACAAAAAACCCCAAACCAAAAAACAAACCCTCTACTAATAGGAAAATTAAGAACAACTCAATAGATATTGGGCAGAGGATCTGAAATGGTAGAAGGAGAAGAGATACTGATGACCATTGAACACATGAAGAACTGTGTAACTTTCCTCAAGCAAGAGGAAGTACAATCAAGCAACAATGCTGGGCCCTTTTCATGAATCAACTGGCAAAAACTATAGTTTTGTAGGATCCCATGCTGGAGAGCATATGGGAGCAGGTGGAAATGCATGAAGCCTGTGGGTTTGGGCATCTTTGCATACCTATATGGGGTGGTGGCTCTCACACCTGGATGAGCTTCAAAATCACATAGTGGGATTTTTTTTTTTTTTTTTTTTGGTCTATCATGGGGCTTGAACTCTGGGCTTGGGCGCTGTCTCTGTGCTCTTCAGCTCAAGGTGAGCACTCTACCACTTGAGCTACAGCACCACTTCTGGTTTTCTAGTGGTTTATTGGAGATAAGAGTCTCATAGACTTTCCTGCCTGGGCTGGCTTTGAACCGCAACCCTCAGATCTCAGCCTCCTGAGTAGCTACAATTACAAGCGTGAGCTACCGGTGCCCAGCTACATGGTGGGTTTTTTTTTAAAAACAGAGTCCTAGGACAGGGTCTAATGGCTCAGGCCTATAATCCCAACAACTTGGCAGGCAAAGCTAGAAAGGTGTCAAGTTTGGGGACAGGCAGGGCAAAAGTTAGTGAGACACTATCTCAAAGAACAAACCAAGCATGGTGGTATGCATCTGTGGTCCCAGCTACTCAGGAGGTGGAGGTAGGAAGATTCTGGCTCTAGACCAGTCTCAACAACAGTGCAAGACTGCATCTAAAAAACAAATTAAAGCCAGGTGTCTGTGGCTCATGCCTGTAATCCTAACTACTAAGGAGGCTGAAAACTGAGGCTCATGGTTTAAAGCCAGACTGGGCAAGAAAGTCAGTGAGATGCTTACCTCCAATTAACCATCCCCCACCCCCCAAAAAAAATCTGGAAGTGGAGCTGCTGTAGCTCAAGTGGTAGAATGTCAACCTTGAGCAGAAAAGCTCAAGGACAGTGCTCAAACCCTGAGTTCAAGCCCCAGGACCAGCACAATACATAATATAAATAAATACAGCCAAAAGATTGGAGTTGTGACTCAAGTGGCACAGTGTTTGCCAAGGAAGTATGAGGCTGTTAAACCAGCAAGTAACATCCCAGATTCTATGCACTCCCCATTCCTCGGCCACTGTAAGACACCCCCATGGTGATTAACGGGAGGATGTGTGAGATTGTAAATGACAATAGAAACTGGGCCAGAAACAAAAGGCATTTTGACCACCTAAAAATATTTACATATGGTTATGTTTTTAAGATGTGAGTAATCTTTGACTCAGTAAGGCTAGTGCCAGGAGCTGCCTCTGGAATTCCCTCTGGAAGAATGTCAAGATTGATGAAGAAAGATGTGTAGTGCAGCCTGGGTGTGCGTTGGACTGCTTCTATGTCCATCCACAGAAACCTGGCTAAACAGACAATGGCACATTCCTCCAGCTTTTCCAAAGGCTTAAGAGGAATTCCATGTGCTAATACTAAGACCAAGCACTCTCTGGCTATACTGTGGAGTGAAATAATTCACAATGTGAATATATAATATATATATATATATATATATATATATACACACACACACACACACACACACACAACATGTGTGTGTGCATCACATACATATATAGTGTGATTCATTTGCATTTTCATAAAGTTTTAACTAATAGTCTATGTCTCTTTGTAGATACATAAATTATTAGTAGTAGTAGCAGTAGTAATAGTATCAGGTTTTAAGCTTAGGACCTTACTTTTGCTTGGTTTGCTTGCTCATTACAGCTGGCTCTTTACCAGTTAAGACACACCTCCAGATCAGCATTTTGCTGGTTGATTGGAGATGGAGTCTCATGGACTTTTCTGGTCAAGCTGGCTTCAAATGGTGATCCTCCAAGTCTCAATTTTCTGAGCAGCTAGGATGACAGATGTGAGCCATCAGTACCTGGTTACAAGTTCTCTTTTAATGGAAACTAGAGAAGACACTGGCTGTAACAGGGATAGCTTTGGAAGAAAGAATAAGACGTTCATGCATTTTACCCCACAATGATGTTTTCACTATGTGGTACTCATGATGTGTACTGGAAAACTCAATAAATGTTACCTGGAGAGTGCAAGTATGTCTCCTGTACAATTTTCTAAAAAAGAAATTCAAGAACTGAGGATTTTCAGGCTGTACATCATCAGCTACTCAGAGCTATCAAGCACGGAGGGCTGAGAGGGACACTAGGAATCAGCTTGTCATGTGAATTTGCTGATAAGTACAGTCTGAGAATTTTATAATATCTCTAAGATGGGCTGGCTCAGGGGAGTAAGGATGTGAGGTCTAGATGTCTGCAGCCCTATTGCTTCCATGAAACAGGAGCCTGAGTGACAATGTCCCAGTAAAGGATAAAGCAACAGATAGAGGGCAGGTCTGTGATGGAGAAGAATTGGGATGCTGGTGACACGGTCGTCAGCCACCTAAGAAGGACAGCCCAATTTCTACACCTCCCGGTTATGAAGCCAATGAATCTTGTGTTGTTTAAGTCACCTGGAGTTGGGTCCTTCATCATATGCAATGTTATGAGTCCAAAATGACAGAGTTCCATTAACAGAGACAAGCTGAGTACATCTTTATCCCTCCCAGCCTGAAACTGCCTAATTTATAAAACATTCAATGACGTTTCCAAGATCAACCTGTCTGGCACCTTGGGTTGATCTGCCTCCTTGCTATATTTCCACCTCTAGAAATGAACTGTCAAATGAAGGTGGATGTTCTTGAGAAGCATTCTTTCACATCAGCATATGACTCTTGAATTAATCTGGATTCACCAGATTAAGGGCATAACCAGAAAATATTTTTTTGTGATTTAACTGATACATGAGACTGCTCACTAACCCATTCAGTTGACAGCTATGTGTGAGGACCTAGCATGAGCCAGGTACCAGCAGGGAGTGGGAAGATTGAACACAAAAGGGGAAAACTTTACCACCCTGTCCCTTTCTTTGGTTCTACCCTCTTTTCTTTCTTGGGCTGTGGCAGTAGTTGCTCAGTAGCTCCTCTCTTTCAGTGCTTCCAGCCCTGGGGAGACTGGAAGAAGAGTTATGGCAGGAAATCAAGATCAAGCATTCTCTCAGTCTTGGGGATATCTTAGCTAGTGATTTCCTCTTTTCATTTCTTCAAGATTTTCATTCCTTGCTCTGTAGTATTAAAGGCATCTAGTTCTTTCTTTTTGAACTTATTAACTGATTTGCGAACACACTGTAGCACCAACTGTATAAAAGAAAATTTTGGAAGGAAAAGAGGAACACATATTCATAGTCCCATTATTCATAGTCCATTATGCATTCCAAACAATGTTCCTTTTGTTTATTTATTTTTAATTTTGCATATAATCTCCTGGTCCTCCTATATTAATTCAATTTACTATGTTCCGATTGGACATTTACTATGTGCCAAGCATTGTTCTTGGTGCTGGGGACACAGACCCGAGCAAAATAGACACGTCAACATGCATGCATAGTTTAGAATACAATATGCTCCTTGAAATCTTTAGGAATTTTAACTTGTATTTACATTTTTCTTAATTACCATTTAATGCCTGCCTGGGCTGACAACACGTTAAGAATAAAATTTATTAAAACATTCACCAATCGGGAGTGTAGATTCACTGTGAGGAGAAAATAGAGATGGTTTTCTACGTCATGTCCCCAGCCTCCAACACAATGCCCAACAGACAGAAACAGATATTCAGTAAATATTAGCAGAAATGGTTCTTTGTTTCTGGTTTGGGAATAAAGAGAGGGCAGCAGCAATCATGTTCGTGTGTAGAGGCTTCTGTTGAATTATTTCCTGAAGAAAGATTTTCTCAAGCATTCCCATTAAAGTTCTTCCAACAGCTGTACAAAATGAACATTTGAGATATAGGAGGGCTCTGAAGTATACATTTATTTAAAGATAATTATAATGGTACAGGTCCAGAAAAATGTAAGTGAGAGCACCGAGACTTTCTGTTTACGTCTGCGTGCTACTGAAGAGACTAACACCTGGTCTGACTTATTCTTAAGATACATCCTTCAAGAGTAGAACCTGGAGTCATAAATGTGTTTTCAGTGCTAATGAGATGACCAGTGGCTCTGGACCAATAGGTAGCTTTGGGATGGAGGCTGGACACATCATTAAAGGGCTGAGATTTCCAGCCCTACTTCTGGAAAGGGAAATGGGGCAAAAGTTGAGCTTGATCACCAGTGGCCAAAGACTTAATCATTCATGCCTATGGAGGAGACGTCTGTGAAGCCAGCAAAGGACAGGTAGGGAGAGCATACAGACAGTTACACAGTGTGGGAGGTTCTTGGAGAGCGGTATCTAGATAGAACATGGAAGTCCTGAGGCCTCCCACATGCTTTGCCCTTTGCCTGACATCTTCCTGGCTCTTCATGTTCCTCTACCTTTGTATCTTTTATAAATGATAAACAGAAGGAATGTGTTTCCTTGAGTGAGTGACTCTAGCCTATTTCCAGGTAAGGCACCATTCCTAGGTACTGAGATTAAGACTGAGTCCTATTTGGTGTGTGTGGGGAGGGACACAATTCAACGACTGCAACTGATCTTCCTGTGTACAGGATTTCAAGCCAAGCTTCCCATGTGTTCCCTTTTGGCCTTCTATGAAGTCCCTTCCAAAACCAACAGGTTGCCTCTGTGACTGAAAAACACTGCCACAAGCCAAGTTCCCTCCCACCTCATGGCCGAGCAATGAGAGAGCCGCCGAGGAGACTAGGGCTCAGAGTGAGCATACTGGAGCACCGGGGAACCCAGCACACACAGTCTTTTTTAAAAATTTTAATGTTTTTTTTTTTATTGTGAAAATACTACACAGAGGGGTTACAATTACATGAGCAAGGTAATGAGTACATTTCTTATCAAGCATTGTTGCCTCCTCCTTTGTTTTCCCTTCCCATCCCTGCCCTCCCATCTCCGCCCCCCCCACCAAAGTTGTAAAGTTCATTTTTCGACATACCGTCTTGTACATCTCATTGTTGCAATGGGTCCACCTGTATCCCTATTTAAACAATTTGGTTTTTCCCTTCCCCTCCACAAATTATACCAACATCAACAGTGAATTATACCAACAGTGAAAACAGGGGTTATACCATGGGGGAGGGACATACAAAGCAACAAAGAAATCATCTTATGAGTATGTTAGAAACAATAGCAAGAAAGAAAAAACATTTGAGTCCTTATCTTGGGATTCACTTTGCCTAACATCAACTTATCTGACCGTTTCTGCTTGTCTCAGACATATACTAGTTATTACAAATAAGGGAAATCATGGGACCTATGTTTCTTTGGGCCTGGCTTACTTCACTTAATATAATTTTTTTTCCAAGTCTTTCCATTTCCTAACAAATGGGGCAATGTCATTCTTCTAATGGAGGCACAGAATTCCATTGTGTATATATACCCCATTTTCTTGATCCATTCATCTACTGAGGGGCCTCTGGGTTGGTTCCATATCTTAGCTATAGTAACTAATGCTGCAATAAACATAGTTAGCACACACAGTCTTAAGGTCCACAAACACCTGTCATACTGCAGTGAAGCCCCTGAACTGAGAGAATAAGGAAAACATTTAACAAATAGACATGTACTATTCCATTGAGCCCCACAGTGCTTTTCTTGGGGACACATCACTAATAGAATATAGATGGGGAAGGGCCATCCTTTTAGGCCAGAGGTGAGAAGGGTCTGGAAGTCATAGGTGAGCAGAAGGACCTGTAAGAACTCCTTTCAGGATCCCATGCCGGCCACCACTTTACATGACAGGGCCAGCAAGGCCACAGAAGAGCAGGAGCAGGGCCAGGCAGCACCGGAAGCCCCTGCAGTCACCTGTCCTCCCCTTCCCGGTCCCCTCCTAATCTCTAATGCCTTTGGATGTCTAGGAATTCTTGTTCTCTTCTCAAATTTAGTGAACCAACAGGCATGTGGAGTCCTTGAAGTTCCTGTCAGAGGCACAGGTAAAAGGGTAGCTAGGAAGAAGAATCTACTGCCAGAGTCCATGTTTGCAAGGATTCATAGGTTTTTATGTAGTACTGAAGTTTGAATTCAGTACCTCATTCTCACTATGGTAGTTACTCTACCACTTGAGCAAGTGTCTAGTTCTTTTCATTTAGTTTATTTTTTCAGATAGCGTCTTGCACATGGTTGGCCTGATACTCCTACCTTTGTTTTCCTCACAGCTGAGATGACAAGTGTGAACCACCACATCCAACTTGTTTTTGAATAGGGCCTTTTTGTATATGCATATGTGTATGTGTGCCACGTGCATGTGTGTGTGTGCACACATGCACACGTGTGTGTCTGTTTGTGTGTGTTCCTGTACTGGAGCTTGAACTCTGAGACTGGGCACTATCCCTAAGCCTTTTTACTCAAGTCTGGTACTCTACCACTTGAGCCCCACTTCTGGCCCTTTGGTGCTTAATTGGATATACAATAAGAGTCTCATATACTTTTCTGCCCAAGCTAGCTTCTACCTATGATGCTTAGATCTCAGCCTCCTAAATACCTAGGATTACAGGGATGAGCCACTGGTACATGGTTTCAGATAAGGTCTTCTCTTTATAACTTTTCACCCCTTTCCCAAGGTGTCTTTAAATTGAGATCCTCCTACTGCTCCTCCTGCACAGCTGGGATTACAGGTATGCACCATCATGCCTGACTCCAATAATTCTTAGATAACATTATCAACTTGCTAGAGGATAATTAATACAAAACAACTTTTGTGTGTGTGTGCAGGTACCAAAGCTTGAACTTAGGAACTGGATGCTTCCTCTCTGTGATTTTACTCAAGAGTAGAACTCCACCACTTTTGGCTTTTGGGTGGTTAGTTGGACATATGAGTCTTACAGACCTTCCTGCCTGGACTGGCTTCAAACTGCAGTCCTCAGATCTGAAGTCTCCTTAGTAGCTAGGATTAGAGTGTGAGCCATCTGTGCCCAGCACAAAAATCATTTTTAGAGTATTCATAATGATCCTGTGATTCTGTTTTTTTTCTCACTTTTTTTAATTTTAGAGATAGGCTCTTACTTTGTTACTCAGACTGGTCTCGAACTCCTGGGCTCAAACAATCCTCCTTGCCTTGACCTCCTAATTGTTGGGACTCAGGCATTAATCACCTTCTGGCTATGAGAAGCTTGAGTTCCCAATCCCAGCACAATCCCAATCCGGCACATTTGCATTGCCCTTCAAAGCCCACCTCCTTACCTTCTGTGACCAGTAGCTTTCCCATACACACTCCTGACTTCTCAATCTCACTCCCTTCCAATAGTTTTGACTTTTCCAGAATTTCCTTTAAGTGGAATCATATAGTGTGTATGTAGCCTTTGTGTCTACCTTCTTCTCTCCAGTATAATGCTTTTGAGTTTCGTTGTTACTTTTGTTTTCAATAGCTTCTTTCTTTTGATCCATTAAACCAGAGCAAAAGACTCAAATTTCCCACTTTAACCATTTTTAAATACGCAGCTCAGAGGCTGTCAGAACGTTCACATTGTTGTGTAGCCTTCACCACCATCCAACTCCAAAGCTCTCCCTGAATCTGTTCCGCTTACAAGTAGCTTCCCATCTCCTCTCCTTGGCCCACTTCAACAATTTTTCAGAGCACAGTGGGTGGGCAGGGTGCTTGTTAGACATAAAGTTAAATTGATAGGGGCATGGCCACCCACTCCTGACAGCTCCCTCTCACACTAGACTGCGCTGAACTTCTCATCTTTGGGTACATGTTGTAAGATGGAGGGAAGAGCTGGTCTGTCACCTGGGATCTTCCGGGGCATTCTATAGTGTGGAACAGCAGAGCCACGTGCGTGTCCCCACCAGTCTGCTCTGGGGCAGAGCCAGACAAGCCCTGCAGTTTATGGTTTGAGAGGTGCTTTGGTCTACCAAATCACTGTCAGGCCTGTTTGAGGAAGGAAAGCCCTCTCACATTCCATAGAGAAGGAGACGGTTGATACAGCCGGTGCCTTCAGCGTTAGCACCCCTTGCCTTCCTGACCCATTTAATTTCTGACACTGCCAGGAGGGCATCACCACGTGGTCCTGCAGCCATTTGGTGGAGGATCTGGAAGCCTGGACTGGCAGGCAGAAGAGGCCCACTCGGAGCTCAGGAGAAATGTCAGGCTCTCCTGAGAATGGACTCCCAGGGCAGTGCAAACCCTAGACTTGGTTCATTATAGGCCATGGATTTCCCAAGCTAGGAAGCTGTCCCTCCCTTCATAAACAGACACGCAGAGGAGCTCTATAGGCTCTTGTGTTGTGTGAAAATGCCACGAGAAAGAAGGTCACGTCTGTCCCTTCTCTTTAAGTCCCAGGACCTGGCATTCTGTCATCTGAAGACATTTGCAGACAACAACCAAATGAATGAGAGTAGATTCGTTGATTGCTTCTTCACGAGGTCAGGGTTGGCACTTTGGGAAACATTTAAAATTGGTGCTCATTGGCACCATTCCTTGGAATGTTACATTTCACCAGTCACTGGATAACCATGGCTGCAATCCTAACTACTCAGGAGGTTGAGATCTGAGGATGATGGTTTGAAGCCAGCTCAGGGACAAAAAATAGAAATAAAAATAAACAAATAAGATCACCAGCAGCAGCAACATCAGAACCTAGAGGATGTGGACTGCTGTTCTCACTGTGGCTGCCTCTACTTTCCTTCTGTGGCTAGAATCTCTTAGATGCCCTGTCTGGAGTCCTGTGCACATGTCTATGTGTGTGTATCAGGGGAGGGGATAGGGGATGGTGTGGTTAGGATCTCATCAGCAAGCACCTCTTTAACCCCTAACCAAAGGAAAATGAAAACTATTGAAAGCAAGGGTTTGGCTGGGCCCGGTGGAGCATACCTTTAATTCCAGTTACTCAGAGGTGGAGGTAAGAAGATCTTGGTTCAGAGCCACCCAGGCAAAAGCAAAATACCCTGTCTGGAAAGCAAAGTAAAGAGCCAAAGCACTGGAGGTGTGGCGCCAGTGGAGCTTGAGACCCTGAGTTTAATCCCCAGTACAACCAAAAAGAAAAAAAAAAGAAAATTGAGGGCTTTGCTTACTGCACAGCACCTAGACTAATGCTGGTATATGTTACATGGTCAGAATGTGATCTTTGAATGAATGAACAAATGAATGAGTGAATGGTAAGAAGCTCCTGCTAGGATGTTCCATATGACAGGAAGTGCTCCCATCACACTGTCTTTGAAGGCTCTCTGGACAAGTAACCACTATGGAAGCTTCAGATGACAGAACCCAGCCAGCAAGCTTTGCAGAAAGCTCCCCCAGGGGTTCCCCTCTCCTAACTCACCCAAGCAACGTCAGAACCATGGCACTTGGCATGCTTCCTTAGGCTCATGATAAAGAGAGATCAGGAGCAGGAATGGTTTCATTATATCCAAGCAAGGTGTTTCCTCAGGGCCCTGCATCCTGACAAGAAAAAATGGAACCAGAACAGATCAAGGGCTCTACAGAGGTGTGGGTGGGGTCAAGAGAAACTTGCAGAGGGTGGGTTCAAAGTCAGTCCTGAGCTGGCAAATGATGGGAACTGGTTCCACCTGAGGATTGCAGGGGCAAAAGTAGGGTATATTTTCAGAGCCTGGAGAGAGAGAGAGAAATGGTAGGGTAGTAGGTGTCCTCGCTTGCAGCTAAGCTGTGAGACTGAATCTAGCCAATGGTGTAGGCCACTTACGAGCCTGGCCAATAGGAATGTCTGGACTGACTTTCACTCATGACTACTCATGGTCTCTGGACTTGGGATTTAGGGACGTCATCAAAGCCACACATTGAAGAGGAGATAGCCTTTTTTCAGCCTAGATCTTTGCAACACGGTATAGATAAGAGCCCCCAAGACTCCCTTACTGACATTCTGGAAGATTCTCAGCCAGGATCAATTTCTGTAGCTTGCAACTCCGAAACTAGACTTATACATCATCAATAAAAATGATTGGTCTATAAAGCATTTATTTTATGGGTAAATTGAATTGTTAGTCCAGACTATGGTGATCAGTGTAGCTTGTCATAATTCACACAGCACTTGTGGGAATTGTTAGGAACGTAGCATGGTTGGCTGTTAGCTGTGACTTGTGGCCTGGAATTAAATCTGACTTTGAAAGCCTGTCTACAAGGATAACAGGTCATATATCAAATGTGTTAGACTGCTTTCCTGGAGAGAGAGAGGAAAGCAGAGATCAGGAAACAAATGATTACCTAGCCAACCCTTCCACAGCTCTTACTAAGCACTGGTTGTAGCTCTCAGGGTTTTGTTTGCATTAATTCAGGTGGTCTTGACGGGCCCATGGTGGCAGGTGTCACTGTTAATCCGGCTTAGCAGAGAGGTAGAATATGCTGTCCCTGACAGTTGCCAGGGCTTGAAAACATGGCCACTCTTAACAACAACTATTTTTACTAGTACTAGGTCTTAAACTCAGGGCCAAGGTGCTGTCCTTTAGTTTTCTGCTTAAATCTAGTGCTATTCCATGTGAGCCACAGCTCCATTTTCAGCTTTTTGGTGGTTAATTGGGGATGAGTATCTCACATACTTTCCTGCCCAGGCTGGCTTTGAACCTTGATCCTCAGATCTCAGCCTCCTGAGTAGCTATGATTGCAGATATGAACCACTGGTACTCAACATAACTACATCTATGGATGACAATTAAAAACTGAATATTCAAATTTGATTTTTTCTGGTACAATCAGAATGACTAAAAACAACTAAGAAAGTAAAATAAATGCTAGTCATACTTGGCAGGCACTTGGAATCGTTTGCCCGAGGTCTTTGATTTTCTCTCTAATAGCACCAAGAACCTTTATTTCATAGGTCATTTTAGGCGAAGAAGTTGATGTGGGAGATTCTTTACCATGACCTGAAAGGCTCTGACTCTCTCTCTAGTCTGGCTGCAGCCCAAGGCCCTGCTTCAGTTATTTACCAGCAGTGTCAGAGTGTCAGAGCAAGGAACTGTGCAAATTGCCTAGGTTTACCAGGTTGGGCTGACCAAATACAGGAAAAGGCCTGGAGGAGCTTTTCATCCATGTACCTCTTTGCTCAGGGTCACAGCCTTGCAGCAGATATAGTCTATGGAGGGTAGGAAGAGGCCTGTGGCCAGCCACTCACCAGGAGCCCTTCATTCACCCAGTCTGAACTCATCTAGTGCAAGAAAGAGGAGATCAACAGAAACTTCATGAGCTAAGTGGATTTTAGAGGTAATTGGGGTTGGCAAGCAGAGCAGCTGGTCTGATAAATAAAAATATCTCTTTAGTTTCATGAAGTTCTCCCTGTGGGTCATGGAGCTCCTTAGACTAGAAGCCTCTCAGCTTGACTTTGAGTGGCTGTTCCTATCTGAAAAATCCATTTGAATGCAAACGGTTACATTAATGCAAAAGGCAAGCTATCACACTATAAATAACTCAGGCTGAGTCCTGCTGACAGTGGGAAGTCTGACACATGAAATACTGCCGTGGTCTCCGTTCCCAGTGAGGTGGCCATGTTGATCACTGTCTTCCCAGGTTCAAAGTCACAGCCACAGGAGCCCAAGAAGGCCCTGTTCTGGTGAGACCACGGCTAGGAGACCCTGGCAAAGAGCTTCACAAAGTAGGTGTGGCAAGCAGAAAAACACTAGCACCTTTCTCTAAACATGTCCTCAGTCAAATCCCCAGAACCCGTGACTGTATTAATTATATACCACTGCAAAAAAAGGATTTTTCAGATTTGATTGAAAATCCCTCATGCCTGTATTCCTAGCTACTCAGGAGGTTTAGATCTAAGGATCAAAGTTCAATTTGAGGATCAAGTTTCAAGCTGAGGATTTAGGTTCAAAGCCAGCCTGGGCAGGAAAACCAGTGACATTCTTATCTGCAATTAACCACCAAAAAGCTAAAAATGGAGCTGTTGCTCAAGTGTCTTGAGTAAAAAAGCTTGAGAATAGTGCCTAGGCCCTGAGTTCAAACCCTAGGACTGGTACCAAAATAAATTAATCAATACATAAATAAATAAGTAAATCTTTAAATAAATATTGAGATGATGATACAATATCTTGAGTCATCTGAGTGAGCTCCTGGAGGGTCCTTATAAAGGAGAGAGGCAGTAGAATCAGAGATGTGAAGAGAGAAACAGAGGTCAAATGAAGGGCAGGTTTTGAAAATGCTATTTGGTGGCTTTGAGGATGAAGGAAGGGCCACAGGCCAAGGAATGAAGGCATCCTATAAGAGCTAGAAGAGATCAATTAAGGGGTCATCCCCCAACACCTACAGGAGAAACCATGTCTCCAGAGCTGTTAGGTAATGAATTTGTGTTGTTGTATGCTACTAAATTTTGTGGCACTTTGTTAGAGCAGCAATAGGAAGCACACATAGTAGATACTGGCTCTAAAATGCTTCTGATAGAAGCATCCTTCAGGATGCAGACTTTTCCCAATTCTTCGTTCTTCCTCCATTTCCTGAGTAGGATGGGCATGTGAGGAAGGTTTTAGGAGAATGTAAGGGTGCTCTCCATGCTGGCCAACCACCCACCCAGCTGCAGTGAAGTTGTGCTACTTGGCAAAACGTGGCAGAGCAGTTGTTGCTTTTGCTGCAATTAGCTTTTATTGAAAGGACAGTCCTTATTTCTTAACATTTTTGACACTCAAAAATACTTCTGTATAGCCATGCATGGTGGTTCAAGTCTGTCATCCTAGCTACTGAGGAGGCTGAGATCTGAGTTATAGAGGTTTGAAGCCAGCCCAGGCAGAAAAGTCTGTGAAACTCTTATCTCCAATTAGCCAGCAAAAAGCCAAAAGTGGATCTGTGGCTCAAGTGGTAGAGTGTCAGCCATGAGTGAAAAAACTCAGCAAGAGTGTGAGGCCCTGAGTTCAAACCCCACTACTGGTAGCACGCACACACACACACACACACACACACACACAAATACTTCTGCATGACTATTGTTCCTCACCTCATGTTGGTTTCTGCCCTGTGAGGTACTAACTCTCACCCTTCCTCCCCAGGCTGCCAGCTAGTTGCAGATGTGGAGGATAACATTTATAAATCATGCTGGGTAGGTTCCTGGGGTTGCTGGGGAGAGGTGACAGGCTCAGAGACTGCCGCTCCACACCTCACAGCATTCCAGGAGCGATGCTACGTCTAAGGATGCAGATTGGATGCAGTGGGTGTGGGATGGGGCTGAGATTCTGCATTCCCCACAGGTGCTCTGGATCACATTTTGTAGGGAAGGTGCAGAGGGCTGAGGTTCGTTATCCAAGCAGGCCTGGAATCTATCCACAGCCTTCCATAGACATGTGGCTTTAGGATGATCTTGCTACTCCAAATTCAGTCTCCAGTAAGCAGGCCAGGCCTGAGAGCTTGTTAGGCAAGCAGCGCCCCGCCCCCAGCCCAAATGAGTCAGAACCTGAGGACTAATAAGGTCCCCCGGGGATCCCTCAGCACATTGAACTTGGAGATACGCTGCCTTAGAGCCTGCCTCTCAATTTTGCATGTACCAAAAGCACCTGGAGAGCTTGTTAAACAATCTTGCCAGGTCTACTCTTGGAGTTTATGACTCATGGTCAGATGTCTGTGGCATGCCTGTAATCCAAGCTGAGATCTTAGGATCAAAGTTTGAGGCCAGCTCAAGTAGACAAATCTGAGAGACTCACCTCCAAGGAACCAGCAAAAAGCTGCACGTGTTGCTGCTGCTCAAGTGGTAGAGCACCAGCCTTGCGTGGAAAAAGCTGAAAGAACAGCATTCACATCCTGAGTTCAATCCCCAGTACCAGCATGGAAAAAATATGTATTTCTAACAAAGCTCACCAGACCCCTAAGGTGACAATCATTGAGAGTCGATCTCAGCATATACTATCCCTATATTCTACAAGGGACGTTCCTCCTTCTTCTCTGTACTCTGACACCTACCCATTTTCTGGATTTTTTTTTTTTTTGTCAGTCGTAGGGGCTGAACTCTGGACCTGGGCACTGTCCCTCAGCTCTTCAGCTCAAGGCTAGCGCCCTACCACTTAAGCCACAGCGCCACTTCCAGCTTTTTCTGCTTATGTGGTGCTGAGGAATCGAACCCAGGGCCTCATGCATGGGAGGCAAGCACTCTACCACTGAGCCAATCTCCCAGCCCGAATGCTGGATTTTTGATGGTTTCACTTAGCGAGTATTCAGTTATATTTTTGCTTTGTGGAATTTTTATTAAAAAAGAAACAACCGGTGCTGGCTGTATTCCCATAGAGAGCATCTGACCTTGACAAGGATTCTGTGTCTCTTGGACTCCATTCTGCATCAAGAAAAGGAAATGACTGAATGAAGATAATATAATTCTATGTTGAACAGCCGATTTGCTGACCTACTCGCAGATGGAAGCAGAAGTTTAAACTTACTGAATCTTGGTCACTTTTTTTGTCATTTCTTGGTCATATCTATGATTTATTTGTCAGCAATGCAACTCTCCACTCTAAGTGGAATAATGGGATAATAAAATTTCTTTTCCTCCCCACTTTATTTATTGTGGAAACAAGATTCTAAAATAGCAGTCAGTTTAAGAGATTAAAAACCTCATTCTAGTCTAACCTAACAGCTCTTTTCATTTTGCTGGGTTCTCATATATGTGGGTGAGTGTTGAGTTCACATACTCTTTGTATTCTCCATCTTCAGAGTTTGATCATAAACATGTCATCAGGAGAGGATAAATTCACTGAGGTCACTGCCATTGTCATTTAACTATGGCTCTGCTAATGTGATGGGCATAATACTTCCTGGATGATTTCAGTTGTAATTTGGGGGGGGGAAGGTGGGTGTTGAACTCAAGGCTTTACACTAGCTAAGCAGACATTTTGCCACTTGATCCATGTTTCCAGGCTTGCCAGCTTTTTTTTGTTTATGCCTGTACTGGACATTGTCCCTTAGTCTTTATGCTCAAGGCCAGCACTCTAGCCACAGCTCCACTTCTGGCTTTTAGGTAGTTAATTACAGATAAGAGTCTCATGGACTTTTCTGACTGGGTTGGCTTCAAATGTCAATCCTCATATCTCAGCCTCTGAGTAGTTAGAATGACATGCAGTTGCCACTGGTGTCTGGCTATCGTTTGTGAATTTATTATTAGTAGTAATAGTAATTGCTAATCTTATAAGGGAGATTTAGAACTGTAGGGCAGCATAAGGATAGAGAAGAGGATCAGAGTTGATTCCCAGGAGAGGGCGCTGAGGCCAATGGACCAGAACCAGCCTGTCTATGTTCTTGGCTTTCACATGTATGTCCTAAAGCCAGGGATTCAATGAAGATGCTCACAGAAATGCATACAGAGGTAAATATTCCACCCACCAATCTGGGAGAGACAAGACTATACTTGAGATGTAAGTAGGGGAAGGGATTAATATATATATATATATATATATATATATTATAGATATATATTGTTCTTCTGGCTCTGGAACCTCTTCTCTTTGGAGAAATCTGTTACTTTTGCTGCCAGCTAGCTTGGCTCTTGCAGTAAATAAATCTTTTACTCCTAGACTCTGTCTTTGGCATTCTGTTCTTTTAACATGTCCTCCCAGCTGTGGAGGCTCATACGGGATAAGGCAGTCCACTGTGGCTCCGGTCAGGGAGTAGTACTGCCCTGCCAGTTACAAAGCAGTCAACAGTCTGGAACTTTGCTTCTTGCTTCTTTCTAGTCCAAACTCATGTTCCTGTCTTTTAATTCTTTTTTAAATAAGTTTGTTTTTATTGTGAAAATACTGTACAGAGGGGTTACAGTGACATGAGCAAGGTCATGAGTACATTTCTTATCAAGCATTGTTGACTCCTCCTTTGTTTTTCCCCTACCATCCCTTCCCTTCCATCTCCACAACTACACCCTCCCCCCGAAATTGTAAAGTTTGTTTTTCAACGTAGTGTCTTGTACATCTCATTGTTGCAATAGGTCCACCTGTATCCCTATTTAAACAATTTGTTTTTTCCCTTCCTCTCCCCAAATTATACCAACATCAAATACAGTGAAAACAGGGGTTCCATACTGTGGGGGAGGGGCACACAAAGCATCAAAAAATCACATGCTACCTTATATAAGTACTATAAATATTATAGAAACAACAGCAAGAAAGAAAATAAAAACACTTGTGTCCTTATCTTGGGGTTCATTCCGCTTAACATCATCTCATTTGACCTGTTCTGCTTGTCTCAGACATATACTAGTTATTGCAAATAAGGGAAACCAGAGGTGAACCTATGGCATATCCCCACTTGTCACTATATTTGATTTTGATACCCTGCATCTTGTATATACATTTGTCTAATTTAGGGAAGGGAAGGGGTATAACAAAATGCTGAAACAAGGACACAGGATAACCCATTGCAACAATGATATTCACAAGACACTATGTTGGAAAAGATCTTTACAAGTTCTGGGGGGAGGGGAGGGGAGGAGGTGGGGGAGGGAAGGGAGAGTAGGAGAAAAACAAAGGAGGGGGTAACAATGTTTGACAAGAAATGTACTCATTACCTTACTCATGTAACTGTAACTCTCCTGTACAGGATCTTTACAATAAAGTAAAATAAAATAAAAAAATAAAACTTATTTATAGAAAAAATCGGAAGAGAAGAATTTATTTCCTAGATGGTGAAAACTGGAGATGACTGTTTTATCCATGTGTTTGCTTGTGAATTGTCTACTGTTTCAGGCGTCTCTCCCACCCTGCAAGACACACATACACATTCTGTGAGGCTCATTCCTCCTCTGGGAAAGTACTAGGGCAATGGGAAGGTTGAAGAGCAGTTTGTGACAAGGGTCAGGGGCAGCATCTGGTGTGCACTAAGGGCTGTTCTCTCTGGGTTTTCTGCCCATCTGCTGGGGCTTGGAGATGTTCTAAACTGAACTCCAACTTCACTTTAACAATGGTATTTTTAGGAACACATTTGGGTATGAGGTGACAACTTGTTGAGTCCTGTATCCTTATTTTCATTAGTAAAACTAATAATAAGCCGATGGAGTGTGAGAGTTAGATGAGATGATCCATTTAAAACACTTCCCACAGGATCTGGGATATAGAATCTACTCACTGAATGCTAAGAGTATTATATGCTTTGTCATATTTATAACTGAAATGATTATTATTTTAATTGCTGTAATATTGGTCAGAATGCTTCTCCCATTGGGGCTTGAACACAGGGCCTGGGCACTGTCCCTGAGATCTTTTGCTCAAGGCTAGAGCTTCCCACTTTGAGCCACAGCACCACTTCTGATTTTCTGGTGGTTAATTGTAGGTAAGAGTCTCACAGACTTTCCTGCCCAGGCTGGCTTCAATCTTCAGCTTTCAGCCTCCTGAGTAGTTAGGATTACAGGCATGAGCCACCAGTACCCAGTTCTATTTCCCCAAATTTTAAAGCAGCTCTCACTTAAATTTAGAATATTCTGATCTTGGAAAAACTAATTTGCAATTTTCAAAATCTTAAGCAACTCAGTGTACTGAGTCTGTTCCCAAAGCTTCCATTTCAGGAACAAGGAAAAATCACCGTGGAAAGAAAAGGACTTGTATAGTGGTCCCAGAAATAACTAAGGTCAAGAAGAAAGTTTTTTTTAAGAATCTCTAATTGTTTTTTGGGCACACTGGTACTCATGACTATAATCCTAGCAACTCAGGAGGCTGATATTTGAAGATCACATGTTAAAGCCAGCCCAGGCAGACAAATCCAAGAGCCTCTTATCTTGTACTAACTAGCAAAGAGCTGAAGTAGAAGTGTAGCTCAAGTGGTAGAGTACCAATCTTGAATGAAAAAGCCAAGTAAGAATGCAAGGTCCAGAGTTCAAACCCCACTACTGGCACAGAAAAAAATAAATAGCAACCTCTATTTGTTGATGGCAAACACGGTGTGTGTGTGTGTGTGTCTGTGTGTCTGTGTGTATGTGTGTGTGCATATAACAAGTCCCAAGGAAATTTCATTATATCAAGAAGATTCAAGAAGATGTGCCAACAGATTAGATCTACTATGAATGATTTCACACACACACACACACACACACACACACACACACATACACACACACACACACACACACACACACTTTCTCATATATTTCTGAACCTAGAAAATGCTAAGGAGGACCCTTCTTATTTTCTATGACATAGCAAATCAATAAGAACACTTCATGTGTCTAAGATCTTTATGGACTGCGAAGCAGTCTCCCATAAATTTTCTAGTTAGATTCTTACAGTGACCCACGGGGGAGGCAGAGCAGGGTTTACAAGTCTTATATCAGAGCTGGCAACCCTGATCCACAAGGAAGTTCTGGCTTGGTTTCAATCCTGCCGTGAGTCACACAGTAGTGCTTGCCTGCTGGTGCACAGGCTCTGGATTTGGGGCTCAGCTCCCCACATGCTCCAGCAGTTCTGAATCTCTTTGGTTCCCACCAAACCCCATCAAATTAGAGTAGACAACAGAAAGAGGTGTTTTGTTGTTGTTTCGTTCCTTCTTTCCTTTCTTCCCTCCTTCCTTCCCTCCCCCTCCCTTCCTCTCTCCCCCTTGCTTTCTCTTCCTTCCTTCCTTCCTTCCTTCCTTCCTTCCTTCCCTCCTTCCCTCCTTCCTTCCTTCCTTTCCTCCTTCCCTCCTTCCCTCCTTCCTTCCTTCCCTCCTTCCCTCCTTCCCTCCTTTCCTCCCTCCCTCTGTCTCTTTCTTTCTTTGTACCAGTCCTGGGGATTGAACTCAGTGCCTGGACACTGTTCCTGAGCTTTTATGCTGAAGTATAGTGCTCTAATACTTGGGCCACAGCTCCACTTCCGGCTTTTTTTGAGTCGTTTATTGGAGATGAGTCTCACAGACTTTCCTGCCTAGGTTGGCTTTAAACTGTGAGCCTTAGATCTTAGCCTCCTGACTAGGACTTAGCCTAGGACTACAGGTGAGAGCCACGGGCATCTGGCTGGACATTTCTGAACCTCTAAACTTCATGTCGGATTGACCTTCCTAAGACAAGCTTTGCCCGCAGCAAGTGGCACATGCTCGGTGCTGTGAGATGGATAAGATGGCGAAGTTGGTGCCTGGCCCCAATCCACCTGGCGCCGCCACTGTGATTCACTTGGCCACGTCACAATGCACACTCCTTAGTTTTCAAGGACTTGGAGATCTCCCAAATGAGCGCAGGGCGTGTCTGTGAAAGATGCTGATACGGGAAAGGAGCAGTGCACAGATCCGTGCCCCAGAGGACTTCCTGCGGACTGGGGAGGTCTCCCAGCTTGATCCCCTTCTAGTGGAGCCAGCAGAAAGGGCTCAGGACAGGCACATTACTGATACGGAGGAAGGACGTATCAGCACCACGCCCTCTTCCGCATGGCAGCTGTTTACCAGCATTCTTTTGGCCTGGTGACCCGAAGTAACCTCATGAAACTAGCAGTGAAGGCCCAAGATGATGTAAACAGGACTATTGGCAAACACTGGCTATTCCAAACAAGGTTAGACAAATAGCCTTCTCCTGTGTGGTACATACCCATGATTGTGTATTCACCTTTGTTTTATGTCAGGCAGAATTCATTCCCAGCTACATCGTTGTCCTGGGCATAACAAAATATTTGAGGCAGGCTAACTGTATAAAGTAAAGAGGTTTGCTTAGCTCATATTGTCTGGAGGTTTGAAAAAATAAGCATTATGTCACAGGCTTTTATGAGGACACTCTACCACCCTCTTGGCTATATCACAAGATAGAGGCTGTAAGTATATGCAAAGAAGAGACATCTTAAAACAAAAGCCAGACTCTCAGATCCCACAGTTGCCTTCCTAGGGCAGATGACCTAAAAGCCTTCCATTAGGCTCCACCTCTTAAAGGTCCCGCCACCTCACTGTCACTGTCCAGGGCACCAAGCCTCCAACACAGGAACCTTTGGAAAGACAAACAGTTTCCAAATGGTACAGGTCTGATTCTGTAGTTGTTACTGCGGTTCTCCTGCCATATCCCCAGGGGAGGGTGGGGGCACCTGTTGGAACTTCTGGACTGTGAGCCAAGAGGGCAGAGAGGAAGTTGGGGCTCTGGTACTGCCAGGATGGGGACTAGTTAAGGCAGAATCCACCTCTGAGCTCTGCTTCCTCCACAGTGAATAGAGAGAGCAGTATCCATTCTCTCTCTCTCTCTCTCTCTCTCTCTAACACACACACACACACACACACACACACACACACACACACACACACACACACACTTTTTTAAACTTGATATCTTCCAGAATTATGGAAAGCATGACTCATTGGTTTTTAGCAGCTACAGCAGTTCAAAACTGTAAAAAGAAAAGTCAAGCTGGTAATCCTAGCTACTTAGGAGGTTGACTACTCTGAGGATCTGTGGATCACGATTTGGAGCCAACCTGGGCAGAAAGTCCATGAGACTCTGTTCTCCAATTAACTAGTGGAATGGCAGCCTTGACCACCAGTCCTGGAGCTCAGACCCCCAAGCTCAGCAACAGTATACATGCACATTCCTCCCACATCGCCCTCCCCCATGCAAACTAAAACAAACACAAAACTATGTTAATAACATAATAATATAAATATAAATAAACATAATAACAGTTGTGGGCCTTGAACTTGGGGTCTGGGCACAGCCCCTGAGCTCTAGCATTCTACCATTCTGAGCCAGAGCCACTTCTGATTTTCTGGTAGTTAATTGGAGAGAAGTGTCTCATGGAATTTCCTGCCTGGGCTGGCTTTGAACTGCAATCCTCAGATCTCAGCCTCTGGAGTAGCTAGGATTATACTTAGTCACCGACACTAGATTAATTTGTAGTTCTATCATTCTCAACAATCTGGAGTTCACCTCTCAGCTTTTATGGCTTACAAAAACCTTTATAGGCCCCAATACACATATGCTGAAGCTTGGGGCTTTACAGTTCACTGACATAGAATTATTGCATGCTCCTGTAATTTGCTTTGTCATTTGGTAATTAGATAAATATCCCTATAAATCTATGGGTATAAATTTAACTTAGGCTTTGTTTCTTTACAAATATACACACATACTGCATGTGCATGAAAATGATAACTGAAATAATTTTTAACAAATATTTTTCCCTCTCTCACACTACTTCTAATTACCTCTACCCTCTGTATTCTTCACAGTGTCCTCATGCTCATAAATCAGAAAGTGTTAGCAAATATGGACTAGAGGTATGGCTAAGTGGTAGAGTTTTTTGATTCGCTAGCATGAGGTCCTGAGTTCAAACTCCAGTCCCATCCAGCAAAAATAACAACAAAATATTTACAAACATATGTAGTCCATTAGGATTTTTCCAGTATTTATTCAAAAAGAAAAGTAATAGTTTTCATACTATTTTTATTGAATTCACTAACATTAATAACAATAAATCTAGCGTCTCACTGGGTTTTTTTCTTTTTTTTTTTTACTTTCCTTTTTTAATGTTATTATAAAGGTCATGTATAGAGGGTTTCCTGTTATGTAAGTTAGATAAAGAGTACATTTCTTTTTGGACAATGTCACACAATAACATTGCATGGAAACACCTACAATGTGAGTTTTAATGTCTGTATTATTTTATGGGGTGAAAGCAGTGATATTCAGTAATGTATAGCAACTAGATCTTCAAGAAAGCTCTGTTTGCTAGCATCTGATAATGTGTGCTCTGAGTGATTTCACCTTGGTCCATTTCAAGCTGCCGACATGTTGTTAGCGCCATTTGAGTTGGGTTCAGATGTAGAGATGTGTGTCATCTCTTTGGGAAAGGTTCTAGAAAATGACTGGAAGGAAGCTTGGTAAAGAATTCAGTGCCTCTCCATTGACACATTCACTGTTTCTAGGTTTTTCTTCCTCATGACAAAGATTGATGTGTCAAAGTGACCTTCAGCTATGTTCTTTATTATGAGCCTCTTATTTCCATGGGCTAAAGTTTCCAAGAGTGAGATTGTTGGACCATGAAAGAAAATACAGATTAAAAAATAAGGGCTGATAGACTGTATTTCAAACAGCTTTCTTTTTTAAAGTTTTTTTTTTTTATACTGTACAGAGGGGTTACAGTTACATGAGTACGGTAATGAGTACATTTCCTATCGAGCATTGAGATGTACAAGACACTATGTTGAAAACAAATTTTACAACTTCGGGGTGGGGAGGGAAGAGTTGTGGGGGTAGGGAGGGAAGGGATAGAAGGTGAAAAACAAAATCAAACAGCTTTCTTAAAAAGCAGTTACAATTCACCTTCCTGCCAATAATGTAAGAGGATCTTGGGTTTTCCAGAGTCTCTGTGAGCACCGTTACTAATATCCTTTCATAATGGCCAGTGGGATAGATTTAGACTTGGAACTTCTTTATTGTTACTTTTTTGTGGGTAATATTTGAACACTCAGTTGCACACAGCACACACAACACATATCTGAAATCTGAGATGCCTGAGAGAGGGCCTGGAGGGAGCTCCCTGGTAGAGTACAAGCTTAGTATGCACAGGCCTGCGTTTGATCCCCTGTATTTTCACGAAACCCTTGTGGCCTGAAAGATGTCTGGATTAAACTCATGGCTATGCTACTCACCGGTCATGGAATTTCTCATGCCTCAGTCTTTCCATATTTAAAAGAAGATGGGAAATGAAACCTCACAGGGCTACTCAAATAATAATACCTTATATTATACGTACATGTGCACACATGTATAGTATATTATATATGCATGTATACACATCCAGTTGGTCTTCCATATCTGTAGATTATTTTATTTACTTTTTGAGACAGAGTCTCCCTATGGTCACCATGCTGGTCTTGAACTCCTGGGCTGCTCAAATGACTCTCAGCCTCCTGAGTAGCTTAGCTGCTACTGCAAAGGTCAGTTGGGCTCTGGTTTAAACCAACTGAGATTGAAAATATCCAGAACAAAATGTATCTCAATTGAACATCCAGAGACTTTCCTTTGTCATGGGAACAACACAACACATTTACACTCATTTAAATATTGTAAGTAACCTACAGATGATTTAAAGTATGACATTATGTGCAAATATTGTAGCATTTTCTATAAGGAATTTAAGCATCTGCATATTTTGGTATTAATGAAGGGTCCAAGAGCCAATCTCTCATTCCCATGAATACTAAAGAAAAACTATGTATGTGTGTGTATATATACATATATATCTACATATAAGATGTAGTTGTTATATATATTTGTATATAATATATACACCTATATTCTATATATTATATGCATTATAGTATATTATCTAATATATATTCTGTACTACATATAATATAGTATATATACTATTATATAATGTAGTTATATATTTAAAATATATACTACATATCTATATATGCTATATTGTATATGTTACATATATAGTATATATATTAAATATATAATGAAATATATATTATATGTATAAATATATGTATATTTGTTATATATACTTGTATATATACTACATATTATATTTTTGTATATGATACATAATATAGTATAGTATATTTACATTATATATATATATATATATATGCCAGGCATTGGTGGCTTATGCCTATAATCCTAGCTACTCAGGGGGCTGAGATCTGAAGATCGTGGTTTGAAGTCAGCCCAGGCAGGGAAGTCTGTAAGACTCTTCTTTCCAATTAATCATAGAAAAAGCTGGAAGTGGTGCTGTAGCTCAAGTGGTAGAATGCTAGCCTTGAGCAAAAGGAGCTTGGGGCAGTGAGTGTGCAGATCCAGAGTTCAAGGCCCACGACTGGCAAAAAAAAAAAAAAAAAAAAAAAAATATATATATATATATATATATATATATATATAGTATAATACATAGTATATAATGATAATATATTGTATATTATATATTGTACACAATGTATTCTATATTTAAATATGAATACAGTATGTAATATATATTTGTGTTTATATATATTCATATTATATATTATACTATGTATATAATTATATAATATACCAAACTTACAACCCAAACCAAATATACACAACCAATACTAGTGGCACTGTGTCTTATTTCCATACTACTTTTGTATCGAGCCATATTACTAATCCTATGAATTGTACTCATTTTTGTTATTATTATGATTATTATATTATATTGAGACAGATTGTTGCTTCACATGAAAGGAGATCTTTTTGCTTCTCCCTCTTGAGTGCTGGCATATTCTAGCAGTTTTAAAACTTTTTGTCTTGGCATCCTATCAGTACCAAGAAGTAGCTGGTTGTGGAAGAGTAAGTAGGCAATATAATAAAGGAGTGAATTTGTTGAGTCATTTTAATGCAGTATATAAACACAGCTTAAAATAATCTTGGCTGAAGGGTAATAGAGATTAAGGGACCTCCCTGGGGTAGGGACCCACTGTGTTTCTTTGACCCTTCCATGAAGTCTTTTGAAGGCAGAAAAATAAATCTTAGTTGTAGGAGTCTCTTACTGGGCAAGGTGGCCACCTACTCAGAGCTGGAAATGTCCTAGATTCATGTTGTAGTTTAACTTGCAGATGTATTTTGTATTCAGCTCCACATCTCACCTTTATGGAACAAACAATCATCTAAGTAATCTCCAAATTCAAAGAAATTACTGAAAGTAACCTCCACCATCGAATTTGCAACAATATCTCCTGTATGTGTCTCTTGATCTTATAAGAGTTCCCGCCTCTAAGGAGGGCTACATAGTGCTGATCAGAATGGGCAATCAGCTGGTACCATGGCTCCCCGCTTCTTAGGCTCTACACCTTTATTTCCATGCTGGAGCTACAGTATATGCTCCACAATCTCCAAAATCAAACTCTTCATCTCACTGTGTTGGACACAGAAAAAGAAGAGAAATAAAATAAAACTCCACCTTTACATCTCTGGGAGCCAATGGGAGCCTGTGGGAGGGGCAGCCATGAGGACAAAGCCTAGGATACAGGACATTAGTGAGAGCAGAGCTGTTTCTGTGCTGTGATCAAACAAGAAAGAGATAGTGAGCTCTGGAAGATGGAAGAGGAGGGCCATAGGTGCCCAGGGCTGTGCATGGTACAGAAGAGCATTTCAAAACTGTTTTAGACTATCCTGGTGAGGCTGGGTGGACATGGAACTTTCTCTTTAGCTGCTCAGCTTTGAAGAAGCTTCTCCAGGCTCTGGCTTTCTCACTTCCCCAGGGAGCTTGGACGGGGACCTGAGGTGTTGACACCCTGGCCAGACACCCTGGTCAACTTCAGTCTGGGGCTGTTGACTACACACAGAATTGTCTCCAACAAGACAGCAGCAGAGCAAGGAGGCACCTGTGGTGGTGTCCAATGTCTAGATCAGCTGGTGTGTCAGGAAATGCATGCTTCCGCCTGGTTCCTAGCTGGGAAGCCCATAGACCTGATTACCTGGCCCTCAGGAGAATCTTTGATGACTTTCCTATCCTTCAGTGGCTGCCCCTCAAACCACTAAAATTATCTCTAACCTATCACAGATGGATACTTTGGTAGGAAAAATGATAGAAAGAAAACCAAAGCCCCCAAAACACACAAAATATAATGGGCAGCTTTTATAATTCATTCAACAACATAAGATTACTGTCAAGTTTCTCCTTTATTTATTTATTTCTTTCACATTTTTAGCAAGGTTTTGTTTTAGTATAATGGGAGAAGTATGGAGAAATGGAGAAGAGAAACATTTCCTGCTCTCCATACAGGAAATGGGAGGTTGGTTGTTCTTGATTTGTTACAGACTGTATGACAAACTGCACATAAACTGACATGGATCAAAGCCCATGATTGGCTCAGGGCTGCCTTGATAAATTCCAGTAGGGGAGCCAGCCTGAGAAGCTCTCTGGTTTGCATCTGAGAACCTTGGCTGACCCAGGAGACAGTCGAGGTCATTTCCTTCTCATAGCTGGGAAAGCTTAGGGTCAGTAACAGATCACAGGGGTACAAGGAGTGAATGCCCAGTACAGATGCTTAAGTAGAAGGGAGTAGCTAAAAGGAAGGGCATTTGCATAGAATTCTGTGTTTAGTAGATCTATAAGTGGACATAATCCTTCCTCCCTCCCTCCTTTCCTTCCCTTCCCTTCCCTTCCCTTCCCTTCCCTTCCCTTCCCTTCCCTTCCTTCCTTCCTTCCTTCCTTCCTTCCTTCCTTCCTTCCTTCCTTCCTTCCTTCCTTCCTTCCTTCCTTCCTTCCTTCCTTCCTTCCTTCCTTCTTTCCTTCCTTCTTGTGCCAGTTAGTTATGGAGCTTGAACTCAGCGCTTGGGCACTGTCTCTTAGCCTTTTCAGTCCTGGTTAGCACTTCACCACTTAAGCTACATCTCCACTTCTGACTTTTCAATTGCTAATTGGAGATGAGTCTCACAGACTTTTCTGTCCAGGCTGGCTTCAAACCAAGTCTCAGGCTCCTGAGTAGCTTGGATTACAGGCATGAGCCACCAACACTGGACTGAGTGAATTCTTGCAGTTGGAAGAGCTGTTGTCCACTGTGGTCTGGACTCCATACCTCTGGGACAGCAGCTGAAGGCAGGGGCTCACAGTCTGGCCTCTCCTCATAGTCCTGGACCCCAGATCTTCATGCCCTGTGATCTTTAGGCAATGTTTCCCTCCCTGGAGATTTTCCTTGGTTCCCATGGAGAGAACAAGGGGTTGAAGCCAAAGGCCCTGTATTTCTTTTGCTCCCATGGTTTGTAGTTAACAAGTGGCATTATTAGGGGGATGGCTGTGTCCATACAAGAAAGCACAGACCACCCTGGTATGGGGCAGCTCCAGATGGCAGAGACCCCAGTGGAGACCCCAGTGAACACCCAGATAAACTTATGTTCTGGGAGTGTCAAAGACAGCAAGAAGCATGACAAAGAGAAAAAATAGATCCTATGCTTAAAAATGACAGGAATGGCAATTCTCATGTCTATGTTACGACAATCAACTTAATAACCATTAACAATAAATAGATTGCAAGGGCTGTAGCTGTAGCTCAGGGTTAGAGCATGTGTTTGGTTAGTGTGCATGAGGCCCCGGGTTCCACTCCCAGCACACAAGCACCCTGGAGCATACACACAAGTTAATGTAGAAGTCGATATTTGTTAATAGCCAAAGTGTATGGGGCCATAAATATTTCCAATTTTGGAATACTATTTTTTTTCCATTGTAGGGCTTGAGTTCAGGGCCTGGGAGCTGTCCCTGAGCTCTTTTACTCAAAGCTAACGCTCTATGACTTTGAGCCCCAGCTCCATTTCCAGTTTTCTGGTAGTTAATTTGATATGAGTCATCCGGACTTGGACTTTTCTGCCTAGGCTGGCTTTGAATCATGATCCTCGGATCTCAGTTTCCTGAGTAGCTGGGATTAGAGGCTTGAGCCACTAGTGCCTGACTGGAATACTTTTGATTTCAGATTTTAGACTTGGGAGTCTCAATCTGTGGTCTGTTGGGTGGTGGTCCAAACTATGGAAAAGATCAGGCACAGAGGGGTGAGGAAGGAGAGCCATATGAGGCCAGCTAGTGCATGGAAGCTTCTAGGAAGACAGACAGATGTGGAGGGAGGCTGTTCATATGTAAAGCCAGCCATGGACAGACCTGTCAGGCAGGATTTGAGAGATTTCCCTGATTTAGACTTCTAAGATGTCAGTATGTCAATGGGAATATTTCAGACCCTTGAAAGCAACTTTGGCAAATGGAAGAAGACAACAGGGTTATTTTGTTACCTCACTTAACAGTGAATTTATCAGTCGTAAGTTAAAAATCTCATTCCTTGAGCTTTGAAGTTTGTTACCAATCTTGCCATTGTGCTTTAAAACTAAGTTTTTTTTGTTTTTTGTTTTTGTTTGTGTGTTTTCAACCAGGTACCAGTAGTAGTGCCTGTAATCTTAGCTACTTGAAAGACTGAGATCTGAGGATCACAGTTCAAAGCCAGCTTGGGCAGAAAAATCTAAGTGACTATGAGAGTATCCAATTAACCAGCAAAACCCCAGAAGTGGCTTAAGTGGTAGAGTGTTAGCCTAGATTGGAAAAACTAAGCAAGAGTGTGAGGCCCTGGATTCAAGCCCCAATACTGAGGAAGAAAGAAGGGAAGGAAGGAAGGGAGGAACTAAGGAAGGAAGGAAGGAAGGAAAGAAGGAAGAAAGGGAGGGAGGCAGGCAGGCAGGCAGGCAGGCAGGCAAGGAAGGATACTCTTTGACCTTGGCCTATAGCATATCATGATTGCACAGAGGTGGAATGTTGCAGGTCAAGAGCCCAAATTATCTGGAGTTATCTTAGTCTTTTTAATAGCCATTTAGCTTCAACCTCTGTATCCAAGGTGCATCCTTGTGACTATTAGGTGAATCTCAAGGAATGTTTCTCTAAGCTGAGCTGACCTCAGGCCTCCACCAACCCTATAGCAAAATATGCAATAAAATAACACCTGAAACCCAAATGAAGGATTTCTCTGCTCTACCATAGCTGCTGATGACATGCTGCCATTCGTATATTTATCCAGTGCTCTAATTTATGACCTTCCTTGTTCTGTGCCCCTAAAAGTTCCTGAGACTTCTTCCACAGTGGAACACATCATTGACTGTGGCTTGAATCCTTGTGCCCTGGCCACAACCACCCCTATTTGTCGCAGAATAAATTATTTTCTTATTTCCTTAACACAGAGCTGTTATTTTGCATCAACATGAGTCTCTTCCATTAGGGTCCTTGGCCAGAACCTAGCAGTGGGCCAGGGAAAGACATCTTTGCTTCTATGTTAGTTTGTCTCCTTTTATAGGAACATATTGGGGCAAAAACCAAGCCACCCCAAATATGACTGTAGGAGCCAGAAAAAAACACCCCCAAAATACCCTTCTCTGCTATATTTTGATTTGGTTATTCTGAAAAACTACAGGCCCAGAAGGAGCTGTAAAAAACTGTCCTTTGTAAAAGAAATGTACTTCTATGAGGGAAATCTGGATGAGGAAAGTATCTGTTTCAGGGACACTCTGTTCCAGATAACTTTTATCACTGGAGAAGCTTGAACCTACAGAGGGAAATCACCATGGGCATTCTCACTCACTTCCCAAACTCCAAGGCTCCCCATACAGCATTCCTTCCTACCTATAGCTCAGGTTGCTAGCTATGTGATCTTCAGTCATTGGATCCTCGTTGAGTGAGTCTCATGTTCTGGAGTAGTCTTGTGTTTACATATAGAATTAAATACAATTTTTCTCTGTGATCTGTTATTGATTGATTGATTGATGGTTCTGAAGCTTGAACTTAGGGCTTAGATATGGTCCTTTGGCTTTATTTGCTCAAGACTAGCATTCTACCACATTAGCTACAATTCCACTTCTGGCTTTTTGGTAATTAATTGGAGATAAGAGTCTCATGGATTTTCCTCGCCAGGCTTTGAACTGTGATCCTCATATCTCAGCCTCCTGAGTAGATAGGATTACAGGCATGAGCCATGGGTGCCTGGCCTGTGATCTGTCTTATATCATTAAATTTTCCTAGTTCAGCCAAAGAACTTAGAAAGGTGGAAGGAAGACATTGTTTTACTTCCTCACAGTTCCCAACTAACTAACCAAAGATAGGGTAGAAGTAGAGGAGTTTTTTTTCTCTCCTATATCCTTAAACTCGTATAAATAATTCTCTTTTATTTTCTTTCTTAGTACTACAAGAGTAAAAAAGCCTCTTCCAAAACTTGAGGTGTGTGTGTGTGTGTGTGTGTGTGTGTGTGTGTGTATGTGTATGTGTGTGTGTGTGTGTGTGTATACAAGTGCACACACATTGCTAGGTATTGAACTGGGGCCTCTGTGCATGCTAGGCAAGTTTTCTACCACTGAGCTGCATCCCCAAACATCATTATTTCAGACAGGATCTAGCCCAAAGTAGACTTGAACATGCCTTTGCCTCATAAACACTGGGATTATAGACATGCACCACTATACCTAGCTAAACTTCAGTCATATTTATATATCAGTCAAACCTATAAATATTATGACTCAATTTCTTAGACATTCTAATGTTGTTTATGAGCTTTATTTTTGTGCACTTTTCAGCTTAAAAATCTTAGGTCTAAATCCATCACCAATTACTCATCAAATTAGAATAATCAGCCTAATTGTTAGCTGCTCTAATGTCCCAACTTCTCTGAATCATGACTAATGGTAGAAAAGCCAACAATACAGAGACTATTCCTACACTTTCAGAAACAGTTGAGTTTGATTTTCTCATCATCTCAATAATGGACTGGCACTGTTTTGTTTTTTCCTTGTATACTTGGATTCAAGGCCTCACATTCTACCACTTGAGCTACTCCCCTAGCCCTCAACTATAGTCTTCTCGGCATGAATATCACTTACTTTCTCAGCAGGCAATGTTTCCAGCTGGCTGAGATTCCACTGAGAGGGTACGGGTAGATTCTTCAGAGTCTATGGCTAGGAGATAGGGTTTGATTTGTGCCCAAGCACATGGTGGCACTATGAGCTGTGACTTGGTCTCAACAGCACAAAAACATGCCCAGCTGATTCCGATTTGTCAGGTAGATTTTCCACCTCCTTGTTTGGTGTGAACAAACTCACTACTGATGAGATGATGGAAATCATTTTTGCATTTCTTTGGCCCTATTTTGAGTTCTTTTTTTCTTTTTTTTTGGTCGGTTGTGGGGCTTGAACTCTGGGCCTGGGTGCTGTCCTTCAGCTCTTCAGCTCAAGGCAAGCACTCTACCGCTTGAGTCACAGTGCCACTTCTGGTTTCCTGGTGGGCTGACTTTGAACAGTGATCCTCATATCTCAGTCTCCTGAGTAGCTAGGATTATAGGCATGAGCTACTGGCACCCAGCTTTCTCTTTTGAGTTCTTAATGTAGTATTTATTTTTTTCTATCTGGCTCTCAAGACTCTACGATATTTAGTCATTCTGTTAGGCCTTCTTGCAGGATTTGGCAAAAGAATGCTGTTCTTTCCTATTTTCTCATCTGGCAGATCCAAGGATCTTATGGCTATTTAAAAAAAAATATGGGTAGATTTTCTGACCTCAAAGTCTTCTGAGGGATATCTCTTTAACATTTTTTTAGTTTTATGGCTGGGCCTCTACAGCAAAAGACCAATTACAAAGAGCATTTGGGAACTTAAGGTGGATCATGCCTGTAATCCTAGCTTCATGGGAGGTGGAGACCAGGAGGATTATGATTTGGGGCCAGCCCAGACACAAAGTTCATGAGACCCAGCTTCAACCAGTGGCTGGGTTCAGCAGCACACTTTTCATTTCACCTACATGGGAGGCTGTGATTGGGAGGCTGGGATTGCCTTGGCTAAACTGGGCAAGAGTTTCCAAGCTGCTCATCTCAGCAGACAAAGCTGAAGGTATCCAGACTGTGGGGTTAAGTATAATTAGGAGGATCGTGTTCAAGTGGATCTAGATAAAAACAAGATCCTATCTCAAAAGTAACCAAAACAAAATGGGCTGGGTGTTGTGGTTCAAATGGTAGAGTACCTGCCTAACAAGTCTAAGGCCCTATGTTAAACCCCCAAGCCAAAAACAATAGCAAATCGTGAACATTCGTTTAACATCAGTCATACATGTGAGAGGAAGCTTCATAAGAAAGTGAAGACCTAAAGGGACAGGTAGACCTGTGTGTTTATTTTGGATTTAATGAAAAATTTGTTTCCCTCACCTATGAAGGAATTAAAAGGCAGGAAAGTGTTTAAGGTGGACAGACTAAGTTTATTTGACAATGAAAGGAAAAGCTGTGAAGGAAAATAGGGACGCTGTGTAAAGAGGAGCTCAATGGAATCCACTTGGAAGGCAGGGCTTCTAGTCTGGCATTTGTCCCATATCCTCTCCCCGGGCGTTGTGCTGATTGCTTGGTGGCTCTTGCATGGGCCACTCTGGCTCTTTTCATTGGTTGAATGGCATCTGGGGCATTATGGGATGGAGAATCTGAGTAGGAACTTGAGGCATTATGAAAACAAGAAGGGCCATGATGGGCATGTGTTATCTGCCTTGTTCTGTCCAATCTCAAAGACTCTTATCTCCAATAACCAGCAAACAGCTAGAAACAGAAGTATGGCTCAAGAGAACTAGACTTGGGTGAAAAAGCTAAGTGAGAAAGTGAGGCCCTGAGTTCAAGCCCTAGTCCAGCACTAAAAAATAATCTAATGTTAAGAACCAGGAATGAGCCAGGTGCTGGTGTCTCATGCCTGTAATCCTAACTACTCAGGAGGCTGAGATCTGAGCAATGAGGTTCAAAACCAGCCCATGCAAGAAAGTCTGAGAGGCTCTTATCTCCAATTAGTTACAGAAAAAGCCAGAAGTGGAGCTGTGGCTCAAGTGGTAGAGTGCTAGCCTTGAGCAAAAGAAACTCAGGGACAGTGCCCAGGCCGTGAGTTCAAAACCCATGACCACCACCAACAACAACAAAAAAAAATCACAAGGAATGAAAATGAAGCTTCTCTCTCTCCTCTGTCTAAACCTACCAGGGCTCCTGGGGTTAAAATGCTGTTACTATAATTTATGTTTCCTTTGGGGAATCTGTGCATTTATAGGATGATATGTACAAGCATATGCACATAACACTTAGAACACCACATGCATAGTTTGTTTACCTAACGTTTAGGTACATGAAAAATTTGTTTATTTGAGGTAGGGACTACTAGTTCAGGCTGGCCTTGAACTCATAATCTTTCTGCTTCAGCCTCCTGAGTGCTAAGATTACAGGAGTGTACCTCCATGCCAAGCCATATTCTTCATTTTTAAAAAATATAATTTTATTATTATTATTATTATTTTTTGTCAGTCATGGTGCCTGAACTCTGGGCCTGGGCCCTGTCCCTCAGCTCTTCAGCTCAAGGCCAGCATCCTACCACTTGAGCCAGAGCACCATGTCCAGCTGTTTTCTGCTTATGTGGTGCTGAGGAATCAAACCCAGGGCCTCATGCATACAAGACAAGCACTCTACACCACTGAGCCAACTTCCCAGCCCTAATTTTATTATTATTATTAAGGTGTTGTACAGAAAGGTTACCATTTCACAATTCAGGTTAATGAGTATATTTCTCTTTTGGACAATGTCACTCCTTCCTTTGCTTTCCTCCAGTTTCTGCCTCCCATCCCTGCCCACAAGTTACATAGTTCATTCCCCACATCTGTTCTTCTTAATTACTTTTAGTTGCTGCTCCTTTTTCTAAACCAACTCAAATTCAGATTTGTGAGGGACTTAAGTTGGCATCTTCCCTTGGGTTTAGAGTGGCCACATACTGGCTGTGCTCAGTGAGGTGTAAATTTGAATGTATCAAAGGGGAGCTTCTGATAAAGCCGTTGTTTTCAACAAAAAGGATTTAAAAAAAAATGTTCTTCATTTCTGGAAGGTAGGAATGGTGCTTATGTGCACAGCAGCCACACTGTGCACGTAAGGAAGAAGGACCACATTTAAGACACGTAAGGAGAAGAGTAGAAGGAGATTGGTAGAATGAGCCATCATGTGCTCTAGGCCACCTACTTCTGGTTTTCTTATTATCTGAGAAAAAAAGTTTCTTATTATTTGTTAAAGCCAAAGCAATTAGATTTCTGTGAAATGTAGAAGTGATTCTAAATGATGATATATTATTTCTTTGACTGAATATAATAAATAATATTGAAAGTTGACAATGCTTTGATAAAATTATTCTATATTATGATTTTCCCACATATGAGAATATTAGCTATAGGATAAATTACTGTAGCTTTGATCCATTGGGCCAATGGGTAACTGTATTTTACAGTTTGATTGACAACTACTTTGTTAAATGACAGCTTCTTTGTACAATTACTTAAAGATAATAAGAAAAAAAACTTGATTGATATTACTGAATCTCTGTATAGATGGTGCCAATTCTTGGAGCATTCCTAATGTGTAGGATGGAAGAAAAGTCTACAAATGAAGGCTTCAGGACATATATGATCAAAAGCTTAATTCTACTGCAGAATTTCTCCTGAAGCCATTTTCTTTTCTTCTTTAGAAGCAGAGAGGCTCCAATAGGCCCTGTAACTGAGTGCAAGATACTGTGAGATTCACTAACTAATTGAGAAGGATGTATCAAAGAAATCCTGATATCTGAGACCTGCAAAATCAGGTCTCAGAATTGACCTTAGGGCAACACAGATATAAATCATAGCTTCTTTGTCAGCTATGAATCACCGCTCTTTTTAGCAAAGACCCTGATCGTTCCTTCCTGACAAGATAGGATGTTGATACAATCAGACAAACATGTACTAAGTACCTGTGGAGTCTCAGATTCCAACTCACAGTAGTAGCTTGAATTGTGTTTGTCATGAAGGTAGTTCCAAGGCTTAGCTCAGGTGAATGGGCTGTAGTTTAGAACTAGGATCATTGCAAAAGAAGCCATCCTGAATTACTGTGGGCCTTAAATCCAACAACTGGTGTCCTTATGAGAAAAAAGAGGAGGGTGTTTGAACACAGAGAAGCAGGAAGAAGGGTCCAGGAAGACAGAGGCTGAAACTGGATTGCTGGGTACCACTAGCAAACAGAAGGAATTCCCCTTTAGAGCCGAGAGAGAGAGAGAGAGAGAGACAGAGAGAGAGAGAGAGAGAGAGAGAGAGAGAGAGAGAGAGAGAGAGAGAGAGAGAGAGAGAGAGAGAGAGAGAGAGAGAGAGAGAGAGAGAGAGGAGAGAGAGAGAGAGGCAGACAGAGTAGAGAAAGAGCAAGAGAGAGAGAACAACCCTACTGACACCTTGGTTTTCTAAAAGGATTTTTGTTTTGTTTTGTTGTTTTGACAGTACTGGAGTTTGAACTGCAGTCCTCACACTTGCTAAGCCTCACCTCTTATTCATTTTTTTTACACTGGTCATTCTGTCTATCTATCATCTATCTATCTATCTATCTATCTATCTATCTATCTATCTATCTATCTATCTATCTATCTATCTATCTGAGATAGTCTCATTTCTTGCCTGAGTGCACATACCTGGGCTGAGATTTTATTTTTAACCCATCCATTCTACATGCGATGACAGGTGTGTACCACCCCACCCAACACTTGCTCAAGAATGGGTCTTCAGCTGGGTGCCAGTGGCACATGCCTGTAATCCCAGCTACCCCAGAGGCTGAGATTAGAGGATCACAATTCTAAGCCAGCCTAGGCAAGAAACTCCATGAGACTCCAATAAATCACCAAAAAAGCCAGAAGTGGATCTGTGGCTCAAGTGGTAGAGTGCTAGTCTTGAGAACAAAAGCTCAGAGACAGCACCTAGGTCCTGAGTTCAAGCTCCAGGACTGGCACAAAAGAAAAAAAAAGAATGTATCTCCTGAAATTTTCTATCCAGGCTAGTCTCAAGCTGGGATCCTACTAATCTCACCATCCCAAATAGCTAGGATTATAGGTGTGAGTCTCCAGGCCCAGCTTGCTCTCTTGTTTTCAGGTAACCAGTCTGTGGTACTTTGCTATATCAACCTTAGAGCACACCACACAGCTGTCTGAGTCATAAGTGAAGGGCCTCTTCCTTCCATCATTTCCCGATGTTTCCAGCATACAAGCTGCAGCATATAGATCATATATTCTATGTCCATCTTGCCTGCTGGTCGAGCTTCTTGGGGCAGCAGCCAGGTCTTGATTATTTCTAGATCTCCAGAGCTGGGAAGAGCAGCCAAAAATGGCCAGATGGTACCAACTGACCAATCCATCATTCCTCTTTGGAGAAATCAGGGCTTAGTAGACAGGGGTGAAGAGTGGGGCCACCCCCAAGGGGGTATCATCAGATCTGCTAGTATTGGTCTGGCTCCAGAAACAGATGTCCTTTTTTCTGCCAGGAATAGTGCCATTCTCACTACCACTCAAGACCAACTCCCTCCCTTTTTGTCTGAAGAAAGTTAGAAACTAGTTTCTGCTCAGCCTATTTTGACTCCTCTCTACAAATCCTCCTCATTCTCCATGTCCTCCCAGCATCCCACCCTCCCACTGACCCTGTCTTCTTGGGTGACCCCAATTTCCAGTTCCCTGTGGATAGTCTCCAGATCCTTATCTTAGACTCAGGTGACCTGATTTCCAGATTCAGCTCTCTCCAGCCCCTCCCATGTCTCTGAGTCTAGAAGGTGGAGATGTGATGATATAGGACTCAATCTGCCCCAGCTCACCTCATCTAGCCCTGCCCGCGCCCCAGCCAGCCTCTCCCCTCACAGTCCCTGCCTCAGCAATTGGCTAAGTAATCCCCAAAGCTTGGGATGGGCCATGTCTCCCAAGGACTGCCCACGCTCTATGCTGCCAAGGTGCACTGACTTTTCTCCACTATGCCATCATGGCCTCCTGGGCCATCATTTTCTCTTGCCATCATGTTTCCAGAGAGAGTTGTTTTCAAAACACTAAGCCACATCAGAGGCAGAGGCTCACAATTGTAATTCTAGCTACTCAGGAGGCTGAGATCTGAGGATCCCAATTTAAAGTTGATCCAAACAAACAAATCTAGGAGACTCTGTCTCTCCAATTAGCCAGCAAAAAGCCAGAAATGGTGGTGTGGCTCAAGTGGTAGAGTGTTCATCTTGAACAAAAATACACTAAAGGACAGTGTCCTGACCTTGAATTCAAGCCCTAATACTGGCACAAAAATAAAAAATAAAAACACATTAGAACATGTCTATGGGATATGCAACTGCTTTTTTAAGTTACACAGCTCCAAGCATCAGAGCCAAACTCCTTCCTAAGACATAAAAAAGCCCTTGTTAGCTAACATTTGCATCCATATTTTCTGATGGGTTCTTCTGCATCCATATTAAAATAGTCTTCAGTTTCTCAAGCACACTTACTTTCTCACTTTTGTACATTTGACCACTTCTGCCTGGATGTTTTCTTCTTTATTTTCGGTGTGCTGATACTTATAGCCTCAGTTTCACTTAGCTTTTCCTGCTCAAGGCTGGCACTCAAAATTCAAGTCACAGTTTCACTTCCGACTGTTTGCTGGTTAATTGGAGATAAGAGTGTCATGAATTTGTCTTTCCTGAGCTGGCTCTGAACCTAGATCCTCAGATCTCAGCTTCCTGGGTAGCTAGGATTACAGGCGTGAGCCACTGGTGCCCAACTTTTCATTTGTAATCAGACTGCTCTCAACTCAGTCTTCAGATTTCAGGTTATAAGCTAAGCCTGTCGTTCATGGGGAGCTTTTTTGCTAGTCACCCACACCACTCACTCTCCGGTGGTGCCACTCCATTGCCTCTGCCCCACCCAGAGCCACGTAAATCTCTGCTGATTATTGATCTTCACATCTATATTTCTTCCTACCCTGCAGAACTGGATAAAGATGGAGATTTTTGTTTTCAGACCTCAACCCCACCAACACCATAGTACATGCTCAATAAATTTTTGCTTAACAAATGAGCAAAACTCCGGGGTACAACATGAATGCCTAAAAAAAGAATCGGTTACACCAATGAGTATAACTAGATTTGACATAATTCAGTTGCAATTATGGGAAGCCTTTATCAGCTCAGATCGGGATTTTTGCAGTGTTACCTTTACTGGTTGGTTTACTTGAGCCTGTAGTGCAGAACTTGTTTGGGATCACTGTCACAAAATACTATGCACATTAGGTACTTTTCCAGAAGAAAATTTATTCATAGCTCCCTAGTAAGTTTTGGACAAAGTCCAGACTCTTTATGTCATACCCTATAAACTCTCTATAATAATAATAATAATAATAATAATAATAATAATAATAATAATAATAATAATTATTATTATTATTATTATTATTATTATATTTTTTTCTTTGTACCAGTACTGGGGCTTGAACTAAGGTCCTGTGGCACTGTCCCTGATTGTTTTTTGAGTGGTGCTCTACTACTTGAGCCATACCTCCATTTCTGGCTTTTTGCTGGTCAATTGTAGAAAAGAGTCTCAAGGACTTTTCCTGCCCAGATTGGTTTGAACCTCAATCCTCAGATCTCAGTCCTCCTGAGCAGCGTGGATTATAAGTATGAGCTGCTGGCACCTAGCTCCAGCATAGCGTCTTTAGAAATGTACCAGAGGGGGAGCTGGGAAGGTGGCTCAGTGGTAGAGCACTTGCCTTGCATGCATGAGGCCCTGGGTTCGATTCCTCAGCACCACATAAGCAAATAGAAAAAAGCTGGAAGTGGCGCTGTGGCTCAAGTGGTAGAGTGCTAGCCTTGAGCTGAAGAGCTGAGGGACAGCGCCCAGACCCAGAGTTCAGGCCCACGACCGGACCAAAAAATAAAAAAAAATAAAAAATAAAAAGAAATGTACAAAAAAAAAAAAAAAAAGAAAGAAATGTACCAGAGGGGCTGGGAAGGTGGCTCAGTGGTAGAGCGCTTGCCTTGCATGCATGAGGCCCTGGGTTCGATTCCTCAGCACCACATAAGCAAAAAGAAAAAAAAGCCGGAAGTGACTCTGTGGCTCAAGTGGTAGAGTGCTAGCCTTGAGCTGAAGAGCTGAGGGACAGCGCCCAGGCCCAGAGTTCAGGCCCCACTACCGGACTCAAAAAAAAAAAAAATGTACCAGAGTTCAGGTATCATTTATAGGTGTTTGTGGGCCTACCTAATGCTGCTGTTTCTTTGCAGAAATTTTGCCCAGATTCCTAGCACCCTGCTTACAAACAAGTATTTGGAAACACAGCTTGTTTTAAGTTGAGAGTTGCTTGCTTGGCGTTTGAACTTGGTCATTCCTGAAGGTCACAGGGGGTTGGAGGTTGTGGGGGGGATGTTTCCAGGCTGCCAGCAGAGACAGGTGTGTGGGCTTTCAGTGATTCTTAATTAGTGGCTGTGCCTGGGAGGACTTAAAAGAATAAGAGGCTGTGGTCAGCCTGTGTTTGGATGACTGGCTCTCATGAATCTTTCAAACCACAAATGGCTAACTTGTTTGTCTCATAACTTGTTTAAGAAATCAGGAAGCTCCTTATCCTCGGGCTCAGATATTGGGGCGTGGCTCTTGGGGGTTTCTAAGGTGCTGTGGTCTCTGTGGCATCAGGTTCCTGTCACGGCTTGTCTGGGTGGGAGGGGCACAGCTGGCAGGTGATTTCTCTAATTGTTGATCCAGGTGTTGACCTTGGCATAAACCACCTCTGGGCATTTCCTCTAGCAGGACACCCAGCTGGAAGCTGGGGGAGGGGGGTTGAAGCCCACAGCAAAGCTGGAGATTATCTTGGGCATCGGTGTCTTCCTGTCCCACACCCTTTTACCTTGCAGTGTGCACATTCACACTGTGTCAAGCTCTCTCTCCCATCAAAGGAGGAGATCAGCTGATGCCAGCCTTTTCTTTCACAAAGAGAGGGCAGTGTGCTTTCAAGGAGCACTTTGACACCAGCTACTACCTGGTGTGTCTCTATCTCCTGTCACTGTGAATGCTGGATAATTTATTTAGCCTCTCATCAGTGCACTGAAGATGATGGTAGTTCTCAGAGCTATTTGGAGCCTTACAAGCAAGGACTTGGCAAAGTAGTTTCCAGAGACATATTCAATGCTCACTAAACAGCAGCTGTTACGATTACTGCCTCTCCTTGTGGCGTGGCTGAGTTGTGATGAATTTTTTGGCCTGCTTGCTACTTCGGATGTTAGAGGGAATAATCCCTGCTGGAGCCCCTGGGAAGATGCAGGTAGCTATGTCAGAGTTATGTTACCGACTGCTTGCTCTCTTACGTTGGCCGGCCAATAGTTATGAGCTCTGTTCCCAAAGACCACTCCCAGGAGTTTCTGAGATCTGAGGGACAGACCCAGGACAGGGTTTTCCACAGTTCACAAGAACATGGCGCCACCCCACTGCATCCTAGGATAGCTCTTCCTGACTCTCTCCTTGTCAAAGGCTATACCTCCTTCAATTCGCATTTCTCCTTTCCTACAAGGAGAAAATCCTCATTTCCTTCAGGGCTTTACAATTTCGAGTTCATTTCTAAATTGCATCTTGGTTGAATTGTGTCTTGCCCTATTCTCGCTGTCCCCAACTTAAGTACTCTTACTATTGTGACCATACTAGTGGCCCAACCTTCTGTACCACACACATCTGCATGGCCAAGAGATGAATGGGCCAACGATCTGGAAGTCCACTGAGACCTCTGAGCTCTGACTTGCAGGCCTCAAACAAGGGTGGGGAAATGGTAAATCCGTGGTGGGGAGAATCAAATTCATTCTTCTTTGCAAAGAACTCCCAGATTGCTTGTAAATGATTTACAACGGTGGCATCTTAAAGTCATCACCTGTCACCTAGCAACAGATGTTTGATGGGGCTTCCTCTCATCTCTAAGCTGGATCAGCGTTGGAAGCCACACTTGAGTTTATTGTGGGTGATAATAACACCTATAGATTCTATTGACCACGTGCACACTGTGTGTTGAGAACACATTCATTACATGCAATCTTTTTAAACCACAAACCAGTAAGTTACCTATGCTTATTACCCCAGTTTTACAGGTGAGGAAATGGAGGCTTAGAACTTAAGTAGCTTAAGGTTAGCAAGGTCACTGAGCTGGATAGCTTCCCTGTGTCAGGTTCCTGGTAAATACTCTAAGCTTGAAATCAAGACACATAACTATCTCTCAATGGTCCTGTGGGTTGCATTTGTGCCTTGCACAAATGTTTGGATCCCATGCATTTTTCTGAAATGTTTGTTCCTGCCTATTATTTGTGTTCCCTCTCAGGGTGACTGGCTTCATCTCCAAAGTTTCTATTTGAGGCTACACTGATCCTGTGGTTGGAGTCATGAGTTTCCATGGTCAGGGGTCTGATTTTCCAGCCTGACCCTGCTTAGCTGTCTGAATCCCACTTCCCTACTCCTGTACCTGTGTTATCTGCTTAAGGTCAGTTTCTGGATGTGCCTTCTATTTGCTTTCTTCTCGGGGCTACTGATCCATCAAATTACCCTTTTTTCCATCATCCCTGATATGTCACTTTTCATTCCTGCCAGAGCAGCATCACTTTGTGCCCTGGCCCTTGAAGATGTACCCCTTTGCCCCTGTAATTCCTCTATGCCCAGCAGAGAGGGCCATGGGGAAAGCTAGAGTACTAGGCTCCCACATCCAGAGAGGCAAGCTATACTCTTGTCTTCTGTTAATTATGAGACTATTCTATACTAGAGAACATGGGGACATTGTATTTGATTATAAATATAGAAGGGAAGTGATGAACACTCCTAACTAGCCAATCATCTGCTACTTATCAGATCTGTCACACTGATGAATTGCACATCAGTATAATTATCAGATAGTGAAATTGAAGTAAACAACATATTAGTCTAGTTAGATGATTTTTAATTTTCATTGATTTGCCACCCTAAATTCTACCTTATATAACCTCCCCATTCATGGATTTGTGTGTGTGTGTGTGTGTGTGTGTGTGTGTGTGTGTGTGTGTGTGTGTGTGCACGCACGAGTGCGCATGCCAGTATTGAGGCTTGAGCTTGGGGTTTGGACACTGTCCCTGAGCTTTTTCACTCAAGGCTAGTGTTCTGCCACTTGAGCCACAGCTCCATTTTTTGGCCCTTTGTTGGTTTAATTGGAGATAAGAATTTCAAAGACTTTTATGACTGGGCTGGCCTTGAACCATGATCCTCAGCTCTCAGCCTCTTGAGTAGCTAGGATTACAAGCATAAGCCATTGATGTCTGGTTCTTGACCGGTTTTGACTGAGTATATTATGTCTGACTGAAGGTAAAACTTGCCAGTACCACTTGGTATCTGTGCTTTGTTGGAGAACTTTCCAGAGGGAGTTTGTAGCTCTGGGGATAAGAGAGAGGAGGCTCTTTCCACTGTCTCTGCAGCAAGAAGAAAAGTGAAGAAGTAGAAATGAGGTAGCTGGGGTAGTGGCCTGCCAAGACATATCTGGAGAGGACATAATTCCTGAGTGATTCTGGGCCCTCTTTCTATTAGTATAGATGAACCCTTTGCAGTTTATGTTGTGATTTATAGTGGTCAATTATCTAGGTTTGGCTCAGTTAATAGAACTTGTTGGTGTGGGTTTTCCCCTTAGGAAAGAACACAATTGATCCATGGAAGTAGTTTTTGTAGATGAGGAGCCCCATTAGGCAGAAGGCACACATGGAACCCCCTCTGCCACTAGGAAGAGCAGAGCAAAGCTATCCAGGCCTGCTTGTAATATGATGCTGCTGAATTCCTGGTAGGTCACAGGGATCTCCACGGTCAACCACTGGATGATATGTACTCCAGGTAAGAACTGGCCTCATGTCCAGGCAGAGCACAGAGGCATTCAAGGTGGTGCATTTCCACTTTAGGTCTTATCAGGTCTCCGGTGTGTCATCCGCACATTCAGCACCTGTTTTCCCAAGCCCATATGGGAGTTACTGATCATTAACAGTTTTTGATCATTCCTAATAGACTGATCCACTCAGTTTCTCTTATCATTGTTAGCATCCTTTGAAACAAAAATTAGTCCAGACACACCAACTTCAAATATTAATTTATCCTTTTCCATCTCTGGCCAGAATCCTAAATAAAGAACCAGATGCCAATGGCTTATGCCTGTAATCCTAGCTACTCTGGGAGCTGAGATATAAGTATCATAGTTCAGAGCCAGCCTGGGCAGACAAATCCTAGAAACTCTGACTGCCAATGAACCAATGAAAGACTGGAAATAGGGATAGGGCTCCAGTATCATGGAGCCAGCCTTAGAGAAAAAGTCAAGCAAAAGCAAAAGGCCTTAAGTTCCAGCCCCAGTAGCAGCACACAAACACACAACTTTTATTTTAACTAGGAGGGAAGCAAAACTAGATCTATTTTTGTGGTATTGATGATTGAACTTGGAACCTCCTGCTTGCTAGGCAAGTGCTCTTTATCATGTGATGTGGGCAGGCTTTTCAGGGGGAGGTAGCTAGTTGCTAGATTTACTGATTGGAAGGTTCTCTATGAAGGTAGATGTGTGGTTTGCATCGCAGACTACAATGAGACCGTCAGCCAGAAATCATGGAAGTCAGTATTGGGAAGGCCTCAGATGCTCTGAGAAAATGAGCTCCTAGATGAGCCTTTCCTGCCATCGCCGGGGAGGACATTCAAGAGAAGAACAAGGTTATAGAAAAACTAGGCCATGGAATTCAGATGATTTGGGGGTGCAGTCTGGTCTGGCTGACCTATTGACCTTGAACTTCAGAGTCCTTGCTTGTAGAATGACTTGTGAAGACTTGGTGAAATAATAGCCATTTAAGGCTGTATAACAAATCACCACTAAACTTAGTCACTTAAAACAATGTGTGTTATTGAGATATTTCTGTGGATCAGGAATCCTAGTAGCATTGTGTCCTCTGACTTCAGGTGTTATGACAATCTAGCTGTCATGCAGGGAAGGAATATCTGGTCCTATTGGTACTCTTGTGGTTGCCAACAAGCCTTACTTAGTTCCTCAGGACTAGCCAGAGTCTCCTTCGGTTCTTTTTTAGATAATCATTGCAGCAGGCAGCTTCCAGAAAAGGAAGTTTACCTTATCAAAATCAACTGGGGTAGTTAATCAGTGATAAGAGCATTATAGACTTTGCTGTCCAGGTTGGCTTCAAACCAAGATCCTCAAATCTCAGCCTCCTGAATATCTAGGATTATAGGTGTGAGCCACTGGTGCCCGGATCTCCCTTTGATTGACAAAAGACATAGAGCTTTAGTGCTATTCAATAGCAATTCTGCTTGGATTAGCTAAAACCTCTGGTCTTTGGGAGTTTTTTCCAAACCACCCAGAGTGGTACAGATTTTTCTATCTTTCTCTTTCTGGCAGTGTGGTCTCCTGGTGGGGTGTGAACCCAAAACAGAAGTGGCAGACTTTCCTTAGGTAGCTCTGTTGAAGCTAAAGGAGGCCAGAGACAGATTGCTTCTGGTCATCAAATATTTACTAAACTACTACTATGTGCTAAGAAGCATCAAGCAACAAAATAGACTGAAGTCTCTGCTCATAAGAAGCTCATACTTTTAAGGGGACAGAGGAGGCAGATAGATAAGAAACAAGATACATGCGGACACTGCAAACATCTCCTTCTTAGTCAAGGATCTTAGAAGTGTGGCTGTGGCTCAAATGGTAGAGAGCCAGCCTCGAGTGAAAAAGCCAAGTGAGCATGCCAGGTCCTGAGTTCAAGCACCAATACCTGCATGAACAAACAAATAAATAAAGTCAGGGATGTTTTCTGAAAATCATTTATTTGCTGAAAACAAAACAAAACAAAACCAGGCTGGGAAGGTGGTTCAGTGGTAGAGTGCTTGCCTTGCATGCATGAGGCCCTGGGTTTGAAAAAGCCAGAAAAAAAAAAGCAGAAAAAGCCAGAAGTGGCACTGTGGCTCAAGTAGTAGAGGGCTAGCCTTGAGCTGAAGAGCAGCGCCCAGGCCCAGAGTTCAGGCCCCACAACCGACAAAAAACCCCAAATACACACACACACACACACACACACACACACAAAACCAATGTGTGAGTTTTATTTTCTTTTATGTTACAGGGAGAAATTGTGGTATGTTACTTTCCAATTCTTCCAGTCAATTTCCTAAGACTTGGTGAATGCAGTTAACATCTATGGAATAGAAAATGATAAACTCCTTTTTCTTTCTTTCTTTTTTGCTGGTTGTGGAGCCTGAACTCTGGGACTGGGCGCTGTCCCTCAGCTCTTTCAGCTCAAGTCTAGCGCTCTACCACAAGAGCCACAGCACCACTTCTGGCTTTTTCTGCTTATGTGGTGCTGAAGAATCGAACCCAGGGCCTCACGCATGCAAGGCAAGCACTCTACTATGGAGCCACCTTCCCAGCCCAGAAAATGATAAACTCTTACATCACCACTTGCCTTCATCTCCAATCTGCTTATAAATAAAGTTGTTAACCAATAGTCACTCTACAGATAGTCATGCATCCAGTTTGTAGACTGTGTCATTTAAGTTGACTGCCAGCAAAAAAATAAACAGCAGGTGAATTTAAAATTTCAGGCAAAAATACAGATCCAATTCATGATAAATTTTTGTGATTACAGAAAAAAAAAACCAGAGATTTTTCTGAAAAGGATTGTTGTTCTTCAAATAAAGGAAAATCAAACTGGATGCCGGTAGTTCATGTCTGTAACTCTAGCTCTTCAGGAGGCTGAGATCTGAGGATTATGGTTCAAAGCCAGCCCAGACAGAAAAGTCTGTGAGGTTCTTATCTCCAATTAATCACTAAAAAGCACTAGAAGTAGAGGTGTGACCAAGTGGTAAAGCACTAGCTTTGAGAAGCGAAAAACAAAAACAAAAACAAAATACCTCAAGAGTCGTGTCCAGGCCCTGAGTTCAATCCCCAGAACTGGCACCTAAAAGAAAATAAAGTAATGGATGATAAGAGTGGAGGGGTGGAGGAGCCAGGAGATGTCCAGCCCTCTTCTGCCATCTGATACCGTTTTCAAAACATGTACCAATTGCTATGGACATCCTACCAATTGTACATAGAAAACGCCTTAAGATTTTCCTACATATCACCTCATTAAAGCTGTCACTCTGAGCTTGTTGGATAAGGATACATGATTTTTTTCTTATAGTGACAAGGATTTAAGAAAAGGCTTCTTTGAAAGATGATGGTATTATTTGACATCCAGGTACTAAAATCCAGGGGCATCCTACCCTTAGGGTATTAACTTCTAGTGGAGATAGCAAGAAATGCAATGGAGAAAAATACGTAAAGCTGGGTATGACATGGTACTCTTCTAATCCAAGCTATTCCAATGGTAGAGGTAGAAGGATTGAGGTCCAAAGCTGGCAAGGACAAAGACGAGTGACCCTACTAAAAACTTAAACAAAGCATAAAAGGATTGGGAACATAGCTCAGGTGAAAGAGCACTTGCCTGAAAGGGTAAGGTCCTGAGTTCAAATCCCAATATTAAAAAAGAAAAAAAAGATGTAGGGAAAGTAGAGGGAGTTGCAATTTCAAAGAAGGCCATCCTAAAAGAGAAGAAAACAAAGTGGGCTTTAGGGTGATGGGGCAGGAAAAATACACACACACACCCCTCTCAGTAGAGGGGATATCAACTATGAAGATGGGGAGGGTTCTAGAATGTTCTAGAGAAATTAAATTGGCCAACAGGGTGTAGGAGGTAGGATATGAGGGATCTGATGACTGGGAGCCCAGTAGCGGGTCCTGGTAAGAGGCAGGAAGAGACAGGAGGAGGGCTCCACATAATTTCCACTGTGAATGAGGGAGAAAGTCCCTGGAGGCATTTATATCATTGTCGGTATAATGGGAGATTTCTGTGAGCAGTGTCACAGTCCCTGTGTCTCCACCCAATTATGTTGTGGGCTTGTGGCTGTGATAGCTGACATCTTCCCTGCTGAGGCCACATCTGCTGCAGGAAGGAGCAGGTGGGCAGGCAGGGCTTCAGCTCAGCAGAGGAAGATGTGCAGAATCAGAGCAGACTGAAAGGGCTCTGCCCTTCCTGCCCTCAGGAAACTGCTAGAAAACTGCAGATTGCCAAGGACAAAGACTGGAGTCTTCCTGCAGGGAGCAAAGAGCTTCCCAGTGTGTTGCTGGTTTGAGGGGGAGGAGAGAAATAGGGGAGGGGAGGAGGAGAAATCAGTATCGGGGGATTGCTTTCTTCATTTCCTCAAATAGAGCCCCCTTGAAGTGTCCCCAGCACACAACCCAAACCACCGCTACTTCGCCTTTGTCTGCTAACATTGGGCTGAGTGTTCCACAGCAGGTTTACATTGGGGGAAGGGCAGTGTTGCTCCCAGGCACTCTACATGCTCAGTTCTCTATACACAGCAGCATGGCAGCCTAGTGGCACCAGTATTTCTACCATGCCCTTTGGAGTCCAGGGACAGAGTGCTATAGTTTGGATCTGGAATCTTCCTCCAAAGGTCTATGTGGGAAAGACTTAGTCCCCAGCTTGAGTTGGAACATAGTAGGAGGTGTTTAGGACAATGTGAGTGTGTTCCTTCCCTTCTCCCTCTCTTTCAATTGCTAGCTGTGAGGTGAATGGCTCTACCACATACTCTGGTCATAACTGAACTATAAGCAGCAAGCCAATAAGTCATGGACTGAAACTTTTTCCTTTATGAGTTGTCTGGATCATAAAAAAGCTGTAACAGGACTTTGGCTCCCATTTTGTAGATGAGGAAACTGAGGATCATAGGTAAGTAACTTCCTCAAGGTCACAGAGCTAGACATGGGATTTGCTGGCTGGGATTCAAGCCTTGGAGAGTCCAACACCAGAGCCAACTTTGTTCGCTCTGCCCAACATCTACCTTGATTATCATGGTGGACTGCTGTGGCCTGACAAGGGAGAGAGATGAGGATTCTAAGAGATCAGGTGTTTCCTACCTGACAGCAGGTGCATGTAGAATCTCCTGGGGGTAGTCAATGAGCTTGTCTGGCAGAGAAGAACTTGAGATCAGGGACTTGAGGCAGGTGGGGACTGAGGAGAAAGGAGAAAAGGGCATGTTACCTGTCTTCTTGGAATAACAGGTCCAGATCATCCTCCTGTCTTCCCCACTAAGTGACTTCCCACATTGGGAACCCCTTGTACAGAGGCAATAATTTAAGTAAAGGAGTCCCTCCATCAATGCTCAGTCATCTCAGTGACATCTCAACTGCTTACGAATTAGTGCTGAAGAAGAGCCATTTTTATAAGAAATTTGCTTTCATTAGCTCTATGGGAAAGAGGAAAGAGTGAAGCATTCTTCCATTCCCCTTTTCACAATGACAGGGAGATTCCAAACAAGTACTCAGTGTAAAATCACAGTTGGTTTTCCCTTTGATGCTGAAGTATGGGGAAATCTTTCATTTTTACCAGTCCTGGAGGCAGAGGTAAGCAACTTTGCTAAGCAGGATGCACCTACCAAGCTCATTTTATTAGCTCTACTATCCAACAGTGCTTTCAATTTTTTTTAACATAGTTGCTGTAAAAAAGCCTCTGGGGGTATGCACAGCAATTTCAGTTAATCCCATAGTAATAAAAACCAGCAGCTAAAATGTTGCTGTAACAACAATGACCAGCATCTAGGCTTGAAGATGGATGGTAAGGAGGATTTCCTGCCAAGAGCATTAGGGATTCACCTCAACTCCCTCTCCTTCCTTAGCAAGCAGAACCAGACTCATCCTTCTTGTCGGGCTTTGCTGAGCTGGCCAGGAAACAGAGCTACATAAAATGACCTCTCAGCATCCTTTTCTATCCCGAGACTCCGAAAATACCTCTGGTGACCCATCTCAATGGGATCTGCTTTTTCTATTTCATTCAACAAACCGAACCACTGCACAGCCACCACTTGCAAAGCTTGGCTCCATTTTGGGGAGGAAAAGGCCAGGTTGTTGATCTTAAATTCAAAGAGATGACATCTAATTGTATCCTAGAATGTATTTAGGAACCCAAAGCCAAATAAAATAGGGAAGGTAAGATGCTGTCAAGTGTGGAAGGAATTTGGAGAAGGAAATACTTTCTCTTGGCTCAGGTGGATAAAGGCTTGCCGAGGAGGTAACCATTGTGTAACTAAGCACAGTGGATTCACTTCTTAGCAAGTGCAAGTGCAGCAAGCACCAGTAGGAGATAAAAAAGTACACAGAAAAGCTTGTTATTTGCAGCAAGTGAGAGTCCTGGGGACAAATCTCAAAGCAATGTCTTCTCCTAAAGGAAGAAAAGATTTTGTAAGGGACATTCATGCAAATATGTGTGAAGACCTGTCATCGTGCATTGGTATGTGTGGTCGCCTTCCTGAACATGCTTCTTTATCCCTCACATGTTGAAAATGCTGGGCAGGAATGCCTCCCAGGTGGGCCATTTAGCATTATGAGATTATAATGAGCCAAGTTTATTCCAGAGTTCTTCAGAGTGAGGCAGAGTGACTTGGCTCCTCATGGTTATCTCTGGAGGGCCTTATGTGAAATAAAACAACTTAAGTGCGAGTCATTTGAAGAGGCAGCCATTCTCCCACATCAAATATAGGTGATTGTCCCTAAAATTACCTGTCTAGCAACTAATAATTGGGATAACTTAAAAGACAAATGGAGAGATACAGAAGGAACTGGAAGGGTATAGTCTTTAGACCACATTCAGGAATTTGGTCTTTACTCTGCTAATGATGGCCAAGATTTGCAAAGAGCCATAGGAAAGACAAACCATTAACAGCATTAAATAAGAAAAAAAGAGGGCAATTTTTTAGGTGCACCCTATATTTTGTCCACAAATTCAAAGGAACCTTGCTTGACCAACCCAAGTCAGAGAGTTCCACAAGAACTCGGCTGAACAATCTTCCCTCTTCCTCAATTACATCCCAAATGTCATAATGTCATTCATGTCCTTTGATAGTCTAGGAATCACACATTCACTGGGATTTTATAAGAAGAGCCCCTCTTGAGTGATTACGTGAAGGTACTGAAAATGAAGGCCCTGAACTTGTGAAATGTCTTTCTGCTTTGGCTTTGCCCCAATTTCCAATCTTAGAACCTATTAACTTTACAAGGGCCTTTGATATTTAAGAGAAAGGATTGGCCCATGATTTTGCAGGGCCATTCACACATACATGCACATGTACATACATGCACAAGCACACATACATCAGAAATTTACATAGAAATCTGTTTTCTGCAGTATGGAGGTTCCTCAAAAGACTACACATAAAGCTCCCCTATGACCCAGCAATCCCACTTCTTGGCATTTACCCCAATGATCACAAATAAGGCCATACGAAAGCTACCAGCACAACTATGTTTATCGCAGCATTATTCACCATAGCTAAGATATGGAACCAACCCAGATGCCCCTCAGTAGATGAATGGATCAAGAAAAGGTCTCTCTCTCTCTCTCTCTCTCTCTCTCTCTCTCTCTCTCTCTCTCTCTCTCTCTCTCTCTCTCTCACACACACACACACACACACACACACACAAATTCTATGTCTCCATCAGAAAGAATGATACTGTCCCATTTTTTAGGAAGTGGAAAGACATGGGAAAAAAATATTAAGTGAAGTAAGCCAGATCCAAAGAAATATAGGTCCCATGGTATCCCTTATTTGCAATAATTAGTATATGTCTAGGATAATCTTATCACATGAGCAGAAAAGCTCAAAAGCTATGCACATATGACTATATAAGATGATGCTAAGTGAAATAAACCTCAAGATATGGACACGAGAGGTTTTTCTTTGTTCTTGTTTTTAATGTACTATGATTGTTTTGTTTTGTTTCTTTTGTATATTCTTCCTCCTATGGTATATTCCTGTTGTCACTGTACTTGATTTTGGTAACTTGCATCTTTTATATACATTTATCTAATTTGGGGAGGGGAAGGGGAATAACAAAATACTGAAACAAGGACACAGGATGACCCATTGCAACAAGGATACCCACAAGACACCATGTTGGAAATGAACTTTACAACTTTGGCTGGGGAGAAGTGGGGTAGGTGGTAGGGAATAGGAATAGTGGAAGAAAAACAAAGGAGGGGGTAACAATGCTCGACAAGAAATGTACTCATTACCTTATTGATGTAACTGTAACCCCTGTAAAGCATATTTACAAGAAAATAAAATTTCTTTAAAAAAGAATCTGCTTTCTACTGTTATATTGAGCTCATGAATATGACTGTATCGATATAGAACATGAACCATGACAAAAGTGTGGGGTTTTTTTTTGTCTTTTTTAAAGGATTGTGCAAAGGTAGCACGAAAACCAAGAAAATACTATGAAGAAAAAGAATTGACTAGGAAAAATGGTTACTAGAAACTCTAAAGGCAAAAGTACTCTCTAGCATTTCTAGAGGTCTATGGCAGGACTATATAGCTCAATCTGTTGCTAGGATACTGGCACAGGAAGGAAAAGAAATGGTCCAGATGGTCAGGAAGTAATGGGGGAACTAATGCAGGACACTAAGCCTTTGAGTGTGCTGAGAAATAGAGTCAATATTGGTACAGGAAGTACCTGGACAGATACTTAGAGTCTACCCAGGAACTAGGGTTGCAATTTAACAAAACCTAGCAAGCCCAAGAAAACCCAGTTAAATCTGAACAATAACAAAAAAACCAAACAAACACTATTTGGGATATGTACAATTAGTCCTCCGTATCCTTGGATACAGCCAACTGTAGATGGGAAATATGGGTAAGCACATGACTGTTGCTTCTGTATGAAATGTGTATAGATTGTTTTCTTGACATTATTCCCCAAACAATACAGTATAACAATGATTCACACAGCACATTTACACTATCATAGGCACGATAAGGTTATCTGTCGGTTATGTGACAATACCATGCCATTTTATATGTGGGACTTTTTTTGTACCATTATTGGGGCTTGAACTCAGAGCCTGGGCACTATCCCTTAGCTTTTTCCATTCAAGACTCACATCTTTCACAAACTTTTTGTCTGAGCTGGCTGAGAACTGTGATCCTCAGACCTCAGCCTCCTGGGTAGCTAGGATTACAGGCAAGTGCCACCAGCACCGGTTTTATATGAGGGACTTGAGTGTCCATGGAATTTGATATTTTCCAAGGTGTCATAATCAATCCCTAATGGATAACAAGGAATGATAGATAGCACTCAAAAACAACTTGTTTATCTAGCCTTTAAGGCCAGTTATTTGGGAGAGAAGGGATAGAGATAGGAGGATCATGGTGTGAGAAATTATCTGAAAAACAAGCTAGAAACAAGAGGACTATGGCATGGCTCAAGTGGTAAGAGTACTTGCCCGGCAAGTATGAAGTTCTGAGTACCACCAAACAAAAACAAAAAATTGTTTATCCAAAATTTGAACTTCACTGGGTATTCTGTGTTTGGGCAGGCAGTTCCAAGAGGAGGAAACTAGACACGAAATTAGGACACCAGTTCATCACAAAGCACCATTTGGGACAAGAGCTCCTGGGAGCTGAGCCTCAAGGCCAGCATCTGAGTGTCACAGTCAAAGGTTGGATTGGTGGGCACAGGGTCAGCTGGAACTCCCTGTAGCAGAGAAAACAGGAGCCAGATTTTTGGGGTGATTGGAGGTAGTCTATAGAGTAATACTCAGATGTGAACTTGCCCCTTCATTTCTACAAGCAATGGTTTTATGTTACTGATTTTCAGAGATTGGATTCTGTTTGAAAGGATGTTGAAATCCCTTTTACTTTTTCCTTCCTTCCTTCCGTCCTTCCTTCCGTCCTTCCTTCCGTCCTTCCTTCCGTCCTTCCTTCCTTCTTTCCTCCCTCCCTCCCTTCCTTCCTCCCTCTGTCTTTCCTTCAATTCTTGCTTCTTTCCTTCTTTCCTGTAGTACTGTTTTGAACTCAGGACCTTACACTTGCTAGGCACATCTTTAGCCCATTTTTTGCATTGGTCATTTTTGAGATAGGGTCTTACTTCCTGCTTAAGTACACACCTGGACAACAATGCTCCTATTTTATGCTTCTTGCCATAGCTGGAATGACAAGCATTCACCATCATGACCAGCTATTGATTGATGGGGTGGGAGGGTTGTGATCTTTTGGAGTCAGGCTGGCCTTGAACTGTGACCCTCTTGATGTCTACCTCCCAAATAGGGAGAGTTAAAGGTGTAAGCTGCTGGTGTCTAGAGGCTTTATTTTACATCTGACCCTGCCTTGTATTCATTACACACAAATGACTTTCTACAGTTGTCAGTTGGATATATTGCATCTGAACTTGCTCTGAACAACAGCTTTGGGTGATTGGCCTTGGGAATAGTTCCTTCTCCCTGCCTTAGTGAATGCAAGTTTATGTGCATAAGTATTTGGACAGGCATAGAAATAAAGTCAAAACCACCATCTCAACCCACTTCCCACTTCTTCAGTAATCCATTCAGAAAATATTTACTGAGAGTTTACCACAGGGCCTTTGCATCTGAACTTCAGAGAGAGCAAAGAGAAGTAGGCCTGCTGCTCACCCTAAGTGAAGTTCTGTTTCAGCGAGTAGTTGATGTGGGGTGCAGGGAGGGTCAGGATGGGGCAGGGAGCTGTGGTGGTTAAAGTTTTTCCATATGAAGCCTGAGAAGGAGTACATCTCTCACAGACAGAACAGCAAATCCAAGTCTGCAGATGAGAGAAAGTGGGTGGGGTAGGTCTTAGGACCTGAATGAAGTTATAATTGGTCAGAGCAGAAGTTGCCAGAGAGCCATGCTCTGTGTGGGCCTCTCCCTGGACTTCATTGTTGAAATTAACAACCTATAACTCAATTCAGAAACTTCCTTAGTCTATGCAGCTTCCCCTTCCTGCCTATGTAACATTAGGGTAACAGGCCTGGGAAAATGAGTGTGATTGGACGCTTATGAATGAAAATACATTATTAATAATAATAGACAATCAATACAACTTACAAGACTGGCTAGCTACAGGTCTGTCACTAAACAGCATGGAAAACACTCCAGTATACGCCACAAAGCCACCAACCCCATTCTTGACACCCAGTAAATGTGAGTTGAGCTGAGATGCAAGTCATCAAAATTAGTTGCCACAGACTGTAGGGGACATCGGGGCAAAAGGAGAGAGTTTCTATAGGAAATAGAGTTTTGTGTGTGTGTGTGTGTGTGTGTGTGTGTGTGTGTGTGTGTGTGTGTGTGTGTCCATGTAATAGTCTGATCAGTGATCCTAGATAAAACAAGCTATCTTCTGACTTCATAATGAGTCTATAATTCAAATGAAATAAACTTCCCAAATGGATTCATTCTAACTCAATTTGTTTCACCATTTAAACTCAGTTTGATAAATACACCTCACTACATGGCAGGGAAATTGTTTACAAATCTTATTGTCTATAGAAGATTTCCATCCTTGTAGATAACTACAAGAAAAACAAAAGCCTGAGCTCAATATATTTATAAATATTTGGAGACAGTTTGTCATTATATTGATCAAAAGAGAACCCTGATGAGCTTTATCTACGTAAACTCATTAACAGTATGTTTATATTTTTCTTCATTTTTTTAAAAACCTTGTGAGACTTATAGAATTTCTAGAACAAAAAGCATTGGAAACTGGCAGGAAGCTATTTAACACAAAGCATCATTTAAAATGTGGTTTGGTTTTGTTTCAAACAGAAGCACCTCTGCGCTCATCCTGTGCCATTCCATTACTTCCCCAGGTTCCTTCCGTCACATCGATGACACCTCTGGAGGGAGGTGAGCTTTGTGATAAAGAATAGCAAAGACCATAAATAGTGAGGCCAGTGTCTTAGATTATGCGCAGGTGATCCATTTTGTCCTGATGCATTTCCCTTTCTTAGTCTCAGACTGTCTTGGTTTCCCCCAGTGTCTTGGACACACTGGAGTTCACAACTGTGGTGTCACCTACTTATCTTTATTACCCACTTACCCTTCAAGGACTGTCTTCTTATGGCTTCTGTGGGTCTTATATATATGACATCATCTCTTCAAGAAGAGAACTTCATCTACATTGAGCAGGACAGCTGGACTTATTCCAGGGAAATGATTTCATTATCTCTCTAAATAACATACATCCTATTGAAGACGTTGCTTTGTTACAGCATCTATGTAACTGCTAACCTATTTAATAGCCCATTGATCGGTTTGCCAGACATTATTCTAAATGCGTTGTGTGTTAGTGAACGTTGTAATACTGTAGCAAAAGACTTCAGTCGATGACGACTGAGCAACTGGGCAAGAGAGGAAGTAAAGGGCACACAGATCCAACTTACCCTGACGCCCACCTCACTTAATACAGAAAACAGCTTGGAAACCTCTTGGTGGGCTGACTGGCCATTTGTATCCTCTACTTCTACCTGGCTTGGAATCTTGTCAGTATTTTAATAGTTGACCTATTCAACACTTTTATAGGCCATTATCTGAAACTACATTTTCTGAAGAGATCCTTGCTGGAAAATATATCTTCTCTAAGGTAGAAAGTGTGGTGGACACTTGTGTCGACTTTCCTGAGTGGGTAATGAAATAGTGCATTTGTTCTTAAATCTGTTTTCTCTTGGAGTGGGTGGACATTCTTTCCGTCTCTGTCCTCAGAGCTAATAGGTCAGTGCCCCTCTTCTTCTTTGTCCTTCTGACTATAAAATGTCACAGCATCCACTTTTAGCTCATGATGTCTGTTCAGGAGAGACTCAGTCTGTCTTCTCCACAAGAGATGACATTTTTCAGGAAGCTTGAGGACATTGCCAGCACTGGTTCTACCATCCCTGAGGCTGGAATGAGGAGCCTTAGTGGCACATGGATGGCTTCATCCGTGTGTGACATGCTGTGATTTTTCACCAATATTATCTTCCCGATGGGCTTGTTGAAAGAACAGGGGTGAGAGGAGAAGGCTGGGAATTCTTTTTCATGTTACTTTGGAGTGTCATGAACTTACCATAGTCATAAGACCATTCATGAAAGCAAACTCTTCATTGACTCAGGTTTGTTTAACCAAAATCTCTTGACTACCTTCTTGTGCTAAGCATTGTGGATACTGCAGTGGCTCCAACAGAGCCCTAGAAGGGGCTCATGTCTTATGACTTTATCATTTAGGGGTGGGGGGTATGGGGGGAGATAGACTCAGCATTTGCCCAAGCAAAGTTGAGGGAGTGGACCAGCATTCAGACCTTTGGCCTGTAATAACAGAGAAGCCTTTCCTACCTCCTAAAGGGGAAAAGGAGAAAGTAGTGTCACCAGAGTTGTGGAGTACCAAGGCAGAAAGATGACTTTGGAAGATTCTATCAAGAAAGAATGTCTACTAACCAGGACCTGTAGGTAGAAAGGAAATAAACCTTTGCCAGAATCAGGTCTAGCAGCGAAGGGATGGGAAGGTAGAGTCACATTTCCCATGACTCAACCCAATGGTAGAGGGCAGGAGAGCCTTGGATGCAGACTTTAGGGTTAGTGCCGGGGGCACAGAGCTGGCAGGGAAAGGGCAAGAGTGGACCTGGGGCCAGGGAAAAGAAACTCAGTCACCTGAGAGTGGAGGTGATGGTGTTTTAAGATCACACTGTAGTCTCAGTTCTGTACCACTGTGTACCACAGAACACAGAAGGGAAGGGCTGAGTAAACCCCAACCCTTGGCCATCACTGAGGCCATTCTTATACTGACACCAGCCACTGGAACTGGATCCTTTCTGATGGCCAGTAGGTAGGAAAAGACTTGAGCCTCTTGCTTTAGGGGAAGCAATGACATCCTAAGTAGGGAGTCAGGGAATGTCTGGACAAAGGTTGACCAGAGGAGCTCTCATCATCACTCCAAATATGGCATTATCTTTGTCTCTGGGAAACCTATAACCTCACTTGGGAGAGCAAATCTATAACCCTCCCTCTCCTCCCCAGAAAAAAGAGAAACAATAACATCAAAGACTGCAACAAAGCAGTGAAAAGGGAAAATGAAACAGTCAGAAATCTGTAGGACATATAGTCTATTCCTCTGCTTCACAGGTATGTGGTAACCCCAGCACTTAGTAATATGGTAGCTTACTATGCTGCTTGCTGCTTTGGTGTGTATAGACATACACACACACACAAACACATTCCCATGAATATATTTGTACCATCATGCATACACATGTGCATAAAGATGTACATGTGTGTGCACATGCACACAGGCACAGAGGTATTTATGTGTGCACAAACATTATATATGTATGCATGAAGACAACGCAGGCTGGATTTCCAGCATCTATGGTCATTTGTGGCACCTTTTTCTTTTGCCGATAAACACATAAACATGAGGAATGGTGGAGGGAGGACAGATAGATTAGCTACGTTATAGAGCCCGGAGTCATTTTCTTTTTCAGTAGCCATGACCCTTTTGAGAATTAAGTTACACTAAGATAGCGAGGGGCTATCTGCCTTTGCTGGATCCTTGATGGTTTTATTTTGTTTTGCTGCCTTATTTTATTTTATTATTTTATTGCTACAATATTTATTATACACTTCTAAGCTAGCCTGGAACTTGCTCTGTAGCTCAGACTGACCTTGAGCTCATAATTCTCTTGTGTCAGCCCTCCCAGTGATAGGATTGTAGGTGTATATAATCAAGCCTATTGGTTTTGGAGATAATAATAATTATTTTGGTGTCAGTCCTGGGCCTTGAACTCAGGTTCTAATATTCTCACTTGGTTATTTAGCTCAAGGTTAGTGCTCTACCACATTTCTGGATTTTTGCTGATTAACTGGAGAGCCGAGTCACAGGGATATTTCTATCTAAGCTGGCTTCAAACCAAGAATGTCAGGTCTCAGCTTCCTGAAGAGCTGGCATTACAGGTGTGAGCCACCAGCACCTGGCTGATTTGGCTGATTTTATAGTATCAGCTAAACTGATACTATATGCCAAGTAATATATGATTGCTAATGTCTAAGACAAGGGAGATTGCCAGTTATCATTGTGGGGTCTACCTTATTCACCTTTAGAGAAAAATTGGAAGAAATTTTTCCTAGAGTTGCTTTAATACCAGGTCCAGAACTCCCCCCCGCCCCCCCGCCGCCCCCGTTTCTCATTCCAATTACCTTCAGAAGATACCTGCAAAGTTCTACCAAGGTCAGATTGTTGAAAAATATTTTTTAAAAAGGTTTTATTTGTGATCATGCCTGAGGCTCCCTATTTTTCAAAATGGTACATTTCATTGAACGTATGTAAAATCTGAAAGATCAGGATCCGCAAGACACGCAGCAGAATTCCCTGAGCACTGACCAATGTCTGTTGACTTGTGGCCATCGCTAGTGCTCCTTGTAAGAAAATTGACTTCAAAGATGAATTTCATCGGCACCAATTTATTCTCGGTGGGTTTGGGCCTCGGGTTTGTGGTTAGCTGACATCTGCAAACCTGAAAATGGCCGCTTTTACACCAGGCCTGAACACATTTACTCTTGAATTCTGTAACTCTGCCTCACATTCTCATCTTACTCAGGAGTGTGTCATTATCTTTGCTCCTTGTCCAGCCTCACAAAGAATATAGACTATTAGCAAATACTCAGAGGCCCATGACATATTTGGTAATGAATGCCCCAGACTCCATGCCAAGATGTCACTATCAGCCACAGCCACCTATAAACTGCTGAGCTACCCTCTCCCCATGCAGGCCAACTTGGGTCCCCAAGACAGGAAGACCAAAGATCAGTGAAAAGGGAAAATAACGCAGTCAGAAATCTGTAGGACATGCAGCCTTATTCTTCTGCCTCATTGACAAGTGGTACTTAGTAATGTGGCAGCATTCTATGCTGCTTGATGCTGTGGTGTGTACACACATCAACACACATGCACACACAAACACATTCCCATGAATACATATACATATGTACCCATCATGCATACACAGGTGTACAAATGCTTTTGTGGTTAAACCAATATTTCATGTCATCAAAGGCTTCCTAGGTAGGCTTTTTGCTCTAGTTGAACTGCCTTTGGTGATGTTAATTATTTTTTAAAAAATACTCATGCTTTAATGCCCTTGGGAATAGCCTGAGTCACACCTAGTCACACGTGGCTATGTTGTTTCCAATGATTATATGTGACAATGAAGAAAAATACCCCACGGACCCATCTCAAGACTCATTGTAACACCTCATAGATTTTGGTCCTCTAATGCCTGGGCAGTTCCTGTGACAGTCTGGCCTTTGGTGGGAGACCACGGGCATCTCTCCTTCAGTAAAGCTCAACTAAATAATCTCTCTTGCCAGCCCAGAGAAAGCAGTATAGATGGATGAGCAAAGGAACACAATGCCAACAGAGAAATAAAAAGGATTATAAAATTACATTTTTTGGGATGGTGTCAAGCAAGCCCTCTCCTGTTATAGAAATTCTTTTAAAATAAACAAAAACCAGTGGTTACATTCTTTTGTGAATTCTTGCTGTTCTTTTCTCCCCCCTTTCCATGTTCACCATGAGACTGTAACCAGACTAAAGAACAAATATTCCTCCATTATATAAAGGCAGTAGAATTACTGAGGAGGGTAATAACATACATTCACAGAGTACTTTCCCCGTAAAAGTCCTTTAGAAATATTAACTAATTAATCCCCTTAGCAACACAGCCCTGACTTTGCTTCTAGGCATAAGTCAGAAGTAGATTGAATTCTAAGTCTCCCTGTGGAGTGATTGGGCATATTTTTCAAATAGACAGCTTTGCATGAGATGCTCTTTCTGTCCAATTCTGAAGTCAGATTTTTAAAATCACTGTTCAAGAATGGGTGAAGGGGAGAATTTCACTTCAATCTCTCCATGTTGTCAGACTTCCCATGCTAGAGGCAGAAAACGCTTTCAGTACTGAACTTCAACTGTGGCTCGACGCTATCGTGCCCTGGATGTGAACATCTGTGATGGCTCAAGTAGAAATCTCCAGAAGCAAACATCTTGGCTCTATTTGAAATTATTTGAAGATAATTCAGGCATTAGTATTAAGACTGACGGCAGATACAATTGAGCCAGGCATATTCTCCTCTCCCCTTGTTGGGACTTGAATCAATAGACCAGTGAAGACCCTGAAGAAAATAGTAGCCTCTCTTTCTGGCTTACTCTCATTCTCCATCTTCTTCTTCCACCCCTAGAAAGCAGTCACCTATGAGTTCACATCGTAACTATGGCATTATGGAGAACATCTTCTGGCAGAGAGTAATTGCTCAATAAATACTGAACGAACGAGTCAACCTTGGAGAACTCCAGGATTTTATTATTGCATAAAACACAGACATGCCAGATAAAGTCACTTGGTCCCAGCTATTCCCTGAGGTCTTTGTGATACAATTAGCCATGCCTCATGCATTCTGAGGCCTAGTCTTACTCTAACCAGATGCCTGGATCAGCAGCCACTAGACATGAATTGCCTGCATGAATGGTGCAAAGAACAAAACAACAACAAAAAGGATCATAAAGGTTCCTACCCAATATAAGAGAAAACAGTGGTCTATCTTACCAGTCCGCAGATGTATTCCTATGATGAGTTGTCCTTCTCTGAAACCCCCCTGAGGGTCTCTCTGTGTGTATGTGGTACTAAGGCTTGAGCCCAAGACCTTGCCACTTTCTAGGTGAGTACTCTACCATTAGAGCCACACTGCCAGCCATGCTTTTTGGTAGGCTTTTTTAGAGATGGAGTCTATGAACTTTTCTGTCCAGAGTAGCTTGAGCATGATCTTCCAGATCTCAGCCTCTTGAGTAGCTAGGATATAGGCATGAACCACTGAAATTTTATTTGGTGAGAGTGGTTTAGTTGTTTGGATTGTGACTTTGTTATAAAAGTGAAGTTTGGCCTCTCTTGCTCTTTTGCACATGCTCTCATGTTCAGCCCATTAGCAAGCTGAAAAAAATGACTGACAAGGTATCTCAGAGTTCCAGGCCCAGAATTGGGTCTTGGGAGGACGGATCCAGAGACAGAGTCTCTAACCTAATCTCCCAACATTCACTTCTGACTCCTGTTCCAGATATCCTTTCACTCTGTAGCCAGGTTTGATTCTTTAAAGATTAGAATAATTCCCTGTCTTACCTAGTAGCTTCCTGGGACTCACGGTGTAGACTAGACTGTATTTCTTAATGGCTTACAAAGTCCAATGTGGTCCAGTCTCCACTGAACTTCCTCAGCCTCCTCTTGCATCTCTCTACTGGCTGTCATGTGATCCTTTTTTTCATGCTGGGATACTCCTACTTCTCTCAATACATTCTCACAGGACATTCTCCTCTACCAACTCCCGCAGTCTATTTCTTCACTTAAAACAACCTCCACATACCTTTCTCATCTCCAACACTGCTTCTGCATGCAACTTTTTCCAATTACTTGACCTGTGCTTACTGACTGTGTAGCTGTCATTAGACTTTTCCTCAGTATTAACTATTAGAGTTTGCAATGACATAATGATTTCCTTTTTTAAAAAACTGATCATTGACACTCCTCCCCGCAACTATACTGTAAGCACCATTGTCTCCAAGGGACTACGCTCAATTCTGTATCTATAGTTGCTCATCTAATGCAGAGTTAGAACCCTTAACAGACCCTTGCAATGAAAGACAGACCAACAGGAGAAAAACAGACGTTTTCTAATGTGGACATTTCACACATATATGGGAGATGCCTGGGAAAATGAATAGTTTCCCAAGAGATTGCTCTGAGTTCCAGTTAATCTAGCATCTTCAGTAAAGCATAGAGAAATAACAAGATAAAGGACAAAAAACACTTTGAGTATCTAGGGGTAATATTTAGGGGAAAGCCCAGTTTGGGAAGTTCTGGTACCATCTCCAGGCCCATATTGTTGTAAAATGGTCTTCGCTGGTTAACCTTTGCTCTCCCCTGGTCCAAAGCCATTCAGGACACTTTTTGTCTTCGTGAATCTTTCTTGTTTTCAAATTTCTATAACGAGGACATAAAACTCCTGTGTAGCTTATGCTACTTAATGGCCTTTAACTCTGTAATCCTTCCTAGCATGGGAAGTTTTAGTTTCTGGTGGGATGTGCTTGGCACTTGATAAATTAGTTCTGAAAGTCCCAGTGGTTGTCATTTGATGTTGTGGATCCATTCTCCATCCTTCTCCACCCTGCCTGGTAACCTGGAGGCTGATTCTAATTGCTCTTTAGCAAGCTGGCTACTGGCTGCATTTGGCCCATGGAGGTACTCATAGGCCATGAAAAGATGTCAGGAAAAGCAATGTCAAGGCATGACTTGCTCTCATCTTCATGTGTTTATCAGGTTCCTACCCACTTCTGGTAAAGAGCTGGATTAATCACCAGTTCAACTCCGGGATTGCACCTCCTTTTTGCACTTGAGGAAACTCAAGTCAGTTGACATTTTGAATTTTTTAAATGAAGTGTCCATATGTTTCCCAGTTCGACCTCAATCTCCTGGACTCAGGCAATCCTCCTTCCTTAGTTACCTGAGTAGCTGGGTCTATAGGCATGCGCTACTAAAACCTATATTAATTAGTCTGTCAAGTTTTCAAGCCCATGAGTACTCACCTAAGCCCCAGAAACTGGTGAAGAACTGAAGTCTCAGTACGGAATGAACTAGAGATGTTCTCAGGCACACAGGGCAAGTTTTTACATTTCCATTTCCTTCCTGAGTTTGCATTTAGCTGTCTAGCTTCTGGCTGGTCTTGAAGCCATCTGGGAAATCCAAGGGATGATTCTAGCATTCCTTATTTCCATAGTCTTCTTGTTAGCCATCCTGCTTCTCCGATAAAGCTGTTAAATTTCTCTGTTAATCTAAATTTACCCTCACTGGGGTCCTTTCTGGCAAAAGAATTAACTCATTATCTCTCTGCCTGAAAACAGGCAAAGTTGTGTCCTTAAGGGAGCATGAAAACATCGTATTTCTCCTGTTCATGATCTTACTGTTTCTGATTGTTTGGGCACTGTGGGTGGCATCTTCCTGTGTGATTCCTGTAAACGTCCATATTTTGCAGCCATCCTCAGAGAAGCCATTTGCTTGATACCAAGGTCTGGGAATGACATTCCAGCTACATAGAATACTCTCCCAAGCATCTTACTTTTGCCCTTTATGGTTCTGCCCACTTCTTATTTTAAACTTCCCATTGACTACACTTAGATCTCAAAGTCTCTATTTATCATAAAATGCTACTTTCTGATTTTTTGATGTTAGATATTTTTGATGTTGGATACTGCCACAATGCCTTGGGTGCTTTGGCTACATGTAGGTGATGGGGCTCCCTAAGTCCAAGCAGCTTGCAGCCTGTAATGAGAACCAGAGTTGAAACCAGGTTCATTCTAACCCTACTAATGGCTTAAAACTCCAGAGCTTTGGGAATGGTAAGGATAAAAGAAGTCATGTGTCACACCCATAAAGATGCCTCAGCTTGCAATGCAGTGAGTTGCCATGGACACTGGAATTGAATGGATCTAGCCACCGAACCTAGAAACCTGGAACCTTATAAACCTAGAAATGTAGACCCAGTATAACCCTCAGACCAGTTGCTTTACTTCTCCTTGGGTTAAGCTGTCAAATGGGCTCAGTAGATCTCACAGGGCCAAATCATGACTCACAGAGGATGGAGATACAGAACTTGCCACTTAGAAAATACAGATGTTCTTTATTTAATGATGGAGTCATGTCCCCATAATCCCATTGTAAATTCAAAACACTATAGGTCAAGAACTTGTGTCTGACTGTGCTGGATAACTTCTTTAAGAGAGAAAGAGAGACAGAGAGAGGAGAACTGGGTAGACAGAGATTAAAAAGTAAAGAACATGACACAAATCAAATACCACATGGCCCATTATGGTGCTTCTTGTTTCCATAATGCCTTGGGCTTCTACTAAAATGCTTCTTCCCAGAATGCCCTACGTGCCACTCAACCTATAGAGCAATCAGTGCAAAGCCTATGGGAGGAAATAGGGGAAGAGCCCCATGCTACACTAAACACTTTCCAAAGAGGATTCCTATTTGAGGCCTTTCTCTGTGTAGAGGGCTTTGCTACTTTCCCCCTATAACTTTCATTTTCAAATAAACTTACTCTGTTTCCCTTAAATATTTTCTAGACTTATAGTGAGTAGAGAAAATGAAGCCATCTTCATAGACAGTATCAGCTAGTTCCCTCTTTATCCTCTCTTATGGTCATAAATGTTCCTGGGGGTCTTCTGTAATGTAGGTAGGCCAAAGTTCCATCCAGATATGTTGGGAATGGGAACCTGTTGAAGACTGGAGCTCAACATGCACCCCACCAGTCACCCACATTTGCAGTGAGTACTCCCCACCCCCACACCATTCTAACTCCCTATTTACCAAATAGCGCATCACATTCCAATACAGCTTTGTTGCCATGGACAACAGAGATTGGCCTGCTATTATGGAGAACACTGCTGCATTATCTCTCCCATAATAGAAGGGAGATGTGTTCTAATGAAGACTGGGTATGAAAGGGCTCAATGGTATCAGGGCACCTCAAATACCAAATCTGAATGCCACCTCCTCCCCTAAGGAACTGTATTTAGTCCAGTGTGGAATAATGGCCCCTGACAATGGGTAGTTTCTTGGCCCCTAGGAATCCCAGCATATTGCTATTACAGAAATTTGGAAGAAAGATCATTGCACTAGGAGTTCAACCTTTCAGGTAGATCCCTGGTTCCCTGAGGCCTTACCACTCAGACTCAGGCCACACTGTGTGCTCTTGTGTGGGATATCCATACTGAAGGTCAAGGGTGCCATTGGGTGCTCTTACCTTAGAGTGTAGTAGAGGAACCGAGCCCAGTGATAAGCCATAAAGCTTTGTCATTAAGGTTAAGTCTTCTTTGAAGGTTGATACCAGACATCTACCTGGGTAGGTTGAAAAATCAAATTCCTTGAGTAGTTCTGACAAACACACCTTGAGCTCCAAAAAGAAGCATTGAATCTGTGGGGGAGGCAGACGCAATGATGGGGATCACACAAGTTGAGTTCCAGACCTAAATGGGGGACAGCCATCCTAAGCACTCTGTAAAGGTGCTAATAGCAGGAGCTGCACCGTACTCAAGAAGGTTGGACTAGCCAGCCAGGAACTGGTAGCTTACTCTTGTGATCCTTGCTACTCAGAGGGTGAGATGTGATCTGAGGATCAAGATTCAAAGCCAGTCTCCAGGCAGATGAATCTGTGACATTTTTAGGTTGAGTTAACCAGCAAAAAGCTAAAAGCGAAGGTGGGGCTCAAGTGTTATTGCTCCAGCCTTGAGGGACAAAGCTAAGGAAGAGCTGGAGGTCCTGATTTCTAGCCCCAGTACCACACACACACACACACACACACACACACACACACACACACACACACACACACACACACACACACACACACACACACACACACACACCACACACACACACACACACACACACACACACACTTCCCCCAGAGGGTGGATGGCCCCAGATGAGAGGCTCTAGGAAACAGGGCAGATTTTCATGATGCAGAAGGACTAGGGACCAGCAGGCCAACAAGCCAATCATAGGAGAACAGAGACCAAGAGAAAGCTCATGCGAAGGGAAAAACATGTAACCCCATCGGGTATCAGATCTCTCCTTGGTTCTAGAGAGTTCAGAAATGAAAGAAAGGGATGCCTTCCCTGACTCAGATACAGCAGGCCTAATGTGAATCTCTTTGAGAAAGGGAACAAAGCAAGGAGATGGAGCACTTGAGACAATCTATTTCTATCATACCTGTTGTCTAAGCCTGCCTGAAAGGAGAATACTATTGGGTAAAGGAAACCAGAGCTCTCTTCCGGATGTTGAAGTAAGGAGATGGCAAAGATCAAGGTGAATAGTGGCGAAGGCCATTGCCTTTACTACCGTTCAGTTAATTCTACCAGGGTGCACAGAGAAGGAGTTGGTATGGAGCCCATTCTGGCTACACTGTGGAAACAAGGAGTCAACTTCACATGAGAAGCACTAAGGACCAGGAAGGCAGGACAGCAGTGTGGTGGTGAGGGGGGTAGGTTGGGAGAGACAGGGTAATCAATGGAGCAGTGAGCCATGGGGAGTGGACTCCTCCTGATTTGGAGAGACCCCGGTGCAAACTAGATATAGTAGCTCCCCATTGGAAAGAATGAAAAGCTGTTAGCATCAATACTAGGTTTCTAAACCAGAAGCACAGTTGATGCGTGTGCTCATGAACTTGAGGTTGAACTGGAGCTAGATATTCTAACTTTAGCTATGAATAATTATGGAATAAGGCAGTGTTTCTGATTATCTGAGTAATGTGTGTTCCTGGTAGATTGTTTCTAATTGTACTTTGTAATTGTCAATACAACCACTCTGTATTTCTAGTATCTGGTTGGAATGACATCTTCATTTTCTTTTTAAGAAATTAAGCTTTATTTCACTTAAAACAACAACAACAACAAAAATCTGGCCCTGGTGGCTCTTACCTGTAATTTTATCTGCCTGGGAGTCTGAAATCAGGAAGATCACAATTGTAAGCCAGCCTGGATAGGACCCCTACTTGACCAATAGCTGGGTACAGTGATATCTATCATTCTAGCTTTGTGAAAGGCTGAAGTGGAAGATCAAGCCAGCCTAGGAAGAGAAATCCAGGAGACTTCATCTCAGTGGAAGAAGCTGTCATCCAGCTAAGACATGAAACCTAAAATCGGGTTTTTCTTCCCCTTTGTCTCTGTGCACCTCCATCTTGTGCCGGCTGGCAGTCTGCTCTCCCATCAATAAACTCTTTTCTGCCCGAACCATGTGTCAAACCTTACATCTGTTGCCCAGAACCTGGGAGGGGGCAGAGTTAGGAGCGCATGGATTCCCTCCTCTCTTTTCTCTTTCTGAGGTTTAATCCGCCTCCTTGACCACCCCTCCTTGGACCACCCTTCCGGAAGCTGGAGAAACCCCACCTTTATCGTTGCTGTCTACAGTTCTACCACACCATTTCCTCTCTACATTTGCTGAGTGACTCCCTTTACCATTGCTGGCTATGCATCTACCACATGGTCTCTTCTCTACATCTGGTGAGTGACTTCCCTCCCCTATACATCTGGTGAGTGCTACTCTATAAGCCCTCTGCTATCTGTCTAGACATGGCCCCAAGCCAGAGGGTTCCTATACCTTACTGGCTGATCATTTTCCATTTTGGGGACACTTGAATTGGGGACTCTGACCCTCACTCTGGAAAAGGTTCTGGGAATACATCACAGGACTCAGGCCATTCCTAAGCTTTTAACACTCACCAGACTCTCCCCCCCCCCACATCTATGTGACTCCGCCCCTACACCCTATGGGGCCTCCCATCCCCCAGTCCTCACCAGACTCCCTGCTGTCACGTTGAGTCAGGACTCCCTTGGGACAACTCCTTCTCCTTCACATAGTCTCCCACTCATGCCAAAATGCCTTATAGGCTAGAAAATGGGTCTCAACGGCCCAATCTTTTGGCTTGTGCCCACAAGAATGCAGGCTGGGTTCCAGGGATCCCCTCTCTAGTTCTCTCTCAAAAGCTAGACATTCTGGGTATGAAACCAGATCTGAAATCAAAACAAAAGTATCTGCTTAGAAATTTGGACTCAGTGTCAATTGAACAATCGCAAGTTTAAAAAACTTAACTGCTTAGAAATTTGGCCTTCCCATCTGTACGGTATTTTTACAATAAAAAACTTATTAAAAAAAAAACCGGGGCTGGGAAGGTGGCTCAGTGGTAGGGTGTTTGCCTTGCTTCGATTCCTCAGCACCACATAAGAAAAAAGAAGAAAGCCAGAAGTGGCACTGTGGCTCGAGTAGTAGAGCACTAGCCTTGAGCTGAAGAGCTGAGGGACAGCGCCCAGGCCCAGAGTTCAGGCCCCATGACAGGACCCCCCACCCCCCCAAAAAAACCTCAAAACCTAAAATCGGTAGGTAGGTAGAGGTCCACTTGTAGTGCTGAGCAGGAAAACAAGATGCTATCTCAAAAATAACCATTGAAAATGGCTGGAGAAAAATGTATTTATTACCTTACTTATGTAACTGTAACCCCTCTGTACACCACCCTGACAAGAAAAAAAAAAAAAAAAACAAAATGGCTGAAGACATGGCTCAATGGTAAAGTACCTGTCTAGCAAACCTGAGGTCCCTATGTTCAGTACTACCAAAGCAAGCAAACTAGTAGCAATAAATCTAAACCAATAGATTAACTCTTTAAAAACAAAAGGTTTGCCTGGAATGGTAGTACACATCTGTACTCTTAGCACTCCAGAGACTAAGGCAGAAAAGTTTGAGGCTAGACTGTGCTACATAGTGACATCTTATTTTAAACAAAAACAACAGCTAAATATTTAAAGAGGAAGGTGTAACTTTTTAGTATAAGATTTGGTTTTAGAATTCTATTGTGTATATATACCACATTTTTTTTGTCGGTCCTGGGGCTTGAACTCTGGGCCTGGGTGCTGTCCCCCAGCTCTTCAGCTCAAGGCGAGCGCTCTACCACTTGAGCTACAGCGCCACTTCTGGTTTTCTGGTGGTTTATTGGAGATAGGAGTCTCCTGCCCGGGCTGGCTTTGAACTGCAATCCTCAGATCTCAGCCTCCTGAGTAGCTAGGATTACAGGTGTGAGCTACCAGTGCCCGGCGAATATACCACATTTTCTTGATCCATTCATCTAATGAGGGATATCTGGGTTGGTTCCATATCTTAGCTGTGGTAAATAATGCTGCAATAAACATAGTTTTGCTGGTAGGTTTAGTGTGGTCTTGTTTGTAAACATTTGGGTAAATGCCCCAAAGTGGGATTGCTGGGTCATAGGGGAGCTCTAGGTGGAGTCTTTTTTTTTTTTTTGGGGGTCCAGTCATGGGGCCTGAACTCTGGGCCTGGGCGCTGTCCCTCAGCTCTTCAGCTCAAGGCTAGTGCTCTACCACTTGAGCCACAGCGCCACTTCTGGCTTTTTTCTTTTTGCTTATGTGGTGCTGAGGAATCGAACCCAGGGCCTCAGGCATGCAAGGCAAGCGCTCTACCACTGAGCCACTTTCCAAGCCCTCTAGGTGGAGTCTTTTGAGGAACCTCCATACTGCTTTCCAAAGTGGTTGAACAAGTTTACCCTCCCACCAACAATGCAGTAGGGTTCCCTTCTGTCCACATCCCCTCCAGCATCTGTTGTTACTGGAATTCTTGATTTTAGCCATTCTAACTGGGGTAAGGTGATATCTCAATGTTGTTTTGATTTGCATTTCTTTATTTGATGTTGGTATAATTTGGGGAGGGGAAGGGAAAAAACAAATTGTGTAAATAGGGATACAGGTGGACCCATCGCAACAATGAGATGTCGAAAAACAAACTTTACAACTTTGGCGTGGGGGGGATTTACAGGGGAGATGGGGTGGGGGGTTGGGGAGGATGGAGATGGGAAGGGATGTTAAGGGGAAACAAAGGAGGAGGCAACAATGCTTGATAAGAAATGTACTCATTATCTTGCTCATGTAATTGTAACCCCTCTGTACAGTATTTTCACAATAAAAAAAGATTTGGTTTTAGCCCCTGGGGCTGAAACTGGAGACCAGCTGAATTTTCTCTCTCATTTTTGATCTTCAATGTTATTATCTCATCTCTAAACACTCCCCTTTAAAAAGGAATGCCAGGTTTTAAGTAATTCTTCTCAGAATGTGTCTATCTTCAGGGCTAGCTACTAATTGTCGGTTTATTTAGTCAACTTACTCTGCCTGGGGTTGACAAGCAGAGTTTAATATACTTCTAGAAGGTGAGACTGGCCTATCTTTACAGAAAACATTATCAGGTACCTGCTCCAAGGATCATTACCTTGATTTATTATTTCCACTACGGAAAATATCCAATAATGGGTTTTAGTTAAGCCATGTCTGGACTCTCCTTCCCTCTTGTTCAAGGTTTTTCATTTAGTTCCTTCCTTCCTTCCTTCCTTCCTTCCTTCCTTCCTTCCTTCCTTCCTTCCTTCCTTCCTTCCTTCCATCCTTCCTTTCTTTCCTCCTCCTCCTCCTCCTTCTCCTCCTCCTCCTCCTCCTCCTCCTCCTTTCTTCTTCTTTCTTCTTTTTTTTGTGGATAATTGTCTTGTGCACTTTCCTACCTAGGCTGGCTTCAAATTGTGATCCTCAGATTACTGTCTCTTGAGGAGCTAAGATTATAGGCATGAGCTACCAGCACCAGCCTTCTTGTTTCTCTTAACTGCTGTGTGGATTTGAGGTAGGGAGGCCTCTGGAGCTCAGCCAGGCAGTGTCCACAGGCCCCATTTCTTGGGAACTGGTACTGACATCATGAGGACACCATTCCATGATGGAGACCATGGCCTAGGGATGTGGGGTGGCTTCAGCTTTCCTTATTAGACACCCTCCCCCAGGTCTCTGGGTCCTTTGGAAAGAGCTCCCTGGGCAGCTGGTGCCTGTACCCAGAAGCACACATGTGTGTGATTCCAGATAGGCTCAGCCTGAGATCTCCATCGGATAGGGGAACAAGGGTGGGAGGAGGTGGGGACTTATAGTGTTCAGAGAAGGTTGGAAGGGCAGGATGGGTGTAGGTGACCCCCTCCTCCATATGTCCTCCAAGAGCCCTTCCTAGAGGATACCGGGACCTTCCACTTCACCCAAAATACAAAAGTGAGGAGATTTCACAGCTGTGGCAGTTTGCTCTTTGTCTCTGAGTTGGAGATGAATCATCCACTCTCTTTTTGCCTTCCACTTTTGAAAGAAATGTATGAGTAATACACTTAATATTTTCCATTTTAAGAGACACTGAGAAAGTTAAGACAGACCAAGAACTGCTGTGTCGTTTTTAGCAGATTTTTTTCCTTAAAAAAATGGGGATGTGATAAAATATCACACACACACACACACACACACACACACACACACACACACACACACACACACTCACACAGGTGCACACACACAGAGGCACATACACCAGAGATAATCATTTCCTCTGTCCAGTTCCACCTCCTCTTGGAGGACTGGAAGCTAGTGTGCTGTTTCTGAAGATCCCCAAGTCCTTGTCATTAAGAAGGAGAGAAGGAAAGAAGAAGGAAAACTAGGATGTTTAAGTGTTTGCAAAACTACTGAATGACTCCAAAATACTTCATTAGATGCTTGGGAAGTTTTAATGGACATTGGAAATCTGAGCTAAGGAGAAAGGATTTCTTTTATGGAGGACTAAATGGGGAGAAAGGAAGGGAGGTAGGAGAGAAAGAGAAGAGGGAGGAAGGCTCGTGGACACTGCCTGATTAAGCTCTAGAGCCCTCTGTACCGCAAATCTACACAGCACTTTGGGGAAAAAAACAAGAAGGCTGGTGCTGATAACTCATGCCTATAATCTTAGCTACTCAGGAGACTGCAATCTAAGGATCACAATTTGAAGCCAGCCTAGGTAGGAAAGTTCTTAAGAATCTTATCTGTGTAAAAAAAAAAAAGATAGAGAGAGAGGAGAAACAGAGGAAAGAGAGAAAGGAAGGGAAGGAGAGAGCTAATATATAAGAGACAGAGGGAGACAGAGGAAAAGAGGAGGAAGAGAGGAGAGGGAGAAGGGGGAAAGGGAAGAGGGAGGAGGAGAAAATGATCACTAATTATCAATGGCCCTGTCATTCACATCATCGCACTACTTCTGAGCATATATTTCAGAGATGAAAACACCAAAGTGCCTCACTGGAGTTGGCTTCCTTCCCATGGGCCTAGGAGCCTGTGGGATTGCAGGCGTGTGGGGTGTAATGCTGGGTGCTCCCTGCCTCTGCTTGCAGAACTTGCTCTCTTTGCTCCCTGGCTGCCAGTTTGAGGAGCATGTGGGTTGTGATCCTTTTGTTCCTCTGGAAGAAAAAAAAAGTGTGCCGGGATAAAAATAGCGTTTTAAAGGCTTTAAAAAAACAATCGTGCCAACACATCATCAGGGCTGCTGCCAAAAGAGGGTGTTCCCGAGGTGGCACCTACAGAGCCCAAAGCAGCAGGAGCTGAGGGTTGGGGTTCCCTCTGCACCCTGCCACTCCCGGTATCTCCTAGGACCCTGGGTTTCCCTGGGTGGGTGACAGCCTGACAGCATAAGACTGAGCCCAGGATTGCCTGCATCCTGCCTACTTCCCAGGAATGACTTTTAGGCTGATTTTACCATAGGCAGGAGGCAATGTCTGAATTTCTTAGCTGCAGTATTAGTCTGCCTGAAAGTATCCCCAGGGCTCTTCTCCCCCTCCCTCCCCATCCCATCCCTCCCGCTTTCATCCTCCCCCCCCCCACTCAAAGCCCCAGTTCCCTTGCCTCTCCCCACCTTGTTTTCCTATATTCTCCTAGTTTTGGGCAGTATTGGGACTTGCATGCTGGGCATGGGCACTGCCCCTCAACTTTTTTTGCTTAAGGTTAGTGCTTCCACTTGAGCCACAGTGCCACTTCCAGCTTTTTCTTGGTTAATTGAAGATAAGTGTCTCACAGAGTTTCCTGCTCCAGGCTGGCTTCAAACCACAAAACATGTGTGTGTGTGTGTGTGTGTGTGTGTGTGTGTGTGTGTGTGTGTGTGTGTGTGTGTGTGTGTGTGAGTGTATGTACACATATACATCTACACACTATTAATACAACATATATTGCACATAGCTGAGTGTGTATGCATTTCTATACATATATACATATGTATGTGTGTGTGTTCCACTAGGATCTCGTATATATTCTCACATCCAACATAATTGATGTCCTTATAATAAAAGAAAACTAGGACACAGGTCCAGAGGGCTGACCATGTGGACACACTTAAGAAGACAGCCATGTGCCACAGAGGGGGAGAGGTCTCAGGAGAAACCAACCCTGCCAGTATCTTGATTTGGGACTTCTAGAATCCAGAATAGTAAGGAAGTGATTAATGGCTATCGTTAAAACCGATGTCTCAGTGATGGCAACCCCAGAAGAGGAACAGAGCCTGTGCGAATCAGGGTCTTGCAGAGAAACCGTGGGTGGGATAGGGTTGGCATTGAAAGGAGGCTTCTCATGCAACCAGGGAGGTCAACAAGTCTCATGACCTACTAGCTGCAAGCTAGAGACCTGGGACAACTGGTAGAATTGCTCCATCAGACTCTGGAGGCCTAGTAACAAAAGGAGCCAACGAATGGTAGACTTCTAGTCTGTAGAAGGCCTAAAGCAAGACCCTAAAGCAAGCAGTGCTCAGTGTACATCCTGAAGTCTGAAGGCCTAAGAACCAGGGTATCCAAGGTTAAGGGATGGTCCAGCCCAAGGTGAATGTGGAGCTGGGCCTTCCTCCGCCTTTGCTACTATGGGACACATCAACAGGTTGCACGGTACCCACAAGTGTGGGTTAGAGCTGACCTGTACCCTGTTTCCAATGCTTATCTCAGAAACACCCTCGTGGAGACCCCCTAAGAATAACCAACAGCTATCTGGCACCCCTTACTCACTCAAGTTGATGAGTAAATGATGCAAATGCCTACAGTCCTGGATAATTTATTATGTCCAGGTATATTTTAGATAGAGCTCGTGCATTCGAGAAAACATGAGCCATTTGTCTCTTGGAGCTTGGCTTACTTAATATGATTTGTTCTAGGTCATCCATTTCCCTGCAAATGATATAATCTTATTCTTTCTAATGCATGAGTAAAATTCATTATGGAGATGTACCACATTTTATTGATTCACTCATCTGTTATAGGGCATCTTGGCTTTTCCCATGATTTGGCTTGTTGTAAATGGTGCAGCAATAAACATGAATGTGTGAGAGTTTGTATGGTATCCTGGCTTGTAATGTTCTGGGTAGATGCCCAAAGAAACCCACGTGCTTTACTGCCCAGGTTGAGGCTTGAATTGAGATCTTCCCATTCTCCACCTCCCAACTAGCTAGGATTTCAGGTGTGAGCCACTGGCACACATTTATAATTCCACATTTGTACAGCACTCTAGGGACATAGCATCCCATGTCTCTCTCTCTCTCTTCCTCATGCCTTGGAGAAGCAGCCTGGTGTCCCAGACAGAACTATGGGCTCTGGAATCAGACCTATCCTCTGCTTTGAATTCCAGCTCTTCTAGTTACTCAATTTTTCTTCTGGGTAAGCAATGAATGAGTCAAAGTTTCCTCTGGAAAAAATGGAGTTAATAACACTTTCTTATTAGAACCATGAAGACATTTGGGCAGACATGAAAGCTTTGGGGTAAATTAGAAAAAGAAGTCTTTTCCTCTGGATATTTTATTTCTATCTGTCAGAAAATGTTTATAAGTGACTCCCAGTGCTGGATGCATAAGGTACGACAGCAGTCCCTAAGACATGGCTCTTGCAGAGATTCTGGGCACTTTGTGGAGCACAGGTACCCACAAGCTCTCTGCTGTCAGCATTTGGAGTCTCCTTTACTTTTCTGTTTCACAGGGGGACCTGAGGCTGTAGGCAGGGGTAGAGACTGCTGACTTATTCTCCATCTCTACTTCCTTCAGAAAATATTCCTCTTACTTAGAAAGTACACACACACACACACACACACACACACACACACACACACACACACACACACACACACACACACACACACACGTTGAAGCTTTCCCCAAACATGGGTCAGCTTTCCAGCTTTCTCTCACCTGAAATGATGCATTTGTAAAGTAATTATGGTGTTCTGGGAAGAGCATGACCCAATCTCCCCGCCACCCCACCAGAGGAGGCTCCCAAGCTGCCAGGTCCCCTCTGTTCTCTTTGTGGTCTTGATAGCATGGTCCAGCCTCTGGTGAGTCAGCTTCCTTAGATGTAAAGCCAGAGACTCTAACACTCATCTTCCTTGCCAGGATAGTGTCAGCTGGAATTTACCAGAACTTTGGCAAAGAAGGTTGTAAGGAAGCAGAGGGATGGGGTCCCTCACGTTCAGAACAACATGGTGGTTCCTGAGAAAATGCTTTGGAGGCCTCTTTCAAAGGATCTCATCTAGTAAGAATAATCAAATTTATCTCAGGATTAAAATGAAAAGATGGGTAGTAGTTTATACTGTATTAGTTATCTGACACAATGTGTGTGTGTCTATGTGCGTGCATCTGTGTGTGTGTGTCTATGTGTGTGTCTGTGTGTTTTGTGGCTGTACTAGGGCTTGAACTCAAGGCCACAAGCTCTCCCTTGGCTTTTTTGCTTAAGGCTGCTGCTTTACCACTTGAGCCACACTGCTACTTCTGGCTTTTTGCTGGCTAATTGGAGATAAGAGTCTTTGGGACTTCTCTATCCAGATTGCCTGCAAACAGTGATCCCCTGAACTCAGCCTCTACAGTAGCTAGGATTACAGGAATGTGCCACCAGCACCCAACCGACACAACCATTTTTAATTGGGATTCTACTATGCATCAAGCAATAGGATTGAGGTGGTGATCCAGAAACTTACCTGTTTTCTAAGAACCTACAGCCTTAGGACTTGGAACCCAGACAAAGCAGATGAAAAAGTCTCAACATGTCTAAGGGTACCAGAAGCATGAAGTATTTACCAGAGTAACAATTTCCCTTTATCTTGGATTTCTTGTTATGCATGGAGTAAGTTGGGGCTGAGGGGTAAAGGACATCTGATTTCTGTCAGCAGTCATGCGCCATATCCCAATGCTTTGGTAAACAGCTGATCTGGCAACCCTGTTGAGGGTGGCTAATGAGAGCCTTTCTTGGCTCAAGTAATAGAGCACTATCCTTGAGGGCAAAATCTAAGCAAGAGTGTGAGGCCCTGAGTTCAAGCCCCAGTACTGGCACAAAAACAAATCAAATGAAAAACTTTCCTATCCTTTAGATATTTGAACCGTGTTAGGTTTGACATTTTAAATACATTCTCCCAAGGATTTTTCCTTTTAATAAAGTGTGTGATTTCATAAAAAAAGCTATTTTATGTGTCAAAGAGGCCTTGGGTCACTCTGTTTCCAAGAAGCTGTCCTATGCAACTATGGGGAACTCCTAAGTCTCCCAGATGGCCACTTCCAGCTGCAAGAGAATCAAGAATCTGCATGGTAGGTTGCTGTCAATTCTGGGAGTTTGGAAGCTGTGGATGCAGAGGAACGCAGAGGTTAAGCCATTCATCACTCTTGTGTAAAGATGGCCAGACTGAGCTAGATTCCCTAGCTCAGCCAATCAATGTGAAGAACACTATTGTGTTGTACCCCTCCCTACCCCTCACATCCGCAGGACCAACTCATTATGAATCCATGGGCACAGGATTAAGCAGGCTCTTTCAATATAATTTAGACTTATAAATGGCCCTTCTTTTTGTTTAGTATATACTTTTTATTGTAAAGATATTGTACAGAGGGGTTACAGTTACATGAGTAAGGTAATGAGTACATTTTCTATGGAGCATTGTTACCTCCTCCTTTGTTTTTCCCCTACCGGCTCTTCTATCTTTCTGTTATGAGTTTAAAAAGAGGCAAAGGAAGAAATGAAGACAAAGGAGATAAAATAATGGAGATAGAATAGGAATAGGCAGAGGGGAATTTCTACCATTCATTCATTCTTTCATGTTCATTATGCACTAATGATAGCCTATCTTATGCAGAATAGCCACTGTTCTACCTTCACAGAGTTTAGATGGACACATACCTAATATCCACCCATCTCTATATTTCCTCTGTCTCCCTCTTTACTTCCTTTAATGACTCGAATAAGGACACTGTAAAATAGAATTGAATGGAAATGCCATTTAATCTATCCTATTAGTAATCTTCTAGAAACTTGGCATCCACTCTGTTGGGAATAGCTGTGAAATAATGGGTGAAAATTCTCATCTTGCTGGTAGGAAGGCCAGCAATAAGGTTCAGCAGCCTTGAGCCACCTAACTCTTTGAGGGAACAATCTCATTGCAGAAAAGACCCCAGAGTAGGTTGGTAAAAACATAATAAAATGTACACAGGGATATTTATTATTGTACTTTTGGCAATTCAGAGGTCAGACCATCATTCTGCCAGACTAAGCTAGATTAGCCTAATTTTTGGCCAAAGACTTGGAAAACAGCACAACTGCCTGCCATAGGGGACCAATCGCAAAACTCTAATTCATTCAAGTTGCGCTGATTGTTAAGCTACGAATGGTAGGGAGAGAGGGCACTGCACATCTATTGCAGGACCACATCTAGGACATACTATGAGCACAAAGCAAAGTTGGGAACGATGGATGAGATGCTGTCTTGCATCTAAGAACAGGAGAGAACAGCACAGATGCTTTTTATGTTAAAACCTTAATGGAACAACACACAAAACCCAATGAAAATGATTCTTCAGGTGTGAGGGAGGGTGTAAGGTGACTGGGAAGATAGCATCAGTTAGATTACCTGAACAGATCTTATTTTATGGATTTGACTTTGGAAGCACTGGAATGTTTTATAAAACAAAATTTAATTAAAAAGAAAACCATAGAGAGCAAAAATAAAAATAAATCAAATCAGCCTAAAGGTGCATAAGTTTAGGTGACCACATAGACAGAAATTACTTCAGTGACTTTTTAAAAGTTCTTTCTTTTCTTTTTTCCTTCCTTCTTTTTCTTCCCTTTTATTTGGTGCAGGAACTGGGGCTTGAGCAAAGAGCTTGAACTGTCTCTGAGCTTTTTGTTCCAGGCTACCACTTGAGCAATAACATCACTTCCAGGTTTTTTGTGTAGCTAATTAGAGCTAAGAGTCCCACAGACTTTTCTTCCCAGGCTGGTTTTGTACTGTTCTCCTCAGATCTCTGCTTCCTGAGTAGCTATGATTACAAGCATGAATCACCAACGCCTGGCTAAGGTCCTGTTTTGAGCACTGGTGGCTAAGACTTCAACATACAAATTTGGGGAACTGAACCCAATCCATGACAGCATGGTAGGATGATAATTGCTTCATTTTGTGATTCCCAGTGAGGTAATGGCTCTGAGAAACATCCTTCAGTAACTGCTCAAACCATTAAAAAAGAGCTGATGAGGAACTTCATGGTGAATGGAGCACACAAACTAACTGAAAAGTTACTTCTAATTAACTGATGGACAAAAAATATGTGAAAACCATCGGTATTAATGAAGTACCAGGGAGTTTTCAGTTGAACATTGTGTAATCAATTTTTACACATATCTATTTACTACTTCTTTCTGGGGAGATTGTGCAAATTCCTTTCCAGGAGCATCTTGAGATAGTTCATGCTGTACACTAGCACCCCAGAAATTTTGAGTCTTATCTAATAGCCACTCAGTGCCACTGATGCACCATTCCCCCTCACTTTTCCCAATCCTCCCCTGCCCCCAACCTTATCAGTCTGTCAACTTGCATTGCTAGAGTTGACAAATTAGGATTGCATTTTTCTAGCTTGTATCATGTGTCATTATTATAAAATTGCTCAATTATGAATTGGCCAAATCGAGCTAATTGGCATATGCATTATTTTAGGTACTTGTTTTGGTTTGTTTTGATGAGAACACCTAACCCACAGCAGTTTTCATTGCTGCAAATAGGCGCCGTATTGTATGATAGATCTCTTGAACTTGCACTGTCTTACCAAACTCCCATGATCAACCTTAACATCTCAAGACACAGGTGATCCTCATACCATGCTATAGGAAGGACTGAGCATCACCTAGGTATTCATGCTTCTTTTTGTTTTGGATTAGGAAAAAAAATCAGATTTAAATTTGAGCAAGCCCTTGGCTGTAAGGTAGAAGCCAACAGGCAGGGGATGTACTGGTGAGAGGCAGTGCCAAATGATACCTTGCTCATATAGAATGTGAGACGTTCTAGAGGGCAACATACATTTTCTCCCACAAATGTTACAGGAAAGAAAAGAAAGGCATTTCTTTATTTTAAAAGAGAAAGAGAGAGAGAGAGAGAGAGAGAGAGAGAGAGAGAGAGAGAGAGAGAGAGAGAGAGAGAGAGAGAGAAAGAGAGAGAGAGAGAGAGAGAGAGAGAGAGAGAGAGAGAGAAGCTTACCTCTTTGATTTCCTGCATCTCCAAAAGAAAAACAAAAATTCTTATCAACCAGATCCGATGTAAGATGTGGAATATGTTTGCCGTTGCCATTTGCTGTGTAAAAGCCATCCATAAATAAAAAACATTTATGTACTAGCAAGGTTCTTGATGATGTTAAGAAATGATTTTTGTGTGTGAGCCAGTACTAGGGCTTGAACTAAGGGCCTGAGCACTGTTCTTAGCTTTTTGCTCAAGGCTGGCACACTACCACTTGACCACAGCTCCACTTCTGGCTTTTTGGCAGTTAATTGGAGATGAGTTTCCCAGATTTTCTTGCTCAGGCTGGCTTTCAACTGAGATCCCCAAATCTCAGCCTCTTGAGTAGCTAGGATTAAAAGCATGAGTCACCTGGCACATAGCCAAAAAATAATTTTTAAATGTGACATCGTTTTGGCACATATTTATTTTGCAAGTACTAGGGCTTGAACTCAGGGCCTTGAGCTCTCTTTTTTTCCTTCACGGCTGACACTTTGTCACTTGAACCATACCTACGGCCCAGCTTTTTGCTGGCTAATTAGAGATAAGAGTCTCATGAACTTTCCTGTGCAGGCTGGCTTCAAACTGCAACCCTTTGATCTCAGCGTCTTGAGTAGTTAAGATTCCAGACATGAGCCAACAGCACCCAGCATGGTGTAAATTTTATAAGCCCTCTTTTTAAGGGATACATACTAAAGTGTTTGGGAATGAAAAGTCATAGTGTCTTAGATTTGCTTTAAAATAATCCAGGGCTGGAGCTGAAGGAGTAGTTCAGTGGTACAGTGGGTGCTTAGCCTGCACAGAGCCTGAGTTCAGTCTGCAGCATAGCCAGATGCTGCTGTTACTGATGACAACGGTGGCCATGACAATGATAATGAGGATGATGATCTGCAGTGGATAAACTGGGTTGCATCATAGAACAAATGGCCATGTGTTGAAGCTAGGTGTGGGTACATGGAGTTTCATTATAGTTAATACTATATATATATATATATATATATATATATATATATATGTATGTATCTGAGCATTTATAATTATAGGGAATGAAGAGTTTAAAAACATACCTATAAGAATAAAGACTTCAAATAGATTCCTATAAGTCTTTTCTACTTATCTCTCTTCTGGATCTCAGCCTGCTTTATTTTGTCAAGGACTTAACTCTACCTTATGTCTCTGTAAGCACTGTAAATCTAGTGTTCTCTTTCTTTCTCTTGAGTCATACCTACAGTTCCTAACATGATCTAACATCTCCTACTGAGAGAGATGGAGACAGAGATAGGGAGAGAAGGAAATAGACAAGTAGGTCGATGATAGATAGATACATAGAATCATAGATAGATGCAGAAATAGATAGATAGATGACAAATGGACAGATAAGTAGGTAGGTAGAGATAGACAAATAGGACAGATAGACAAATAGTAATTCAGGAAAATCAAAGTCTATTCCATTGGCCTTATTTTTTGTTATTATTTTTTCATGTTTTCTTTTTTTAATTGTCAAGGTGATGTGTAGAGGGGTTACAGTTACATAAGTAATGTAATAAGTATATTTCCTGTCAAACTTGTTACCCCTTTCCTCATTATTCTCCTATTTCCCCCCCCCCCTCCACCCGCCAGTTGTACAGATCATTTCCAACCTATTGTCTTGTGTACATCACTGTTGCATTGGTTCCCAACTTGTCCTTTGTCTCACTATTCTGTTGTTCCCCTTCTCTTCCCTAATTCAAATAAGCGTATATATAATACCAGGGTACCAGAATCAAATACAGTAACAACAGAGGATATACCATAGGGGGAAGAACATACAAAAGAAACAAAAAAAAATCACATAGTACATTAAAACCACAACTGTTTATTGCAACATTACTCACCATCACTAAGATATAGAACCAGTCCAGATGCCCCTCAGTAGATGAATGGATCAAGAAAATGTGATATATATGTATACATATACATATATGTAACATATATGTATATGTATATACATATATGTATATATACATGTATACGTATATACATACATATGTGTGTACACATATACATATGTATATATACGCATATGTGTATGTATATATACATATACACATACATATATGTATGTATACATATATATAATGGAATTCTATGCTTCCATTAGAAAGAATGACACTGCCCCATTTGTTAGGAAATGGAAAGACTTGGAAAAAATTATATTAAGTGAAGTAAGCCAGACTCAAAGAAACATAGGTCCCAGGGTTTCCTTTATTTGCAATAATTAGTATATGTCTAGGATGATCTTATCAGATGAGCAGAATAGCTCAATATGACCACATAAGGTGATGCCAAGCAAAATGAATTCCAAAACATGGACACAAGAAGTTTTTCTTTGTTGTTTTTGGCCTTATTTTTTTAAACCTCTCTTCATCCACCCAATTTTGCTGTGCTCCTGCATAGCCCCAATTTCTCTTCTTAGATTCAAGCTCTCTAATTGGCAACAATCATTTACTCCATTGTCTAGTGCTGTTGCTAGAACACGGGGTTCAGAACACATTTGACCCCCACATAATCGGTTCCAGTGGTCATCTTCCTGACCATCAGTGCCTGGACCCAGCTCCGTGTTATTCTCCTGCTACACTCTGGCGTCATCCATCTGTCCTTCCCATCTACTGACCTCCCTTCATGCCCAGCAACCCTCAAAGTCTCCCCAACATGCAAGCATCCTGCCTTTCTTATACTCCCTTCTTCCTCTGTGCTCCTCTAGGGGCACGTCTTCCCTCTTCCTAGCCTTTAAGATGACCTTAGCCATCACTCTGTATGCTGAGGTCCCTCCAGCAACCCAGGCCATTGGGCCTGCTTATTTCCCTTAAAGCATTTACTGTGCATTGCAGTTATATTCCTGTTTATTTCCCAGTGGACTCTATGTTCTCCAGGGAAGAGGGGATCACTTCCACTCTACCCATCCCTGCATCCCAGTGAATGGAGCCATTCCTGGCACACAGAGACTCTTCCAAACTTCCCACCGAATGAAAACATAAGATGGCACATCAATCAAGTGATTACACAGATTAGTAGAATGATAACTTGTTAAAGCGCAATGGGGCTGGCCTCTGGTGGCTCAAACCTCTCACTCTGGCTACTCAGGAGGCTGAGATCTTTGGATCATGGTTTAAAGCCAGCTTAGTCTGTGAGACTCTTATTTCCATCTAACTATCAAAAAGCCAGAAATGGAGCTATAGCTAAAATGGTAGAGTGCTAGCCTTGATCATACAAAAGGACAGAGCTCAATTCAGGCTCTTGTATTGGTGGATGCATGCACATTCATGTGCAAACATGTGCACCACACACACACACACACACACACACACACACACACACACACACACACACACACACACACACTACACTGGGAAAAAGATTCATCAGAAATACTGATCCTATCTGCAACTTCCACTGCTAAAAACCACTGCTAAGGCAGGGTCTGAGGTGTGAATGGAGTGTTGAGAAGTGGGATAACATAGCATAATGGTGGGGCTAGCAGATCCTGTGAAAAGCCTCAAGGGCTTTTAAACCCCAAAGCCACCCACAGGGAACATCAGTGGGTCATGGTTTCCAATAGGAAGGTGTGTGTGTGTGTGTGTGTGTGTGTGTGTGTGTGTGTGTGTGTGTGTGTCTGGCATAGGGGAAATTGACAGAGGGGAGGAAGGCCCACATGAGTGCACCAGGTTGCATAGGCTTCGTGTTTGCCACTATTCAAGGAAGCCCATGGAAACCCAGACAGGTTTCCCTTCCCTAGCTGCATCTGAGCAGGAAGCCTGTGGGAAGCACTCAGGACTCAGGACAGAGCTGGGGTCTCAAACAGCAGCTGAATTAGGGGTGTGTTTCTCTATACCCCAAGGCCAGGCTACACTTCCACCCGTCTCTCACCATCCTGTGGAGAGAAGCCAGGTAGTAAAGAAAAACTCAGATGCGATTCCCTTCTGTGCTGCGGGTCTTCTTGGCTCAGGTCTCAAGGTTTGGGGTTGGGGATGGTCAGTGTTCCAACACAGCTTCCCAAAAGGGAGTGTTCAAAAAATGGAGATCTGAGAACCACATAGCCAACAACAATTAAAATGGGAAGAGAAATTTTTGGTGCTTCAAACAATCCCCAGAGGAACACAGGACAGGTGAAGGGACACAGAGACAGTCAGACAGTCAGACAGACAGGCAGAGAGTCACACAGACTGACAGATAGAAATACAGAGAAACAGGGCTGGGAAGGTGGCTCAGTGGTAGAGTGCTTGCCTTGCATGCATGAGGCCCTGGGTTCGATTCCTCAGCACCACATAAGAAAAAAGAAAAAAGCCGGAAGTGATGCCATGGCTCAAGTGGTAGAGTGCTAGCCTTGAGCTGAAGAGCTGAGGGACAGCACCCAGGCTCAGAGTTCAGGCCCCACGACCGGACCCCCCCCAAAAAAAAGGAAAGAAAGAGAAAGAAAGAAAGAAAGAAAGAAAGAAAGAAAGAAAGAAAGAAAGAAAGAAAGAAAGAAAGAAAGAAAGAAAGAAAGGAAGGAAGGAAGGAAGGAAGGAAGGAAGGAAGGAAGGAAGGAAGGAAGGAAGGAAGGAAAAAGAGAAACAGAGACAGACAGAGAGTTAGAGATAGCAAAATAAAAGCTTTTTTAAAATTCACAGCCAATCCTTTGACCCAGTAACTCTGCCTCCAGGAACCAGCCCTGGTGAAGTAAGCAGACGAGCAGGCAAGGCCAAGTGCAGTCTGTTCCCCTGTGTCCTGCTTGTCTGCTCTGCCCAGCTAGGGGAAGAGACATCCAGATTTCCTCTGCTCTCCTAGTCTTTCAGCAAATGGCCCAAAGCACAAGGAGTGGTCCAATTAAAACACTGGGCCCAGGCTCAATGTGGTGACTCAGGTATATAGTCCCTGTTACTCAGGAAGCAGAGATAAGAAGATTTTGATTCAAGGCTAGCCTAGGCAAAATGTTAGTGAGAACAAGACAGGTGTGGGAGTACATGTTTGTAATCACAGCTACTCTGAAGGCACAGGCAAAAAGATCGTCATTCATGGCCAGCCCTGTGCAAAGTGAATACAGGTCTGCATCTGAAAACAGACTAAAAGCAAATGGCATTAGAAATATGGCTCAAGAGAGAGTTCTATCAGCAGTACAAAAATAAATAAATAACCTCACAAACCAAAGCTATTGTTGGAGCAGAACAGAATGACTGTTCTGCTTTTTTCAAAAATGTAAAAATGACATGCATGTAAGTATTTTATTTCAAGTTAGCTTGTGCTTATTAAGTAATATTGGACAGTTACTTTGAACAGGCTTACAAGCACTCACTCCATTTGAGTGGGATCTTTTGGGAGGGACTGGAATGAATGTGAACAAATGATGTAAAGCGAAGACTATTTACAGCTCAAGCCCAGCCCCTTATAGCCACCTGCTGCCCTCCACAGGAGGTACCTCCTTGGGGGTTAGCTTGGGAAGTAGATGCAGACTCAAGCATTGATGTGTCTTTGAGGAGTCTCCTTTTGACTTGCTTAAGAATCCTGTTCATTTTGGGAAAATATGTGTGCCAGCTTTGACGTCTTGTTCAGGGGACATACAACAAATCCAGAGCGGGAAGGAAATGTAATATTAGAGCCTGAATTTTCCAGGAATATCTATTTTCTCTCCTTCTGTTCCTCTCTCCCTCAATGCCCTCGCCCCCCCCCCCCCCCAGTCTTCCTTATAGCTTCATTCACAGGACAATTTGCGAGCCTCCTCTCCAACCCTCTGTGAGGCTCAGAGCTTTCTGGTTTTTGGTTTGGGGGTGTTTTTTTTTTTTGCTGCTGCTTATGAATTCCATGTGCCAGGGCTGGTATTCAAGGCTGCTCCCTGGCTGGGCTGAGTCCACCTGGCTCTGTCCAGGACATTGAAAGATACAATGTGGAAGAGGAAACAATATCTCCCTTGAGAGTAACTGCCCTTGGCCTGAATTTGTCATGCTGAATTTATTGGGACAAGATGAGGGAGGGCAGGAGGAAGGAGGAAGACATGCACAGAGGGCTTATTCTATGAACACAAATCCAGTTATGGCTCTACATTGAAGCAACTGGCAGTCACGGGGAGAAACTTCAGGTATGTTTTAAACAGCCTGTTGGAGAGGTTCATACCCTGCAAGTGTGCTAGGCACCATCTTTAGGGGCTGCCCCAATGCCCCCGGCCCCCGCCCCCCAAAAAACGTGGCAGAACCACCCTGTTGTTTGTAGTCCCCTGAGAAAAGGAAGACTCAGGGGTTAGAGGCGTGGCTTAGGTAGTAGAGTGTTAGCCAATGAGTAAAAGTGTCAGGTACAGAGTTTGAGTCCCAGGTTTGGACCAAAAAAGGAATGAAAGACTCAGAATGCTTTCCCTCTCCCTTTCTCCCTCTCTCTCTCCCCCCTCCACCTCCCCCCCCTCTCTCTGTGTGTGTGTGTGTGTGTGTGTGTGTGTGTGTCCTGGGGCTTGAACTCAGGGCTTGGGCACTGTCCCTGAGATTTTGTGCTCAAGGCTAGTGTTCTACCACTTAAACCACAGCTCTACTTCCAGTTTTTGTTGTTTAAGAGTCTCAGGGCCTTTCCTACCCATGTTGCCTTTGAATCACCATCCACAGACCTCAGCCTCCTGAGTAGCTAGGATTATAAGTGTGAGGCAGTAGTACCTGGCCAGAATTCTCTTCTGCTGTTGCTTCAGTGAACAAAACCTGTTCGTGGCCCAGCCCTCTGGCACTGCAGCTGGCACCTACCACTAGAGTTGCAGTCTTGTAGCGGGCAATGCTTGCCTAGTGTTGCAGCTCAACCCCAGACAATGCCTGCCAGTGTTGCAGCTCTATGATAGAAAAATGCCAACAGTGTTGTAAGCTTTGTCAGTGACAAATATCTAGAGAAAAGAGGCAGCCTCAATGCTGTCTGCCATTGTTGGGGTGATCACCTCTCTAAGCAGCAATCAGGGAAACTAGTAGCGGACACTCAGCAACTCCAACCTTCAGAGTTGGGGTTCAAATAACCCCATGACTGGAAAACAGCTTGATTGGTTCTATTTAGTGACTATCTCTTTTTTTTTTGTTGCTGTTCTAGTACTGGGGTTTGAACTCAGGGCCTGGGTACTATCTCTTAGTTTTGTCCACATCAAGGCTGGAGTGTTACAACGTGACCTATGCCTCCACTTCTGACCTTGTCTCTAGAAGCTGGCTTTGACCTGGAATCCTCAGGTTTCAGCCTCCTTCTCCTGATGACAATGTGAGCCACCAGTGCCCACCTTGATGACTGTCTTCAGAGGACCAAAAAGGCTGTCCTCTGAGCTGGGGCATATTCCCAGAGAATTTTGTAGATGAGACAGAGCTGGCAAATGTGGGGTACCCAAAACAGTGACCCCAGTTATATGGTGGTGAAGCCTGGTAACTCTCATGGTTTAATTCCTCTACATGTGAATGGTGGGCCACGTGACCAAGCTGATGATTGGCCAGGTCTCTGCTACCCCCCTCCTCCTGCCCACCCTAGCAAGGCACTGTGCCCTGGTTTCAGGAAATGAAGGCCTTAGAGGCCTCTGTGGCCTCTAAGAATGCCTCTGGTTCTGGGACTTGAGATTTCCAGCCCAGGAAAAGAAAACAAGGAAGAAATTCTAGTGAGAGTATAATAAACTATTTCAGGACAAAGTTTGTGATGTTTTAGACAGAAGTCACACACATGCATACACACATACTTTCTCACATATACATAAACATAACACACACACACACACATATCCTAATAGAAAGCCCAAAGTGTTGGCAAGACCAAACAGAAATTTTTTTCTGAAAATATGACCTTGGGGCCTCAAGGATCAAATCAAGACTCAGATCCTGACTCTGATTCTTGTTAGCTGTGCCACCTTAGGTGATTGACCTAACTGATCTGTATTTACCTATGAAGAACACCTTAGAAGAATGTTAGTATGTGAACATACAATCTATAAGGAGAGTAGCAGATGGTAATCATGATATAAATGTGGACTCTTGTTCTCATCATCTCCCCTTTACTGAGACACAGAGTGCCTACAGCTGTGGCAGGGGAGCACTGGGCTCTGAGCTCAGCATTCTCTACCTTCCACATCACAATGCAATACCTCTAGGCAGGTAGAGCCCAGAGTTCTGATACCAGTACCATCTCTTCAAGGCACATGTGCCTTGCTCCAGGTGATTTCTCTGAGTAAAGCACTGTGGGCTGTGGGAAGATGCCACCATTTACCACGACTCAGAGATGACTGGCCTGTCAATGGGAGTCAGCATTTTTGTTTTCATCTACAGAACAGTTTGGTCCTCCAGAAGCCAAGAGTCTATGCCAGCTTTCTAGAAACTTCCTTCAGGTTAAAAAAAATGTTATTTATAGACATGATTAGAAAGTACTGATACCTATATCAGCCCCTATCGCTTCCTATTTTCTCCCTCAGTGTTCTCCTGGTGATTTCATTATACAAAATCTGAATTCTGTGTCCTGAGGCAATCTTATTCTAATTGCTGTGATTGTGTGCCCAGGATCTTTCTCTCCTTACACCAAGGATTGGCTTGGTAATGTAAGAGATGAGATTCTCTAGCCTTCCAATGAAGTGTTGAAATTTATTTCTGTGAGTAAAGGTGATAAACATAATGCAGGCCTTGTCCCTCCCTTTTTCCCAAAGGCTGGGGCACAGACTCTGAGCAGGCAACCTGTGATGGTTAATCCTGATTATCAACTTGATTGAATTGAGAAGCGCCTGGAACATCTGTAATGCACACTTCTGCTGAGGGCATTTCCAGAGAGGACCAACGAAGGAGGGAAGAGCCACCTGAGTGTGGGCAGCACCATCCCATAGGCTAGCTTCCCAGATGGAGCGAAAGGGGAGGAAAGTCTGTGAATGTGTGCATGCTCTCTGCTCTCTGTTCATTCTTCCACACCTTTCCTATCATGGTGGGCTGAAACCTAGGAAACCACTGTTGTAAGGTAAATCATCCCAGAAGCCACATTTAAAAATATATAATATTGGAGTCTTTTTTTAAAAAATAAGTTTTTTATTGTGAAAATACTGTACAGAGGGGTTACAGTTACATGAGCAAGGTAATGAGTACATTTCTTATCAAGCATTGTAGCTTCCTCCTTTGTTTTTCCCCTACCCTTCCTTTTCTCCCATCTCCACAACTACCCCTGTCCCCTATCCCCCTACCCCTACCCCTACCTCCACCTAAATTGTAAAGTTTGTTTTTCTACATAGCGTCTTGTACATCTCATTGTTGCAATGGGTCCATCTGTATCCCTATTTAAATGATTTGTTTTTTCCCTTCCCCTCCCCAAATTATACCAACATCAAATACAGTGAAAACAGGGGAGTTATACCGTAGGGGAGGGACATACAAAGCAACAAAAAAATCACGTGGTATCTTATAAATACGTTAGAAACAATGAAAGAATGACATTGCCTCTTTTGTTAGGAAATGGAAAGACTTGGAAAAATTAAGTGAAGTAAGCCAGGCCCAAAGAAACATAGGTCCCATGGTTTCCCTTATTTGCAATAACTAGTATATGTCTGAGACAAGCAGAAAAAGTCAGATAAGATGATGTTAAGTGAAATGAACCCCAAGAGAAGAGTTTTTTTTCTTGCTATTGTTTCTAATGTATTTATAAGGTACCACGTGATTTTTTTAAATTTTATTTTATTTGTGAACATACTGTACAGAGGGGTTACAATTACATGGGCAGGATAATGCGTACATTTCTTACCAAGCATTGCAGCCTCCTCCTTTTGTTTACCCTTCACGTCCCTTCCACATGATTTTTATTGGAGTCTTTATTATACAGTTGGCAGGCTTCAGGCCACCAGTTGTTACAAAGGCCTGCAGCATGCAAATACACATAACACAGACAGGAAACATGCTAAAGAGGAAAGAGATAACAAGAACAATACCAACAAGCCGGTTCAGCTCCAATGGAGAGCTGAATTGGGACTCCATGGTGACTGGAGACAAGCCAGGAGACAGGTCACAGAACATGATCACAGAGACACATGTGGCATGGAGTCCTGGTGCTAGGCTGGTCGGGGCTTACATAGGTTGGCACAGGGGGAAGATCCTCAGGAAATCCCAGTCCCAGGCATTAGACTGACAGATTCAGTAACCTATCAGCCAAGTGCCTGCCCCTGCCCCCAGGGGTCTAGGCACGCCCATTACCTGGGAGGCAGGTGATGGGGAGGGGGGTTCCCTTCCCCCAGCATGAAGACAAGATGCCAGACCCTACCATTCACCATGTGCCAATATGGCACTGGCCAGACCTAACCTCCTTACTTCACCATCAGCCAAAAAGCATCCTTCCCCCCAGAATAGTTTGGCTCAGGTGTTTTGTCGCTTTAATGAAAGCTGACACACAGGATCCAGTGATCATGGAGTCTGCATCCCCAAAGAGTTGAGTCACCTGCCTGCCCTGTTGCCTACCTTCCTTTGGATGGCCAATAAGAGACAAACAAGATTCCAGCCTGAGACTCTGGCTTCAGTGTTCTCCATTCAGGTAGCTAAAGCCTTAGCCTATGGAATCCCCAGGGGATTGCTTTGGGGGGAGGGATCAGTGTCATGGTCACTTAGGATATTTTAAAATAACAGACGACAGGATTTGACAGAGACAGAGCCCATCACGATCTTTTTAAATAAGTTTTTTTATTGTGAAAATATTGTACAGAGAGGTTACAGTTACATGAGCAAGGTAATGAGTACATTTCTTATCAAGCATTGTTGCCTCCTCCTTTGTTTTTCCCCTCCCATCTCCCTTCCCTCCCACCTTCACTACTACACTCACTCCCAGTCCGCCCCCCACCTAAATTGTAAAGTTCTTTTTTCGACATAGCGTCTTGTACATTTCATTGTTGCAATAGGTCTACCTGTATCCCTATTTAAATAATTTGTTTTTTCCTTCCCCTCCACAAATTATACCAACATTAAATACAGTGAAAATGGGGGTTATACTGTGGGGGGATAAGGTACCACATGATTTTTTTTTGTTGCTTTGTATGTACCTCCCCCAGGGTATAATCCCATCATGATCTTTGAGAATAAGAACATGGTGTGTTGTTGGCTTTTGTTGTTGGTAGTGCGGTTTTGAATCTCAAAACTTAAACTTGCAGATGACTGAGGATGTCTTCAGTCCATTTTTTGCACTTGTTATTTTTGAGATAGTCTTACTTGCTGCCCAGGCATGCATCTGGACCACAATCTGCCTATTTCAGTCCTTTTATCATCACCGGGATAACAGCGCACCACCACACCCAGCTTCTTTAGTGGAGATGGAATCTTGGGAACTTTTTTGCCAGGGCTGGCCTGGAATTGCAATCTTCCCTTCCCATTAGCTAAGATTGCAGGTATAAGCCACACAATCCCAACTCACTTATTTTTTGATGGTACTCAACTTTGAACCCAAGTTCTTTCCTAGCTAGGCAGATGCCCCATCACTAACACACACACACACACACACACACACACACACACACACACACACACACACACACCGCTTTTTTGCTTTAATTACTTTTTGAAATACATTCTCACCTTTTTTTCTTGTCTGGACCATGATCCTCTTATTTACACCTCCTCCATACCTGGGATGACAGGTGTGCACCACCACGCTCAGCTGATTGATTGGCTGAGATTAGAGTCTCACTCCTTTTTGCCTAGGATGGCCTTGCATCTCCATCCTTCCAATCCCTACTTCCTGCACAGCTGTGATTACAAGCATGAACTACTGTGTTTGCTGCACAAGTAAGCATAGTAAGCCTAAAGCCATCCTAGTAAGGACTCTGTAAGGGAAACAGCCAAGATGGTTGGCTCCATGGGTCAGACACCTTAGGCCTCAGGCACTTACAAGGATCTGTGACTGAGCAAGAGACACAGGACACCCTAAGGAGTAGCCAGGGACATACTTGCCTTTTCAGGAATCCCATTGTTCCTCTCCCAGCACTGAGGATGGCAGCTTGTCTCCTACTGATTTCTTCTACTGAGTCATGAATGATCTGAATACAGCAAACATACCTTGCCTTCTGCAACCTCCTTAACCCCTCCCAGCACCTCAAAGAGTAGTGGGACCACCAGAGGAAGTCACTTGCTAATGACCCAGAATGGAAAAGGTCACCAGGAAGCAAGGACAAGTGAAATGTCCCCATGTCATCTCTTCCAGCAGCAGGACTAGCTGACAAAATGACTTCTCAAAAAGCTGACATTTGGAATAAAAAAAAAAATCAAACGGTGGCGAGGGGGTACTTGCAAAATGCATATTTTACAAATGTCCTCCTTTTTGTGTGAAAGGTTGCTATGGAGACCTGGGAGAGTGACATGCATTTCTGGCTTAGGAGCAGGCCAGGCTGGGTGGATTCAGCCAGGTAGGCCGCTGGGCTAGAGCTGTGGCTGCTGCTGGTGTTAGGTGTGCCTGTGTACGCTGGGAATGAGGAGAGAGTTCAGTTCTTCCAGCATGGGAAGTCTCCCAGCCCTGAGGATGCCATCTCCCCTTCCGAGATAGATAATTAGGCAAGAGCAAGTAGCATCTGTCTCCCCAAGATCAAACCCGCTTCATCTCAAAGTCTTCACATATGGAAGCTCCCCTCATCCTGGCAGGACTTTGGCTGGCAGGACTTGGCCTTCTGAGGCCACAAGCTTAGTTCATCCTCCAGATTCTAGACAGACAGGAGGGGTTCCCAAGGGCTGCTCTCCAGTGCCTGTATCTGCTCATAAAAAACAACCTAATTAACAAGCCCTTTGGCATTGCTGTTGCTTTGCAAGAAGGTATCCATGATGCTGATAATTAATTGTGCATCTAATTAGGTGAGTCCTTTCCTAAACCATGAAGACCTACTATGCCTAGCTCCACTTGAGGGGCATTTTCCAGAATGGCAATCTAGAGACAAAAACATATAGGAAAAACCAAGTGTTGCAGAGATGGTATGATTAACTTGGATTGCATGAGAATGTCGTCTCACAACATGAAATCCAGAGCAGCTGATGGTGAAATCATTGAGAGACTGATGAGATGTGGGCACATCTCTTACCCCAAGCTCTATCACTTCACTGGGTGTAATGCAAGTCCTCCAGGGTAAAGACTTGGTTACCACTCTCCTTCCCTCCCTTCCTTCCTCCCTCCCTTCCTCCCTCCCTCCCTCCCTCCCTCCCTCCCTTCCTTCCTTCCTTCCTTCTTTCCTTCCTTCCTTCCTTCCTTCCTTCCTTCCTTCCTTCCTTCCTTCCTTCCTTCCGTCCTTCCTTCCTTTCTCCCTTCTTTCTCCTTCCCTCCCTCCTGCTCTCCCTTCCTCCTTCTTTCCCCATCCTTTCCTCTACTCCCTTCTCTTTCCTTCTCTCCTTCTTTCTTCTCCCTCCCTCTCTCCCTTACCCCCATCCTGCAGTACTTGGATGGCACCTAGGGCTTCCTGCACGCTAAGCCCTCATTTTACCTAGGCTACCCATCAGTCCCCAAACCAACACTTTTCTTTCTCTCATAAGGACTTTTGTGTTGAGAATGGGTCTGTTATTTGGTAATACAATGTGTAAGCTCTGGGTCTATTTACACTCTGAGATTGTGATGTGATATTTCCACATCTTTAAAGACTTGGCATCTCTGGCTGTCCCCACCATCTCTTTTCCCTCAGAGTACTTGCTACTTTCTGGACACCAAAATAAATGGAAGCAACCATGCTTCTCCACTGTGCCTTTGGTGACTGTTAATGCCTGTTTATTAAGTGTTATATGAAAGCTCTTCAACTCCTGCTAAGTGTGTATTGAAGTAGACTAAGAGCCTGGGGGCTGAGACTACCATGTAAGTCCATTTCTAGAGTACCTGGGGTTAAAGGCATGTGCTGCTATGCTCAGCCCTAAATCTTATTTTCTTATTTCTAACATGGAAATAGCTATCATTCTTGTCTTATAAAATTCTTGTGAAAAACTAAACATGATTCTACATGGTTAGCCCAGTTTCTTACCCATATTACTACTATTATTACTGATAATAGTAATTAGGTGGTTTGGAGGCAAAGAATTTAATTAATCAAATTTTGCCATTCAAATTACACTATTCTTATTGCTCCTTTTCTGTACCCTTTCAAATGATTTCCCTGCTCCAGAGGTACCATTTTTGCCTGTCATATTTATCTGTTCTCTTGTTTATTTTCCTCTAGTTGGTATTTATTAACATAGATTTATTTAAACAATATATTGCTTAGTGGTCTGGGGCATAGTTCAGTAGTTCAAATTGTGTGCTTAGCGGATAGTGGACGTGTGTGTGTTTGTGTGTGTGTGCATGTGTGTTGCTTAATGTGACCTTGTTGTAAACTTTGAAAACAGAATAGTTTTCTGGTAGATGCTTTTTCCATGGAATTATTCCAATAATGGTATACCAATATTACCAGTATTCGAGTTGATTCACATAACTGTTTCATTTTTCACTACTATATAATATCCTATTGTGTAAATATAGTACTGTTCATGTGTTCATTCTCCTGTTCTTAGACACTTTGGTTTTGTTTGTAAGTAGCTTTATTGAGCTATAATTCACATGCCACATAAGTCATCTCTTTAAAGTATATAATGATTTAGCTTATATTAAAATAGGCTTATATGACCATCACAATAGTGGATTTGGGAAGACATATCACTGCAAGAAGAAACTTCATATCACCATTAGCAGTAATCCCTTCTGCCCCCAGCAACCATTAACCTATTTTGTCTCTACAGATTCATCTCTTTAGATATTTCATGCAATTGAATTATATCATACATGGCCTTTTCTGCTTGTGTCTTTCACTCAGTATAATATTTCCAAGGTTCACATGCTATGAGGCAAACCATATTATTTTCAAAGAATCACCCATATTTTATTTATCTATTCATTACTTTATGGATACTTATGTTTATATCCTTTTGCTTTTACTAACGGTGTGTGACAAACCTCACAAAACAATATTTCCTGGGCATTGGGCAAGAGCTTCTCCTGGATATATTCTTATATCTGTCCAATAGAAGGCCACATGTTCAACTATCGAAGATAATGCCAAATTACTTCCCACACTGTTTTAACAGCTTACATTCTGACCAGCAAAATAAAAGATACCATGATCTACATTCATGCAAACATTTGTAATCTTTGTAAAGGTTGTTTACATTTTCCCTTTTCTCTCCCCCTACCCCAATAAAACCTCTGCTCTGCATATGACCCATTGCCTGGTAATGAGAATCTAATTGAGATCTGAACAGAACTGGCAGCCTGCCCAATGTCTCCTTCCATAATTAGCAGCTCTTCTCTGTAATGGTTCTAGCTTTTGCTTCCTGACCCAGAATTCCGATGTCCCTGTTTATAAGAATGCTCTTCCTTCCCAGATGGGCTCTGTGTTCCATCTACTGGCTGAATCCCCTGCCCAGGCAGAGAGGAAACCCTGTTGGCCTATGCCTGCTATCCTGGTAATAAACACCCCTCCCACATCCATATCCACATCCACATCCACATACTCTCGTGCATGAATGTGTATACACACACACACACACACACACACACACACACACACACACACACACACACACACACACACACACACACACACCACACACACAGACACTTTCACAGCCTGGGCATCTAGCCATATCCAGATGGGATGGTGAAAGCACAGGAAACTGATACAATGGCTCCTAACCTAGAGAGAAAGCCCTGCTCTTCACTTGAATGGCCCATCTGGTATGGCATGTGTGGGAAGGAAGGACCCTCCCAGGGTTTCCCTTCCAACTGTCCATCAACTTCTAGATCATCAAATTCGAGTGAGCATGGTTTCAATTCCCAAGCACAGGTTTCTCTCCAGCATTTCATTGTATTTACTCACTCTCTTTCCTATTAATTAAATTTCAATAGCATTGTTCCCTCCAGAGAACTCTACAAATAAGGCCTACAGCACATACTTCATCAAAAGACCAACTCTGAAAGAAGTCAGTAAACAATAGAAGCAGAAGAGAGTGCAAGGAGTAAGAGGAATGGGTGTGATCCACATTCACTCCTACTGGACCCCCTGAGGGTGGGCTTAGCTGTGGAGGGATGGGGACCTGGAATCTTGGGCACAGGACTGAAAGCCTGGCCCTTTCAGCTTGAGCACCCCTGGGTGAACCAAACCTCTATAGGATGTGCATGGCTGTTCCTTCTACCAATCCTGGCTCTGTCTCATCTCACAGGTTTTGACTCCCACTCAATTCTGTACATTTGTAACTAGACAATCGCATGTGCGCATATGTGTGTATGTGTGTGTGCGTGTGCACGTGTGTGCACGCACACACACACATACACGCGCCAGTACGGAAGCTTTAACTCAGGGCCTCGTATTCTCATTTGGCTCTTTTGCTCAAAGCTGGTGCTCTACTACTTAAACTACAATTCCACTTGTGGCTTTTTGATGGTTGATTGGAGCTAAGAGTCTCAGTGATTTGTTTTCCTGGGCTGGCTTTGAATATCAATCCTCAAATGTCAGCCTCCTAAGTAGTTAGGATTACAGGCTGAGATGCCAATACCCAGCTAACAAGCAATCTTAAATTAGACCCAACAGAGATTAGTCAGCCCCTTATCCTGCAGGAGGTATGTTCTAGGACCCCCCGTGGATGCCGCCTACAACCAGATAGCACTAAACCCTACACTATGATTCTTTGTATATGTATACATTCAGTCAGTTTTTGTCACTTATAAAATACCCTAGAAAAACAATTTAAGGGAGAAATAGTTTGTTTTGCCTGACCATTTTCAGAGGTCCCAATCCATTATGGTAGAGAAGGCATGGGAGAGCAGAGCTGCTCACCCTATGGAAGCAGGAAGCAGGGAGAGAATGCCTACAGGATCTCACCTTTTCCTCCTTTTATTCCATCTGTGGAATGTTGCCATCCACATACCTCATTCCCACCTCTTAGCTAATCTTCTCTGGTAAGGTCTCCAGAAACACCTAGAGTTGTGGTTTAATACCTCTTCGGTTAGTAAATCCAATCAAGTTGAGAATTAAGACAAACCATCACATTTACATTAGTTAGAGTACAGTAAGAGATTAAGAATGATAACTTACTGTAGATCTTAGCAGCCTTGGCCTACTAGACTTTCTTTCCTTATTAAGTCAAAACCTGTTATACATTTTTTTCTTTTTCATTTCTTTTTATTTTTTATTGTAAAGATACTGTACAGAGGGGTTACAGTTACATGAACAAGGTAATGAGTACATTTCCTGTCCAGCATTGTTACACCCTCCTTTGTTTTTCCCCTCCCATCCCTTTCTTCCCCACCATTCCAACTCTTCCTTCCCCACCCCTACCCCTCTCCCCCTGCAAAGTTTTAAAGTTTGTTTTCAACACAGTGTCTTGTACATCTCATTGTTACAATGGGTCATCCTGTATCCTTATTTCAGCATTTTGTTATTTCCCTTTCCCTCCCTAAATAATAAAAAAAATGTATATAGAAGATGCAGGACACCAGAATCAAATACAGTGACAACAAGGGTTGTACCATGAGGGAAGAACATACAAAAGAAACAAAAAAATCACATAGTACATTATAAGTACATTAAAAAGAACAAGAAGAAAGATAAAATCTCTTGTGTCCCTATCTTGGGGTTCATTTCGCTTAGCATCAGGTTATATGGTCATATGTACATAGCTTTTGGCCTTTTCTGCTTGTCCTAGACATATACTAGTTATTGTCAATAAGGAAAACCATGGGACCTATGTTTCTTTGGGCCTGGCTTACTTCACTTAATATAATTTTTTTCAAGTCTTTCCATTTCCTAACAAACAGGGCGGTGTCATTCTTCCTGATGGAGGCATAGAATTCTATTACATATATATATATATATATATATATATATATATATGTAATATATATATATATATATATATATATTACATTTTCTTGAATTTATCTACTGAGGGGCATCTGAGTTGGCTCCATATCTTAGCTATGGTGAATAATGCTGCAATACACATAGTTGTGCTGGTGACTTTGATATGACCTTGTTTGTGATTGCTTAGGTAAATGCCCGAAAGAGGGATTGCTGGGTCATAGGGGAGCTCTATGTGGAGTCTTTTGAGAAACCTCCATACTGCTTTCCAAAGTGGTTGAATAAGTTCATTCCCACCAAAATGAAGTAGGGTTTCCTTTTGGCCATCCCTTCCAGCATGTTGTTATTAGATTTCTTGATTATAGCCATTCTAACTGGGGTGAGGTAGAATCTCATGTTGTTTTGATTTGCATTTCTTTTGTGGCTAGAGAAGTTGAGCATTTCTTCATGTTTCTATTGGCCATTCTTATTTCCTCTTCAGAGAAGTCTCTCTTAAGACTTTAGCCTACTTATTAATTGGGCAGTTGTTTCTTTGAGGATTTGTTGTTGGGGGATTTAATTTTTTGAGTTCTAACTATATTTTAGATCTAAGACCCTTGTCTGTTGTATGGCTAGTGAAGATCTTCTCCCAGTCCATGGGCTTTCTTTCTTTCTTTCTTTTTTGTTGTTGGTCGTGGGACTTGAACTCTGGGCCTGGGCGCTGTCCCTGCGCTTTTCAGCTCAAGGTGAACGCTCTACCACTTGAGCCACAGTGCCACTTCCAGTCCATGGACTTTCTATTGATCTTGCTAGCTATGTCCTTTGCCATGCAGAAGCTCTGCAGTTTCATGCAATCCCATTTGTCCAACCTTTCTTTGATTTGTTGTGTTTCTGGGTCTTTATTAAGAAAATTTGGGCCTATGTCAAGGAGACCTAGAGTTTCTCCTATTCCTTCCAATAATGTTTTCAGCGTGTCTGCTTTGACTTCAAGGTCTTTGATCCATTTGGAGTTGATTCTGATGTAGTTTGATATATAAGGATCTAGCTTCAGTTTTCTACAGATGTTTAACCAATTTTTTCAGTACCATTTACTGAAGAGGCTGTCTTTCTTCCATTCTATTTTTTTTAGCTTCCTTATTGAAGATTAGGTTGCTGCAGGTCTGTGGGTTCATTTCTGGGTCTTCTATTCCATTAGTCCTCAGGTCTGTTCTTGTGCCAGTACCAAGCTGTTTTGATTACTATGACTTTGTAGTAGAGGTTGAAGTTCGGTATTGATATTCCTCCAGCATTGTTCTTTCTGCTAAGATTGTTTTTGATATTCGGGGTCTTTTATTGTTCCCTATGAATTTTTGGATTTCTTCTTCTGTTACCTTGAATATTAGTAGGATATTAGTAGGATATTAGTAGGTATCACATTGAATTTGTAGATAGCCTGGGGAACTATTGCCATTTTCCATGATGTTAATATTCCCAATCCAGGAGCATGGGAGGTTTTTCTACTTCCTTAGTTCTGCTTTAGTTTCCTTTTTCAAAACCTGTTATGTTTTATATTTATTTTTATATTGAAGGAGAGGCAATGTGGCTTCTCTTGGACCTTGAGAGCTTGTTTGGAGGTTCTAGCAGGGGAGCGCAGCTACTCGTATACCCTACACCAAAAACAGGTCCTCCTTTATTGGGGATGGTCGTCTTCTTCCACCAAGCACAGCTTCGGGAGGGATGCACTTGGAGCAATGAGGGAGGAAGGGAACACCCACCTAGCCAGCCAGATCAGCCGAATCAACCCTGGCCATCAGTGGGGTGACAGATGTCGCAGTCAGATCACCCTCAATCCACAGCTTTTCTTTGGCATGTCTGAAATCTCAACATCTCTGCTTTTGTATCTGGAGACCATTAGTAAAGTAAGGACTGCTGGACACAAGCTTTACAACATTGGGACAGCGAGCTGATGCTTGAGGCAGCTACTATGTGAAGAATGTGTGGGTAGCTAATACAACTGGGATATGCTAGGGACGGAATAACATATACCCTGGGCAGATAGAATGGGATGCACAAGATTTTACTAGCATTAAGAATCGTGTTCAAGAGCCCCGTGTCAGTGGCTCATCTCTGGAATCCTAGCTACTCAGGGGGGTGAGACCTGAGGATCATGGTTCCAAGCCAACATGGGCAGAAGTCCCTGTGAGATTCTTATCTTCAACTAACCACTCAAAAATTGGGAGTGGAGCTGTGGCTCAAAGCTACAGAGTGCTAGCCTTGAGCAAAAGATCTCAGGGACAGTGCTTGGGCCTTAAGTTCAAGCTCTACCACTGAAAAATAAAAATAATGGTGTTCAGTTTTAAACTTAGTTTTGTTTTGGGGTGTGTGAGTGTGTGTGTGTGTGTGTGTGTGTGTGTGTGTGTGTGTGTGTGTGTGTGTGTGTGTGTTTGCCTGTGTATCTATGTGTGGTGACTGGTGACTGTGGTTGAACTCAGGGATTTTTTTTTTTTTTTTGGTCCGGTCGTGGGGCCTGAACTCTGGGCCTGGGCGCTGTCCCTCAGCTCCTCAGCTCAAGGATAGCGCTCTACCAGAACTCAGGGATTTTTTTGCACTTGCTTAGTTGTTTGTTCGTTTGTTTGTTTTTAATTTCCCCCCTAAAAGCTTGAGCTCTACCACTTGAGCTACACCTATACTTCCTTTTTTTTTTTTTTTGCTGCTTAAAGATAAGTTTCTTGTATTTGTCAGAGCTGGCTTTGAATATGCATCCTCATATCTCAGATTCCTGAGTAGCTAGAATGACAGGCATGAACCACTGGTGTCAGGCTTTGGGATTTTATACTTCATGTTTTTAGACTACTGTTGATCTCAGGGAGCTGGAACTATGGGAAACAAAACCAAGAGTAAGGGAACACACTAAACAGTCATTTGCATCGTTTTTGCAAGTATGAACAGTATTGAAGTGATATGGATACATATAACTATGTCTTTCTCATCCTAAAATAGGGGAGTTCTTGGAGCAAATTCCTAAAATGGACTGTGTCAAAATGTTTGGCACATTTTAAGGCTTTTAAGAGTTATTGGCAAATTGCCCTTGGAAATGTCAAACCAATTATCACTCTTGACAAAAATGTATGAAAATGTTGGAGAATCAATTGGAGTCTACCCTGCCATTTTGTGTTTGTAAAGTACTTTCAGACATGTAGAGATGGTTACATTGTTTTGGTTTTGTTTTCATTTCATTGATTACTTATGTAACTAAAATTTTCATATTTTGTTTTTTTAAGAAGGAAAGTAATAAAAGGACTTATTATGTAGGATAGAAGATAGGAAGTCAGACACAGATAGGAAAATAAAAGGTAATATTGCAAGAATAGATTTTTTAAACAGTTCCTGTGAGCTACAATGTCTTTAATAGTTTATATTTAATAAGCAATTTATATTTAAGTGTACAATTAGACATGTTTTAAATTATAGGTATACCTTTGAAATGTAAGGGAAGGAAAAGTTTCCCCTTTTCCTTCTATAAGTTTTCTCAAATGAACTAGCAATAGACAGATTTACAGGAGAAATAGTTACACAATTTCATATAATGTGCATGAGGAAAATCATACAACCACAATTCGTGAAGAACCAGTGGGGATTAGATATTCTTCATTGGGGAAAAGGAAGTAAGAAATGAATGGGCCCAGAGACTAGATAGAGGTTTGTAAATAATTCTGTTTGGCAGCTGGGTGGTTGTGGACACGTTATGGGAAGGTTAGGGGTGAAAATGCCCTGCAAACAAGTATTGTCTTACTATGTAGCTAAAGTCTCCAAGCCAAATTTTCAGAGTGCTCTCAGAGAAATAGATGAAATGTCTGAGAGTTGGCAGCATTTAGTTTATCTTCTCCACTGGTGACTCCTTCCAGATTATTTAATGAGATTGCTAGAATGGGAGGTTTAAGATAATTACAGTCCTTTATAAGGAAGTTTCCTCTGTCAAATAACGTAAACCAGATAAAGCCCCTATCTGTACCACTAGAAAAAAAGATCTAAAGATGAGAATAGGAAGGGTAGAGGGAAGGTCAGAAAAATCTTGACTCTTAAATGGTCTCAGCTCAGCATATCATCAGGCTGCATGTTGGGTAATAGCTTTCTAAAACCCACAGAAGCCATCATACAATATTAAGATAATGAACATAGCCAGAGCCCTTGGTAATTCCTCCCTCTCAAGCTCCCTTCACCCTGCCCAGCATCCCAGGCAACCACTGAGCTGCTGTCATTGTATATTAGTTTCCACTTCAACTATTTTACATAAGAATAATCACATATTCACTCATTTTTTGCCAATATATTGCCATTCCTGGGGCTTGGACTCAGGGCCTGGGTACTGTTCCTGAACTTTTGTGCTCAAAGCTAATGCTCTACCATTTGAACCACAGTTCTACGTCTAGCAATTTTTTGTGCTTAATTGGAGATAAGAATCTCACAATCTTTTCTATCCCGGCAAGCTTTGAATGGTGATCCTCAGATCTCAGCCTTCTGAGTAGCTATGGTTATAGGCCTGAGCCACCAGCACCCAGCTGCCACCTAGTTTTTTTAATATATATTTTATTGTAAAGATACTGTACAGAGGGGTTACAGTTACATGAGCAAGGTAATGAGTACATTTCCTATCGAGCATTGTTACCTCTCCTTTGTTTTACCCCTATCATCCTTTTCCTTCCCACCTCCCCAACTCCCCCCTTCCCACCCCCTCCCCAAAGTTGTAAAGTTCATTTAAACATTAGTGTTTTGTACATATCATTGTTACAATGGGTCAACCTGTATCCTTGTTTCAGCATATTGTTATTTCCCTTCCCCTCCCCAAATTAGAAAAATGTATATACAAGATTCAGGACACCAGAATCAAATACAGTGACAACAGGGGCTATACCATGGGGGAAGAACATACAAAAAGAATCACATAGTACATTATAAGTACATTAAAAAAGAACAACAAGAAAGATAAAACTTCTTGTGTCCCTATCTTGGGGTTCATTTCACTTAGCATCAGGTTATATGGTCATATGTATATAGCTTTTGACCCTTTCTGCTTGTCCTAGATATATACTGGTTATTGCAATTAAGGAAAACCATGGGACCTATGTTTCTTTGGGCCTGGGTTACTTCACTTAATATAATATTTTCCAAGTTTTTCCATTTCCTAACAAACGGGGTGGTGTCATTCTTCCTGATGGAGGCATAGAATTCACACACACACACACACACTAAATTTTCTGGATTCATTTGTCTACTGAGGAGCATCTGGGTTGGTTCCATATCTTAGCTATGGTGAATACTGCTGCAAGGAAGCTTCCAGACTAAGATGGTGGATTAGAAACTTTCTCTGTGCAACTCTGTGAATTAAAAAAGTCAGGATAACAAAGAAAAGGTCACATTCCAAAGATGGAAAGACAAGAGTCTTGGTAGGAATCATAATTTAGGTGACAGGACAGCCCAAAACACAGGACAACAGAACAACTAAGCAGAGAAAGCAGGAAATGGCCAACCCCTGATCTCTGGTCTGGAGGAAAAGTTGAAGCCATAACCACAAGGAAACCAGGCAGTCCTGTTAACAATAGAATTCCCAGCCAGAGGAGTCCACACTTCATGCAAGCCATAAATCCAGCATGGGGATTTAGTGTGACAATGATGCCTACTGCATGGCAGGCCACGACTAGAGAAACCCATTTGGTCATTCCCATATATTTTATGGCTATAGCTAGGTGCTAGGATGACAGGGGACCTATTTTCAGAGACTGAAGTAATCTGGGGACTTGAAAACTAAGAGCAATCACGAACGAGAGATATTGAGAACACTTTGCTACAGTCTAGATGAGAGACATCCATGAGAGGCGATGATGGGAGAGGGAAGATTAGACACAGATATGTGGGAAGTCTAGACAATATGGAGCATAGGCTGCGAATGGCACAGTGGTCCATGATCCTCCATAGCAAGGAGTGAATCCCAACAACTAGGACCACTGCAAAGACTGGAAGCCATAGCCTATGACAGTACAGTACATGGTTTCCAGGGCCCCCTCCTTGCCACAAGTGGCTTGCTGCCAGATAAGACAGAGCACAGAGCCCAAGTCCAGTTAATGATTCAATCTCCTAGCCTCCTCCCTCTTGTAGAATAGTTTATGACTAGGCAGGATCTGAAAGTGCTGAGAGAAGCAGGCAGAGTGATAGATTCCCTCTGTCCTCCCCTGCCTCCAATGTAGACCGCGGTGTGCTATTTGCTTCCCCCACTCTCATACACACTGGGGTTGACACCCTCAGATCTTGACACTTGTTGACTCCATGCACACAAGCTGGGGAACCTGCAGAGTGAGTGGGATCTTGCCTGGGCCCCAAACTGCAAAGCTTGTTAGGCCTGGGAGCAACACTGGGTACTCAAAGAAAGGAAGCTTCTGTAGTGAATTTACACCCCTGAAAGGAACAACTGACCTTTGATCAGCCTGGCTCCCAGCCTGCATACAGCACTGGCCTTCACAGCACTGTTGTTTCTATGGGCAGTTTGTTTTCTTTTCTATAAGTCATACTAGGGATTGAACCCTACAAAAAAAAAGCCGTTCACTAAGACCTGCAAATGAAACTGGAAGAGATGTCTATCCCCAAAAGGGCTCAGACTGCAACTGTGAAACACAAGAAACAGAGAAGACAAGACTTCCTAAAGTTCACAACTCTTCAATAAATGAGCCCAATATATTAAAAAGGTTGAAATGAATTCGGAAGGTTGAAATTCAAAAGGTTGAAAAGAATTCAAAAGTATAGTTTTAAAAGCAATCGCTGACCACGAAGAAAATTTAAATAAAAAGATGGATAAAGTACAAAAGTTCATCCAAAAACTGAATGGGAAAGTCAACTTGGATGAGAAATTAAGAAAAGAGAGATTTTGAAAAGAAATAAAAAATAAATCTTAGAAAGAAAAAAGCTCAATAAATTTTAAAAATTCAGTGAAGCTGGGCACCAGTAGCTCACACAAATTATCATAGTTACTTAGGATGCTGAGATCTGAGGATTGAGTTCAAAGTCAGCCCAGGAAGGATGTTCATGAGACTCTTATTTCCAATGACATCACAGGAAAAGCCGGAAATTGCACTATAACTCAAGTGGTAGAGTGCTAGCATTGAGCAAAAGGAGCTCAGGGACAGCACCCAGACCCAGAGTTTGAGCACCAGGACTGGCAAACCAGAAACAAAAACAAAAAACAATGGAAAACATTACCAATAGACTAGACCAAGTGAAGGAAACAATATAAGGGGTTGAGGACAAGCTTGAGGAAGCATTACACTCAGATTGCATTAAAATAAATGACCACAACACCCAAGACTTCTGGGGAAAGATCAAGAGACTAAACATTGATGTAGATAAGTGAACCAAGATACAAACTAAAGACGTACAAAATGTATTTAGTGAAATTGTAACAGAAAAATTACTATATCTAGGAAAATAAATGGATATCCAAGTACTGGAGGCATTTAGAACCCTCAATATACATGACCAGAAAGAAACCTCTCCATATATTATAGTTAAAATGCCAAGATCATAGAACAAGGAAAGAATACCGAAAACCACAAGAGAGAATCTCCAAGTTGCTTACAAAGGTAAGACTATCAGAATAAAGCAAATCCCAGCAGAAATCCTAAAGGAGTGCCAAGCCCTGGATAAAATAACTGCTCACCAATATGCCTACACCCAACAAAATTATCCTTAATTGTAGAAGATACTTAAGGGAATTCTTCAAACATAAGAGAAAGAAAGATATTTGTAACTTCAAGAGCTCAGGCAAGAATGACTTTCTCTGTGACAATAAATAAGCAAATGAGAACTAGGAAAGCATCAAACCTTATTAACTCAATAAACCAGAAAGCCTTTAAGGTGATGAAGAAATTAGGAAATTCTTGACAATAATAGCTCTAAATGTAAATGGAGATAACTCTCCAGTTAAGTGTCACAGAGTGGCTGAATGGATTAAATTACAAAATCCAACCAGTTTCTGTCTAGAAGGCATATTCCTGAAAAGAACACACACAAACTCAAAATGATAGAAAATGGTATTCTAAGCAAACAGTCCAAAAATAAGCAGGGCCTATCATACTCATATCTGAAAAAGCAGATATCAAGGCAAAAATCAGAAAGGATAAAGGTCATTACATAGTAATAAAGAGACCACTCCATTAAGAAGATATAACAAGCCAGGTGCTGGTGGCTCACGCCTGTAGTCCTAGCTACTCAGGAGGCTGAGATCTGAGGATCGCAGTTCAAAGCCAGCCCGGGAAGGAAAGTCTATGAAACTCTTACCTCCAATAAACCACTCAGAAAACTGAAAGTGGCACTGTGGCTCAAGCAGTGGAGCACTTGCCTTGAGCTGAAGAGCTGAGGGACAACCCCCAGAGCCAGAGTTCAAGCTCCATGACCAACCCCCCCCCAAAAAAAAGAAGATATAACAATAACAATATCTGAGTCCCAAATGTCAGTGCCATTGATTTCATAAACTCTATTGGACATAAAGAGACAGATGCAATATAAAAATAGTGGGAGCCAGGTGCTAGTGGATCTAGCTACTGAGAAGGCTGAGATCTAAGGATTAGCAGTTCAAAGCCAGCCTGGCAAAAAGTCCATGAGCCTCTTATCTTCAATTAACCCAGTAAAAAGTCAGAAGTGGAGTTCTGGCTCATGTCGCAGAGTGCCAACCTTCAGTGAGAAAGCTAAGAGAATGTGTGAGTCCCTGACTATATATGCATACATACATGCATACATACATATGTACATACATACATACATACATACATACATACATACATATATAAAATTCCTATGAGCCCATGAAATTTTCTCTCCAAAAAATAAGTCACATTTTAGACCATAAAAATCAATCTTTACACATGCAAAGAGAAAAAAATTAGGTCACAATGGAATATAATTTGACATTGGTAACAAGAGAAACTATAGAATATAGAGTATAGAATATAACTGAACAGCATACATTTGAGTGATTGGTAGATCACTCAAGAAATCAGGAAGAAAATTTAATAATCTCTATAATCAAATGAAAATTAAAGCACAGCTTAACAGAAGCTTTGAGATACAGAAAGGGCAGTTCTAAGAAGGAAGTATATAGCTATAAGTGCTTCCATTTTAGAAGATCAAAGATCTCTGAAATAAATAACCTAAAGATTCTGGAAATTCAGATAGAACACCTCCCACCTCCAGGCTATACCATATTGGAAGCTGCTTGTCCTTAGAGACAGTTTTCACTAAAACTAGTTCTAAGTCTGACTGCTGCCTTTGTAGAACTTTCATTTCATTGGAGTGTCTAGGATTTACTAATTGGCCAGCGCCTGATTGGGCCAAATCCAACATGCCTAGATTTTAGGAAGTTCTGTCAGCTTCTCAGCTTTCTTTGGACTTGAGCCCTGCTGCTACTTTTGCCTTTAGTCATTCATCCCTCTGGGAGGACATGCGTCCTGTCGTAGGGGCCTGAGGTCCATCACCGTGCCTTTGTGATAGGTACAATGCTTTGGTGATCATGACAAACACTAACCAGCATCTCCATCAACCCCTCAATGCCAGGCACTACACAGCATTGACCCCAAAGCCTCACAGCATTCTATTTTTTAAAAAAAGCTATCACTTCCATCCCATATTTAAATAAACTCAAAGAAGTTAAATAGCTTACTCAAGACCAGTTCTCTTGTAAGTGGCTGAATAATAATTAAAACCTAGCCTGAAATTGTGAGAGAAGGAAAAAAACCTGGGAAGTTTGTGATGTGATGGATATGTTAATTGGCCTGATTTGGTCATTCCACATGTCATATACGTACTGAACAATACAGTGTACTTCATAAATATATGCCAGGCTCTGGTGGTTCGTGCCTATAATCCTACTTAGGAGGATGAGATATGAAGATTGTGATGTCAAGCCACCCTAGGAAAAGACTATGAGACTCTTATTTCCAATTAACCAGCAGAAAGCTAGAAGTGGAGGTGTGACTCAAGTGGTAGAACATGAGTTTTGAGTGAAAAAGTCAAGTAAGTACCATCTCTCTCTCTCTCTCTCTCTCTCTCTCTCTCTCTCTCTCTCTCACACACACACACACACACACACACACACACACATATTCACACACAAATAATATACAATTGTTATTTAGCAAATAAAGGAAAAATGAGTAACATAGAAAACGCTTGACAACATCAAAGGCTGGTGATGATGTAAAACAAGAACTATTCAGAGTGGAATGCCCATTTAGAAAGGACAGTTTTTTATACAGCTAAGCATAGTTTTATACAAACATTCTCCTTAGTATTAAACCCAATCAAACTGAAATCATGTCCTAAAAAACCCTATGCACAATATCTATAACAGCTTTATTCAAAAATGCTCTAATCTGGACATAACCAAGATGCACTTCATGGATAAACACACTTGGGAAATGATTCCTAGTGTATGACATGGTGGAAAAGTCAAACTAGAGATAGTAAGAGGATCAGGGTTTGTCAGAGAATGTATAGGAAGGGAGAAGGATAAGTAGGTGTAGCATAGTAGTTTTTAGAAAAATAAAAAATTTCTGTGAAATATTATGATGTTGCATGTTGCATATATGCTGTTATGTAGCCCCTTAAATTCACAACACAAAGAGTAGGCCTTCATGTACCTTTAGACTTAATATGCATCCATATTGGTTCATTACTGTTCTAATACTGGTTCAATATTGGTTCAAGATATTAATAGCAGGAGAAAGTGTATACATGGGAGGCATGAAATATTATATTATCTGCTCATTCTAAAACCATTCTGAAATGGTTTTAAAACACTTTTACATTTTAAAACACTTTTCAAAGCAAAGAATTGTTTTCTTTCTCCTTCTCTCTCTCCCTCTCCTTCCCCCACCCCCCTCTGGGCTGATGATTAAGTTTAGGTAATTTTGCTTAAGTTTATTCTAACACCAATCTCCCTACCTCTGTATAGCTGGACGACAGTTATGTACCACCATACCTAGATAGTTTTGGAGATAGGATCTCATGCTAACTTTTTTGCCAGCAATGATTCTGCTGTCTCCACCTCCAGAGTAGCTTTGATTACACATTTCACAAGAAAAATAAAACTTCCACCTGCTGGTAAATGTTTCTAATCATTCTCTCTACCAGAAACTCTACACTCTTGGTTGGGGGCTGGCTATTCATTCTAGCGCATACCAGAAGCCTCTCTTGAAGAATATAGCCCAGAAGTTATCTGTACATTTTTCATGAAACCTGGTTAACATATAGAGTCTTAGACTTTAGGTCCTGAGATTCTGAATCAACAGGAAGAATGTGCATTCTCTTAGGATCCCTGGAGAGTCTGACAGGGACTGTGAAGATGACTACCATTGCTGATGGTGCTGTTAGCAGGATGAGCTCTTACCAAAGGATGGCTACCTCTTCTTGGTTTCAAGATGAGATTATTATTATTAATGAAAAAAGAAAACTAAAGGATGCCTTGAAAGATCCTTGCCAGAATTCTTCCTAAAAAGAACAACTCAATATACCTACCCAAACAAAATAAGTACATTTTTGCTCTTTGTCATCTAAACTATGTGTGACTCCCCTGCTGATATAGCCATGATCCCAGCATGCTTGGCACTCAGGCCTATGTAAATGATAGTTATTTGGGAATGGATTGATCATATCAAGAAATAACAGGAAAGAACTACACACTAGACATTCATTCCTTTAATCATTCCACACATATTTACCAAGAATTTACTATGGATTTGCAACTCCAAGTTAGTCCTGGGTAGATAGCGCTGACCAGGACATAGAGCTTGTCTACCTGGACTTTAATCTGGTGCTTAAAGCAGATAATTGAACACTAACGTGTATGGAGTCTCTGACCATGAGCATGCACAGTGCTGTGGGAATATAGACAGAGATATTAACTAATTCTGGGAGGCAGATGTTCTGGAGTAAAACTCAGTGGCAGGTGGTAGGCATCATTCATGCCAAAGGCAGAGAAGCTGGTAGCAGGTGGTGTGAGGAGGCCTGAACAGAGAGTGGTGTACAGAAGGCCAGCAGAGGAAAGCGATGAGGTTGCCCCAGGGGCATGACAGAGAATAGGAATGGGAGTCAGGCATCTGGGCGTGGGAGGAAACAGGCAGAAAGACCATTAATACTCAAGGGCCTCGACAGCTGGTGGCACAATCCCTCATGTCCAAGGGGAATAGAAGAGGGTCTCTAGTACTTAGGAGAACCAGGAAATGGGGCTGGAGGAAACCAAGAGAAAGCTCTGATCATCAGGACCCAAGGCAAGGGCTCATGCTTAGCCAAGGGCAGATGGAGGGTGCTGGTGTTGGGGCCGAGCGAATGCTCAGCTGAGCCCTGGCCTGGGAATTCCGCACTGTCCCAGGCAGAACTTGTGTCTCACTGAGTCTGAAGATGACAAGCAAATGTTAAAACTTTGCACATGGAGGCCTAAGGTGGTAAAGCTGTCTAGGTCACACACCTGCAGCACATGGGAGTCTCTCCCTAAGGGAGAAGGGGGTTAAAAAAAATACCAAGCACTGATAAGTCCTAATTGGGCTTATCTAAGAGACCTTAAACACTAATATTTTAATGCTCTTATAATTATTAAATAATTCAAATTTGTAGGAAAGATCCAAGAACAGTATAAAGAACTATACTCCTTCCACTAATAAATATACTTATTTGTTATATGTGCATGAATATATTTATTTATTTTGTGATGGTGGAGATTGGAACCAAGGGCATCAAGTATGCTAAACATACAAACAATATACTCTACCACTCAGCTAAACTCCTGTTCCAGGCCACCCCCCTCAATTTTCCATTGGCTCTTATGTGCACATGAATATATGCACATTGATACCCATTACTGTCTTTCTTTCTTATCTGAACTAATACAGACCCTCTGCATCTCTAAGTGTTTTCGTGTCTATTAAAGAGCTCTCCTACATAATCAGCATATATCATGCCCAACAAAGAGGTCCACACTGGCTCAACACAATTATCCAAGCCATAGACCCTTTTGAATTTTGCCATATTGCTCTGATAACTATTTCTTTTTTCTTCCTGGTTAAAGATCCAGTTTGGAATCATGGGGCAGATCTTGTTGTCTTGTCTTTTCAATCACTTCCCATCTAGAAGACTTCCTTGTCCTTTCCTGCCATTCATGACCTTCACAGTGTATTTTACAGCCTGTCTTTTAACCTGCCTCAATGATTGTTTCTTCGTGACTAGACTCAGGTGGTCCTTGATGGGAATGCCACAGAAATAATGTATTTTCCGCAGTGACTGACATCAGGGGACAAATTACAGCAACTCACTATGGTTTCATTAACTTAGATCACCTGGGACAGGTGGAGAGAGTTCTTTCAGCCTTTGTCACTAGAGACGCCATTTTCTCTTGGTGAGAAAATATTCAGAAATGATGCTACCACCTCTGCAAGAGAAGTATTAGAGGAAAGACCTATAAAATAAAAGTGAGAGAGCAAGCCAGAAGACTCCCAGAGGGCTGCTCCATTGTGATAATTGAGAGGAAGGAAGAAAAGAAGGAAAGAAAGGTGGATGAATGCAAGGATGGAAGGAAAGGAGGGAGGGAGAACAAAGCGAAGGGAAGGGAAGGGAGGGGAAGGGAAGGGAAGGGAAGGGAAGGGAAGGGAAGGGAAGGGAAAAGACTATGAAAAGGTTGATCCTGTAGTAAAATTCTGTGAAAGTTTTGGCAACCACTGGGCAACTTGAAGCATAGTTGCTCATCAGAGGAAGTCTCAGGCCTCCTAGAGGGGCCTGTGTTAGTTCCTTCACTGACCACAGTCATTGACTGAGAACACTGTGCCTTGGGGAAACTCATCAGTGGATTTCAGATCATAACACCCAGGACGATGGCTCAGTGATAATGTTTTCAGTTGGAAATATGAAAGGCACTTTTTCATGAACACCAGAGTTACCAGATGGTAGTTTTCTAGTGCCATGATTTCTTTTTTTTTATTGTGAAAATACTGTACAGAGGGGTTACAATTACATGGGCAAGATAAGGAGTCCATTTCTTATCAAGCATTGAAGTCTCCTCCTTTGTTTCCCCTTCCCATCCCTTCCCATCCTCCCCTCACCCCCCCAGTCCTCCCCCCCCACCAAAGTTGTAAAGTTCGTTTTTCCACATAACGACTTGTACATTTCATTGTTGCAATGGGTCCACCTGTATCCCTATTTAAATGATTTGTTTTTTTCCCTTCCCCTCCACAAATTATACCAACCTCAAATACAGTGAAAGCAGGGGTTATACCATGGGGGAGGGACATACAAAGCAACAAAGAAATAATCTTATAAATGTGTTAGAAACCATCACCTGAAAGAAAAAAACATTTGAATACATATCTTAGGGTTCATTTCCCTAACATCAACTTATCTGACCTTTTCTGCTTGACTTAGACATATACTAGTTATTGCAAATAAGGGAAACCATGGGACCTAAGTTTCTTTGGGCCTGGCTTACTTCACTTAATATAATTTTTTCCAAGTCTTTCCATTTCGTAACAAATGGGGCAATGTCATTCTTTCTGATGGATCAAGTGCCATGATTTCTTCCACATATATTGGCTGATATTCTACTGTAAAGAATTTCCCCCTTTGCAGTGTTTATTTACTCCTTTATCTTTTATCATTGTTGATCATATCTGGTTTCTATCATCTTCAATCCATGTCATAGTTGCCTAGTCATTCTCCATAAAACCAACGCTGGCTACCACTCTGGGGTCAACTCTTTGATGTTGACCCTTCTCAGCTTCCTGCCATGATACTTCTCTAGCCACTGGCTAGTTGGTCCCAGCCATGCCATTAACTCCAAAGGAAAGGAGAAAAGGAAAGAAGAGTCCTTGGTATTTTTTTGTTGTTGTTTTTGGTCATGGGGTTTGAACTCTGGGCCTGAGTGCTGTCCCTCAGCTCTTCAGCTCAAGGCGAGGGCTCTACCACTTGAGCTACAGCGCCACTTCCGGTTTTCTGGTGGTTTATTGGAGATAGGAGTCTCAGGGTCTTTCCTGCCCAGGCTGGCTTTGAACTGCGATCCTCAGATCTCAGCCTCCAGAGTAGCTAGGATTATAGGCATGAGCCACCAGTGCCTGGCACCTTGGTATTTTTTTGCCAAGGTCTTTTGGTGATTTCCATGAACATCTGGAGGCAGGGCAACACTGTAGATGAAATGTTGTACCTCGAAGAGGAACATTTCACAACTTGCTGAGGGACTTAGAGCTTATAAGTTTCATAATATAATTCCATTAAATCTGTAGTAAGAAGTGTGCTAGGTAAGGCTTAGGATTGCCCTAATAAAAGAACTCTGAACATTACCCAAAGGGATAGTCATATCTTAGAGATTTTTTAAAATTTGTTTTCTACCTTGCTTTAATCAAACTCACTTTCAATTGGATGTGTGAAGGCCTTGTGAATGAACAGAAGTACTACATTTCCTAAATGGAATCCTTGTCACATTTCTAAAAAAAAAATCACATAATCTAGGAAGTTATCTGTTATGTGTAGAGTCAAAAAACCAGTTCACTTCAGCTACTACTTAAACATATGGCAACAATGACTCTTACATGATTCATAATAACCACATAAAACGTCCACTTAACATAGCTAGAATTTATGGTTACAGGGAACAGAAACTTCTCACTCTGAATACAGCTGAGTATTAGGGCTTCAAACACAAAGCAAGATCAAGTGGAGAGAGACTTCAGGGCACATTATACTAATCAGGTTCACGATGGATTTCTCACACAATGAGCTTGCTCAATTCTTACCCCATAAAAGTGTGGTTTCTCTTTCTGCCAAGCAGTAAGCTTCTCATAGTTTTCTGGGTCATTTACTCACTGGCCATTTCAGGTCAATGCCCCTTGGGTTATTGGAAAGCAAATTATTCTAGAAAAACTGTTGTTGGAAATAGAAAATGTGTGACTATTGCTATGTGTATCAGAAGTAAGTAGTCTTAGTTCTTGTGGTTCGTCTAATTTTATAACCCCCCCAATGTTGCTTTTGAGAAAACTGATGGCAATATCTTCCTGAGATAGAATAAGCAGTTCCTTTTATGAAGCTAGTGTTGCCCTGATTCCAAAGCTAGACAAAAAGAGAAAAAAAGTAAAGAAAACTACATGTCACTATCTCTCGTAAGGGATGCCATAGCATTCAGTAATGTATAAAAGAAATTATATTCAATGATAAAGGGAGAGTGGCCTCTATATTTCTTTCTCAGGAGTACTTAATTAACTTGGGAACTCAATTTCCTAAATAGTTATGAGGATATTTGAATTGTTTTATACTGGGTGAATTATATTAGTGTGTACTTTCATCTAAATTGTCAAATTTATATGTGTTTATGAGTTTTTCAGAACACACTCTTGTTAGCTTTTTTGAGATATGTCACATCTGCATTGATATTTCCTGTTTTATTGATAATGGCAAACTCATTCTTGTTAGAGGCACGACAACTTTATCAATCTTTCCAAAGAACCAGCTCTTTTAATGTTATTTCCTACCTTTCTGTTTTTATTTTTATTGTCTCTCTTACTCTGTTTCTCTGTCTCTCTCTCTGTCTCTTCTCTATCTGTCCCTCTCTGTCTCTGTCTCTCTGTCTCAGTTTCTCTCTGTGTCTCTCTGTCTCTGTCTCTGTGTGTGTCTCTGTCTCTGTATGTGTGTCTTTCTCTGCTATGCTGGGATGGAGGCTGAGCTTCACCTATGTGGTAGGCTGTAATACTGAGCTACACCTACATCTCTTAATATTATTGATTTCTGTTGTACCTTTATTTCCTTGCTTCTGCTTTGCTTTAGGTTTATTTTGCCCTTCCTTCCTTCCTTCCTTCCTTCCTTCCTTCCTTCCTTCCTTCCTTCCTTCCTTCCTTCCTTCCTTCTTCCTTCCTTCCTTCCTTCCTGCCTGCCTGCCTTCCTGCCTGCCTGCCTTCTTCTATTCCTTCTTCCTTCCTCCTTCTTCCCTTCCCTTCCCTTTCATTTCTTTTCTACTGGTACTAGGCTTTGAACTCAAGAGTTCATGCTCTCACTCAGAGTTTCTACTCAAAGCTGGGCATTCTACCACTTGAGCTACAGCTCTACTTCTAGCTTTTTACTGGCTAGTTGGAGATGAAAGTCTCATAGGTTTTCCTGCCTGAGCTGACCTCAAACTATGATCTTCAGATCTCAGATTCCTTGGTAGCTAGAATTACAGGCATCAGCCATCAGTTCCTGACCTCAGAAACTTTCTGTTGTTATATTTAGACTGTTTATACAACTCTTCAGGCCAGGCTATCAGGCTGTAATCTCAGACAAGAGTTAGTACTATGGTCTTGAACAACTGAATTATTGCTGTTAAGACATTCCACTGAATAGCTGAAGTACTGCCCATATTATTAAGGGCCATCTGCTTTACTTACAGTTGGTGTAGACAGTCACCATCTCCTCAAAATGCTTTAATAGTAACACCAAGTTGAGTTTGATTAAATGGGTAGGTACTATATAACTACCCAAGTAGATACAAAAAGCACAATTTCATCACAAAATTCATCCCCTTTTTGTCCTTTTTTGGTAAAGCTGGTTGTTTTCTATTCAAACACAGAGGTTATTGAATCATGGCTGGCTAGGACAATCTTCCATGTCAATCATAATCTTAAGATCTGTAATATAAAGCGTAACTGCATGGTAATTTGAAATCCAAGCCCTGCGTGGCATGTCATCTCAAGCAGTTTTTGGCGTCTGTGTGCTGTCACTGGGGCTCAAACGCAGGGCCTTGTGCTCTCCTTTAGCTTCATCTCTCACAGCCTGCTCTCTCTAGCATTGAGCCATGCGTCCAGCCCAGCTTTATTTGTTGGTTAATTGGATATGTCGTCGCTCAGACTTTTCTGCCCAGGCTGGCTCCAAACTGCAATCTTCAGATCGAGCCTCCTGGGTAACTAGGATGACAGGAGTAGAGCCACTGGCTCCAGTTCTATCTTAGCATTTGAACTCACTTATTCATTCAGACTGGCTTTTGGAACAGTTGCCTTTTGAAGAAAACTGTTTCTTGATGATCATTTCTCCAGGCAGATTCAGCTGCTGCAAGCCTGAGATGGTTTTCTTTGAATGCTATGGCTTGAATATGGTTTATCCCCATCAAAACTCATTGTTGAGGCTTGAGAATGTTAAGAGAGGGTGGGCCTTTAAGAGGTAACTATGTCATAATTATACCTTTATGAAGAGACTAATGTAGATCCATCAGGGTGTGTTCATTACTAGGAGATTGGGTTGTTATAAAGTGAGCCTGGTACTTCCTTTCCCTCTCTTCAGCTTTTCTACCAAGAATGGGGCAGCACAAGGAAGCTGAGCAAAAGCTGGCACTACACTCATAGACTTCCAGAACTGCAGGCAAAACACATCCCTCATCTTTGTATTTATCAGAATCAAGCATTCTGGTTTTAACATCAGAAAATGGACGAAGACCTAGGGGCACCCTAATTCTTTATTCTAATAACTTTGTTCATTTGCTGTGAAATATTGAAACCCTGTAAGTATGTGATAAATTAATAATGAGATGTTAAAACAAGCAACTTATCAACGATGGAAACTTCCAGTGATTAATAGAACTTTGCAAGAAGAATATGCAGAGATGTTCCATTCACCTTTGGCTGGGACAATTTTCTGGGTTGGTCCTGGCCCCACAGCCAGCTCTTCCTACATCCTGACTTGGGGAAGGCCACAGAGGTGGCCTTTGTTGGAGGGCAAGTCACTGGGGAATCTGTGGCCTATCATTCTCTTTCCCCATCTTGGTCTCCAATTATCACTGTCCAGATTAGCCAACTCCTCTCATCACTTATCACTTATTTCCCCATATATTCCCTTCTGGAAAAGTCCATGGTCTTGATTTTCAAACACAAACACCTTCTTTTCCTGTTCCAGGCACCACTATGGACCCCAAGGTGGAAGGTATTATTCCCACCTAGGGTCAAGGAGAATTCTAGACCAGTACAATAATATATTTTATTTAATCAAATATATCCAAAGTATGATATGTGATCAGTATAAAAATGAGTAATGAGATAGTAATGAATATTAAATCTTTGAAATGTGATGTCTTTGTACTAGCCACATATTAGTCAGGCTGCACATGCATATTTTTTTTGGTATAAGACCAGGACTGGAACTCACTGTCACTTGCTTTTATTCATTGGCTAGTGTTCTATTATCTGAGACATGCCTACAACCCCAACATTGGTTCTTTCTTTGTTTTAATGCAATTACATTTCAAGTTTTCAGATGCTGCATGTGGCTGTCCCACTGGAGTGACAGATCCTGGAGCATGGCTATGGGGTAAATTCCTGGACAGGGAACAGAATACCCATTTTAGTTTTAAAAGGCCAAGGAAGTTTGCATGAAGCGCAAGGTAGTTTCTCATAGACATTAATCATTGTTCAATGATTAATATATCACCTACTAATATATTAATTATATCAATATATAATTAATATATCTCAAGCTAATTAAAGAATTCGCTTGCTTGTCAGGTGCAGGTGGCTCATGCCTGTAATCAGGAGGCTGAGATCTGAGGATTCTGATTCAAAACCAGTGTGGGCAGGAAAGTATGAGGCTCTTATCTCCAATTAACCAGAAAAACGCTGGAAGCAGAGCTGTGGCTCTGGTGGTAGAGCACCAGCCTTGATAGAAAAAGCTAAGGAACTGAGCCCAGGCCCTGAGTTAAAATTCCAGGTCAGGCACCAAAAAGAAGGAAAAAGGAAGGAAGGAAGGAAGGAAGGAAGGAAGGAAGGAAGGAAGGAAGGGAGAGAGAGAGAGAAAAGGAAAAGATAAAAAGGTTGGTTTGAGATGCAATAACTCTGGAGAAATGGAAAAATGAGATGTAAGAAGAAAAGGGGAAAAAATTAAGTGTCAGAAACATGATTCAGGAGACCCCAGATTTCCCATTACTCATCTGCACATAGACCAGTCTACTCCTGGTGACAAATACAGGCAGGAGAGCTGGGAGGTCTTAGAACACCATCATCAGACAGTTCTCTGCAGCCTGTAGTAGGAGTCAAGGTCCTGTGGTCAAGGAAGGGTTTTAGTGATTTCAAGGTTCTCACACATGGCTACATATTGGACTCTGTGGAAGAGTTAAAAGCACACACATTCAAAAATAGCTGCATCAGAGCTAGAAGGAATCATGTTGAGCGAGGTAAGCTAAGAGCAAAGAGACAAACGGTACATGGTCTCCCTGATAAGTGGATGCTACATCCAAAATGTTAGGTGATATGACAAAACTAACAGGACTTAAGAAACAAAGAACTCCCACTCATCTGGTTGAACCACTACTAAATATCCCCATGCTGCTGATCACATGTATGGTGTATATGTGTACATCGTTATATGTTATAGACTGTGATAGACAATTTGCTCCAGGAAAGTTAGAATGAACTTGTGACTTTAAATGAGCATCATTATTCCACAATACTGTGAAATTCGGGAAATTATGTAATCACTTAATCACAATTAAAAAATAAAAGAACCTCGGGGAAGGTAGGGAGGGAAGGGATGGTGGGGGGAAAACAATGGAGGGGGTAACAATGCTCAATAGGAAGTGTACTCATTATCTTACTCATGTAACTGTAACCCTCTGTATAGTATCTTTACAATAAAAAATAAAAAAAGAAATGTACTCATTATCTTGTCCATGTAATTGTAACCCCTCTGTACAGTATTTTCACAATAAAAAAAGAAAATAGATAGAACTGGAAACATTCATATTAAAGAAATAAGCCATACTGTGAAAAACAAATACTAGATTTCTCATATGCAGACTCTAGACCCAGAAAATAAAATGAATAACCCAGGTATAAAAGATAGAACTGATTAAATTTGGACAAAAGTAAGAGGAGATGAAGAGAAATACTGTGGAGTAAATATGTTCAAATATTTCATATGTTAGTATGACATAATAAAACATAAGTATAAAAATAGACTAATTTAATTAATAAAATAAAATGAAATTAATAAAAGGAATACAATTTAGCAAGCTACATTATATGGACATATGTGTATAACATAATAAAATACTGTGTAAAATTAATATTTGCTAATAAAAAGGCAAAAATTCAAAAAAAATAGCTGCATCAGTGTTAAGTATATTGAAGTTGATAACTGCACTGTGGTTATGCAGAATGTCTCTATTTTGGGGGGTTAAACACCGAAGTATTCAGAAGTAGAAAATTATGATGTGGCTAATCTTCAAATGGGTCCATTTTTGAAATATTATGTGAGTGTGGGCAATTTATGTAGAAAAAAATGATAACCTGCCAGGTGCTGATAGCTCATATCTGTAATCCTAGCTACTCAGGAGACTGAGATCTGAGGGCTGTAGTTCAAAGCCAGCCCAGGTAGGAAAGTTTATGAGACTCTTATCTTCAATTAACCAGCAAAAAGCTAAAAGTAGAAATAAGGCTCGAGTGGTAGAGTGTCAACCCTGAGTAATAAAGTCAAATGAGAGCATGAGTCTTTGAGTTCAAGCCATTGTACTGCTATAAAATACATAAGAATAATAGCCAGGTGCTGGTAGCTCATGACTGTAATCCTAGCTACTCAGGGAGCTGATATCTGAGTTTGATGGTTCAAAACAAGCCTGGGCACAAAAGTTTGGAAGACTCTTGTCTTAAACATTAAAAAGCTGGGGCTGGCTGGGTGCTGGTAACTCACTCCTGTAATCCTAGCTACGCAGGAGGCTGAGATCTGAGAATCACTGTTCAAAGCCAGCCCGGGCAGGAAAGTCCATGAGACTCTTATCTCCAATAAACCACCAGAAAACCGGAAGTGGCGCTGTGGCTCAAGTGGCAGAGTGTTTGCCTTCAGTTGAAGAGCTGAGGGGCAGCATTCAGGCCCAGAGTTCAAGCCCCACTACCAACAAAACAACAATAACGCTGCAAGTGGAGCTATAGCTCAAGTAGAGCATTAGCCCTGAGCAAAAGAAGCTCTGATGTGGAAAGCCCTAGGCCACAAGGCTATGAGACTCCCAGAGACTTCTCCAGCACTTGGGCTCAGGCTGACTGTGGTAAAGGACCTGAATCTCAGCATCCTAGCGGTGGTAGTCTCAAGCCACCTGGGACAAGGATGAGGAGGTCCTTGTGTGGGGTGTGACAAGCATCTGCCACATGTCCATCATTCTCAGACTCAAGGCTGGGCATGGTACAGAACTGCTGCCGCTTTAACAGCTCAGCTGTCTGGGCTGCCACTGGAAAGCAGTGCAGCGGTCACTGGGCTGAATGACGTCCTAATACCTGGCCTTCCTTTTGTGCCAGCTGGGGAAGGGGCAGCAGAGGAGGTCAAGTTCTTGCCTTTTAGCTTCCTGGAAAGCAGTTAGAGAAGGAAAAGAGGCAGGAGCGCAGGTGGTATCTTGAGAAAGAGCCCCATAGGGACCCCTGCTCCCACTGTCTGCTTTAGCTGAGAACTGACTTGTCCCCTTTTCACATCCAATTAGCAGAGATGCAGCCGAGTGTCTAATCTATCCATCACTTCCTGTCGCCTGTCCCTGGAGACCCGTGACATGCATTTGTGAGGTGGGAAGGGCAGTCTGGGCTCGACACACAGCCAGCCCTCTGGGCACCATTAGAAGCTCTCAGTGGTGCTCACCTGGAAGGCATTAACACCTCTTTAAGTCTTGACAGCCAGACTGAACGTCTGGGGTCCACTAAGAACATCAAATCTTTGTTAGCCTGATGTCTGCTTCACAGAATGTCATTTTACTCCCTAAGTAGACTTGGATGCATTGTTTGCATCAGAACAGAGCAGAGATTGCACCTGCATAGACTTGGATTGATGGAGGTTGAGCAGGACCAAAGGAGCCGGCAGCAGGTCAGGTGCAGGGTGAGCAGAGCGGTAGGAAGTAAAGGTAGAAGCCACCTCTGGAGGACGGATGCAGGGTCATCGGCAATCAGGAAACTAGCAGTGGCTGGGTCCCTGGATAAGGAAAGCAGAGAGCATCCCACACTGAAGCACCCTGCAGGACTGGGGGCACAGCTTGTGGGAGCAGAGCAGTCAGCTGGACAGGAGCAGGCTGGCGTGAGAAGAATTTAGGGGTGGGGTGATGTTGAGTCTAGATGGTTCTCAGAGGACTTAGTTCTTGGGTTGAGATGCAATTTGTGAGCAGGATTTTGACTGCTGTGGAGGAAAAAAAAACAGCCTTGATGAAGGAGAATTTTTTAAATAACTTTTTTATTGTGAAAATACTGTACAGAGGGGTTACAGTTACATGAGCAAGGTCATGAGTACAAATGCCTCCTCCTTTGTTTTTCCCTACCATCCCTTCCCTCCCATCTCCACAACTACACTCCATCCTCCTCCCTGCCTCCCCACCCCGCCTGAATTGTAAAGTTAATTTTTCAACATAATGTTTTGTACATCTCATTGGGTCAACCTGTATCCCTGTTTAAACAATTTGTTTTTTCCCTTCCCCTCCCCAAATTATAGAATATAAAATAGAATGAAAACACCATGGGGGAGGGTCATCCAAAGCAACAAAAAAATCACATGGTACCTTATAAATACATTAGAAACAATAGCAAGAAAAAAACTCACTTGTGTCCCTATCTTGGGGTTCATTTGGCTTAACATCATCTTATGATGAAGGAGAATTTAACCCATCCTGCCAAACCAGCCGGGAGAATTTCAACACACATTTTCCCCCTCTTAACCTATAAAGTGACTTTTGAGGGTGATAGAATTTGGGGTCTTTGCTACTAAAATATATTATTTGACTCTTCTGTAAGGTTCCCTTAAATGCAGGCATTCTGGGTATGACAGAACTGGCCAGGTCCCTAACCTGTGTGACAGGGACACACTGCAGTGTGCAGCCCATTGGGTAGGGGTAGTTTTAAGGAGGGAACTTAAATGCCTGGTTCTGTGTGTGTGTGTGTGTGTGTGTGTGTGTGTGTGTGTGTGTGTGTGTGTGTGTGTGTGTGTGTGTGTTGAACTAAGGGCCTGGGCACTGTCCTGTGGTGCTTTGCTCAAGGATTATATTCTACCTCTTGAGCAAGATTTTTGGGCCAGGTAGTTAATTTGAGATGAGAGTCTCACAGACTCTCATCTCAAATTAACTACCTGGCCCAAAAATCAATCCTCAGATCTCATCCTTCCCAGTAAGCTAAGATTATAGGCATGAGCCATGGGGTACCTAGCAGAGCTTGGTTCTTTGGAGGGTTTCCCGGATCTGGCTCTTAAAGGCAAGCCAGCTGCTGTGTTGGGCTAGCTGGGCAGCCTGGGGATATAAAACTCCCTCAAAGCCCTGGAACCTGCTGTTAATCCCAAAGCAAATCTCTGAAGGCCTCTCTGCTTTTACCTTTCTCTGACCTTGTCTTTGCATTAGAGATACTGTTCCTATTTTAGGTTTGTGGGTTATACTTTTTACTGTCTGAACTTATATATTTATTTTATGTGCGTTGGTTGTATGTATGCATGTATATATGTGTTTGGTGTGTGTGTGTGTGTGTGTGTGTGTGTGTGTGTGTGTGTGTGTGCACGCATGGGTGTACATATGCATGCTGGCACTCCAGCTTGAATTCAGGGCCTGGGCACTATCCCTTAGTTTTTCCCTTCAGCTTTGTTGCTCAAGGCTGGTACTCTACCATTTGAACCATACCTCTACTTTTGTGTTTTTTTCCCTTGGTGGTTAACTGGGGATGAGTCTCACAGACTCATCTGACTCATCACAGACTCACATCTCTTCTGACTGTGGCTGGCTTTGAGCTACCATTCTCATATCTCAGTCTCCTGAATCGCTACGATTATAGATAAGCCAGCAGTATCTTGTTTGGACTTCTTAAAAGGTTGTAATTTTATGTTATTCTGGTGTTTGTGCTGTCACTGTAGCAGTCCACCCTCTGTCTCCCAGAATAGAACCTTGAACCCAGCTTCTGCTCTTGGGGACAGGGAAGCTGAGACCAATGAGTCCACTTCTTGCAGAAGATGAGCACGCTCCAGGATTGGGAGTTTTCTGAGGGAGAAGGAGGTGGGTTCAGGGAGCTGCAGGCTGTGTGTACAGTGATCCTTCCATATGTATGAGTTTTACATGCCAGCTTCAAGTAACTATAGGCCCAAAAATATTTAATTATGTCCTAAGTTGGGTGCCTGTGGCTCACACTTATAATCCTATCTACTCAGAAGGTTAAGTTCTGAGGATTGCGGTTTGAAACCAGCCTGGACCGGAAGGTCTGTGAAACTCTTATCTACAATTAACCACCAGAAAACCCAAAAGTAGAACTGTGGCTCAAAGTGGTAGAGTGCTAGCCTTTAGTGAAAAGCTCAGGGACAGAACTTCAAGCCCCATGACTAACAAAAATAAAATAAAATAAAATGTCATAAACTGGATGTGGTGGCTCATGCCTATAAACCCTGATGCAATATAAGTTCAAGGTCAACTTGGGAAAATGTTAGTGAGACCCTACCCAGAAAAAAAAAACACACAAAAAGCAAAAACAAAATCCAACAAGGTTGGTGGCATTGCTCAAGTGCTAGAGTACTTGCTTAGTGATCATGAAGCCTTAAATTCAATCCCCAATAAGACAAAATGATGATGATGATGATGATGATGATGATGATGATGATGATGATGATGATGATGATGATGATGTGTACTGATCATGTGCAAACTTTTTCCTTGTCCTTATCCCCTCAAGAGATAGCACAACAAACATCTCCACAGCGCTTACATGGTGCTAGGAATTATAAGCGAGCCAGGAAATGAGTTAAAATATACACAGGAGGTGTGGAGATTGTATGCAAATACTATGTCATTTTACACAGGGACTTAGACATCCATGGGTTTTGATTCCACAGGAAGCCCTGAAACTAATCTCCCATGGATACCACGTGAAGAATGTACCACCTCTCTCCAGGAACTGTGGTGGAATTATCCCTGTGAGTGGCTGGGCACAGGAACCCCACTGTGATTCCGTGGGTAATAATGGAGCTGATGGGTACCAAGGATTCCTTGGCCCTCTCAGCCTGTCTTTCAAGACTGGAGAGAAACAGCATTTATACTTCATTCCACACATTTGGACCCTTGGCTCCTGTTGCTTTGGGGTAGGGTACCTAGTCATTTCATGCAGGTTGGCAAGTCTGCTAAGCTCTTCTGCAACAAGAACAAATAATAGATCTTTTTCTGACTCCCCACAGTGCTTAGGAAAGCACTGAGCCTGTGGAGCAACTACTTAATAAAGTACTTGCAACCAGGTGCCTTTGGCTCACATCTGTAATCCTAGCTACTCAGGAGGCTTACACATGGAAGATTGCAGTTCACAGCCAGACCACGCAGAAAAGTTTATGAGACCCCCATCTCTAATAAACCATCAAACTGCCAGACTGGAGAGACAGTTCAAATGGTAGAGCACCAGCCCCATGCAAGCAAAATGAGCAAGTCAAGTGACAGTTCACAGCCCTGAGTTCAAGCCCCCCTACTTGCTAATCGTGTCACATTAAGTAGAACATACCTCTGACATTTTTTAGAGTTTGGCAGAAAAGTTATCAAAGGAGCTCCCAGTTGTCTAAAGCTTAATAGAGCAGGGACTGAAAGATTAGCAAACTTATTTTTTTTGTCCCTGGGATTATTATTGAGTAGTTGCAATGTCACTTATTTAAAGGACAATACATAGAAAATTTCCTACCTTGTGCCATTTCATCCTTTTGCTGGACAAGATTCTTCAGTCTTGGAAAATGTATTTGGACTTGTCCTTGGGGTGGAAGATCGGGGGAGAGGGAGACTCCCTCTTACACATGGCTCAGGAAAATCTACCTCTTGAACCACAGCTTCCTGTTAACTAAATGTCTATTTAGGGTGAGATCAATCTGCCTGAAGACGGCCTCTGCTCTCCCAAATGGACTGGAATATTTAAAGCAGAATTGCTTCAAAGGAATGGGGAGGTAGATGCCAAACAATTGTAATAGTTTCCTTCCTCCTGTTATTTCCCAAAGGTGCTAAAGCTCAGGTACAGTTTGATTGTGTTTCTTCTGCTATCGATTTTGGGGGGGGGGGCTTGGTAGCTTCTTGCTGAGAGAGAGAGAGAGTCCCAACTCAAAGGATAAGAATCCTTGCCTAATTTCCTCCTTACTGACAGAACTGTCCCATTTGGGTAAATCTCACTGGGGCAATCAAATTGCTCTTACTGAACTTTCTGTGTTCCAGCATTCTTTTCTGCTAGACTGAAGTCACTAGTGATGAAGAAAGTTATTTTTCAAATATAGAAACCTAAGCTGCTGGTCCCAGGGCAGAAGGAACAAGAGAGTGAAATTACAGCCCTACAGGCTGTTTGTATCTTTCCCTAGCAGTAAGCACACACTGTGTTATGAATAATAAAACCATATCCTTATAACTGTCTTTCTCTCCTGAGTACAGAGCAGTTTGCCAACATGATGATATCAATTTTTACAATATTTATATAAGGTAGGCATGAGGCTTGACATCTCTCCATGGACTCTTCTAGCCCTTGAATATATATATATATATGTAGAGGAGGGGGAGGGAGGTGTGGACTGCATTTATCTTGACTCAGTAGCTTGCCCCATCTATGCTTTGTGTAAAAAAAATCACTATGCAGATGGGGATAATTAGGAATATTCAAATGTCTTGCTTTAGTAAGTGAGAATGGGGAAACAAGATGAGTCTCAAGGACTCAGAGGGACTGAATGTAATTCAGCGAGTGTTTCCCAGCCATCTGCTACTGCAGAGATGTCCCCATAGTACTCAGACTACCTGAGCATCCTTGCACTGGGCAGAATCCAGCTGATGACATCTAATTCATCACTGTCCCCAACATCAGGGGCATGTCCCGGGAACTCCTGATAGCAGGGGCTCCCAGCAGATTCTCAACAAAGAGATACTGCTTTCTAGCACGTTCCAGCTGGAGCTTAGCAACTCTGCAGAATTTTAGTTCCTCTTTCATCTTCATTGCTCACTCTATTGTGTTCCAGCTGGAGCTTAGCAGCTATACAGAATTTTAGTTCCTCTTTCGTCTTCATTGCTCACTTCCTCCTGTCCTGTCTCATTCTGGGGTCCTTCCTTCCAACCTCTTCATTTTTGATTCCAGCTTTCAAAGCTCTGCCAAGCTTCCCCTTCTTTACTCTTTCTTTTTAACAACTTCTACTGACCTCTGAGTGTCTTATGCTTTTTCTGAATGAGGGATATGTAAATTAATAGAAAACGTGCACTGAGATTTATTTATTTGTGTGCTTGGATGCTCAGGCTTGAATTCCCTCTTGCTGTCTCACCATGGGCACTCTACTACTTGAGCCATTCCTCCAGTCCAGCATTTTGCTGGTTAATTGGAGATAAGAGTCTCTTGCACTTTTCTGCCCAGGTTGGCTCAACCTCTAGATCTCAGTCTCCTGAGTAGCTAGGATACAGATGTAAGCTACCAATGTCTGTCATATTCTGAGTTGTTTTTGTTTGCTTGCTTATAATCGCAAAGATCCTAGCAAATCTCTTATTTACCAACCTATACCAAATCACTGTTGGGTAAGAAGGCAGCTAATATAAGGTCTGACTCCTCAAAATCTAATAGAACTATTTCTTTTTTTTTTTTTTGGTACAGTCGTGGGGCCTGACCTCTGGGCCTGAGTGCTGTCCCTCAGCTCTTCAGCTCAAGGCTAGCACTCTACCACTTGAGCCACAGCGCCACTTCTGGCTTTTTTCTTTTTTTGCTTATGTGGTGCTGAGGAATCGAACCCAGGGCCTCAGGCATGCAAGGCAAGCGCTCTACCACTGAGCCACCTTCCCAGCCCCTAATAGAACTATTTCTATTTATTTCCATGGCTTTGGTCAAGGTGGTAGTGAATACTGTTTGTTATTGTGTTATTTTTTGAACATTAAAAAAAAGTGGCTAACGCATGTATCGAATTCTTTTCTGGTTGCCCAGTATTCCTGGATGTAAAATTTGTTTGTTTATCTGTGTACACGCTTGTTATCTAGATATTTATTTATTGGCAGTGTTGGAGGTCAAAACCAGTGTTTCACTCATACTAAGCAGGCCCTTTGCCATGGACCTTTACTCAAAGTCCCCGGATTCATTTGTGAATCAAATAACAAATCACAGAGATGCTCAAATAGCTGTTTTAGTTTTTCTATATGTATCAATAGATCTCTACTTGGAATTTTTAGAAAATCCTTTTTTTTTCTGCTTAGATGAGAATAGTTAGACAGTCAACTGCCCACCCAGGACTCCCTGAGTCACAGATGCTGAAGGAATTTCAGTAAGCCAGGGTCTTGCTAGTATTTGTGCACTGTAGGGATGTGCCTTGTATATTATGGGAGATCAGTGAGCATTTGTTAATGAATGAATGAATGAATGAAGAAATGTGTGAACAAGTCAGCTGGGTTGCACGGAAAGCTCTAGAAGTCCCTGCTCTGCAATTCAGAGCTGAGCATCATGCCCCCTCCATATTCAGAGCAGAGGAAGGTTTTACGGAGACAATATAGGATCAGACACAGTGGAAATCATGTGGTCTTACTCAGATGTTTCTTCCCATCTAGCAAATCAAGTTCTGTCAGTGCAATACTTATTGAAGCTATTGCTCTATGTCAGACACCATGCTAAACTTCTCAGGCAGGAAAAAAATAAAGTCATTGATAAGGAAAAGAACAATTTTTGAAACTAAACTCAGGTATTAAATTTTGGACTGAACAGAACCACCAATATTTTTCTTTTTAAATAATCTAAGGAGACAGTTTTAATTATTTGTGGGTGTATTTATGCTAGTACTGGGGCTTGAATTCAGGACTTCTCACTCTTGCTTGGCTTTTTGCTCAAGGCTAGTTTTCTACCACTTGAACCACAGCTCCACTTCTGGCTTTTTGCTGGTTAATTGGAGATATAAAGTTCACAGATTTTCATGTTTGGGCTGGCTTTGAACTGTGATTTTCAAATCTCAGCCTCCTGAGTAACTAGGATTTCAGGTATGAGCCACTAGGGCCTGGCCCTGTTTCAGTGATTTTTTATGAGTGTCCATATTTCTGAATCTTCTGCTTTGGAACTGCACACAAACAGCCATCCTCACAGATGACACCAGGAGGTAATACTGTTTGGATGGAAATGCTTCCATCTTCTTCCATCTTTATCTCATCCTTATCCTTCTGTCGATATCAGTGACACCTATACAGAATCCCTGAAGAATCTGATGGTTGCGATCACCAGGAACCAGCCATCTTTCTCATTCATTTCTTACCATGTCTCATTCCCAGGAGTTCACCTCTCTGAAGGCTAGTCCCTCCATGGTTGCTTTGAGGAAAACATTCCTGTGAGAACAAAGCATGTAGCTTTGACAAATGCATCTATAGGGGTCTTCAGCTTGAAAGCACTCAGATCAAGCTGCCCACACACTTAGGCTCCATTTCCTGCCCTGCTGGGGGTGGGGTGGGTCGTAAGTGGGGAAGAGGGTGTCTCAGCAGGACAAGCCCTGAGCCATCCATCACACAAACTCAGATTCTTTTTTTTATTAATGTTTTTTTTGTGTGTGTGAAAATACCGTACAGAGGGGTTACAATTACATGAGCAAGGTAATGAGTGCATTTCTTATCAAGCATTGTTGCCTCCTCCTTTGTTTCCCCTTCCCATCCTTCACCCCTAAACTCAGATTCTTGGTGGGAATGAGACCTGGGATGGCTCACACTTCACCGAAAGCTGCAGCTCCCTTCTTCAGGGCTCTTGACAAGAGGCTGCAGAGTTGATGTCCTGATGAATGATGGAGACCTCTCTGTCTTGGGAGAATGTCATTTCCAATGCTAAGCATTTTGGGTCATTCAAGAATGTTTACTTTAAAAACAAAAACAAACAAGAATGACCCTCTTTGCCACTTCCTTCTTTACTTCTCCTGCCCACTACATGGAGTCCCCTTTTCACTCCTGCCAGGTCTTTTCCTAAAACAAAACCCACATAGTCCTTCTTCCTCCCAGAGCTTGTCTGATATATAAAGACAAGTTCCTTCATTTCTCCCTTCTAACTTAAACACTCTCAGAGCATCTCACTGCTTTGAGCCTGGCATGGTCTCTGGAGACCCTGACATGTGGATCCTTCCTCTCCCCATGTGCAGTGTGCAGGGATCATTTCCAATCATCCTCTGACCAGGAAACCGTGTCATTGAGGTGATTGGAATAGATTTCTCACTCACAGCCAAGTTTGATAGCCTTGCGTAGGCCTGGGAGGTGGTTAGACTAAAAGTGACTCCTTCTTTTGTGAGTTCTTGCTCTCATGAGACTAGATTAATAAGAGAGGGAATTGTTATAAACCATGTCTCTCCTTGAAATCTCTGTCTCTCTCTGTCTCTGCATGTGTCTCTCTTTCTGTTTCTGTCTGTCTCTTTCCATCTTTTTTCCTGTCTCTGTCTCTGTATCTTTGTCTCTGTGTGGCTCTTTCTATTTCTCTTTCTGTCGTTCTGTCTCTGTCCTCTTTTTCCTGTCTCTTTCTGTCTCTCTGTGTATGTCTTTGTCTCTGTATGTTTCTCTTTTCTGTCTCTGTTTCATTCTTTGTGTCTTTGTCTATCTGGCTGGTTCTGGTTCTGGATCTGTCTCTCCCTTCTTTCTCTATCTATTTTCTCTCCTTCATTTTCTCTCTGTGCCAGTACTGGGGCTTGAACTCCGATACTTGACATTCTTGCTTGGCTTTTTCGCTCAAGATTGGCACACTCTACCACTTAAGCCAAACCTCTACTTCCAGCTTTTTGCTGGAAAGAAAAGTCTTACAGATTTCCTAGACTGGATTCAAATTACAATCTTCTAGATCTTAGTGTTCTGAGTCGCTAGGATGACAGGTGTGAGCCACCAATGCACTGGTTGGATTTTGTCTTTCGTACATACATCTGCACCGCCCCTTTCATCAAATACTTGCTTCTGCTTCTGCCTTCCCTCATGAGCTGAAGCAGCACAAGGCCCTCTTCAGAGGCCCAGTGGCTGCCAACACAATGCTGTTGAACTTCCTTTACCTCCAGAACCACAAGCCAAAATGTACAACAAAAGAAAAACTAAGCTCTTTGAAATAGGAACTAAAGTTAAACTAGGCTGCCCTTGTTACTCAGCTCTGTAGCCAATTTTTTGGCACAAATTGTTGGCACACTACTATATCAATGTGAGAATGTTGTTCTATTCAAAGTAGTCCCAGATTATTTTTCTTATTTATCTATCTATATGTATGTATATATGCGCATATATATATACACACACATATATATGTATTACAGAACTGGAGTTTGAACTCAGGGTCTCAAGCTGGAACACTACCAATTGAGCCATGCCTCCAGCCTAGCATTTTATGAATCATTTTGGAGATGGATTCCAGCAAACTTTTCTGCCTGGAGTTGGCCTTGAACCTTAATCCTCCAGATCTCAACCTCCTGGGTAGCTAGGATGACAGGCATGAGCTACTAGCCTCCAGTTTAAATTAGTCACAGTTTCTAACTTGTCCCTCTGACCCAAGAATCACATTCTACCCCTGCTTGCCATGAAGTCCAGCCCTAGCTTCCAGAGATCCCACCTGACCTGAGACAGAATCTCTGCTTCTTTTTACCTACCTAGTAACAAACAGACAGAAGGAGAAGTAATTCCTAACTAATGTTTGCCTAATGTTCTGAATGAATGCATATGATATGCAAAGTTTTATTAGCAAATGTTGCTTTCCAGAACAATTCAAGGTGACCATTTAACAAATACACCCCTTGTATGTTTTATGTTCCATTCCTTTAGATTTTAATCTTTGATCTTTCTTTCTTTCTTTATTTCTTTCTTTCTTCCTTTCTTTCTTTCTTTCTTTCTTTCTTTCTTTCTTTCCTTCTTTCTTTCTTTTTTCTTTCCTTCTTTCTTTCTTCTTTCTCTCTCCCTCCCCCCTCTCCTTTCTTTCATTTGTGCTGAACTTGAGCTTTTTTATGCTCAGCTCTGGTGCTCTACTACTTAAGCCACAGCTCTACTTCTGGCTTTTTTGGTGGTTAATTGGAGATAAAAGTCTCACAGACTTTCCCACTCAGGCTGGCTTCAAAACTGCAATCCTCAGATCCAGCCTCCTGATTAGCTAGGATTACAGGCATGAGACACCGGCATCAGGCAATTTTTATTCTTTAAAGAAAAGGATGGCGTAATGCTGCTTGTCATTATAATTTAGTTGCGAAATCTACCTTCTAAAGCACACCAGAATGGAATATATTATCTTCTCTATATGTTGGAGTAAGCCCAAAAACATGTGTGAGGAGAGCAGACAGCATCATCATGCCGTGGGCCCCAGCCATTTATAATCAGAATGTTTGGAGCTGCTGGCTAAGTGCTCTGACCTGTGAGTGACTCCCAGCAGGCCTTGGGAAGATACTTGCATATTACTGAAGCCAGCAAAGACCAGAGAGAAGAGAAGAGTAGATTCTATTATCTATTTCTGTATCCATAATCGTCAAAGTCCTTTCTTTCCTTTGAAGGTCTCGTAAATATCTTAATGATTAGTGGTGAATCTAATGTGATCTCAAGACTCCAAAGTATGCTTGCATTATTGACATTCTACTGAAACCTCTAGTCTACTCCAGCCTCAGTAATCTTTTTTCCTTCATTTTGTGCAAATACTAGAGCTTGAACTTGGGGCCTGTGCTCTTGCTTGGTTTTGTCACTTAAGGCTGTCTCTCTACCATTTGATCCACACCCCTACTTCTGACTTTTTGTTGGTTAATTGGAAAGAGGAGTCTCAGATTTCTCTGCCTGGGGCTGGCTTTGAACTGGGATCCTCAGATCTCAGTCTTCTTGATAGCTAGGATTACATTGGCTCCTGTTTGTCTTTAGTGACTTTGAATCCAAGAAAGTTTCAAGGAAAGGCTGGTAGTTAGCATGTGGAACAATGTTTGTGCTAACAGTATCCCTTCCCAGCTTTGAGCCAGGCTGCCCAAATTGTTTCTGAGCATGCTGGGCTCTAGCATGGTGGGCTGTACCTCAGCATCTCATCTTTGGGATCTTTAAGGGCCAGGCCTCATCTGTTAATGAAGAGGCATGAGGATTTTCTCTGAAATAAGCAAAGAAGAGGAAATGTTCTGAGAGCAAAGGAATAGAGAGGCCTAGCTGGGGAAATGGTACATCATTCTATTTTCCTTAGATGTCCAGACTCTCCCCTCAACTCTGGAATGAGAGCTCACCACCCTGGCTGTTAGGAACAGACCTAGCAGTTTTTTTTCCTTCTCTGTGGAATCCTCCTAAGCCTTACAGTCGAGAAGGCACTTGTCACAGCAAGAGATACTGAATCCCTAAATTGGAGTAAGGCTTAGCCTAGATGTGGTTCAACGTTCCTTATTAAAAAGAAAGGCAATAGTGGGCACTGGTGGCTCATACTTGTAATCCTAGCTACTCAGGAGATTGCAATCTAAGCATAGTGGTTCCAAGCCAGCCTGGACAGGGAAGTCCATGAGACTCTTATCTCCAATTAACCACCAAAAAGCCAGAAATGGAGCTGTGGCTTAAGTAGTAGAGTTCCAACCTTAAGAAAAAAGAAGCACTACAAAAATCTAAGGGATAGCACTTAGTATCTCAGTTCAAGCCCCCATTTCAGCCACATATTTGTGCACATGCACATGCACACACACACACACACACACAATAATTTAGTAGAAAGGTAACTCACGCTCCTGCACTGCAGGGCCTAACTGGATTCTATGGGAATGACTGGGGTGTGCTAAGCTGGGTTGCTTTGGGGTAAGGTGGGGACCCATCAGACAGGACCGTGTGTCTTCCAACAGTTCACCACCCTCATTCACTGTTCCCCACCCTGTTGAATTCCAGGATCCTCAGCCCTGGCAAGATAATATAATAGTTAAGCTGTTTGTAGTGATTAGAAATACACTAGTTTGTACTGGACGTGGTGACACATGCCTGTAATCTCAGCTAGATATCTCAGAAGATAAAAGAAAGAGAATCGAAGTTCAAGACTAGCCTGGGCACAAAGTTATCCAGTTATCATAACCAACAAGCCAGGTATGGTGGTACATACCTACAATACCAGGTAAGCATAAACCAGAGGATCACAGTCTCAGGGTGACCAACGCAAAATCATAAGTATCTCTCTCTCTCAATCACACACACGCGCGTGCATGCACGCATGCACACACACACACACACACACACACACACACTTTGGAGTTGGCAGGACATGTATTAAAACCCCAGCTGTTACTAGATATGATGTCATGAGCAAGACACTTACACAATGTTTTTTATTTAAAAATAGTGATAATTCTATCTCCATATCTGTTTTGAGGAACAAATCAAGTAACACCTAAGTGCTTGTCTTGTCCCAAGAGCTGAGTTCCCCCTTTCTGTGGGCATGAGTTACACAATGCCACAGATGCTACCAATGTTTATTTGCTAGGTGTTTTTTTTCCCTATGATAACATTTAACTTGTAAAGCAGATACAGTGTGAGGTACACTGTGGAGGTAATTGTCAGTTGTTGAGTAAATTTTTAAGAGAAACAAAGAAATATGGGGGATACTGGACTGAGGTGGGAGGGGAATCCATGTAGGGCACGCAAAAGGAGACAGAAAGACAAAAAGAGATACTGAAAGATACAGACAGAAAGAAGGAAGGCAGGAAGGAGGGAGGAAGGAAGGAAAGAAGGAAGGAAGGAAGGAAAGACTACAATAGTAGTTAATAATAAGGTAGAATAAATTTCCTAATAAGCTGTAATGAAATTGCCATCTCTACTCTTATACCTATGGGACATTAGTAAGTAAACCAAGAGTCATTTGAGCACCCCCAGCACTGCAACACAGTGACCATCAGCCTAAGGGCCTAAGGGGTGGGTAGCACATACAGCATGGACACATGGCACTAAAGATGCTGCATGTCCCAAACAAGCCACAGCAGGATGTCACAAGATGTCACCACACTGCTCAAAATGACAAGCAACTGAAAACATGAGTTGTTTGTTTCTGGAAGTTTCTACTTCATAGGTTTAGACCACAGGTAACTAAATAGGTGGAAAGGGAGATCGTGCAGACAACTGTAGTAAAATGCTCTCAAAGGGTACTAATTAGTAAGAGTAGGGTAGGAGTTGCAATAAATTTATTTTTGATAGCTCCAAGCCATTCCCAAGAGACTCAGGGATTTAAATGGATTCTATTTTGTAGGGTTCACTGTGCTTCGTGGACCTTAGAAAGGAAAAATGTGTTTCAGTATCAACGGCTGTCTCCTGGCCTTTGTTTGCAGAATTCCAATCATTAGGAAATTGAAGCCATAAACAGACTGGAGTTTTTTGAACTCTAGAGAAACACCATCACAATTGGTCTGTAGATGTCTACTGAAAGCTACAAATAAGCCCACAGCCTCATATTTGTATCACTGCCCTTAAGATCCTCTGATTATCTAAAAATGTTTATAAGAGCTGGGATAAGAGGCACCTGCCTTGGGAAATAGATAGACCTGGAAAAAATTGTGTTAAGAAATTCAGGCTCAGTGAGACAAAGGATGTATGTTTCCTCTCCTATGTGGAAGTTCAATCTAAATTATAAATATCTATATACACATATGCAGGGTCATGAGCATTTATACACAAACATATTCATTAAAGTATGGTATATGCAGAGAGGATTCCAATGATATAAGTCCTTGAACAACAAACTTACAGTTTAACAAAATGAATACCAGGGGAAAAAACAAAAACAAACAACAACAAAAACAACAAAGGCCCTGCCTTCAGTGTCCCTTCTCTTTGATCTCTCTCCAGCTGGAGAACTACTAAGCTGCCCAGCCAGACAATCAGGGAGTAACAGGAGGAGGAAAGTCCTAAATATTCCCCACTCCACATGCTCACCTCCTAGGAAAGGGAGTCAAAGGCTATGGGCTGTGATAACCAGTAGGACAAAGTTTGCAGACTCCCCAGGGCACTGATGATCTGATTCAAGCTGGAGAAGTCTGCATGCTTGCAGCAACTTGTGAGTCATTGTCAATTGCTGAGTAAATTATTAAAAGGAACTGAAAAGAGAAATATGAGTGAAACTGGATTGAGGGTGGGGAAGAGAAAATGGGTGCATCCATGCAGGGTATGCAAACAGATTGATAGATAAAAAAGAGACACACGTCTGGGAATTTACACAAATGACCACAAACCAGGCCACACTAAAGCCACCAGTACAACAACGATGTTTATCGCAGCATTATTTACCATAGCTAAGATATAGAACCAACCCAGATGCACCTCAGTACATAAATGGATCAAGAAAATGTGGTACCTATACACAATGGAATTCTATGCTTCCATCAGAAAAAAAGAACATTGTTCCATTCATAAGCAAATGGAAAGACTTGGAAAAATATTAAGTGAAATAAGCCAGACCCAAAGAAAAGTAGGTCACATGATCATTCTCATTTGTAAGAACTAGAATATGTATATGATATTCTTAACAGGGGCTCTCAGTAGCCCAGGTGCTTAGTGCATGGAATTACATATAATGAAGCATAGTAACACGAACTCCATCTTATGGAAACAAGATGTTTTATTAGACCTTGTATGTAGTTTGTTCTTTTTTCTCTATTTTTTTTTCTTTCTTCATTTCTCTTGGTTTTTGTACCTCATGTTTTGCATAATAGACAATGCAAGGGAAAGGGAATCACAGAAACAGCAGAACAATGGATGAACTACAGCAACATTGATACTCACTTGACACTATGTTGGATATGAACATTACAACATGGGGGGAGGATAGGGAGGAGTAAGTGGGAGATAAAGAAGGATGGGCACCAATGATTAAAAACAAATGTTTATTGCCTTACTTATGTAACTGTAAGCCCCCTGCTCATCACCTTTTCAACTCAATTCAATTCGATTAAAAAAGACACAGAGGGGCTGGGAAGGTGGCTCAGTGGTAGAGTGCTTGCCTTGCATGCATGAGGCCTTGAGTTCAATTCCTCAGCACCACGTAAGCAGAAAAAGCTGGAAGTGGCACTGTGGCTCAAGTGGTAGAGCGCTAGCTTTGAGCTGAAGAGCTGAGGGACAGCACCCAGGCCCAGAGTTCAGGCCCCATGACCAACAAAAAAATAAATAAATAAAAAATCAAGAGACAAAGATTTTTTTTTTAAGACACAGAAAGAGAGACAGGAAGTGCTAGTGGCTGGCACCTTGTAAATCTAGCTACTCAGGAAGCTGAGATCTGAGGATCTTGGTTCCAAGCAAGACTGGCCAGAAAAGTTGGTGAGATTTTTATTTTTAATAACACATCAAACTGCCAGAAATGGAGGAGTGGCTCAAGTGGTAGAGCATCAGCCTTGAGTAAAAATGTTGAATAAGAACATGAGGCTGAGTTCAAGCCCCAGTATGAGAGAGACAGAGAGACAGAAAGAGAGAGCAGTAAAAGAGACAGCAAGACAGCAACACAGAGAGATAAAGAGACACAGAGACAGAAATAGACAGGGAGAGACAGAAAGAAGACTGAGAGTAATACCCTGGGCCACTTCAGAATCTCAGATCTGGTTCCTTTAGGACACATGCTAATGTGGCAAACACTGGAGAGCAGAAAACCCAGAATCCTATTTTCCTGAACCACAGACACATTTTCCTCTAGATCCAGGATACACTGAAATAGGTTCAGTCTGAGTTGCAAACCGTTTCCTGTGGTAGCAAACCACAGGGATGCGGCCTCCAGAGTGAGGTGAGGCCGACTTGTGCCAGCCTGGCCAAGTCAGTGCTGGGGGAAAGACTTGGCTGTCATCACTGCAAAGGAAAGGGTGGAGTCTCCAGAGTCCTGGACCCCCAGAACACCAGGCTCCCTTCACCTAGACCAGGTCAGGCAGGGACACAGACTTGAGACTGTAACTTCAATGGTCAGCTCAATAGCCAACTAGAGAACAGCAATCATCTGCCCAACCATTGGAAGTAGCACCCCTAATTTATGCTTCAACTTCAGGTTTACACACACACACACACACACACACACACACACACACACACACACACACACACACACACACACACACACACACACACACACACACACACACACACACACACACACTCCAAAGGGTTCCTTGGCTCTCAGCATCAAAAGATACCAAGAAGTGATTGTTGGCAACTTCTTGTCCTTGAGTTTCCATTCCGTTTTCCTCCTGTTTGGCAGGGGCGCAGGGCCCACCAAAGGAGCTTTTCCCACCAGCTGTAATGCAGAGTGTCAGTTCTTCCTAAGTGGCTTCTGGGACAGGAAGCATAGGCAATGAAGCCAATGGGGAAGGAAAAGGAATCTCTGATGATGTTGTTGCTTTCATTCAGGGTAAACTTCCTTTGTACTGACAAGGAAAGTTGGGTCTCATTTCCTCCACCAGTGTACAGATTCATTCCCTGCTTTGGAGGGGGTGGGTGTAAGACAGGCATCCAGAAAGGAGGCTGGACTATAACTTGCTGGCCCTCCCTGCAGCTTGGAAGTACCCAGATGTTTTATCTTTTCATTCTGGTCTGTTTGGTTTTGTTTTTTTTAAGTGCCTGTACTGGAACTTGAACTGAAGCCTTGAGTGCTGTCCCTTAACTTCTTTTTTTGCTGAAGGCTGGCTTTCTACCACTTTTGTGCCACAGCTCCACTTGTGACTTTTGCTGATTAATTTCAGGTAAGTGTTTCATGGACTTTCCTGCTTGAGCTGGCTTTGAACAGTGATCCTTAGATCTCAACCTCTTGAGTAGCTAGAATTATAGGTCTGAACCACCAGCACCTTGCTATTCTCTTCATTCTGGGCTGAGAGATCAATTTGGAATAATTTACTTACAAACTGGATTAGGATGTCTCCGTAGAGGAAACCCAGGATACCTGAATTTAAAAAAAAAAACCATGGACAATTCCCTTCCCTTTCAACTGTTCCCACGTGGAAGCTAAGGCTGAGAGGACCAGGACTTAGGTTGATGGCCACAGTTGGTCACCTCAGGTTACTCAGGGTTCCTGAACCTCAGCAAATAAGACATCAGAACTGAGCCAGCCCACAGGGAACAGAGACACTCAAAAACAATCAGGGTGAAAATTCTCCTCTCTCCAATTCATACTTGAGTCCCAGGATGGGTCCACAAAGCCCTGAGCTGTTCTTACTAATGATCTAGCTCTTCTCACAACAGTGACCCACCCCAAGCACACCTGGCATTTCAGCCATTTGGGAATCAGATGGGTTTGCCTGCTCTCTGAGATCTGCTTACCTGCAGTGGCTTCCCAGGCTAGGAGGTGGGAGACTTCCTCCTGAGTAAGACCCACCCTTCTGTCGAATCCAACGGGTAAAACTAAAAGCTCAACTTGTAATCCTATAACTGTGGAGGCTGAGATTTGAGGATCACAGTTCAAAGTCAGCCCAAGCAGAGAAGTCCATAAGATTCTTATCTCTCATTAACCAGCAAGAAGTTGGAGGTGGCAGTGTGGCTCAAGTGGTAAAGCACCAACAATAAGCAAAAAAGCTAAGGGGCAATACTCAGGCCCTGAGTTCAAGCCCCAGTACAAAGAGGAAGAAAAGAGGAAAGAAAGAAAGAAAGAAAGAAAGAAAGAAAGAAAGAAAGAAAGAAAGAAAGAAAGAAAGAAAGAAAGAAAGAAAGAAAGGAAGGAAGGAAGGAAGGAAGGAAGGAAGGAAGGAAGAAAGAAAGAAAGAAAGAAGGAAGAAAGAAAGAAGGAAGAAAGAAAGAAGAAAGAAAGGAGGGAGGGAGGGAGGGAGGGAGGGAGGGAGGGAGAGAGGGAGGGGGGGAGGGAAGAGGAAAAAGAGAGATTGACCAACAGTTTCAGCTCTCCACACCTTGGGTCCTACTCATATTTTGAAGATAGTTTATTGCCTGAGTCTTTGTACTATGACATCCATCTCACCCATTTCATTGCAGTCGTGGGGGCCAGTCACTCATCAAGTACTACTAGAAAAAAGAAATATGCTCTTTGAACAGGGTGTGGTGCACTAACCTTGGAGACTGGCCAGAAGGGAGTGGTGGAAAAGCATCAACCAGGACACAGAAGAGGTGGAGCAGACATCTGCTTCTGAGAATTCAGCATCCCCCATGAGAGCAGTCAATGCTGCAGCAGGAGCCAGGAGATGACGGCTCTGAATTTTCCAAGATGCTCCTTATGCAGAAACTATCTGTGATGGAATCATTTTCATCCTGCATACTCCCAAAGCCTTGTGTGGCGTAGCCTGGTCTAAGGACTTGGCAAGGTGATTTGTGTTATTCTTCACCTGACTCTCCCTGATGCTACCAACCAGTGGAAGAAAGAAGAAGTTCTATCTTTCCCCAGAGAGGAACAAGAGAAAGCATGTATTTTTTAATGTGGGTTTTACATGACATAGAGGCCTTCAGAAATGAAAACCAAAGGAAACGGGAAATGTGTGTGCTTTGTGCTTAGGTTTGATGAAGAGGGTATAGTCAAGCTGGATGCTGTGGCTCGTGCCAATAATTCTAGCTACTCAAGAGTCTGGGATCTGTAGATTGTGGTTTGAAGCCAGACCCCAGGGTAGACAAGTAAATATGAGTGCTATCCTTGAGGAAGCACACACACACACACGCGCACGCGCGCGCGCACACACACACACACACACACACACATACGCACAGTAACTTTACAGTCAGAATGACAAGAAATAGAAATATTCTACTCTAAAACTGAGCTCACAAAGGAGGGTTTCCAAGAGGAATGGACTAGTCTCTAATTCTTCACCAGTGATCCTCTTTGTATGTGTTATTTTCAACTTGGGAGCTCAGAGCAGGGAAGAACTTGGGAACATATTCAGTTCAGCACAAGCCATGGGCAAATAAGGTTGTGTCCATTTTCTAAGGATAGATAGCTTGCTGGTGGAGAGAACCATGAAGTTGCAAAGGTCTTTTATGAATGGGATGAAGACAACCTAACACAGATCTTATGTAACACCTGCCAGGTTTCACCTCCTATAGCATCTTTCTTGATATTGTATTTGTATAAAACCAAGATACCTCATTGGATTGAAATGGTCTCTGGAGAAGTATATTAGTCAGCTTCTATTACTAGATAACAGTTCCTGTAATAAGCAAATTATATAGAGACAAGTTTTATTTAGGACAGTTTTAGAGGGTTCGGTCATGATTGGTTGGCACTGTGGGAAGGCAGTATGTCAGATTGGCTATGTGTGGTGAGCCAAACTGCTTACCTCATGGCCAGGAAGCAAAGAAGAAAATAAAAGAAGAGCTCAGGGACCAAATATCTTCATCAGTGGCACACTTCCAATGAGCCAATGGCTGCCCACTAAGCACTGCCTCTTAAAGGCTCCACCCACTCCCAACAGTACCACCCCTGGGCAAAGCTATAACACATGGCCCTCAGGAAGGTATTCAGAGGCAATCACATTGAACTAACTATATCAAGAAATAGAGGAAAAATACTTTTGATGTGTCAGGAAATGTTTCCTGATTTATTTTTTTTGTCTCCTGAATTTTTATGCTGAGTACCTTTGATTGGAGAAGTAAGTTTATGTCAGGCAAAAAAAAAAAATGGAAAAACATCTGTGTCAACAACTAATTAGAAGATGTGTGATCAACAAACGCCCTCCTGTCCTATACTTGGGGAACAGCTCATTACTGTCGTTATAAGACATCCTGGAAACCTTTTCCCTGGGGAAATCTGCTAAGCATTGATTATCTGCATCCACAGCAGCAGCCTGGCACATGTGTGTGTGTGTGTGTGTGTGTGTGTGTGTGTGTGTGTGTGTGATTGTTGAGAGAGATTTTACTTTCTGGTTTTAGACTTGATTTGTAGAAATCAGGTCCTAAATTCCAACTATACAATAGGACTTCAAAGGTCTCTCAACATCCATCACCTCTTTCGAACACTGGCACACATCAATGGCAGCAATTTGCATATCCTTTGCTTCAGACCAAATGGGACTAAGAGCTTCAACACCAGAAGCTGAGACATGGGCAGAATGCACCTTGGAAGTGTCTGGCCTTCCCTTATTCCCTAGCGGATGGTGTTCATCCCTACTTATTGGAAGCTTTGATCTCTCTAGTAGGTATAGAATCTGTAGGCTGACAATATTGATATGGGGTTTCCTGGTAAAGATAGGAGAAAGATATATGCTAATGAAACCTGAATTCATTAAAGCATTCCACTAAAGTCAGAGAAAACGATGGGGAGATGGTTAAAAGAGAATTAACCAGTTTAACGGGAGGGATCACCTGTGGCAAGGATTGAGTGAAGGTATGGGGTAGACATATTTGTCACTCAGCTTTATTGTTGCTGTGACCATATACCTGACAGACAGAAAGCCCTTAAAAGAGTAGACATTTATTTTTAGCTCATGGTTTCATTTTATTGGCCAGTCCTGGGGGTTGAACTCAGGTCCTGGGTGCCATCCTGAGCTTCTTTGTGCTCAGGGCTAGCAATCTACCATTTGAGCCACCATGACACTTCTGGCTTCTTCTGAGTTTATTGGGCATAACAATCTCACAGACTTTCCTGCCTGGACTAGCTTTGAACTCCTATCCTCAGATCTTAGCCTCTGGTAGCTAGGATTACAGATATGAACCACTGGTGCCCAGCTCATTTTATTTTTAATTTTAATTTTATTTTGCTGTTTTTCCTGGGGCCTGGGTGTGGTGCCTGAGCTTCATAGTCAAGGCTAGTGCTCTACTACTTGAGCCATAGTGCCACTTCTGGCTTTTTCTGAGTAGTTTATTGGATATAAGAGCTTCATGGACTTTTCTACCTGTGCTGGCTTTCAACCACGATCCTCAGATCTCAGCCTCCTGAGTAGCTGGTATTATAGACATGAGCCACTGGTACCTGGCATAGATCATGGTTTTAGAGATGTCAGCCCATAGATAGTCCTTGGTTCCATTGATTCTGGGCTCATGGTGAAGCCAAATGTCATCATGTGGGAACATGTGGCAGATGCTATGCACCTTACAGAGGAGAGGAAGCAGAGAGCAGAAGTGTTACCATCTAGAATGTGGGCTTGTTTTCTCAACCAGTTTCTAAGAATTGAAAGTTGGAAGGTTGCATAGGAAGGGAGGGAGAGACAGACACAGAGAGAAACAGATTTTCAGTCCTCTTAGCAACTGGGAGGTCAATATAATCCATTACCCAGAGATGTGGTAAACTGCTTTATCCTTTATCCCTTGAGCCAGGCACCAGTGGCTCACATCTATAATCCTACCTACTCAAGAGGCTCAGATTCAAGGATGGTAGTTTGAAACCAGTGTGGTCAGGAACGTCCATGAGACTTTTATCTCCAATTAACCACCAGAAAACTGGAAGTGATGCTGTGGCTCAAAATGGTAGAGCACAAGCAGTGAGCAAAAGAACTCAGGGACAGTGCCCATAGCCTGAATTCAAACCCCACTATGGATAAAAATAAAATCCGTTGTCCCCGCCCCCACTCATTCCCAACGCAGAACCCTGCCTTTCCCCAGCCAGTGACAGTTAGTGCCATCTTTCCCTGAGCTGCCTCAGAAGGGGCCAGGGTCAGGGGCCAGATACTTCTGAGCACCCACTACTAGTGTCTTACTTTCTCTAGTTGAGTCCCACCTCCTAAAGTTTCTACTACCTCCCAAAATAGTGTTGCCAGCTGGGGACCTAGGCTTCTACATATGAGTCTGTGGAGGACATTTCATATTCAAACTATCACAGTGCCTCGAAGTAGCTCCCCCAAAAAAGGAGCACCAGTCAGAGTTCCTTTTCCATCATTCCCACTTCATTTCTCAAGTCTTCCTAAAGGAGGTCAGAGCCCTAACATAACCAAACCGAAGAAAACTGTTCCCTTTACCTTTCCTCCCTAACTTTGCCCTAATTTTGCACTCACCCATCCCTTTACCACAGTACTCTAAATTCTAAACAGAGGTCTATTTATGTAAGATGGCTTACAGAAAAGTAATATATTTGTCCTAAAAGAAAAAGCAGCCAAGTGCCACCAGTGGCTCACTCCTGAATCCTATCTACTCAAGAGACCGAGATCTGACAATTGAGGTTCAAAGCCAGCCTGGGCAGAAAAGTCCCTGAGACTTTTATCTCCAATTAACCACCAAAAAGCCAAAGTGGCTCAAGTATTAGAACACTAGCTTTGAGTAGAAAAAACTAAGACAGCTCTAATGCTGAGTTCAAGCCCCAGTAACAACACACACACACACACACACACACACACAGAGAGAGAGAAGAGAGAGAGAGAGAGAGAGAGAGAGAGAGAGAGAGAGAGAGAGAGAGAGAGAGAGAGAGAGAGAGAGAGAGAGAGAGAGGAAATATATCCTGTCTTGCTGATGTTAATGGAATGACTCATGACATATAGCAAGTCTTGCAGCCCCCACAGCACACAGAAATGACAGCCCAGGTCTCATCATCCAAGGTCAAAAACTCCCAGCTGATGTGTGGTGGGAGGTAATGATGGATAACAGTCTCCAGGATTAGTGACACTTGCCCCAGTTTTCTAGACATAACTACTTCCATGTCCATGGTCACCTCCTTCTTGAGGCTGCCCTTCTCACTTGAGAAGGGCCTTTCACTTTTGCTTTGCATTAATAAACCTGTGTCTGCTGAAGTTAGCTGTGCTTCCATCCTTGGATTTTTTTTTTCTCCACTGAGAGGAACCTTCTCTTCTCTGGACTCAGTGCCCTGAATCCAGTACCAATGACTCTGCCTGCCCTGGGAATGAGCCTTGCCTTCACCTGTACAAAGGGAAAGCCATTGGAAGGGTTTTCTTTAATTGTCTTGTTTCTTAGTTTTGTTTTTTTGCCCTGGCCTCCATATGCTGGGAGAACGTAAGACTGGTTTCTATGTTCTAGGATCCTGTCGCATATTTGAAGACAGAAGTATCTATTTTTTTAAAACTGGTTTCTATATTCTATTTTCATGCACATTTATAGAGTATTTTGACCACAAAAATTCTCACCTCATCTTTTTTTATTTTTTTTTTAATTTCAGTTTCTTGTTAAAATGCTGTACAGAGAGGTTACAGTTATATCAGTAAGGTAATGAGTACGTGTCTTGTCAGGCATTGTTACCCCCTCCTTTGTTTTTCCCCCACTATCCCTTCCCTCCCCCACATCCCTCACTCCTCCCACCGCCTCCCCACCCCTGGCAAAGTTGTAAGGTTTATTTCCAACATAGTGTCGTGTGTGCTTGTTTCAGCATTTTGTTATTCCATTCCCCTCCCCCAAATTAGACAAATGTATACACAAGATGCAAGTTACCAAAATCAAATACAGTGACAAAAGGGGGAGAACATACAAAAGAAACAAAGAAAAATACATAGTACATTAAAAACAACAACAAAGAATTAAAAAAAACTCTTGTGTCCATATCTTGGGGTTTATTTCGCTTAGCATCATCTTATAGGCTTGAACATCTAGGCTTGGGCACTGTCCCTGATCTTCTTTTTTCAAGGCCCTACCATTTGAGCCACAGTACTACTTCCAGCTTTTTCTGAGTAGTTTATTGGACATAAGAGTTTCACAGGGAATTTCTGCCTGGGCTGGCTTCAACCTGAGATCCTCAGCTCTCAGCTTTCTGAGTAGCTAGGATGACAGGTGTGAGCTACTGGCATAATGGCACCTGGTGAAAACAGAAGTATCTTACTCCCCAAGTTTTCCTCTTTAGGGTCAAATGAGGTCACACATTTGTCTTTTCACTTCCCTCTGGATTGTTCCAAGTGTTTACATATATTTTTAAGAAGGATGACAGTCAAATGGCATATACAGTTTTTTTAAGATATATTATAGAATCTAGTTTATTCTGGTATGTCTTGACTTTTCTGAATACTATGTTCTAGAACATTCCTGTATCTCAGTGAGATTACATATTCTCTAGCCTAGAATGAGCTATGAATTCTACCCTCTTTTTGTTCATTTCTGAGCAACCCTAACATGATTTAGCACACATAGTCTCTACATGAAATTTTGCAGTTACCCTAATCAGTACCACCCAAGAAATTTTTTTTTGCTTGAACTTAAGGTCTGGGTGTTATCCCTTAACTTTTTTCTTGAAGGTTAGCACTTTATCACTTGAGCCACAGCTCTACTTCTGGCATTTAGGTGAGTAACTGAAGGTAAGAGTCTTATGGACTTTGATTCCCAAAGTTGGTTTTGAACCTCAATCCTCAGCTCTCAACTTGCTGAGTAGCTAGGATTGTAAGGAACTACTGGAACCCAGCTCATTGTGTTCTAATCACCCTAATTTGTACTTTACTGTAAATCCCCATAAATCGTAAGTCCCTCCTCTTCTACCCTCCAAAAAAATCTAGGTCTGGAAAATAAGGCATTGGGTATCTTCTGACTATAACTTAAATTATACATTGGCTAAAAATTATAGAAGTAGTCAAAAGACAAACTCAGGGGAATGACTTAACTGTGTTAGCTATGGCAAGCTTAATTTCTGATTATACTGTAATTCCCTCTTTTCATACTCCTACCTCTTTTCAGCTCTTCAGCACGGTCTCAGCTCTTGGGCCTCAAATCCTGTCAGGATTTGAGCAATTATTTAGAAACTTTTCAAGAATATGTGACCTCAAAGCCTCTTGATTCAGGATTTTCTATAACCTTGATTGCTACTTCTGTAAATCCTTCTTTTTTCAGATGTACAAAATCAATTTCATTTTTTCCTGGTGTAAAGTTAGTCAATCTCATTTGCTCTTTTTGGGAAACAGTGGTGGTGTTAATTAAATTAAGGGTTTCTCACTTTTGTTTGGAATAACTTACCATGGGGAGGATTTGCCCAGAGATTTTCTTAAAGATGGATGAACAAACTTAGGAGAAATGAAGAGTTAACAGAAAGTAAGACCAAAACAAGAAATTGTTTAGAATGTGTAAACAGCCAGAGGTTAAAGAAACATATTTAGGTGTGAATTTGCAGATGGAAACTGACTTCCCCTCAGTTTCCATAACACACTGAGTTCCCATTTCTTTTTTTTCTGTTTTCTTTCTCTCTCTTTTTTTTTTTTTATCAGTTGTGGGGCTTGACCATCTGATCAAGAACTTGACACTAGAAAGTTCAGTTACAGAAAGACTGAGAAAAATGATGCTCCTTTTCTTCTTTGAAAACCTTAACTAGAGAAGTGTATGGGAGGAAGTAGCAAATAGTTTATTGCTTTTTAACCTTTCATTTAAAAAGTGAGCATAACAAGAGGTGAGAGTTATAGGAGAGGTTAAATGTTAATTGTCCCGAGGAAGATTTCCTTCACTAGAAAACACATTAAAATAGAACATTAACATCTTCCAAAAGTGTTTCTGCTATACTCTGTTTAAGAAATGTCCCCTTAAGAAGCTGGTGTGAAGATTTGGTCCCTGCTCAACGCACTCTTGAGGAGTGACAGAATTTTTAAGAGGTAGAGCCTACTGAAAGGAAGTTAGATCATTGGGTGGAGTGCCTGCTGGGAATATGGAGATGCTGGTCTCTTCCTGTCCCTTTCTTTGCATCCAGCTTCCATCAGGTGGACAAGCCTCCATCATCAACACAGCCTCCCTCTATGATACATTTTGCCGACCCAAGTTTGAAAAAACAAAACCAAAGCAAATAAGGATTGAAACCTATGAAATTATGAGCCAAACCTTTCTTCCTTATAAGGTAACTTTCTCTCAGGTAACTTTGTCACCATGATAAAAAGTGAATGAACACAGTTTTAATCTGCTTCTCCCATGAGAACCTCTATTGTCAGCCAGCATATGTCCAGCCACCTGCTTACAGCAGAAGGACTCAAGCAAGAGAACTTAGATGGCTTGTCTGAAGTGGAGAGAACACAAAAGAAGAGCTTGTGCCCAAGCTTTTGGCAGTGTTATTACTCTAGCTCTCCATCCAACCCCATCCACCCACCAACCATTAGATCATAGGATCCAGGATGGACACAAGAGGACTCAAGAGGGAACAGTGGACATACATAATGCTCATCACTGAGGGGAACACTCTGTGCAAGCTGTTTCTCCCCTAGAGTGAAGGCACTTGATGGCCATCTGAATTCCGCAAGGTCTAGCCTAAAGGATCTCACCATGACACCATGATTGAAGGCCAGGCTGGAAGCCCATGCAATGGAAAGAGGGAAAACCAAGACAACAGGGGAATTCGATAGGAGACATAAAAGTGGCTCTTTAAATGTCATATTCCTGATGGACTTGATGAAATATATCAGTTAACATGCTCATTCATTTGTTCACTGGTGCTATAGCTAAAATCTAAGCACATCGGAGGGGTGAAGGAGGGCTAGAGGGACTGGATGTGGTCCCTACCCAGAGAATCTTGGAAGAAAAGTAGAAGCAACAACTATGTGGGGGTGGGCCAATCCTCACCTACTGATACCCTAGTTCTCTCAAGCCATTGCTTCTCCTCAGTTTCCATACATACTGAGTTCCCATTTCTTTTTTTCTGTTTTCTTCATCTTTGTTTGTCAGCCGTAGGGCTTGAACTCAGGCCTAGACTCTGTCCCTGAGCTTTTTTGCTCCAGGCTAGCACTCTACCACTTGAAATCACAACTCCACTTCTGATTTTGAGAGGCTAATTGGAGATAAGTCTCATGGGGACTTTTCTCCCCAGGCTGCCTTCAACCCACAACCCTCAGACCTCAGCCTCCTGAGTAGCTAAGATTACAGCTAGGATTACAGCCTGAGTTCCATACTGAGTATCCATACTGAGATACTAATAGTACAGACTTCATAGGGTTGTGAGAATTAAATGGTTAAATAAGGGTGGCCCACAGTAAGTACTCAGTGTTATCTACTGTGATAAGGAAAGACAGGCTACCTGAGTGGAACTAGTGAATGAACATGACAGCATGACAGCTCAGTTACAGAGATTTCTGTCACCCACACAGCAATCATTGCTTCTCTTCTATCCCTTCCTCTCTTCTCCCTTCCCTTCTCTCCCCTCTCCTCCCTGTCCTCCCTTCCATTTTCCTTCCCTTGCCTCTCCCTTCCCCTCCTCTTCTCTCCCCTTTTCTTCCTTATCTTTTTTCGTCCCTGTCCTCCCTTCCTTTCCCCCCTTTTCCCCTATCTCTCCTTCCCTTCCCTTCTCTTTCTTCTCTTCCCTTCTTGCCTGAGTATTGCCCCAAACCCTTCCATGTGAAGGCAGGAAGGAGCAGCAGAGTCTGGGCCTGCCTAGTATCATAGCCATGGTTGGTGGGTGGGGGGTGGCCTGTGGAAGAGGAAGGGAAACTCAAAAGAAAAGGAAAATCATTAAACAGGGGACCAAGAAGCCCAGAGTCAGCTTGCTCACATGTCATATTTGCCAAGCAACAATGAATATTCACACTGGAGGGTCTGGAGGAAGGAGGAAGAGAGGAAGGACAAAGGAGATCCCACCAGGATGAGAGTGGTAACTAACTGCTCCTTGGTTGAGTTTGGTTAAATAATTAAAGAGCAAGGACAAAAAGAGAAAAAGCATGCTGGAACCCAACAGGCAGCTATGTCTGTCCTGCTGAGAGAAATTCACAGCACTCTGTCAGCCTCCATCTAGGATGGCACCCTGGGGAGGCACTTCTTACTGAAGGAGGTAGAGCTTGAAGCTCCCTGGGCCCCTACCTGCCCCCACCTGGCTTGCTGTGCAGGTAAGGGCACGTGGTACACCGCATTGATGTCTCAGATCAGCACGCCAGTGTGTGTTCTCTCTCTGATGAAGGAGAAAAAGGACAGTCAAAACAAAGCATCCCAGGACTAGCCGTTTGTATAATGTTGGAAATCAAAAGCAAGGAGATCTGACATAGGTCCTAAAACTTAAAGTCCTGACATTAGAAATCAGTGTCAAGTTCACAGACACAGCGGCCCTAGTTTCCCTTCCTAGAATTTTATTTATTTTAGAGGACAGCTGGATATTCTGAGAGATAGAGCACATTCACATATGTTTTATTAGAGTACTGTTACAATTCTGTTTGGTTATTCACTATTGTTTATGGCTTAGTGCGATTTCTAAATGAAAATTTACCGTAGATACATTCATATAAGACAAACCATAGATCTGTAGAGTTTAGTGCTACCTGTGGTTCTAGGCACTGACTGAGGTCTTAGAATGTATCATCCATAGAGGATGGGAACAATTGCACCCAGCCATCCCAGAGGCTCGTGGGGAAAGTGCTCTATCTCTGTTTCTCCAGTTGGAAGTTTGCTGACAGAGGCTAGTAGTTGACTGTCTTTGAGTGAGCTGATCTTGTAGAGAAGCTTCTGAACCAAGGCTAGCTCATTATTGCTGTCAATTTTCAGAATGACTCCAGGGATGGTGACACATTGGTCAGATAATAAAGAATTGCTGGTGAGATGCCTCAGGGTATGGTTAGAGAAGAAGAAGGAAAGCAAAAATAATGAATGACATTGTAGGGTAGGATAGAGGGAAGTTGGGGGGGGGCGCCCAGATTGAGCAAGTGATTTTTCAACCTAAGAAGAAAAGGAGAGAGGAAAGGAAGAGAAAGAAGACTACAGCTCTTCTTCAAAATTAGATCTGAATAATAATAGCATGCTAGGCAAACAAAACAAATTGTCTAATTCATACACTCTTAAGCCAGTAGAGAACTGGTATGACACACAATGCAAAGCATAATGAAGCTAGGCAAACCCATGTCATTAAGGGACTGATTAGCTAACGATGGCAATGAGGGATCGGGAGACCTTTAATCACTCTGGGAAAGTGAGAGGAAAGGAAGGGACAGGCTAGGGAAGAGGAGAATGACACTGGCAAAATGTTGATCATTGCTGACACTGGGCCATGAGCATATGTAGGGGAGAGTTAACTCTCTAGACCTTCTAGATTCTTGGATATTCCAAAACCTCCCTGGTGAAAGTTGTAAATGGTAAAGAGGACTTGGGAGGTTGAGATATGAAGAATTTGGTTCAAAGTCATCCTGGACAGAAAAGTCCATGAGATTCATTTTATTTTATTTTATTTTATTTTATTTTTGTCCATCATGGGGTCTGAACTCTGGGCCTTGGCACTGTTCCTCAGCTCTTCAGCTCTACCACTTGAGCCTCAGCCCCACTTCTGGCTTTTTCTGCTTATGTGGTGCTGAGGAATTGAACCCAGGGCCTCATGCACACAAAGCAAGCACTCTACCACTGAGCCACCTTCCCACCCCCTCCATGAGATTCTTATCTTCACCTAACCAGCATAAAGCCATTCATGGAGCTGTGGCTCAAGTGGTAGAATGCCAACCTTGAGTGATAAAGCCAAGGTTTTATCATTCTGAGTTCAAGCCCTAGTACCAACACACACACAAAGAGATGAAAAGACAGAGGAAGGAGAAGTAAACTATATGACTATTTCATTTCAGTATATTTGGACCTTCCTAGTGGGATTATCTTAAACACATAAAGAAAGGGGTAGAGACCATAATTTAGTTTAGGAATGGAAATGAAAGTTATCACAAATATTTAGGAGAGAACCACAGGAAAGATTCTGGGAAGATAAGTTGAGGCCTTGAGAAGCCTGAGCAGGAGTGAGAAAAGTAACTAGAGAAATGTCAGGTCCTTCATTCTTTCTGAGAATGGAGAAAAGGAAGGAAGGAAGGAAGGATGGGAGGAAGGAAAGAAGGAAGGAAGAAAGGAAGGAAGGAAGGGAGGGAGGGAGGGAGGGAGGAAGGAAGGAAGGAAGGAAGGGATTTCCAAACCAGAGCATTACATGACTACTGGAAGTGGGATTTGCTTAACTGATAGCATCAGAGGAACTGGGTTCACTGCTAGGAGACAGACTTCTGGCTGGCCATGGCAGCTGCAGAACCTCATCCCCAGATGGATGTCTGTCCTTGCTTCCTAACACTTTCTGGCACTTTCTTCATAAGCCAACAGTCAGCTGACGCCAAGAAGTCAAGTTTGGGGAGTGCTCCTGTGTTTCTGTCTGGCTTTAAGCTTCCAAGACAAAGGAGAAAGCATCCAGCAGCATCTTTGCCCTCTAATGTTCCCAGAAGGGTCTTAGCAAGGGCTCAACAGGATTTGAAAAAACAGGGCCTCTCTTCCCTGTGTGTGGGACTTACGCTCCTGGGTATCTCTGCTATGAACCCTGATCACTGCTCAATTCTTCCATCCAGGATGTTTTAAGTAGAATTTGTTAGGATAATCTAAAGGGTAAGGGGCTGAATGTCAGCAACCAAGTTCCTCCTTCCTCTGCTGAGGATCTGAGCCTTTCCTCCCCACTCCTTTTTTATGTGCTGGTCCTAGGCTTGAACTCAGGGCTTATGCGCTGTCCCTGAGTCACCACACTCTACCATTTGAATCACAGCTCCACGTCTAACTTTTTGGGTAGCTAATTGGAAATAAGAGTCTCATGCACCTTCCTGCCCAGGCTGGTTTTGAACTGTGATCCTCAGATCTCAGATTCCTGAGTAGCTAGGATTACAAGCATGAGACACGAGTATTTGGCCCTCCTTTTTAGAACCACTCCACTCCAACTGGCCTACAAGAACTGGTCAGATACTAAAAGGTTGGCTTCAGAGTCCAGAGTGACATCACAATGAGAAAGGCCCAGTCTGCAAGGCAGATAGAAGTTGAAGCAGAACTTCCTGCTTTCTGGCTGATAAGTCACAGGGACAGGAAGTGGTTGCAGGAAGTCTACAATCCTCTCAAACCATTCCCACACATCTACATACATCTTTGACCTTCACTTGAAGGTGCTCAACCCTTCCTAGAGATTGTCCCACATCCCCAGGATGCAGCCCTCACCTACCACACCCTGAACTCTTCCCACTTCGGTATATGTATATGATCCCTGCCTGGGGTTTCTCTATGCAGGAAGTGGGGGGGGGGGTGGGCTGTGAACAAGTGGAAATATGGCCAGCTCCACTAACAGGCAGCTGAGAGTGCATCTGCTCCAAGTCTAATGCCACTACATGAAGATTCAACCCAAATGCTCCAATTAGAGCTTGTTAACCAGTTGGAAGATAGCTGAAGGGACACACATTTCTAAGCACATTAATGAGACATCCCAGGATGGAAAGCCTGGGGGAGTGTGTGTGTGTGTGTGTGTGTGTGTGTGTGTGTGTGTGTGTGTGTGTGTGTGTGTGTGTGTGTGTGTGTGTGTGTGTGTGTGTGTGTGTGTGTGTGTGTGTGTGTGTGTGTGTGTACTGGTACAGAGGTTTGACATCAGGGCTGAGAACTGTCTAACTTTTTTGCTCAAGGCGAACAGTTCTACCACTTGAGCTACAGACCCACTTCTAGCTTCTTCCTGGCTAATTGAAGGTAAGAGTCTCACAGACTTTTCTGCTCAGGCTGGCTTTGAGCCTCAATCCTCAGATTTCAGCCTCTTGAGTAACTAGGGTTACAGACATGAGCCACCAGCACCTGGTAGCCTGGGGAAAATTTTAACTCCTACAACTGATGTCTGCAAACAACTGTACAAATAGCTGCTGATCAGGAGACAAGTTGAGCTTGGGGTACAGACCCCATGTACTCATTTTGGGATGGGGAAATGGTTTGGGGTCCAATGAAAACCAGGATAGAGAGGATATTCTCATGCCTGCTCTGTCTGGAAGACCCTACAGGGGTTTTTGTGACAACCTCCAGGAGGATTTCCTGAGCAGTCTTTCTGGATGTTGAGTCCGGAACATGCTTCATGCGGAACACGCTTCATGCTGCTTTGCTAGGCCCATGCCGTGGGCTTGGGGTCTGTGGCTAGATGGTGGCTTTCATGGGCACATTATCTCCATAGCAGGACTCTGGCTCAAAACTAGCCCAAGTTGGAATCCAGGAGACTCCTTTCTCCACTTAACCAGCCAAAAGCCAGAAGTGGAGGTGTAGCTCAAGTTGTAGAGCACCAGCTTTGAGTGAGAAAGTCAAACAAGAGCACAGGACCCTGAGTTCAAGCTCCAGTATTTTCAATGAAAACAAAATAAAGTGTTTCTTGTCCCTATATCTATGCCTTACTTTGGATGCTATATCATTTAGAATTAAGTTCAGCCAAAGAAAAAAATTGCATAGAAAACTTAGAACTATTGCACTCCATTTCCTTCCCTACATTTTCTTTCATCAACCTACTCAGAACTTTAAAGCATCTGCAGGATACTTGGGGGGAAGAAAATAAATTTGATAACTAAATGGTATCATTGTATGGGGATTATGTTAAATGACATCATCTATTTCTAAGAGTAGTTCTAACCTAATAGGTCTTGAGAAACCCAGATGTCTGTCATCTCTATGACCCTGGAAGGAGACTCTACTGGAGCAGTTAAAGAAGTCTGAAGTTTGGATCTCAAATGTCCTCCAAAAGCCTGTGTCAACGGCTTGGCCTCCAGCTTATTGGTAGTGGAGACAATGGAACCTTTAAGAGGCAGGGCCTAGAGAGAGGAAGTCAGATCATTGGGGTATGTCCTTGGAGGGCTGTTCTCTTTCTCTGTTTTTTGTTTTCCTGGTGATGAGGTGAATGGTTTGTCCTACTGGATGTTCACACTATGCTGTACTGAGCTACTTCAATCCCAAAACAATAGGGCCAATTGGTCATGGACTGAAACCTCCAAAACTGTGAGCTGAAATAAATCTTTCCTCTTCATAAGTTGGTTATCAGGTATTTTGCTACAGTAATGAAAAGCTGACTGACACAAAGGGGTGAAGCAAATCTAAGCCAGCTCAGAGCTGAAACTAAATCCAATTCAGCCTTGACTGTACTTCCCGGCTTGAAATGTCCCACAGCTGTTTGAATATTGTAATCTCCCAGAATCTACAAAGCCACCATGGCATCTAATGTAAAACTTTAAAAGATTTAATGTTGTTTTAAGACATTTTTGTTAAGTCCTTTAAACCTATTGACAAAATCAAAACTACCCTGAGGAGTTGTAAAATCTAGATTGAGATCATTCAACTTTATTTTCCAAAAGCACTATCTTTCCCTCTGTCTTTCATGACTTATGTCATGTATCCAACTCATTTTACAGAAAATGCTGAATTCTTCTCTTAAAAATTTGCTTCCTTAATTCAGAAGAACCAAATCTAATCCCCTATCTGTATTTTGTAGTGTCTGAATGCATTCTGTCATGCTATTTAGGTTGGTCAACATAGCATTAACTTCCCAAGCTATTTCCCACAGGATATCCTTGGTTATACATATTGGATTTTAGCAACACTAAAATCTCAGGAACTAGTGAGAGTTTTGAAGAAAGCATTAATTTTACTTCTCCCTTCTAAATTAGAGCATCCTCTGAATTATTCCCCACCCCATACCCCACAAGCTTCAATTTGCTGTTTAGACATAATTTGAAGGAAGAACAATTAATCTCAGAAGTCATATGACCCACGCTGATAGGACTCTAAACATTCTGATATTATGATGACTCTCAAGTTGTAGATTTTTGCTGTCTCCTGGGCAATGGCAGTCCTGGTGGATTCAGAACATATGTTGCTAACAAAAAGTGCTAGCACAGCTGCCAGCCAAGGGCGTGCCTGGCAGGCTGGCACCAAGTTCAGCTGAGACTCTGCGGCTTGAGAACTCAAGGTTAATAGGTGAAGTTCTGCCTCAACTTTAGAAGTTATTCTTGATGCCAGAAAAAAAAAGAAAATCTTTCTCCCTCCCTTGGCTTTCCTTTGCTTGGTGTTTTCCTGAACCTGAGAACTATATTTGCTCACCACAACGCCCACCTTCCAAACACACTCTTGCAATTCAGCCAGATTTTCTGCTGAGCCAGCCACTGGGAACAAACTTCAGAGCCTATGGCCACTCAGATCCCTTTGTGTGTGTGTGTGTGTGTGTGTGTATGTGTGTGTGTGTGTGTGTGTGTGTATGTGTCCTATATACTAGTGCATGTATGCCTGCTGTTGTGGCTTTGTGTGTGTGTGTGTGTGTGTGTGTGTGTGTGTGTGTGTATGGCATGTGAAGATATGTATGTGCATGTGTGCAGTTGAGTGTCTTATGCTTGTGTTTATGTGGAATCCTTCTCCACGACTGTCACCCAAAGAAACCCATATTTTTCCTAAAACATAGTCCACATCCCCACCAAGTACAAGGAAATGAAACACAAAAAAGTCCAAAAAAAAACCCACAAAAAAACAATCCACCAACAACAATAAAATAAGCAAGATCTCTCTGCACCAGAATCTAAGAAATGGTACGAGGTTTCCATTTAAACTCTCTCCCAGATCTTCTTTCAAATGTGAGAGAAGGTAACCTTTATTAAATATCAGACTCTGGTCTTTCTTGTGTGACCCATCTGTATTATTCCTTTCCGTTAGAGAGAAAATGCTTGCCTGTGTTAAATTAACGCCAGCCATCTATATGGCAGTTCTAGAGAGGTGGTTCTAATTAGTCAAGCAGAGTTTCTATCACATGAGAGCCAAAAAAGGGAGGTCTGCTCTCATCCTGTGACACTGGCTAGAGCAAGCTACACCAGACAAGAAGGCCCTATGCTACCCCTACAAAGCCACAGAAAGGGTTTTTGAAACCCAGACTAAATCTCAAGCCCGGCTTCTTATCTGAACCATGGGAGTGTGAGTGTTGGACTTGAGCTCTGGACCTCTTCCAGCTCCCAGATCAGATGACTCTCTAAAGTTCATCAGTATTTGGTCAACATTAGGAAAGTCCCCTCTGAAGACCTGGCTTAATAGACAGCCTGCAGGCCTAGTCCCATGACAATGCTAAAAGAGATGATAGAGTCCCCAGGGGAAAGAGTCGGGGTGGGGGTAGGAATTCTACCTACTTTAAAAGTCTAATGTTTGAGTTTTAGTAGAAGGAGATAAGTCTTGGGCAAAATTGGGTGGTAACTAGACATTTTCCAGATCTTGTAAATCCTTTTATCAGTCTCAGCACAGGATTTATATTAGTCACTTCTAGGTTAGATGGATTTGAAGGTCCCTGGTTTTTCTCAGAAGCATCTGGAAGTTAAAAGTACTATTATGAATTGTGGAATGAAAGGCTCTCTCCCTACCCCACCCCCAGGGCAGGTGCTACAGACAGGAGTCCAAGCTGGGGCACAAGCTTCCACATCACCAACTTCATTTTTTAACCTTTTGTGTTAGGGCTCTCTCTCTCTCATCCCTCTTTCTCTCCCCCCTCTTTTTTCTCTTTCCTCTACCTCTCTGTCTTCTTCCCTCCCTCTTTCTCTTCCTCCCTTCCCCTTTGCTTTTCTCTCTTTCTCCCTTCCCTTTCTTCTTTCTCACTTGCTCTCCTTTCTTCTGTCTTTCCTTCCTTCCCTCTATTGGTCCTCCTCCTCTTCCTCCTCCTCCTTCTCATTCTCCTCTCTCTTCTCCCTCTCTCTTCTCTCTTTCTGGGGACCACTTCTTGGTTACTCCTAGAACTGGTAGCCTATATGCCCACAGCCCCATAGAGGACTCTCCCTCACCCTGAGGATCCCAGCAGCCCTGGAGCTGCTTAAACAAGTAGCACCTCTTTAAAGATGGAGACAGAGAGCCTTTGAACCCACCTCTAGAGTCCAAGGCTGAGAAATGCAAGCACAAAGGTACAAGGTAAGACTTCCAGTAGGGGGCACTCAACCACCCTTGGCACTCAACCACTCTAAGGACAATGGCAGGAGGAAGGGGTGGGGGGAAGGGGTTGGGTTTCCTGGCTCCAGGAAGACACCAGACCAGTTCTGACTCAGGTGCCAGTGTTGTAAAGAGGTGTCCATTAGAGGAGGGGCTAAGACAGGAGAAATCCTGAATCACTGTTGGGCACTTAGCTGGGCACGTGGCCCTGTAATCAGGCACTTAGCTAGATGGTGCCAGTGCCTGGAGCCATTTCCTGATGCAAAACAAATATTTGAGTTTAAAGAGCAGAGTGAAGCTGCAGAATGTTTGGTAGATTTTTCAGGTTTTCTCTGCTGCAATTACAAGTCTTTGGAGAGCCTTGTTAATGGCAGTCAACCTTGTTCCACAGGTAGATTGCCCTGAAAGCTAGTGACTTCATACACTAAGAATGCCCTTCTGGCTGGCTCTCCCAGGCTCCATTCACTCCTCTGTTTGTTTGTGTAGCTGGTGCCTAGACAGATTTTTCATGTCCCCACCAATTGAGATAAAACCATAGGTCATATGACCAAGAATCAGCCTCCTGCAACCTTGGGCCATCATGATGACAGACTGGTATTTGCTGGCTTCCGACATGGAAGCCAGCAAATGGAAGGTGACTGGAACTTAAACACTGGTGTTTTCTCTGTTACAGGCATATATGATCAAGGTAACTTACCTAGCCACTTCAGGCATTAGTTTCCTGATCTGTAAAAATTATTTTCAGGAGCCAGGCACTGGTGGCTCACATCTATAATCCTAACTTCTCATGAGGCTGAGATTTAAGGATCATGGTTTGAAGCCAGCCCAGGGAAGAAAAGTCTGTGAGACTTATATCTAATTAACCACCTAAAATCCAGAAGTAGAACTGTGGCTCAAGTGTTAGAATGCTAACCTTGAGCACAAAAGCTCAAGCACAGTGCTGCCCAGGCCCAGAGTTTAAGCCTAAGGACCAGCCAAAAAAAATAAAAAATAAAAATTAAGTTCAGAGTCCATACATTAAACTTTTAAGTTGGCATGTCTGGCATAGGTGAAGGCATTTGAGGTATGGAGGAATAACTCCAAATGTGATCTAGGATTTGGGTCCTCCTAGGTGTATGAGAGGTTACCTAAGCCAAAGCTCAGTCTCTGGAGTGAATGGAGCCAATCCTTAAAGTTACTTCAATGTTTTATGAACCTTAATATTTGGATATGTGTGTGTGTGTGTGTGTGTGTGTGTGTGTGTGTGTGCCAGTCCTGTGGCTTGAACTCACAGCCTGAGCACTGTCCCTGAGTTCATACTCTAGGCTAATACTCTACCATTTGAACCACAGCTCCACTTCCTACTTCTTTTTTGAGGAAGGGTACTTAATTGGAGATAAGAGTCTCATGGCCTTTCCTGCCTAGGCTGGCTTTAAACTACATCCTTCATCTTAGCTAGGATTATAGGCATGAGCCACTGGTACCAGGCTTACATTTGGAATTTTAAGTCACATCCCCTAGTCTGTGAGACAAACAACAGCAACCATAACAGACCATCCCCAAACCATAAGCATCTAAGGGACCAAAGGAAGAAAGGCTCTAAGGGAAATGGTGGATTCTGGACAGGAGTGGTTTCACAGCAGTTTTCTTACAATGGGGCTTTCTTATATCTCAACCACCCTCCCCTCGGATCACATTTCCACTGCCTTTGGGCATTATCTGACAAGTCTCAAATTTAATCAGCTTGGTTTCTTCCCCCCACACCCTCCCCCCACCCCTCCATCTTGGCAAGCCCTAGTCTCAGCTCCTCTGGTGTTACATAAATCCTGTAGTTTAAAGACAGAACTGAGTCAGCAGAACAACTCTGACTCAGCACCCCAGGCTTGGCCACAGTGATACTAATTCTCCAGTCCTGACTTTGGCCAAAATCCCACTGAAATCCAATGCCTGGTAAGAACTATCAGCTTCATAATATAATTATGAACCAAAATTGGGGGGGGTGTTTTGTTTTGTTTTATGAAACAAGAGCTGGAAATCCAAATCATTCTATCAGCAGTCCAATTGCCCTCTTTGCCATCTGCTCAGGCAGGTTCACGCCTCTAATAGGCCCTGCCGGCTCATTGAAGACAGGATTCAAGCCCACCTTTCACAATGGGCCGTGGAGGACAAATGAACAAGAGCATTAGAACTTTAGGTGTCCAACAACTCCCATTATGCCCTACGACCTGTGTTTTTTAAAAATTAATTTCATTAGTTTTAGTACTCATCCCTGATCTAAGTTACTCCACATTGAATAGAATAGTAGCTTTCTGGTGGTGCTTTTGAGACCATGTTTTTAGACCCCAGGCCCAAAGTCCAAGAATTCCAAGTTAGCAAAGTGACAAGTGAAGGGCAGAGGAAGGAGATTTATTCCACGGCAGCCATGGGAAGACAACCCGTTAGTACATCTCCCACCATCAGGGGTACAGACATTGGCTTCAGGTTAAATAGGGAGAATTTGGGGTAGGAGGTGAGAAAGGTATGCAGAGTTAAAATAGTCACAGGTCAAGGGGATGGCCTGGTTGACCATTGGTTCAGTCTTAGTCCCAAAAGGAATTTCGGAGTTGTTAGTATTACTTTATTACTGAAACAAGAATAAGGTGGTCACCTAGGTTTGTTTGTTTATTAGGTTGTTTGCTTTCAAGATTATAGAAGACATTGACTGTTTGAGGGACAGTTTGCCTTCCATACGTGCTTATTAATGAGATTTTTCTTTTCTGGAGCCCAAATGTTTGCAAAGGGACTGCAGCAAACAATAGCTTAGATCAAAGGCTACAGATTCTACATGAGGGACTTTTAGGTCATTCACAGGACCCAACACAAGCATCTTACTCTTTGCCCTGAGTAACTCCTTATAAAACAGCTGTGTGCTCCATTTTAAGTGAGAATGCTGAGGCAAAATGACTCTTCACCTGTTTGTGCAAAGTAAACAATCACCATCTGTCCAACACAAACCACAAGGCAGACTGATAAACAACTTTTGCACACAAACAAAATATTACCACTTGTTAACTTATCATATCAACTCAAGAACACACACACACATATGGCAGTGTCAAAATGGTATCAGAAAAAACAGGCCCATTAGTTTGTTCATCCAAGGAATGATGCTACACCTCCTCTGAAGCACAGAAAAGGAAGGTCACAGCTAGGATCACACCTGTAATCCTGTCTATTCAGGAGGCTGGCAATCTTGGTTCAAAGCCAGCCTATACAAGAAAGTCTGCCAGACTCTTATATCTAATTAACCAGCAAGATGTGAGAAATGGAGCCGAGGGTCAAGTGATAGAGTACTAGCATTGAGTAAAAACGCCAAGAGACCATGCCAGGCCCTGAGTTCAAGTCCTTAGGAAGGATACCTAATGAGGGCATATGACAGTAACCACCAGCCCGTCATCAGAACATCTTGTGCCTGCTTCACAGGCTTGACAAGTGATGACCTCCTGACTCTGACTTCAGGTTTTCAGCTCACCATGATCCCCTTGCTTGATGAGACCTACTTTGATTTCAAACAGTCTCACTAAGCTTAGCCAGAGTCTGTTCTGTCCCTTGAATCAGCTCTGTGACTCCAGCCATGAATTCCTTCTCTAACCACCTCCACTGACTCTCTTCATAGCTGTGTCACTTTAACTTTTTCTTGACCATTCTGTAGCCTATAGATCATTGGGAAGTATAACATGATCTTAGAGTGATTATTAGTAATTAAGATTAGGAAGAAAAGAAAAGAACCTTGATTGCCAACAGCCAGAAATATCAAGTGAAACCAATAGTACTTTGAATTAGAGCCAACAACATTAACTCGGCATGTGAACTTATTGTTACTCTGATGCTGTGGCTGTATGTGTCTGTTTATGTTTCTGACATAGCTTGCTTATGAGATATACTTAGTATTTTCTGTGGTAAATTATTCCAAACAAATAACTTTTCTATTATGGTAAGAGGAAGTAAAACCAAAATAAGTATTCAAAATGCTGGGTCAGGATGAGACCGTGGCCCCGAGGACCATTGGTGGATTTAAACAACAAAGGAAGACTATACTTCTCTTGATATTAACAGTGGAATATTCTGGAGATTGGCTTCCCACCAAACTGTAGCAATTTGCTATTGAAATAAAGGGTTGCCTGACAAGGTTGGCCAACTCACCCTCTAAGGATTTACAGCGGCTCCCCTGTAAATCTGTCTGGAAACACTTGGGATAATAAAGATTAGTCACTAGCTGGGATTACCCACTGGAGGGTTTCTGGAAGCTGAAACATTATTGGTTTCAAAGGCTCCCCAGATGAGTTTGATTACAGGAAGGGCTAAGAATATCAGATATGGTAATGGTGGTTCACACCTGTAATCTAAGCTACTCAGGAGGCTAAGATCTGAGAGTCCAGGCTTATAGCCAACCCAAGTATGAAAGTACATGAACTCTGATCTCCAATTAACCACCCAAACCAGCCAGAAGTGCAGGTGTGGCTTAAATGGTAACGTACCACCACCTTTGAGTGAAAAATCTAAGGAAAAGCATCTAGGCTCTGAGTTCAAGTCCCAGTACCAGCATAATAAATATGATAAGTGCTCTTCAATAGACAAGAAAGTTGGGAGCTATCTACCCAAACTGTAAAAGAGACTGTTACAGTTTTAAATATATGGCTATTATTGAATGTAATGTTGATACTAGGAGCAACTATTGCTCTCTCTATATCAACTATGCACTCAGCCCTTTATTTGGGAATCCACATAACTCCACTCATGAGCCCTATAATGGAGACCCTATTATTAGCCCCATTTTGCAAATATGGGATCCTAAGGCTTTGGGAAATGCAATGACTTGCCTAAAGCCAACAAATTTGAGTTCTGCCTGTGCCCAGCATACATGGCAGTCATTGAAAACAAATATGAAGACATAAGCCAATCCTCATAGCTCAGCTTCACAAACAGTAACAAATAACTACAAATACAAAGTACAGCCTGACAACTGTCATAGAGCCCAAAAGTGTAAGGGGAACCCATGAGATGGGGTTCAAGCGCGCCTTGGAGAACAATCCTTAGCTACTGCTAGGTAGTGATGGTGGCAGGGTTGTGGTCAGGGTAGCAAATCCAGGGAGAAAGGCCACATACAGAACTCCAAGAGCAAGCTGGAAACTGGCAAAGTTCCCAGGGGACTGAATTGAAAAACTTAATGCATGAACATGGCAATGTAAGTCCTTGAAGAGCAGTTGTCCTAAACTAATGAGAGCTTTAGTGGAATTTAGGAGGCAGCGGGACTACCATTTCAAGTTTCTGAGCCATCTATGCGATGGTACAATGTCACAAGAGAGCCACCCAGCCTGAATCCCCCTGGGAGATTCTGTGCAGGAATGTGAAACAGGTCCAGACCCCTGAGCATTTAGTGAGTCAAAGAAGAAGAAAAGAAGCCCCTAGACACTTGGGAAGATATTCTGCATGTAGCCCTAATGCTGACTTGTGTATATGCATGCTAATATGAGGGCCTGAACTCAGGGCCTGGATACTGTCTGTGCATTTTTGCACAGGGCTAGGGCTCTACCACTTAAGCCACACTTCCACTTCCAGTTTGTTGGGGGTTTTTTTTGTTTGTTTTGCTACTTAATTGGAAATAAGAGTCTCTTGGATTTGTCTGTTTAGGCTGGCTTCAACCCAGAATCCTCAGATCTCAGCCTCTTGAGTAGCTAGTATTATAGGCAGGAGCTACGGATGCCTGGCTCCAGATGTTGATCTTGAACTGAGCTATTCTATACTCTCCCACAAGACTTACCTTACTGATTGTCAGGAATGAGAGCCCTGGCCAGGCTGGGCCTGAACTACCCTGATGGGTCAGCTTTTCTTTGTTAGTTATGGTTAGTTTGTTTTGTCTGAGACCAGGTCTCACTATGTAACACAGGGTCTCCCAAACTTGAGATATCTTGCCTCCACCTTCCAAGTCCTGGATTACATGCATACATCTTAGGCTCTGAAGCACTCTAGATTTTTGTTTCAATATGCCAATGGTGTCTGTAGCTATCTTCTGTACATATTTTGGATTCCTAACACTCATATGGGTGTTTAAACATTGTACTTTTTCTCAGTGTTTATGATGGTACATGATTATGGGAATTTTTCCCATTTTATTCTCATAAAAATGAAAATATGTGATGGTAGGCTAGGAATGACTGCTTTGTATGTCCATAAAACTGACTATTTTGGACTTTCTATCAGAGAACTTCTGTTGTGACCTGCAATTCTGGACCTGTGGACAGTTGTGGCCAACCAGAAGTGTACATTTCTTTGCAGCTTTGTGTTTTGTGTTACAATGTCAAATTCTGTATTCCCATGCCACACCAGTTCTTCTGGGATGGTAGGATGATTTATTCTGTGGCTTGGGTGGTAGCTTCTGGCTCACACAAGGGACCTTCTTTTAACCAGAGACCATTCTAATGGTTTCTGTTCAGGACTAAATCATTGACTTAGACATGAGTCACTTCAAAAGTAGTTTTGAAGCCTAGCACTGGTGGCTCATGCTATAATCCTAGCTACTTAGGAGGCTGAGATCTGAGGATCACAGTTCAAAGCCAGCCTGGGCAGAAAAGTCCATGGGACTATTATCTCCAGTGAACTATCAAAAAAGTCAGAAGACACAGTGGGTTGGAAGAGATTGGTGAGAATGTGGAAAAGGGTGACATCGATCAAGATGAATTGTATTCATAAAGTGCTTTGTAAAATGGCAACTCTTTTGTACAACTACTTAAAGAAAATACTATTTAAAAATTTAAAAGCCTTGAATGGAGCTTTGGCTCAAGTGGTAAAGTGCTAGCTTTGAATTCAAAAGCTCAGGGACAATGCCCAGGCACATAAAGCAGCTTGCGCTATTGTTTTACTGTGATCAAAGGCAGCATTTTATAAACCTTATTTTTCTTGTTCTTCAGAGAAGGCCTTGGTCATTTCACTGATATAAGTTGACTGCAAGAAATTATTCTTTATTGATTATGTTTGTCAAAAATACGCTTCAACACTTCTTGCTTCCAAAGGCTTATAACATCCCAAGTCATTGCTGGTCATTGTTTTTTCTCCTTTCCAAGGCCCTGAGTTCCTGTTAATCATCAGAGACTAGATGCTAACAGTCTTTGCAGCTCAGCTTTTCTATGTCTTTTCTTCCTTTTGTGCCTTTTATAGTCCTTCCTTCTTTTTTTCCTTCCTTCCTTCCTTCCTTCTTTGTGCTGGTACTGGGGTTTGAACTCAGGGCCTCACATTCCCAGCTTTTCTGCTCAAAGCTGACACTCTACCCCCTTGAGTCAAAGCTCCATTTCTGAATTTTTGCTGCTTAATTGGAGATAAGAGTCTTGAGGATGGAACTTTTCTGCCCATGCTGGCTTTGAACCTTGATTTTTAGATCTTGGATCACAGCCTCCTGAGAGGTTTGTCTGTCTTTTTCTTCCTTCCTACCTTCCTTCCTTCTCTTCTCTTCCCTTCCTTCCTTCCTTCCCTCCTCCCTTCTTCTTTCCTTCTTGCTCTTTTCTTTCTCTCTTTTCCTTCCTTCCTTCCTTCCTTCCTTTCTTCCTTTCTTTCTTTTTCTTTTCTTCTCTTTTCCTTCATCGCTCTCCCTTCCCCATCCTATCCTCTTTCCCTATTTATCTGTCTTATCTATCCGTTTATTCTTTTATTCTGTGATAAGGATTGATCCCACAGCCTCGTGTGAGAGAATCATGTATTTTATCTTTGAGCTATACTCCCTTTCTGATGAAGGAATTGATTTGTCTTCCTACTGCATATGTTTTGCTGCTCAGATTTCTCCAGAGATCTTGCCTCTTCAATGGAGTTAATGTTTAGGGTCCCCCCAAATCTTACCTCTCTATTTGGATTCACTGAGGACCTTTTGTCTAGCTCTAACTGTTGGCAGCTGCTCCCTTTTTCAAGGCAAGGTTGTGCTCAGATAGCTTAACCTTCCTAGGAATAATGGGGTTTCTCAACGCCATAGACCTCCTGCCTGGGAGGAAACCTCACAAGGCTTTGGGGCTCCTGATCTCAGCCCAGCCCTTCCAATGACAGAGTACATGGTCACGGTGTAAGACTCATTCCAAATACTCTGATTACTTGTCCACCCATTTTCTTTCCTGGTCAAGATCTGCTATAGCAGATAAAACATATTAGTCACTCCTTAAATATTTCTTGATATTGATATGCTTCTATCAGAGACTTGTAGTCACAGAAAGACTCAAACATGACCCAAGAAGACAAAACTGTGGGGCAACTGGCTAGCTCTCACAGCCTACTATCCACTTCCTGTTTACTGCTTGTGACTTGGTCAACCTGTATCTGCTGCCACCTGGGCACATCAGAGTCACCTGAATCCCTGATAGATGGCTAGTGTGGTGTGGGTGGGGCAGAAATTGCTCCTCTCGGCCCTCAGGGACAAATTTAGGACCATTGTCTGCCAGGACGTAGACCTTATAGATAAAATTGGAGAAGAACCAGAAGAAAGGCCAAAGAGAAAGTCCACTGGATTGGACTACTCCTGTGTGTGTCTCTGAACACAAATGTGTAGTGAGAGAAATCTCATCAGAGAGAGGTGTGTCACCTTTTGGAATTGCCCAAATCGAATGCAGTATCCTAGAAGGGACACTTTCAGGACAAGTGGAGCCATAGTTGGATCTGTTACCTAGAGTTAGGGTTGGATGTGAAAAAATGGTGGAGGAAGGTCCTGGAAACAGAGAAGGAAACATAAACCCTAATGACAGTGGCTCTGCGTGTCCAGGGAGAGCGAAGGAGAAATTAATTCTCAGGATCCTCTCAAAGGAGAGCAGGTACTCAAGTCAAGTGTTGATTGGATGAATTCTGACCAGATGCCATGGCTGACTCCATGAATTCCTTTCAGAAGGGGCAGAAGCCATTCCAGTGGCATGCTTTCTGCACTCATCTGAGACTACTAGTTGAGGTGGGCTGCAGAATGCCCTGATTGGGGGACTTCATTACAGAGAGAGCAGCACCAGAGTACATAACTAGTTTTGCTTTCTCTGGACTTCATTCTTCTCCCAAAGCTTCTGCTCAATCACAGTTGGAAATAATTACCAATAGTGAGGTGTCAGTGGCTCATAACCGTAATCCTAGCTACTCAAGAGGCTGAGATCTGGGGATAGTTGTCTGGAAGCCAGCCAGGGCAGAAAAGTCTATGACACTTGTTTCTAAGTAACTAACAAAAAGCTTGAAGTGAAGATGTGGTTCAAGTGGCACAGTATTAGTGGAAAACTCAAGGGAGAAGGCCAAGCCCTGAGTTACAACCCCAGTACTGACACATATATGTGTGCATGCGTGTGTGCACACATTCACACACACACATAAACACAAATCTCATGACACACTAGAGGAGGTGGCTGTGTTATTTATACACTTAAAGCCCACCATCCTTTCTAGAAAGCAACTTCACTACTTTCTGTTCGATAATAGAAATTATGAATGGGCCATTTCTTTCTAGAAACAAATGTAATTTCATGAAGAGTGTGATTGACAAAGCTTTGTTTCTGGGTTCCATGCCGTCTCTGGAAGGACTGTTGAAATGCAACGTGTAGGGAGAGCCGTATAGAACACATGCTGTTGAACACTTTTTATGAAAAGGGGCCCAGGGTTGCATTGTACCAAGATATTCTTGGGAAGCCAGCCCTTCACTGATGCTAGCTGGAATGACTCACCACTCTCCACAAGTGAATGAGATTTCTTGTTGCCATGGTAACAGTTAACTGTAATTCAATTCAGCATAATGACATATATATACATCAATGGTGACACTAGATTCGACCCCTTTGTGTCTGAACAGACACACGGAGGTCTATCTATGAAGGTTTGATGAAAGCACTGTGAAATCCCATATAGTTTTAAACTTTTCATACATTTCTTTCATTCACACATACTGAAAGCTAGCATGTGGCAGGCAGGATGCTGGACTTAGAGACACTGCAGAAAATATTCAGTGCCTGACTTTAAGGGGCATAGGATTTGGGAGGAAAAACAGCTAACGACATTGTGACTAGGATAGACCCAACTCCAAAAGGATAAGCCATTCACAAGAGCTGGTCTGGCTTGCTGACTTATGGAAATGAACTGTATTCTTTTCTTATTGATGTCATAAATCACAGATGTATAGGTTAGAATTCTCATAACAGTCTTGGTGGGCTAACATGGAAGTGTTGGCAGGTCTATATTCCTTTCTGGAGACTCCAGGGGAACAAAACCCACTTACTTGCTGCCCATATTCCCTGGATCATAGACCTTTCTCCATCATCATCATAGCCATCAATGCTGCATTTCTCTGACCCTCTTTCCCCCACTAATATGGGTAAGAGTTCTCTTTGTTAACTTTTTTTGGTATTAATATTAGGGCTAGGACTCAGGGCTTGTGCTCTTACTTAGCTTTTGTACTCAAGGGTGGTGCTCTACCACTTGAGCCACACATTTATTGGCAGCATTTTTTCCCTAGTTAAGTGGAGTTCAGAGTCTCATGGACTTTTCTGCCTGAGCGGGCTTCGAATGGCGATCCTCAAATCTCAGCCTCCTGCGTATCTATGACTACAAGTTATGGGTTCACCCCCCATCTCTCTGTCTCTGTCTCTGTCTCTGTCTCTCTCTGACTCTCTAACTCTCTGTCTCTCTCTCCCTCTCTCCCTTCTCCCTCTCTCCCTCTCTCCCTCTCTCCCTCTCTCCCTCTCTCCCTCTCTCCCTCTCTCCCTCTCTCTCTCTCTCTCTCTCTCTCTCTCTCTCTCTCTCTCTCTCTCTCTCTCTCTCTCTCTCTCTCTCTCTCTCTCTCTCTCTCTCTCTCTCTCTCTGCTGATCCTGGACCTTAAACTCTGTCCCTAAGCTCCTTTTGCTTAAGGCTAGCACTCTGCCACTTGAGCTATAGCACCACTTCCAGCTTTTCTGTGATTAATTGGAGATAAGAATCTCATAAACTTTCCTGCCCAGAATAGCTTTGAACCATGGTCCTCAGATCTCAGCCTCTTAAGTAGCTAGGACTATAAGCATGAGCCACCAACACCCAGCTCTTGCTCTGTCTCTGTCTCTGTCAATCTCTCTCACTCTTTCTCTCTTTCTCTCTCTCTATCTCTTAAGAGCTCATATGATATGACTGTAGATCCCACCTAGACAAACCAGCCTCATCTCAGTATCATGATCCTGAACTTAATTCCAGCTGTAGTGTAAAGGAGTGTACTCACAGGTTCTAGGAGTTAGGATGTGAACATCTTCACAAGCAATTAATCTAACACACAAAGGACAGATTTGCCATCATGGATACTTTATATATTTCTTTGTTAGTTATATATTTCTTTGTTGTTGTTAGTTCTGCTTGCTTCATTTTGCATGTTGCTGTTATGTTTTTGTTTGTTTTTTAATCATTACTTCCTTGAAGATACTGTTTGATAGAAAATAAAACTATTTTCTATGGCAAATATGATCAGGGAAAAGTATCTTTCAGAATCTCTTGATGGCATACGGAGTATGGGAGATAAAACTAAATTTTATATTTATATTTCAAACAAATTTAAAAATTATTTTCCTACAAATACAACTATAGCTATATCTGTCCTGGTAGAGCACCAGCTTTTAGCAAAAAAAAAAAAAAAAAAAAAGCTAAGGGACAAGCCAGGTGCCAATGGCTCATGCCTGCAATACTAGCTACTCAGGAGGCTGAGATTTAAAGATACTCCTTTGAAGCCAGCCCAGACAGAAAAGTCTATGAGACTTTTATTGCCAGTTAACCACCAAAAATCTGGAAGTGGAGCTGTGGCTCATGTGGTAGCATACTAGCCTTGGGGAAACAAGCTAAGGGAAGCCAGGTGACAGTGACTCAGGCCTGTAATCCTAACTACTCAGAAGGCTGAGCTCTAAGATTATAGTTCAAAGCTAGCCCAGGTAGGAAATCCATGAGACTCTTATTTCCAATCGAGTACCGAAAAACTGGAAGTGGAGCTGTGATCAAAGCGATCGAGTGCTAGCTTTGAGCAGAAAAGCTCGGGGACAGCCCCTAGACCCTGAGTTCAAGCCCCATTACTGACAAAAAAAAAATGAACAGAAGGTAAAGCTTACTCTGGTGTTCTTATCCCATAAAAGTAAGCAGAAAAATATGTAGAAAAGAACATATAAAAGACAAGAAAGTATCTGTCACCCGTGATGTGACTGCTAGAATGCCAGGGTGAGCTGGAATAAAACTTTTCTGGAGTGTGATACTAAACTCTTTCAAAAGCAGGTATAGAAAAGCACTGAATGAGGCCAGAACAAAAGTTTTCCATAACTGATCTCCTACCCTTGCCCTCATAACCTAACACATTTTCTACTTTTCCTGCCCTTCTTGGAGGGTTCCTTTGAAGATTCCTGTGCTGAAGTGGCATATGCAGAGCTTCCGCTCCCAGATGAGTGTTGCCATGGAAATGTTGCCTCAATAAATGTTTGTGAATGAATCCAATACACTGAACGTCTGCTATGCATGTCACTCTTGCTCATTAACCTGCCATGGCTCCCCATCACCCAAGGAGTGAAATCTACTCACTCCAAATATGTTTCCCCCCCCCATTCTCTCCCATCAGTCCCTATCCCTCATGTTCAGATTCTCTCTTTTCCAAGGCTAGATTAGTATGCTAAGGCTTCTATAACAAAGGTCCATAGGCTGGGTGGCTTAGAAAACAGAAACTCATTTTCTGGAGATTAGAAATCAGAAACCCAAGTGCTGGTGGGGTTGATTTCTCTGAGGCTTTCCCCATCTCCATCCTGTATCTTGCAGATGGCTGTTTGATTTCTGAGTCTTTACATTTGGACTTGGGGATTAAGAATGCTCAGCTAGAAAAGTTTATGCAAACATTCCAAAACTCTGAAAAACTCCAAGCATTTCATATAAGGGCAGCAATTTATTATGTATGATGTATGTGCAGTGTGATCTCCTCCAATGGACCTATAAGTATTGTCTGTATTATTATTTCCTGGATTAAAATGCAAACTCATGCTGGGTAGACTATAACCCCAACCTGTTTCTCAGGCACAACTCAAAACATATCTGATGAATGAACCATGAAGGAATGACTCAGGAATTACATGAGTTATGTATATTAGAGATATACTTAAAATATCAGTTCTAAGCCAGGACCTGGTGGCTCACACTCCTAGCTACTCAGGAGGTTGAGATCTGAGGATTGAGGCTCCAAGCCAGCCCAGGCAAGGAAGTGTATGAGACTCTTTATCTCCAATTAACTACCAAAAAGCTAGAAGTGAAAACATGGCTTAAGACATAGAGCACCAACCATAAGTGGAAAAGCCACTGGCACCAAAACAAAACAACAACAAGCAGCAAACAGATCTTAGAGCACAAGGAGCTAGAATCCAGGGCAAGTTTGTGTTTAATCAATGCTTTCTTAAAAGACTACTAATGTGTATCAGAAAAGCAAATTGGTTCCATAGCATTGTAGGTACCATGGTTAAGAGACCCAGTTTTGGAGCTAGACTGTCCGGGTTTGACCTTGGCTATGTGACCTTGAAAACCTGACATAACCTCTCTGTCTTGCTTTCCTCATTTATTAATTGAAGACGATAAATACATACACCCCATCAGCTTTTGTATCACTTAGAAATAGAGCCAGCTCTTAGTAAGCGGTGAATGTTTTCAGAGGTTTTTCAAGTGCCAACCCCCTCTTCTGCACACACTTCTACCCTTTAAATAGGGTCATTATATTTCACTAGAAAATTTTTTAAAAACTTCTTCAAAAATACGACATTTCTACCATGGATCTGTAATTAGCACTGGGTACAATTCTCCTTTGTGTTTCCTGACATTGGTGTAGGGGCAGGGGCAGAGAGGGGAAAGTAGAACTTATTCCCTCCCTCCCATAATGGCTGGGCCTTTGTAAAATGTGACAGCCAGGTCCCTAATTATTCTTAGAAATGTCACAACTCACTGGACGCAATTAGGCTTGACAGTTCAAGGGCTAATTAACTCCAAATTCTGCTTCTTGGATTGCCTCATTTCAAACCCAGGGTCACTTATTTTCTTAAGGTCTTTTTTTAAAAATTCTTTTTCCAGTTTTGTAGCAGGTGAGAATGCTATGTGTGACTGATCTGTGAGAAGACAGGGCCCTCAGCCAAACCTTGTAGCCCAATGAGGGTGTAGGTCAGGTTCAGGTGGTCAAGGCATGGCTTCCCAGAGCCTGGTCCTGAGAAGCAGGAAACATCAGGTACAAGGTGCCTGCCACAGTGACTCCATCCCATAATGGGTCTTCCTGCTTCCACTGCAGAGGAGCCCCCCACCCCTTCCCCCAACTGTCTCCAATGACAGAATCATGTCCCGCTTTGTGAAGTGCATTAAACACAAAACACAACTATGCTAAGTGAAAGAAGCCAGATGCAAAGGAGCATGTATTTAATGATCCCATTTATACAAAATATCTAGAGTTGGCAGATTCATGGAGACAGAGAGTAAATGAATTTAAGAGATACAGAGGCTGAGGAAGGAGGGGTGGGTGTCATTGCTGAGTGGGTATAGAACTGCTGTCTGGGTTGGTGTCATGAGATGATTTTAGAGACAGCCCTGGGGGAAGCTCAGCACTATGAGTGAAAATGAATACCAGTGAATTGTTGGTTTAATGAGGCTAAAATGCCGCATTTCATGGCATGTACATTTTAGCACTTTTGGGGGGGTGCAGTACTGGGGTTTGAACTCAGACTAGGCAGATGCGCTACTGCTTGACCTCCTCCACTAGCCCAAGGTCTTGCTTTAACCCCAGCTTCCCTGGACTGTGATCCTCCTATTTGTATTTTCTTAAGCAGTTGGGATAATAGGCTATGCCACCAAGTCTAGCCATTGTGCTACTTCCATAGTTATAATGACAGGCATCAACTACCTTGCCATTGGCTGAGATGAAGTCTTGCAAACTTTTTAGCTAGTCTGGCCTTGAACCATGAACCTATCATTTCTGACTCCTAAGTAGCCAGGATTACTTGTATCATGGTTCCTGGCTCATTTCAGCAGGTATTATTAATGTTGGGAAGTGTTACAGCTTGAGAAAATTGCCTTAAAGTATCTTCCAAGATTCAGGTGTTGCCAGTGGGATTGTGAAAAAGGTGACTGGCCATAAGCCCCTCACCACAATTCATGACCAGGACTAAGGCTTCTGCACCCTCACTTTATACCAGGTGAAGACCCAGTTTCCTCCTCCAGAGGACCAAGGTGCCACATTGGAAGTGAACTGACTGCTGCTGCCCACACCACACACCAAACCTGTCCATGCTTTGACCTTAGACTTCCCAGCCTCCGGAAATGTGAGAAATAAATGTCTTCTCTTTATAAATTACCTAGTCTATCTAGTCTCAGGTATTTTGTTATAGCAGCACACAGAGACTAAACAAAAAAGACCATTGTCCCCTCTCCTGAGCATCACACAAAAGACTGTCCATACTCAGATGTCTATGGATGTACCATTTATCCCAAGGGATGACAGGACCCATGGCATGGCTGCCTGGCCCTCTACCTTCAAACATGCTGCTCCCTGCATTGAAGGGTCCCTCTGGCACATTCCTGTTGCCTGTGGAAGCTGTTCTTTGTCTGTTGTCTTCTTCCCCCATCCTATTTCTCTTCCAGGCAGAGAGTTGGCTATTGCCTTCCCCATGTCTCTGTATAACATGCTATTACCATTTACCACATTCTACTGTGCTTTATTTTCCCCTTAGAAACACTGAGTTTTCATGCACACAGTAAAATGCACTCTTCATAGTGTATATTTTTATGAGTTTTGGTGAATGTCACTAGCAGCACAGCCCAAACCAACAACACATTTTCATGTCTTTCCTAAATCCCTCACACCTCTCAGTAGCTTCTGATAACAACTGACTGGTTTTTTTTTTCCTTTGTCTCAAGTTTGGCCTTTTCCAGAATGCCATATAAATGAGATTATGCACTATGTATCACAGTCTGCTGTGATTAATCTTTATTGTACATCTGCCTCTGGCTCTAGACTTGAGCGTATATCAGGGACTTGTCTTATTTATCTTTCCCAGCACCAAATATTATATGTGGTCAGTAATGCTTCTCTGCACCTGTCGGTAAAATGGATGAATGAAAGCAAGATGTTGGAACCTGTTTCCAATAGAAACACTCCCCCTCACCCAGAGCGATGCTCCCAGAAGCAGTTGATAGCTACACAACCATGACCAGACATGGAGAAATAGATGATGTTTTCCCCTAGCCTTTCCTCCCTAGTGATAGACAGGAAGCAGAATGCAGTGAGCCAATGACATGTGACTACCTACAGTTAGAACCCTCCTACCTGCCTGGGCCAGCCCCAGAAGGCCACACCCATTGGGCAATGCGATTCCTGACCTAGGTCAACCAGCCAGGAACAGCCCTGCGGGCTCCCTGCCTACCTACTATGCTCACCATGGACATTAGGGGGGAAGGAGTGGATGCAAAGAGAAGCAGGGTGTTGGGAGGAGTGGGGTCCCAAAACCACTGTCCCAGGCTACTCTCCCTACTTCCCTCAATTCTACCTAGAGTCACATACATCCAAATCTTTCCCTTGCTCTAATACCAATCTGTATTCAAGAAAGTAAGACATCATGTAACCAGGTGAGTTGCTATTTTGTGCAATTGTTTTCTGTTTTCGTCCTCCCAGAGGACCCCCGGGTCCTCACATCCATACTCCCATCCTTGCTCCATAGGAGCAAAAGTCCAGCATGCTTATTATTTTTCTTTCCTTTTGTGCTTTATTAAATTTTTAATTAGCCCCTCCATGGGAGCTTCTGGAGGCCACAACCAGGCCCTCAGAATATATGCGAGCACCATCAATTATTAAAGAGAAATTACAACAGAGTTAAGGGTCACATGGCAAACATACATAAATATCTCTTAAATAAACAGCAGAGCCAGTAACTCATAACTCGCCCTCTGAGACTGTGGAGGCTGTTTGCATCTTTCTCTGCTCTGAGTTTGGTTTGGTCACCGCTCTCTTCATGTCCTGGGCAGAGTTAGGAGACCCCTGTCCTGCTTGCTTATATCAGTAACTTTGTTTCAACAAGGAATAGTCAAGGGGAGACTCTGGTGTAGCTGCTGATTCTGTTTCTTATTATTACAACAATTTAGAATTGACTTTTAAAACAGCTGTGTTGCTGGGCACCTGTGGCTCGTGCTGATAGCTACTCAAGTGGCTGAGATCTAAGGATTGAGGTTGGAAGCCACCCTAGGTGGGAGAGTTCATGAAATTCTTATCTCTAATTAACCAGCAAAGAGCTGGAAGTGGAGCTGTGCTCAAGTGTCAGATGCCAGCCTTGAGTAAGAAAGCCAACCAAGAGTGAGAGTCCCTGAGTTCAAGCCTCAGTATTCTCTTTCTCTCTCCTCCCTTCCCCCCTCTCTCTCTCCTTCTCTCCCCCCTCCCTTAGTTTTCTGTAGAAATATAAATTAAAAGTATAGTAACAATTCCTATGATGGAACAGAAGGCTAAGAGTATGTTTGGGTTTTTCACATTTGAAGTGACTTTTTCTTTCTTTTTTTTTCTCTTTACATTCTGCCTCCTGGTACCATCAACCTAGCAAGGGTGACTTTTCTTCCTTACCTCTCAGTGATGTTGGATTACAGAAGTGGTGAATCACCTCCAAGAGTCCTGTAGCTCAATGGCTGGTAGAAGTCTTCTGGTGACAAATCAATGAGCCTGGTCCCCTCCCTGAACCACACCACTTATAGGTAGGTAGATGTCATAGTGATGTATTATATCTGTTAGGTTTCTTAATTCACAAAGCATGTGCCAGCACTGGGGACATAAATCCCACAAAGACTGAAGGGAGAAAAAGTGTCTGTGGCTGTCACTTGAGCTGAAGGATAACAGCTGTAAGGTGTCATGAGAGGCTCCCACACACAGGATGAAGGGCTTCCTGGCTTCTCCAGAGGTCAGGACCCATTCATCAAGCAGAAGAGCACAGTTTACTGCAAAGGATCTTCCAGGTCAACTCTAGGACCCAAGGGGATAGGGAAAGATCCCAGGCTTCAGAGCAACCTGAGCTGGTTGTGAAACAGGCTGTGAAAATTTCAGCAGGTTCTTGACATCTCTGAAATCTTTCTTGTCTTGGCTCGGGGTCTATCGTCAAAAGTATTCAGTGTAATATATAAAGATCTCATAGTGCACACAGAGGGCATAATTCCTGCTACTCCCTAGACAATGAAGGGCCAAAGCAGGTGGACATGCAACACAGAACACCACTGTCTGGCCGCAGAGTGAGCACATTTTTACTAGGTTCAGGAGGCCAGGAAAGATCTGGAAAGAGGAACGCCACAGGATACAGCAGTTTGGGAATGACCAGGAGATGACCCAAGGATAACGGCTGTATTTGTGAGGTTAAGACAGAGGAGGGTGGTAAGACAGAAGAGGGCCATTCAACATAAGCCTGGTCTCCCAGCATGCCTCGGCCTATAGCCAGTCCTGAAGTACAGTCCACCATCAGTCCCTGAAGAGAAAGCCAGTGTGATGCCCTTCACCATACTACAGACTTTTGTCCTGCAGTAGTATGTCAAAACTGCACCAGCCAGACACAGCTCTGACTTCTCTTGTCGCTCCTTTTGTTTGTTTTTGTTTTTTAATGTGCTGGTACTAGGCCTCATACTCTTGCTTGGACTTCTCACTCAAAGCAAGTATTCTACCACCTGAGCCATAGCCCCACTTCTGGCTTTTTCCTAGTTAACTGGAGATAAGAACCTGACAGGGATTTCTGCCCAAGTCGACTTCAAACCATGATCCTCAGACCTCAGCCTCCTGAATAGCTAGGATTATAGGTGTGAGCACTATCACCTACTCTTATCCCTAAAACGCTCCCAGCCAGATATTCTGGGGTTCCCAGGGACAGGAAAAGAGGTTGCAACAGTGCACAGATAGAGTTCATTCGTCAGACCTCTGAACTGACCTAGAATACGGTGTCCATCTTCCATCAAGGCGTAGAACTGCACTTGGGAATGACCTTTACAGGTACCTCCTCTATACTGGAGGATGGGGTGACTGGGGAGACCCCACTCAGCTCACAGGACCTCATTTTGCATGGCTGTGCCAAGTGAACATTTTCACTCAGCTCTGTCTCCATTTTGTGTGTGTGTGTGTGCTTTTGGCTGCTTGTCCTGTGCCTTCCAGGCCAACTGTCTCAGTGAATGCAAAATCTTCACAGGGTTTTATTGGAAGCATTTGTGACCCTGAACATAATAATACTGCCCAATGGGACTCAGAAAACCTCCAAGGACTGGGATGACTCCATCATTTGGATTATGGAACTGTGGAAGGCATAATGCACAAATGCAAGACTTATGAGAAATCTCCAAATATGCCAGGAGTTGATGGCTCACAGCTATAGTCCTAGCTACTCAGGAGGCTAAGATCTGAGGATCACAATTTGAAGCTAGTCTAGGCAGAAATGCCCATAAGACTTGTATCAACAATTAACCAGCAAAATGCCAGAAGTGGAGGTGTGGTTCAAGTGGTAGAGCACAAAAGCTCAGGGACAGCACCCAAAGCCCTGTATTCCTGAGGTCCTATGTACTAACACAAAAACAAAACAAAACAAAAACAACCTCCAAGTCTATTTCTGCCTATTAAAAATGCACAACTACAACATGTTAAGCTTGAAAAAGAAAAGACTTGATCATGATAAGCCAAATAAATACATCGATTATGTCTTGACTTAATTTGATCACATCCAGCTGCAGGGGAGTGTTTGGCCAGGTTGCCAGTCTTTCCTCCTTTAACATTTTTGACTGGCTCAGAGGTAAGACCAATAAGTTATTAATTTCCCTGGGGAAATTCTCTTCTGATCATGAATATCGAGCTTGAAGCCCTGAGCCATATGCAGATTCTGAGAATTTATGGTTTTCACCTAAAGCCATTTCTTTTTCCCTTTGACAGTTCAAAGTGTTGATTACATTAGCTTGAGGAAATTGCCCTCCTCATTTTACCCTTTGTGCTCTCAGTCATTCTGGCAGAAGACAGCGGGCAACCTTCCTGCTGTTTCTTACCACGTCTCTGGAAACCTAAGATGGCAGCCCCTAGGGCTTCCAGTACCCACAGCCCAGCTGTGAGAAGGTGAGAGGCTACCCTCTTGGGATAGTTTGAAATTGGGCTATTCCATCTCATTGAGCACTCCCCAAGAAAGACTTTTCAGGAACATGTGTACAAGATAACAACTGTTACACAGAAACAAATCATAGTCAGTTAATTATTAAACATATACCGTCACCACCCAGACTTACTTAGGTTAGACAGAGAGATAGTATGTTAGCATGTAACTACTTAGAGGGAGGGAATCTTGACAGCGATCTAACCTTCACTCTGCACATGAAGGGCAAATCATGTATATTTGCATTGTCCAAAAAAATTAAGGTCATCACACATAAAAGGAAATTAAGTTGAAAAGAGTCTCTATAATCCATTAGCTATCTGTCTAGCCCAAGATCACACCACAGGACTAAGCGCTGTGTCAGTTGGACAGTAGTGGGGATTCACCTTATACTGGTTACATGTATGATCTGAGTTATGTCACCACTCAGGGAAACTGAAATGATGTGAAATTTGTTGGGATCCATAACCAGTCCAATGAGGATGAAGACAGCCATTTTTTATGTTAGTCAGAAGTTCATGACAGCAAAAACGTGTGGTAGAAGCTAGTCATTTCATGATGGCTAGGAAACAGAGAGAAAGTGTGCAGTGGTAGGCTTTCTCCCCTTAACTCTATCCAGGCTCCTGCCTATGAATGGCACTGCCACATGTTTTTGACATTGTGAAGTTCTGCCTCATCTCAGCCCAGAGGAAGTGGAATCCAGGACCGTGGATTGAACTTTTTGAAACTGAGCCAAAATAAATCCATCCTCCCGTAGGTTATCTTCTCCCTTGCCACAGTAATGAAAGTTTGACTAACATAAAAAATTTACCTGACCATGTGGTTCAGAAGCCTTTGGAACCAGTTCATGGGAAGAATTTGGAAAAGTTTGGTGAAGCAAGCTAGGGAAGCCCTGGAATTCTGTATGCAGAGATCAAAGGATGATTGTGCTGGGAGCTCAGAGAAGCTCATTGGGATTTTATGGTCAAGGGCAGCCCATGAGTCTCAGATGGGATATAAGGTGATTTTTTTGTTGCTTTCTATGTCCCTCCTCCATGGTATAATCCATCTTTTCACTGAATTTGATGCTGGTATAATTTGGGGAGTGGAAGGGAAAAAACAAATCATTTAAATAGGGATACAGGTGGACCCATTGCAAAAATGAAATGTACAAGATGCTATGTCAAAAAACAATACAACTTTGGGGGTGTGTGGAGGGTAGATGGGAGGGCAATGATGGTAAGGGGAAACAGAGGAGGCAGCAATGCTTGATAAGAAATATACTCATTGGCTGGGAAGGAGGCTCAGTGGCAGAGTGCTTGCCTTGTATGCATGAGACCCTGGGTTCGATTCGTCAGCACCACATAAGCAGAAAACGCTGGAAGTTGCGCTGTAGCTCAAGTGGTAGAGCTCTATTCTTGAGCTGAAGAGCTGAGGGACAGTGCCCAGGCCCAGAGTTCAGCCCCTAGGATGGGAAAAAAAAAGTACTCATTACTTTGCTCATGTAATTGTAACCCCTCTCTGTGGTATTTTCACAATAAAAAAAAAACTTATTAATAAAAAAGGCACTACTGGAGACCATTTGTGGTTCAGTCCAGGAAAAAAATAGTATGTCTATGCTTAGTCCATTCCCTGAGACCTTTTATGGTACTGTATGTGTGTGTGTTCATTGTGTGTACATGCACAGCCATTCTGAGGACCATTCTGGGCCATTCTCGGAACCTGGGAGCTATCTCTGAGGTTTTTGTTGTTGTGGTTGTTGTTTTGTTTTGTTTGTCGGTCATGGGGCCTGAACTCTGGGCCTGGATGCTGTCCCTCAGCTGTTCAGCTCAAGGCTAGCATTCTACCACTTGAGCCATAGCTCCACTTCCGGTTATGTTTTTGTTTTTGTTTTGCTTATGTGATGCTGAGGAATCGAACCCAGGGCCTCATGCATGCAGGGCAAGCGCTCTACCACTGAGCCACCATCCCAGCCCTGTTGTTGTTGTTTTTAACCCAAGGCTGACACTTTACTCCTTGAGCTACAGCCTCACTTCCAGCTTTTTTAATTTTTTCATTGTTATTATAAAGATGATGTACAGAAGTTATGTAAGCTAGGTAATGAACACATTTCTTTTTCTTTTTTAATTTAATTTTCTATTGTCAAGGTGATATACAGAAAGGTTACAGTTACATAAGTAAGATAATAAGTACATTTCTTGTCAAACTTGTTACCCCTTCCCTCATTTTTCTTCTACATTCCTTCCCCTTATCCCCCCCCCAATTTGTACAGATCATTTCCAACCTATTGTCTTGTGAATATCGCTGTTGCATTGGTTCCCCCTTTGTCTTTTGTCTCACCATTCTGTTGTTCCCCTTCCCTTCCCTAATTCAAATGAACATTTATACTATACCAGGGCACCAGAATCAAATACAGTGACAACAGGGGTCCTACCATAGGAGGAAGAAAATACAAAAGAATGACTACATTTCTTTTTGGACATTATTTCTTCCCTCACTCTCTCTTGGTTTTTCCCTACTGTTCCCACCCATGAGTTGTATAGTTCATTTTCAACACAGTGTTTGGTGAGTATCATTGCTGTATTTACTTACCCTTTATCTATTTCCAGCTTTTGTTTTGCTATTTAATTGGAGATAAGAGTCTCATATCTCATTGACTTTTTTTTTTTTTTGCTCTAGCTGGCTTCAAATCACAATCCTCAGATCTCAGCCTCTTGTATAGAAAATTTCAAGATAACTAATTAATTTGGTAGAGGAAATGTCAAGGCAATCCAGCATTCATAATATGGCACAAGTTCATCTGGTAGCTTTTATACAGAGTTATAGTATAAATTATGAACAGATAGCACCGTGAAAAGATTTGAAAAACTTGCAGTTTGCCTAGAGGACTGTAAAATTGGAACATAGTGTATAAAGTGTGTGTGGGGGGCATACTCTTGGTGGGAGAGAGGAGTTTCCCTCTATGGGGGAAGATCCACTTGGAATGTAGACAGCAAAATACCATAGGCTGGGGACTAAGAAGATGAGAAGAGGAAGGAGAAAGCTCAGCAGGGCAGGTGTGCGCTCTCTCTTGCTCTCTTTCTCTCCCTCCCTCTCTCTCTCTCTTTCTCTCTTTCTCTCTCTTTCTTGCTCTCTCTCCCTCTCTCCCTCTCTCCCTCCCTCTCTCCCTCTCTCTCGCTCTCTCTCTCTTGCTTTCTCTCTCTCCTTCCTAATAGCTGTAAAGCCAGTAGCCTCTGCCACTTGCTCAAACCACCATGATATGCTGCCTTATCACAGGCCCAGAAACAACAAAGCCGAGGAAATAATTCTCCCCTTTAAGTTGTTTTCCTCAGATATTTGTCTCTGTGACAGAAAAAGTGACTAACATACTGGATGAAGGCAGGCTCCAATCCAATGACTGGTGTTCTTACAACTAGATTGATGATAGATACCTGTAGTCTCAGCCATGGGAGAGGCAAAGGTAAAAGGATGGAGATGTGAGGCTTGCCCAGAGGAAAAGGGTGAGTCCTGAAAATACCTAAATTAAGAAGGATGGGGAGGGGGGCAGTCCTTAAATGGTAGAGGCTTTCCTCAGCATATACAAGGCCCTGGGTTCAAACGGCAGTGCAGAAAATAAGAGAGGAAAATTGGGTCACAGACCCAGAAAGAATGCCAGGTAGCAAGGAAGCACTGAAGTATGATGTGTCTACAAGCCAAGGACTCTGAGCAACTGGCAGCAGTGAGGAAAATGCATGGAGTAGGTTTCTCTTCAGAGCCTCCAGAAAAATATGACCCTGTCATCCCTGTCAAAGCATACACAGCCCAGAAGGAAATCTACTTGTGTCTTGGACTTCTTGATCCATAACTGGAAGATGATAAATGGTATAGTTTAGGGCCACCTACAGCAGCCTTAGCAAGCTAGCTCATCAATCTTATACACAGGCCTTAATAACCAACAAGATTTATTAGACCCTTTTCTTTTCAGGGGAACAGTTTTGGTCTCAATGATGACACCTTTATTTTAACATGACTATGATCTTATAGTTCTGGACTGGGAGTCTGGGGATAAACATTTATTTCATGTTCTTGGAAAGATTAAACATGCACATGTACACATACATATTCATCCACTAAGTTGTATTTTTTAAGCTGTATGGAAGCTGGTGCTAGTGGCTCATACCTAGCTACTCAGGAAGCTAAGGTTTGAGGATTGAAGTTCAAAGCCATCCAGATCCAGAAAGTGAGGCTCTTATCTATAATTCACCAGTGATAAGGTTGGAAGTGGAGCTGTGGCCCAAGTGGTAGCCTGCCAGCTTTGAGAGGCAAAAGCTAAGGGACAGAGCCAAGGCCCTGAGTTCAAACCCTAGTACTGACATGCATTCTTTTTTAAAACATGATGTTTTGATATTAGGAAAAAAATTATTCCAATCTTCTTCACAAACAGGTGACCCATGTTTACATTTATAAGAACATATTTTAATAGCAGTAGGAAAGGATTATTGCATCCTGTAAAGATGCTGACTGTCCCTGTCGGTTCTTTGTACCATCTCTGTGGAAAAGTAAATTGCCTTCTGCCAATGCTGATGAGGAACCACTATATTTAAAGGCAATTTGAGGAAGAGTGATCATTTGTGTGGAGAAGGCCAAGTACAGCCACATCCAGCAATTACACATTTCTACCCCAACAAGAAGACATCACTCCTTCACAGATGCTATACAGAAAAGAGTAGACATCTAAGGGTCATTAGTTATGGCATAAGGAAAGACTTACCAAACCTGGGTCTCAGAATTAATTTTATTTTAGACTGAATTAGCTTATTTAAGATTGCCAGATTTTCTTGCTTTCTTTTTTTTTGGCGGGGGGAGGGTTGGTGCTAGTACTGGGGTTTGAATTCAGAGCCTCAGCACTGTTTCTTATCTTTTTAATCTACCAATTTGAGCCATTACTCCACTTCTGGCTTTTTGCTGTTAACTGGAGATAAGAGCCTCACAGACTTATTATACATATTATATATTATATATGCCTAATATATATCTCATTAACTATATAATATTGAGTATTTAAATGTATAATATTTCTTATAATAATCCTTTCAACAAAAATAAAGAATATCTAATGTGGCTCTAGGTAATCACATTTTCTTTTTAATTCTGTGTGTGCATACACAAATATACACACATACATTCTTTACCAGGGCTTGAATTCAACCTTATCTTTTTTGTTTATGGCTGGAATTCTACTATTTGAACCATACCTTCAGTCCGGATTTTTGCTGATTAATTAGAAATAGAGCCTTGAAGACTTTTCTCATTGGTTGGTTTCAAACCACAGTCCTCAAATCTCAGCCTCCTGAGTAATCAAGATTAAAGACATGAACTACTAGCATCCAGATACATTTTTTCCAGGTTTTTTTATTGTGAAAATACTGTACAGAGGGGTTACAATTACATGGGCAAGATAATGAGTACATTTCTTTCTCTTTTTTTCTTTATTTTTTTTTGTGAAAATACTGTACAGAGGGGTTACAATTACATGGGCAAGATAATGAGTACATTTCTTATCAAGCATTGTAGCCTCCTCCTTTGTTTCCCCTTCCCATCCTCCCACCCCCTACCCAATCCTCCCCGCTCCCACACACACATACCAAAGTTGTAAAGTTCGTTTTCAACATAACGACTTGTACATCTCATTGTTGCAATGGGTCTACCTGTATCCCTATTTAAACGATTTATTTTTCCCCTTCCCCTCCACAAATTATACCAACATCAAATACAGTGAAAGCAGGGGTTATACTGTGGGGGAGGGACATACAAAGCAAAAAAGAAATAATCTTATAAATGTGTTAGAAACAATCACATGAAAGAAAAAAAAAACATTTGAATACATCTCTTAGGGTTCATTTCCCCAACATCACCTTATCTGACCTTTTCTGCTTGACTCAGACATATACTAGTTATTGCAAATAAGGCACCTATGTTTCTTTGGGCCTGGCTTACTTCACTTAATATAATTTTTTCCAAGCCTTTCCATTTCCTAACAAATGGGGCAATGTCATTCTTTCTGATGGAGGCATAGAATTCCATTGTGTATATATACCACATTTTCTTGATCCACTCATCTACTGAGGGGCATCTGGGTTGGTTCCATATCTTAGCTATGGTAAATAATGCTGCAATAAACATAGTTGTGCTGGTAGCTTTAGTGTGGTCTTGTTTGTAAACATTTGTGTAAATGCCCAAAAGTGGGATTGCTGGGTGATAGGGGAGCTCTATGTGGAGTCTTTCAGATACATTTTTTTTTTTTTTTTTGTCGGCCGTGGGGCTTGAACTCTGGGCCTGGATGCTGTCCCTCAGCTCTTCAGCTCAAGGCGAGCGCTCTACCACTTGAGCTACAGCGCCACTTCCGGTTTTCTGGTGGTTTATTGGAGATAGGAGTCTCACGGTCTCTCCTGCCCGGGCTGGCTTTGAACCGCGATCCTCAGATCTCAGCCTCCTGAGTAGCTAGGATTACAGGCGTGAGCCACCAGCGCCCGGCTTTCAGATACATTTTTAAATCAGCTTTTTTTAACGGAAAAAAATTTTCAGATCTACTTTATAAAAAGTCACTTTGAACTCAAAAGAAAATTTCTGGCACATTCCTAACTGAGAATTTTCTGTGCCCCAGAATTAACTAGAGAGATTAAACAACTTATTGGCCAACTCACTGGCCAGGCAGAATACAAGAGTCCCTAAATAGAAAAACATTATGCTTTTTGGTTTATTGAAGTGGTTTGTAGAAGTCATCCATGTGTATATTTATCATATCAATGTTAAACAAAGAATACTGAGCATGGAATCTGAGCTGAAAACAAGCAGACAAAATGTTCATGTCGGCAGGGTTATTGTTATTTGCAGTAATGAAGCGCAAACTCAGGGCCTAGCATATACTAAGCAGGCCCTGAACTACACTAACAGAGCTGCTTTTAGATGATAAGGAAGTGAATGCCATCTCTGTTCTCTCTGCTCTTCTCTACTATTTACAGCAATATAGAGTTCTATTATAGTGGCAAAATAGAATTAATTGTTAAAATGATCTCAGAGCAAACCAATGCCATGAAACATGTCTACTGACAGCTGAGAAACAAGCATATCGACAGAGCCTGCTGTGACACTGTTATGAAGCAAGAGAAGTGGCCCAATTTGGGTGAAAAATACTCTCACCAGGGCCAAAAGACAGGCCAGCGGCAGCAGGCTCTCCAGGTGACACCCCAGCTGGCCGATGGCCCAGCACCAGCATTCTCAAGGCTGAAGTGGCATGGAGTCCAAACTGGCACCGTTCTCCTAGCGCAAGCTCATTTTATATTTAATCCTAGCCTGCTTTGATGTGTTCAGATTAAATGCTGAGGATTTTTAGAGCACAGAAAGCAGTGAAGAGTTTGGCTCCTCAAGCTGGCCATCTGGATAGACACACTGAGTCCAGAGAACTTCGGGCACCGTCAGTTAAGAACTTTGTGTGCCCTGCAATCCGCAAGGGAGACAAAAGTATTTATCATACGGTATCTAGTCTGGCAGGATGAAAACAGAGAGAAAAAAACAAAAACAAAAAAAGGCTTCCTTTACCATAAGAAGTGGGTATGTGCTGTGAATATACTTTATACATACATTCAAACCAATGACCCTGAAGATGTGTGTGTGTGTGTGTGTGTGTGTGTGTGTGTGTGTGTGTGTGTGTGTGTGCGCACCCACGCACACACACTGGTTTTGGACCTCAAACTCAGGGCCTAGGTGCTATTCCTTAGCTTTTTCACTCAAGGCTGTTACCCTAACCCTTGAACAACAGCTCCAATTCCAGCTTTTTGTGATTAATTGGAGATAAGAGTCTGATGGACTTCCCTGTTCAGGCTGGCTTCAAACCTCAACTCTCAGATCTCAGCCTCCTGAGTAACTAGGATTAACCAGTACCCAGCCTAATCCTGAAGAAGTTAGAGGACTATACAGTGTGCTAAGGAGAAGGTTCATCTACTCAAGGAGTATTGTCCAGACATTCATTAATGCTTTTGTCACACATTTGTTCATACAACTAACTGATCAATAACACCAGCCAAGATGGGCACCAGGTTATTAAAGCAATCTTTTTCCAAGTCAGGGCCCAGAACCAGCAGCAAAACTTCTGAGAGAACTTACTGGAAGTTCAGGGTCTCAGACTCAAACCCCTGAAATACTGACTTAAAGTTTGTAGTAGTGGAGCCCGGTAATTGGTGTTTAAACAAGCCATCTGGATTCTTCCATGGCAGCCTTAGTTGCAGAAGTCCTGCCCTGGTATATGGGTACATGGAGTGAAGCAGAGTGGATAATTGACAAGAAATTCAATGGACAAAGATAATGGCAGCAGAAAGGAACTCATTGTCCTTAGGAGGTAACCCTGCCCTGTGCACAGAGCTAGGAGGTTATTTCTTTGCACTGAACCCAATTGGGTGGCAGCTACAGTAATATTCCCGTGTGACCCAGTGACATTCTCTGACGATGCCAGACAATATGCATGTCATATTGATTTGAAGTATCCTTGCCAATTGCCTTTTAGAATGAAACAAAAATACCCCAGTAGGGGGAAAAAATCTATTTCTTGCTGATGTTCAGTGATCAGAATGTCTTATTTGTACTCTTAGGAAAACAGCTACACTCCAGTCTTCATGGCCCCAGGTAAAGTTGCCAAAGGTATTTTGGGAACCCTTAATGGTCATCAAAGATGTCGTTTGATAGGTGGCAGAGTCTCTTGCAATACTTAAAACAAATACTTCCTGCTTACAATAGCATCCTCTTATTTTCTTTTTTACCTCCATTTCTTTCTCACTGCACTATCCTTAGCAGAAAAAGGAATAATTCTACAAATGAGCCTCCCCTTCCGTTTAACAAGCCTGGACACAGCTGTGTAGGAAACCAAGCTGCCCATGATGTAGCTATTACCAGGATCTACAGGGTCAAAGGGACGTGCTCTGTAGTCAGATGGGATGTGACTCTTGAATTTTCTGCTTCTCTGGAGAAGAATGTCCAAAGGGGTGTGGCTGAAGGATTAACCACAGATATGTAGACAGCAGCTGGCTACTCACTTCTCTGCCTCCTAAGGGCTTAATTTTGGATCTGTAAAGAGCTGGGTTTCAGATAGAAATTTGCATTTGTTGCCTTCCTGCTGGGAATTCTCATAGGGTTGCATCTGGAAGGTCAAGGTGATGTTTCCAATTACCGATGCACATTTGTGTGTGCATTTGCACATTTGCGCGTGCGCGCACACACATGCATGCATGTGCGTTGGTACTGGGGCTTGAACTCAGGGTCTGAGTTCTGCCTCTTAGCCTTTTGGCTCAAGGCTGGCATGCTATCACTTGAGCCATAGTTCCACTTTCAGCTTTCTGCTGGTTAATTCAAGATGAAGTATTATGGACTTTCTTGCCTAGTCTGGCTTTGAACCTCAGCCCTCATATCTCAGCCTCCTGAGTAGGTAAGATTACCTTGAACCACCAATGCATCTCTTTATTTAAACTCCACCACTGGAGAACCTAATGTAATAGCTAGTCACAACCATTGAAGAGAATTCAATGACCACCAATTACAGAGTGCTTGCAATGTATTGAGCAGTATGCTAGGATGTTTTGTTACCACATTTTGCAAACTGTGAAAACTGAAGCTTGGAGAGGTTAAGTAATTTGCACAGTTATATAGCAAGTAATTTACCTGACTGGGACTTGAATTCAGGTCCATCTGAGGTGATCACGCTGTGGTGTCTGGTAAGGCTAAAGTGAAGGAATAAAATGATAGTAATCTATTCATCTAAAAAATGTAGGGGTTTGTCCTTTATAAATGCTTTGGCTCAGGTAAAGCAGTCTAGGCCAAGGCTACATCACGAATTGCTTATTTGTCCAAAGCTAGCAAAATTGGTTGCAGAGGAACTTACCAATAACTGATAGATTGTAGAGTTGGCAAGTAGGTTTCATCTTGTAATGTTTATGAGTTATTTTTCTGGAATGCTGTGTTGAGAAAAACTCGGAGGCCTTGTATGAACCCAGAGATGGAGACTGCAGGAGCCATCCATGCTGACAAGTTACCCATCAGTCCCTGGTGGCTCTTGCCCATAATCCTATTCAGGAAGCTGAGATCTGAGGATTATGGTTCCAAGGCAGCCTGAGCAAGAAATTCCTTAAGACTCTTATCTCCATAGTAGAATGTTAGCCAAAAACCTCAGGGCACCACCTCAAATACATCTAGTACATGCAAGGAGTCCTGAACCATCCCTCCATGTTGGAAGAATGAGGCAAATACGAACCTGAACTGCTATACTATTAAATGACTGTGCTCTCCAAAGAGATCCAAAGGTGCATTTCTTATCAAAATCCCAGTAAATGATTTTTACAGAAGTAAAAAATGGATCCAAAAAATCATATGGAACCACAAAAGCCAAAGCAGTTTTGAGTCAAAGAGCAAAGCTGGAGATATCATCACACTCCTTGACTTCAAAATATATTACAAAACTATAATAAACAAGATAGCATGAACTAGGCTCTGGTGGCTCACACCTGTAATCCAGAAACTTAGGAAGTTGAGACCTGAGGATCAAAGTTTAAAGCCAAATCAGATTGACAAACCCAATTAACCAGCAAAAGTCCAGGAATGGAGGTATAGCTCAAGTGGTAGAGTGTCAGCCTTGAGCAAAAAAGCCAAACACGAGTAAGAGACCTGAGTTCAAGCCCAAGTCCCAATATAAAAAAAAAAAACCAAAACAACAACAACAAAATAAAACAACATAGTTCTGGCATAAAATTGGACACATATAAAAATGAGATAGAATACTAGAAATCCAGGGGCTGGGACGGTGGCTCAGTGGTAGAGCGCTTGCCTTGCATGCCTGAGGCCCTGGGTTCGATTCCTCAGCACCACATAAGCAAAAAGAAAAAAGCCGGAAGTGGCGCTGTGCCTCAAGTGGTAGAGCACTAGTCTTGAGCTGAAGAGCTGAGGGACAGCGTCCAGGCCCAGAGTTCAGGCCCCACGATCGGACCCAAAAAAAAGAATACTAGAAATTCCAGAAATAAATCTACTCATTTATAATCAGTTGATTTTTGACAAAGGTAATGACCTGGGATAGCTGAATATCCACATGTAGAAGAATGAAATTGGACCATGATTTAACATGTAAAAATTATTTTTCCCATGTAATAATCAAGTGGATTAAAAATTTTAAATGCAGGACTTGAAATCACAGTACTACCAGAAGGAAATGTGGAGAGAAAAACTCCATGACATTGGTCCGGGCGATGGATTTTGCGGGGGATAGAACACAAAAAACTCCATCAGGGAAAAAAGACAAATGATTAAAAAGCTAAAAAGCTTTTTAAGGCAGAAAAATGAGCAACCTAAGGGGGCAGCCTATGGAATGGGATAATTATTTTATTTTATGTATTTACTTATTTATTTGTCAGTCATGGCCTGGAAGCTGTCTGGGCCTGGAAGCTGTCTCTGGGCTCTTCAGCTCAAGGCTAGCATGCTACCACTTGAGCTACAGCACCACTTCTCACTTTTTCTGCTTATATGGTGCTGAGGAATTGAACCCAGAGCCTCATGCATGCAAGGCAAGCACTTTACCACTGAGTCACCTTCCCAGCCCAGGAATAATATTTTTATAAACCATACTTTTGGTAAGAGGTTACTATCCAAACTATATAAGGGATTCAAACAATTTGATAACTAAATAAATAACTTGGCCAAAACTGGCAAAGGATCTAAAAAGACAAAAAAGAAGATACACAGATACTTAACAAGTCTTTTAAAAATGCTCAGAGCTGGGCACTGGTGACTCACATCTATAATCCTAGCTATTCAGGAGGCTGAGGTCTGAGGATTGTGGTTCAAAGCTAGCCTAGGTAGGAAAGTCCGTGAGACTCTTGCCTTCAACTTAACCACCTGAAAACCAGAAGTGAAGCTCAAAGTGAGTGCTAGCCTTAAGCAAAAGAATGCAGGGACAGTGTCCAGGCCCTAAGTTCAAGTCCTATGGCCAACACCATCCTCCCACCCCCAACAAATGCACAAATCAAGTCAGGCACCTGTGTCTCATATTGGTAATCCTAGCTACACAAAAGGGTAAGAGCCAAGGGTTGTGGTTCCAAGCCAGCCCTGAACAGGAAAGTCTGTGAGACTCTTAACTCCAATTAATCATCAAATAGCTGGAAAGAGAGCTATGGCTCAAGTTTAGAGCAAAGCCTTGAGCTAAAAGCTCAAGGGTAGTGCTCAGTACCTGACTTTAAGCCCCAGAGCTGGTCCAATAAAATAAATAAATGCTTGAATCATTAATGGAGACACATTAATGAGATATCACTATGAACCTGCTAAGGTAGTTATAATTTTAAGTCAAGAGATGCCAGGCTCTAAGAGTGTCTCATACCTATAATCCTAGCTTCTCAGGAAGCTGAGATCTTCAGATCATGCGCTGAAGCCAGCCCAGACAGAAAAGTCCCCATGAGACTCTGTGGCGGTGGCTCAAAGTGGTAGAGTGTTGGCCTTGAGCAAAAGAGCTCAGGAACAGTGCCCAGGCCCTGAGTTCAAGCCCCACAACTGACAACAAAGAAAAAGACAAAGAGATAACTAATTCTGGTGAGGGTATAGAAAAAGGAAATCCTTGCACACTATCAGTGGAACTGTAAACTATTGGAATCATGAAAAACAGTATAAAGATTCTGCAAAACATAAAAACCACCATATGACCCACCAATTCCACTGCTGGGTATATACTCAGTATGAAGAGTGGCTATCTCAGAATGAGAATGAGTATCTGCACTCCCCAGATTATTACAACACAAGTCACAATAATCAAGACATAGAACCAACCTAAGTATTCATCAATACTTAAGGGGATCAATAATCAATAAACAAGGGGTAAAGGGAGATATGGTATACACACAAGTGTACTATTTATGCAAAAAGGAGGTCTTTTTATGACAACGTGAATACACCTGCTGAAAGGATTGACCCAGGCCTAGAAGGACAAAGTGAATTCAATCATCAGTGCCACAACAAAACAAGACAAAGAAAGATCTAGTTGTTGATTTTTTTAAGCTTATTTTTGTGTACTGAGGTTTGAACTCAGGTCTCTGTGCTTGTTTGGCAGGTGCTCCACCATTTGTGCCACATCCCTGGTCCACTTCGCTTTCATTATTTTTTGAAAAGGGTGTTGCTTTTTGCCCAAGCTTGCCTGAAACATGATCCTTTCATTTGTATCTTACCCACAGTTGGATGATAAGTATACAACACCATTACCAACTTGTGTGTGTGTGTGTGTGTGTATGCCAGTCTGGGGATTGGGCTCAGGGTCTGGGTGCTGTCCCTGAGCTTTTTTGCTCAAGGCTAGGACTCTAGCACTTTGAGCCACAGCTCCATTTCCAGCTTTTTTGGTAGTTAACTGGAGACTCATAGGACTTTCCTGCCTAGGTTGGCTTTGAACTGCAATACTCTGAGCTCAACGTTCTGAGTAGTTAGGATTACAGATGAGAGCTACTGATGCCTGGCCAAACTTTTTTTTTGTTTAAGAAGCAGCACTGGGGTTTGACTCGCTTGCTTTGTTGGGCATACTCAGCTGGCACTCTTATCATGTGAGCTATAGCTTTTTTAAACTCAGAGTCTCATGGACTTCTTGCCTATACTGGCTTTAAATAGTGATCCTTCAGATCTCAGCTTCCTGAGATGCTCGGATTATAAGTATGAGCAATTAATGCACTGCCTTATAGTTTCTAGATGAGGCACTGCTCTGAAGCCTGAGCTGGCCTTGAACTTTTGATCCTCCTGCTTCTGCCTCCCAAGGGTTGTAGCTATTGATATGCTTGAGATGGAAAATGTGAGTGGGTGAGAAAAGATCTCTGTGCCAAATCTTCACAGTTTGCTCAGTTGGCTGATTTTCCCAGCATGCCCTTGAACTGGGAAGATGCTTTGTGCTCAGTGTAGTTGGACATCTTCAGCAAGGTTTGGCATACTGTGGAACAAACCTGTCTGTGATTCAAATCATCAGCCTCGGGACCTTCAGTCCAAGGATGACCTAAGAATGAAGACTTTCCTATGTCTTACAGAGACCTCCTGATCTCCATGAGACTGTTGCTTTGGGCTAGCTTTCAGACCAGTCTCTGCAAGCATGCCAAAATTAATAAGAGCATTGTATAATTTGGCTCAAACTACCATGAAAAATTGCTCAATTTTCTGTTTCTGGTTATTAAATTCTTTGAATTATTTAAATGATACAAGTACCACTGTTCACTGATTAAATTGAGAACATCTTGTGTATTAGAGTAACTTGAAGTGCTATACTGTTTATAGTGAATGAATTCTCTAAGAGCTTCCCATCAGAAGAGGTGAGAAAAATGACCCCTGACACAAGTTTCAAAGCCCAGCAGAGTTTATTGGATATTTTGCTCCTGGTGGCTTTGAGGAAACTGCTGTGTTATAGCTCACTGCATGTATCCAGTGAGCCATGTGTGCAACCAGCACCATGTATGGCCATGGGCTCTCACAGAAGGAGGGCTTGGATGATATGCCTGGAAAGCTGAGAACATATATAGCCAAACAGCACCACACCCCTCTCCTTATTTGGAATAAATTTACATGAAGGTATCTACCTATATGTATGCTTATGGCCATTAACTCATACTCTAAATGGTCTTGCATAAGACATTAAGAAGCATTAGTTTTATAAAAACCCCATTTGATGTCCCAGAGTTCTTTATTTGTCATCCTCCCTAACCACCCTCCATTTTTTTTTCTCCTCAGCTGCTGTCACCCAGAGACCAGGACCTCTCCCTGTGACAGTGGCTTTCCCATGAAGCACAGATGAGAAATGCATCCCACACAACAATCAAGTGTACACATCCACATATATGTGTCAGAATCAGAGCACTGGTTAAACAAGGGAGATCCTTATTCTTATACAAAATGTATCTAAGGAATTCCATTTTATTTATTTTGATTATTTTATTTTTGTGCTAATACTAGAGCTTGGACGCAGGGCATGGCTGCTGTCTCTTAGCTTTTCCACTCAAAGCTGGTGCTCTACCACTTGAGTTATGTCTCTTTCTGACTTTTTGCTGGTTCATTGAAGAGAAGAGTCTCACTGATTTTCCTGCCTGTGCTGAAAGATTCTCAGACCTCAGCCTCCTGAGTAGCAGCTGGATTATAGGCATAAGCCACCAGCACTTGGATATTTTATGTTTTTGAGAAATTGCAGAAGTCAATTTGGAGCATTGTTGTTCACTAGAACATTTTGTGATGACAGATTCCAGAGCTACAGGGTCCCTTGCAGGGGCCACTGTCCACCTGCGAGAACTGAGTGGAGACACTATGTTGAAAATAAACTATACAACTTGCGGGGGGGGGGGCGGAGGGGAGGAAATGAGGTAAGAGGCAACACTGTTAATAAAGAAATACACTTATCACCTGGCTTATGTAATTGTAACCCCTTTGTACATCACCTTTACAATAAAAAAGAGAAATATGCTGCTACCATTAAAGGATTAACTTTTACACTGTAGTTTAAATTAAGTTAAATTTGACTTAACCCCTTTGAATTTTAAATAGCCGTAAGAGAGGCTAATGGCTACAAACAAGTGAGCTCTAGAACACTTTGGGACCGAATTAGTGAAGCTGAAACTGCAGGTAGGGCTCAGTGGTAGAGTGCTTTTGTAGCCCGTTCCAGAGCCTGGGTTTTTTCATTACCAACATTGAAAAGAATTAGCAAAGTTAACTATGTCTATATTGTAGTACACAGCCACCCCATTCCTGAGAATATACCCAAAGAAAATGAATGAGTATGAATGAGTATGTCAACTGGAAAAGGTCAAGCACTGTGATACTTAACCTGTAGTACCAGTTACTCAAGAGACTGAGTCAGAGAGATGGCCCGAGTCTAGGAATTCTAGAGCAGCATGGACAACATAGTGAGATCCTGTCTCTAAGAATAGAAAAGACCAAGTAAAACAAAACAAAATAATATTTATGAGCTAGGAGGTAAAGCTCAGTGGTAAAGAACATACCTAGCATGTATGAGGCCTTGAGTCCAATCCCTAGGACCAAAACAAAACAAAACCACACAAGCTTGTAAAGAACTCTAGTGTTTATCAGCAGCAGAAATTACTTTTTGAAAATGTAGCATACTCATATAATAAAATGTGCAGCAGGGGAAGATGTTGGCAGGATAAGGGGATGACTCTGGTCAAGAAGCACTGACATATAAATGAACATATTACAGTGTAACCCCCTAATACAACCAGTCAGAGATTAAATATTAAATTGAACAATACATTTTAAAAATACATTTCAAAAAGTGTGACATAGTTATTTTCTAAAAGAATGAACTGCTGGGCTGGGGATGTAATGGGTAGAGAACCGACCTAGGATGGGTAGGGTCCTGAGTCCATCACAAACTTACACACAAATACAACAACAACTACTACTACATCATAAAGACATAAATTTGGGGTGACAGAGGCCAACAGAAAGTACATACTGTGTTATTGCACTTAGATAATAATTAAGAATAGGCAAGCCTAATCTATGGGGAAAAATATCAAAGGAGTAGTTGTATCTAATGGGGAAGTGTCTAAAGAAGTAAATATATGGGAATCCACACCAGAAAGAACCTTCTGGATGCTAGAAATATGCTGCATTTTTATTCAGGTGTTGATTACATAGATATATGAATATGTGAAAAAAATCACTAAGCTGTACGTTTAAGATCAATATACTTTATTATATACATTATTGTATGATGGGGAAGAAGAAAAAGATATTTTCCTGTTCTACTCTCAGGATAAACAGAATACAGCTTCTCTGTGTGTGTGCTGATACTGGGACTTGAACTCAGTGCTCGTTTGGCTCTTTCCCCTCTACCACTTGAGCCACACAACCATATCCACTTCCGCTTTCTTGCTCATTAATTGGAGATAAAGAGACTATCAGATTTTCTACCTGAGATGGCTTTGAATTGTGATCCTCAGATCCCAGCCTCCTGAGTAGCTAGGATTACAGGTGTGAGCCACACCAGGTTGGGGATAGAAATGAGCTCCCTAACACCAGCAAATGTCAATTGATTGTCTGGGAATTCAATTCATTGCTCCATCCACCATGTACTGGAGTCAAATCCTGTAGACTGAGAGCTCAGTCCCACAAGACCAGAAACCAATCACAAGCTCTACATACTCTTTCTGACCAACTGGCTGTCAATAGGGGTTCCCATGATCCCTCTTCAGATTTGGTGATTTTGATACATCAGGGCTTAAATCGCTCAGCAGAATCCTCTCCTTATATTTACCCTCTTACTATGGAGGAATATTAGAGATGCAGATAAGCAACCAGACAGAAAAGATGCATTGGGAAAAGCAGGTGGGCCTACAGACCTTCCAGAACTTTTCTGGCATGTCCTCTCTAGCAACATCCTTGTGTTCAGCTATTTAGACTCTATCTTGATGGGTTTTGTGGAGGCTATATTACATAGATGTATTTGTTTCAATCATTGGCCACTAGCAATCAATTTACCTTTCAACCCTTTCTCTTCTCTAGGTCGGGGGAAGGAAAGGGAAGGCCAGAAGTTTCAACTCTGTAATCACACTGTTTCCTATGTCAATTAATCCCCTCCAAGGTTTTCCAGAAGCCTTTGTCACCAGTCATCTCCACAGTGTACAAAATGACACCATGTCAGAACTCCTGAGGGTTGTAAGATGCTTAGAAAACATGGACAAAAACCAAAAAATTATGACCACATCATAATTTTACTTCAGTGATAACAAGGTTAAAGCATGTTCTCAACCTCTCAGCTGAATGCAGAGCCTTTGGTAGGTAAGGACTGTGAAGCTCAGTAGTACTGGAATGGGTACACACTGCTTCTTCCATGGAGGGGGAGGGCAGAGAGAATCAAAAGGTATTTTCTGCCAGGCACTGATGGATGGCTCACACCTACAATCCTAGCTACTCAGGAAGCTGAGATCTGAGGATCATGTTTTGAAGCCAGCTTGGACAGAAAAGTCCATGAGACTCTTATCCTTGATTACCCACCAGAAAGCTAGAAGTGGAGTTGTGGCTCAAATGAAAGAGCACTAACCTTGAGCAGAAAAGCTAAGGGACAGTGCTCAGGCCCTGAGTCCAAGCCCCAAAACTGGCACGATTTTCTTACTCCCCAGTGGATTTCTTTATATTTATTCCCTGGCTCACATTGATCCTGCTTTCTGAATTGGTTTCCCCCCCCCCCCCCCCCCCCCCCGTCTTTGAGTAGAGAATGAATGTACATGTGTAACAAGTCTTGTCAATCCCTCCATCCCCTCAGGCTTTTTCCCTATTTTATATGCTTCTCTGTGTTCTGCATTCCCCGCCTTTTCCTGCTTTGCATGGTCACAGTATGACAAGGTGACAACGGAGGCAGTAAATGCAGCTTTATAGTGCTAAGCCCTTTATTTCGTTCTGTCTTCCTCCTCCTGCTCCTGGGAGAGGGCCACTTACTGGTAGACTGCGACTTAATGCATCCAGGCTCCCTGTGGACACAGAGTAGCCAAGCGGGAACAAGTGCTTCCTCCCCAGTTGCCTAGTAGCTGACCTTCCACCTGGCCCTGCCCACTCGCTGACGGAGGATCAACAAGGCCAGATTTTCTGGCAGTACCGGAGGTACAGGCCATCTGAAGGAAGCCAGGGCAGAAAGCCGGTCACCTATGAAGACACAGGGATTGGAAGTGATAGGGAGGAGAAAGTGACGGATTGATCAAAGACCACTGGGGAAAGGAGCAGGAGGGTGTGGAACCCTGTGGCCTGGTACCAAGCATTTTCTATCAGAAATGCTCTGCCCAGCCTATAGATCAAGATTGATTAGTAATGTTTAATTTTTATAGAAATGGAAAAACAAGTGTCTCTCCACAGATAAAGATAGATGGTAAAATTGTTGAAAAGTTTACTATGAAACTTTTATTCCTGCATGATTGAAATAAATTTAACATTTAAAACAAAAAATTTCTAAAGACTGAGATGTTGAGTAGGCTGTTGTTATAAAAACATTAATAAGCTTCTCAAGAGAAAAAAAAGTACAAGAAACTAGAAGAGAAAGGCAAGACATGGAGATAGGGGCTCAGGAAAACTGAGCCAGGTGCCATGGCGCATACCTTGTAATCCTAGTTCCTCAGGATGCTGAGATCTGAGGATCAAGATTTCAAGCCAGTCTAGGCAGGAAAATCCATGAGACTTATCTCCACTCAACCAGCAGAAAGCTGGAAGTGAAACTGTGTCTCAGGTGGTAGACAGGTAGCTCCAGCCCTAAGCGTAAAAGCTGAATGAAAACATAAGGACCTGAGTTTAAGTGCCAGTACCAACACCAAAGAAAATAAGAAAGGAAAAAGGAGAGGGGGGAAAGAAGGGAAGGAAGGAAGAAGGGAGGGAGGGAAGGAAGGAAGAAAGGAAGGAAGGAGGGAAGGAAGGAAGGAAGGCAGGGAGGCAGGCAGGCAGGCAGGCAGGCAGGCAGGAAGGAAGGAAGGAAGGAAGGAATGGCTGAGGGGTGTGGCTATTGCACACAGTCCAGGGACCACCTGGTTAGGGGAATACAAGGGAGGACTGAGATTTAGTGAATGATTATTGTGTGTAGATTCTTTTAACATACCTGACCCCATTTATCCCTCACAACAATCATGGGAGATGGGTGGCTTTTGGTCCACTTTACTGATAAGGATGTTGACACATGTTCATTGCCCTTGACTGACTATACCTCTCCCTCAAATTCATATGTTTAAATTCACCCCTCCCCCAACCAGGTGTGATATTAGGAAATGGAGCCTTTGGGAGGTGATTGGGAGGAGGGTAGAGCCCTAGTGAATGGCATTAGTACCCTTGTAAGTTCTCAGAAAGATTCCTTCTTCCTACTATGATCAAGCACCTAGTAGATTAGTGAAGCACACATCTTGGGGTGTCTGAGGGCGTTCCCAGAGAGGAAGTCCCACGTTGAATGTGGGTAGTACCATCCTACAGGCTGGGGGCCAGAACGGAATAAAAGAGGAAAAGGACAAAGACACAAAGCCTGGGAATGCAAGTACTATCTCTCCTCTCTCTCTCCTCTCTCTCTCTCTCTCTCTCTCTCTCTCTCTCTCTCTCTCTCTCTCTCTCTCTCTCTCTCTCTCTCTCTCTCTCTCTCTCTCTCTCCCTCCCCTCCAAGCCCCCTTCCTGACTGCCATGATAAAAGCTACCATAACCTGCCCACCATGACAGACTGAAAATTTGAAATTTTCCTCCCTTGAGTTGGTTTTTCCAGTTGTTTGGTCACAGTGACAATGAAACACACTTATTATAGTATGTGAGGACAAAATAAATGACAACTGTCTATCAAACAGGAAAAGAGCTCTCACCAGATATAGAATGAGTTAAACTTTCCCAGCTTCCAGAGTTGTAAGAAATAAATTTCTGTTGTTAATAAGCCACTCATTCCAACATTCAATCCAAACTCACCAAGACATTTATGTTGCAGACACTGTGTGTGTGTGTGTGTGTGTGTGTGTGTGTGTGTGTGTGTGTGTGTGTGTGTGTGTATGTGTGTGTGTGTCAGTACTGGGGTTTGAACTCAGAGCCCTTGTTTAGATGTTATGCTCAAAGCTGATACTCTACCACTGGAGCCATTTCTCCACTTCTGCCTCTATGAGTGTGTGTGTGTGTGTGTGTGTGTGTGTGTGTGTTCAATTGGAGATAAGAGTCTCACTGACGTTTCTGCTTGGGTTGGCTTTGAATCATGATCTTCAGAACTCAGCCTCCACTGTAGCTAGGGTTACAGGTGTGAATCACAAGCAGCTAGCCATTTCTGAGCAGTCAGAAATGTATGTGATGCTATTTGAGAAGGCTTGGTAAAATAATAAAATCCAAATAATTACTCACTGAACACTAATGTTTTCATCTGAATTTTCTCCAGAGCATCTGGCTACCAGATAACATGATTTTCCATTCTTGTTCAGGTATGCATAAGGTAGATTATTAACCAAGTTCAATCACCCCAGCAGCATTGTTGGCCAGGTTGTGTGGTCAAGCTTGACAGGTCCCAAAACAGTCTGAAAGATGATGAATTCTTCTTTTGTAAAAGCTCATTGGCTCCAATAGACCCTAAGTTATCACATCTAGCTACTTGGTGATTATGAGTTGGAATAATTACTGGCATTTGGAATAAATGCCAACTGTAGTCTTTCCTTGCCTGCAAGTGATTGTTACATAATACTCTATAATAAATATTGCACTCATCACACTAGAGCAGATGCCTTTAGTATTTTTCTATGTACATACATACATATATAGTTTATGTGTTTATATATAATTTGTAATTAAGTATATAAATTTAATTTATATTTATGGATAAGCACATGTTTACCCAATTATGAGTGCTTTTCAAATATATTACATATGGTACTAAATATTATATATACACTTATATACATATATATATACATTATATAAGTATGTATCTACATATATACATGCATGTATTATATATAAATACCAGCCACTTAATATGCACAATGAGTTACCATAGGAATGTCTGATAGATTCATAAAGATAAAATCAGTGCTCTACATATGATAATGATTATTAATTTATGCAGAACAAAACAAACTTGAATTAACTTAAGAAAATAAGAAAAGCTTAGTATTTTCTTTAACATGCAAGCAATAAGCCAGGCACTGGTAGCTCTAGCTACTCAGGAGGTTGAGATCTGAGGATCATGGTTCAAAACCAACCCCAGCTCAGGCAGACCAATCCAGGAGATTCTTATCCCCAATTAACTAAGAAAAATTGGAGGTAGAAGCCAGGTTCATGTAATAGAATACCAGCTGTGAGCCAAAAGGCCTGGATTTCAAGTCCCATTTCTGGCACACACAAATTTTTTTTAGGTAACCAATAAAATATGTGAGAAAGGCCTTTAAAAAAATCAAAGTAGCTTCTTTTCTGTTAATCTGGAGAGAATTGTTTTTCTAAAGGGTTCCTGCTTTGGCCAGGTGGCTTGGCCCTTGTTAATGACATTGTAATTACATGCATCCTTTTCCTGAGCCCTTTAATCAAGACACAATGTTAGAAGCTCCTTGAATTTAAATTACTTCCTAATAGTTAAGCCTTATCCTTTTGCAGATTGTAAACCTGAGCCCAGCCAATGTGATAAGAGGGGCAGGGCTTGCTGGGTTAGAGATTAAAAAGGGAGCAGCTTGACTGCTCGGTGTGCTCGCTTGCCAGATTTTTGGCTAAGGGTGCACTCTTCTGCAGAAGTAAACTTTGCCTTGTCCAGTTCCTTCCAAGTTTATTCCTATGCAACATCCCAACATCCCTATTTCTAACAAACATATACAAGGTTAACTGTAGATTTTTATGGCACTTGCCTTTTATATACTAAGGCTAATATTGTTTAAATCTTCTATAAAATGTAGTCCAAAGAGCTGTCACCTCTGCGTAAAAGTTCTCAGTTGTTATTACTGGCATGCTTAGCATTCTGTAGCTGTTAGTGTTGTGAATGTGAGCCAAGTTCAAGGTCATAGGCAGCACTGGGCCCCTTAAGCAGACAATGAACCATCATGCCCAACTAGACTTTATATAAACCACATCTGGCAAAGGGTCATGGATCAATAAGGTATTTCTTCCATTTATTGGGCTTAGCAAAATCAGGAGCCTCCAGTTTCCATCTAAGATCCTGTTTCTTCAATTCAGAAAGGAAACCTCCAACTTGCAATTCCCAACATTATTAAAGTGACACTAGTAAGAGGTTTGTTACACTGGCCTTTAAAGTTCAGTGAAGCCTTTGTTTTCAATAGTAGAAAAGAGTTTCTCAAAAATTAAATGTTGCCTAGTGTGGGTGGCTTAGGCTTATAATCTTTGCAGCTCAAGAGGTTGAGATCTAAGGATCAAGGTTTGAAGCCAGCCTGAGCAAGAGAGTCTGTGAAACTCTTATCTCTATTAACCACCCAAAAGCCAGAAGTTGGCTCAAGTGGTAGGGTATCACCCTTGAGCAAAAACACTAAGCCCTGAGCACCAGGCCCTGAGTTCAAACCCCAGGACTGGCACACATTCTAATAATAATAATTTGTTAAAAGTTCCTGTGAAGAAGAATGGACTGAGATAAGGAAATCCTTATTATGTCAGCAAATGTCACAGGTTCTACCTATATGGTAGAAAAGAAGAAATTGGGTCTTCCAGGTGTTTTATCTGCACACCATAAAAAAATTCTTTGATTCGATTTTTCACTTTTCATTCCCATGTTTGATGTTAAGACAAAGTCACAGATAGAAGAACATGAGGGAAAAATAAAAGGTATGCAGAAATACATCGTTAAAAATGCTTTTTGATGATAATAAGGTTCCCTTAAATATTTTACAGACTTCTCCCAAGCAGGATTCGGTGAGTTTCATATTTATATAGGATATGTATTGGCCTGTTTTGGGCCTTTGGAAGCTGCTGAGCTCAATGTTCAAAAAATCAAAAAGAAAGAGACTGACTGAAGTGTGGAATGTCTTCATCATGAAAAGTTTATTCTTAGTGGTTATTTTAGAAAAGGAGCCGTTAAACTAAACTCAAAGCTAAGGCAGAACTAAGACGAAAGAGGGAATACCAGGAAGTCAGAGGAAAAGCAAATTTTGCAGGCAGCAGGGGAACCAGAAAAACTTCACAAACATGGCTGCTCAGAGGTCTGTGAATGTGAAACCTGTGTGTGGAGAAGTGTGAATGCCAGGCTTGGAAGCAAGTATTTATTTATTCTTCTCTATTTGTTGCTAACAGGAGAACATTCTGCCTAATTTAAGTGGAAAGAGAAGTTACTAAGCAAACTGAAGTAGCTTAGAGGTAGCTTATCTTGCCAGGCTGTGAAGCAAGATAACAAGATCTGCTTTCATGAAAACATACACTGCAAACACACTTTAAGATCCAGAAAGTTCCCCTATTATATTTGACAGAAGAATGGATCCCTATACACAACTACCTTGTACTACTCACTGCCGGTCACATAACTCTTTTAAGGACTTGAGGTGTCTCAGATTCAAAGAAATAAGATTGTATGCCTGAGTCCTAGCTACAAGGGAGTTGAGAATATCAAGTTTCTAGTCCAGGAAGGCATGACCCAAAATCTGGGAGCTGTCCAATCATGTTTAACACCAAGAAGTACAACTTTCCACTATAAGGATAATGCAATGGTACTTGGACTTTCATAAAAGTAATTTGGAATAATTTGTACAGAAACAATGGAGTGGGAAATGGATGTATGTAAGAAGACAAGAACCTATTGTAATTGCCCAGGTACGTGGAAATAAGGTCTTACCTTGTGTGTGAGGGGGGGGGAGGGGGAGGAGGGGGAGGAGCACAAAGGACAGAGAAGATTCTGGAATTACTAAAGAGATAAAATGGCAACCTTTAGTAATGATGATTGATGCCATGAGCAGAGATGTTGGGAGGAAGTACCATTCTGAAAAGAAAAGCTGAATTTGGTCTGGGCCATATTCAGTTGTGGGGACAAATGAAGAAGGCCAGCATGCTATGCTAAAGGTAGATCTGTTGCTCCAGAGGGAAATGTCTGAGGTATTATAGTCATTTGATATTAATGTGTATATGCCAGGACTAGGGCTTGAACTTAGAGCCTGAGTGCTCTACTTTATCTTTTTTAGCTCAAGGCTAGTGCTCTACCACTTAAGCCACACTCTACTTCCAGCTTTTGCTGGTTAATTACCAATGAATATCTCACAGTCTTTCCTGCCTGGGCAGACTTGAACTGTGATCCTCAGCTCTCAGCCTCTTGAATAGCTAGGACTACAGGTGTGAGCCACCAGTGCCTAGTGGAATTATAGTTAATTTAGAAGGAAAATGATAGTTGAAAGAACAAAATTGTAAGGGTAGTTTTTATGTTTTTATGCCTCTTAGAACTTGGTTTCTTTTTGTATCAGTGTCTAGCATGACCAGCTTACTGTGATTTAAGGAGAGTTGAATCCAGAGCTTTGCTCTTCTCCTTAGCTAAAGAGGGTCCATTGAAATTTTACTTTCTTTATGGTACTAGGATTTGAACTCAGATCCATATGCTTATAGGTAGGCAATAATGCTGTACCCACATCTACGTATAAGTTATTTTTTCAAATAAAGTCTCACACTTTTTTTTTCTCATCCTTGGGTCTGGACATTGGGCCTGGGAACTGTCCTTGGAGCTTTTTGTACTGAAGGGTACCACTTGGGCCATAGCTCCATTTCTGGATTTTTGTGGCTACTTGGAGGTAAAGAGTCTTACAGACTTTTCTTACCTAAGCTGGCTTTGAACTGTGACCTTCAGATCTTAGCTGAGAAGAGTAGCTAGGATTATGGGCAGGAGCCACTGTGCCTGTCAGGTCTCACATTTTATTTGAGTTGGCATTAACCAAAATCCTCTCACCTGTACCTCCTGTAACTGAGATCACATGAATGAGCCTTACACCTGCCTTATTTTTATTGAGATGGGGGTTTCATTAACTTTTTTTGTCTGGGGTTGGCCTCAAACTGTGATCTTCCTTATCTCCACATTCTAAGCATCTGGGATTCCAGTGTGAGCCATCAATCACACAAGGCCTGAAATTGTGCTTCATCTAAATAATGCATTTTTTTCTGTTTTGAGGAACTTAGCCTCTATCTTAAAATGAGTACTTTTTTCTTATATAACTATGTCTTGAGGGGTTCAAAGATTTGTTTGTGTCTAGGTGAGGAGATCGATTATAAATAAGGAAAGTAAGCCTTGCTTGTATTGCAGTCATTTGTCACCTGGTCTAAGACAACACAAAAGGCACAGTTGAGTTCACATCATAGAGGGGAAATGTTTCTGTAAATTCCACCTGAGCGCTCTCTGAGAGGAGTGAGAGGGGCTTGCTTCCCAGTGTGTTAAGTACTCTGATGCTTGCAAACACTTGACCAACTGGCTTGATCATTCTCCAGCCTTCAAACAATGAGACGAGTGTGAGAGGGAGACAGAGACAGAGAGACAGAGAAGAGAAGAGGAGAAGAGAGGAAAGGAGAGGAGAGGAGAGGAGAAGGAGAGGAGAGGAGAGGAGAGGAGAGAAGAGGAGAGGGGAGGGGAGGGGAGGGGAGGGGAGGGGAGGAGGGAAGGGGAGGGGGGAGGGGAGAGAGAAAGAGACCCTCTGGAAAGTAAATGGGAGTCTTGTTACTCACAAAGAGAAAATAAAATTAGAGTCACTCTATAAGTGTTCCTGAGACAGAAGGAGTACTTCACCTAATCCTAAAGACAACATGACAGCTGAGCCAGGTAAGCTAGGGTCCGGGCATCTTAAAATTGGCAAAGGTCTGGACACACATGGACACACATTCCATAACAAAGCCCTTAGGTTGTTTTTCCTGATTTCTCCTAAGGACTGACAGAACCAGCTTTTCAAGAATGGATAGGTGTGCTGAAGGCAGTTTGCAATGAAATTTAGATGTCACATGATCAAAATCTCCCATGCAGAACATATGGCTCCTTCCAAAAAGCAATGTGTAGTCACTGGATGCCAGTGGATTATGCTTGTAAGCTTTACTGCTCAGGAGGCTGAGATCTAAAGACTGCAGTTTGAAGTCAGCTCACTCAGACAAATCCTTGAGACTCCTTTCTTCAGTTAACCACCAAAAAGCCAGAGATATTGCTGTGCCTCAAGTGGCATAGCACCAAAAAAAGCTAAGGAACAGCACTGAGACACTGTTCAAGCCCTAATACTAACACACACAGAGGGAAGGAAGGAAGGAAGGAAGGAAGGAAGGAAGGAAGGAAGGAAGGAAGGAAGGAAGGAAGGAAGGAAGGAAGGAAGGAAGGAAGGGAAAGGAAGGAAGGAAAGAAGGAAGGAAGGAAGGAAGGAAGGAAGGAAGGAAGGAAGGAAGGAGAAAAGGAGGAAGGAAAGGGAGGGGGAGGGAAAAATATACAAAGACCTATGACCTGTGAAAATGTTCAGGTACATGAAGGAAGGAACCCTCAAATCTCCCTTGTCACCTCTGATCAACAAGCAACTTTTCACCCCTTCTTATAGAGTCTTCCTCCTGATACTATGATAGCAATGGATCTGAAAAGCAGAGATTTTGGTTTGGTTTGGTTTTCCTTTAAGACAGTGCCTGGGTTCCTTTCCCATGGACACCACAGTAAAGCTCTTTGTTTTGGGGAAATTGGGTGTTATATTGGCTTCTATGTATCCCCAGAGTGTGCCCTGCCTCTAGTATAAATCCGTGCTTTGCTGAGCCCCAAATTTTATACTTGTAGCTAAGAGAGGAACATTTTGCTGTCTGGATTTTTATGGAAAATTCTAGATATGGCAACAGGCAAAGCTTACCCTTATAAGTTTGGATCTTAAGGTGTGGCAATTGAGATTTGAGACGGGAGCCCATGGGAACTGTTTTAGAGGAGCAAGAAGATAGATGCTGTACACTGGGCCCTGAGCTGAAGGCCAGAGGTGGCCAAGTCAGGTAGGAGGAAAGTCTGTACTGCTGAAATCGGCATGCATCATTTTTCTCCCTAGGTCCCTAGGACTCCCTAGGACTCCTTAGGACTTCAACAGGGGCTGTCCTTACCTGTTGGCTCTAATAGTACACTTGAGTCAGGGATTCCTAGAGTGGCCCCCAAAAGCTGTGATATCTTGCTGCAGAGATATGCATAGTCTCCCAGCAGCCGCAACTCTGGGTTGCATTTCTGCAAGCTTCAAGGAATATCTCATGATCTAGCAAGAAGTAAAGTGTGAGCCAGGAGCTGGTGGCACACTCCTATAATACTAGCTGTTCAGTAGGCTGAGGTCTGAGGATCACAGTTCAAAGCCAGTCCTAGTAGGAAAATCTGCAAGACTCTTGTCTCCAGTTAGTCAGCATAAAGCAGGAAGTGGAGGTGTGGCTCAAATGATGGAGTGCCAACCTTAGGTTAAAAAAGCTAAGGGATAGCACTCAGGTTCTGATTCAAGTCCCAGTATGAGCACTAGCACATGCGCGTGTGTGTGTGTGCGCGCACACACACACACACACACACACCAAAGTTAAAATGTGTCCCTAATGTACTTGGCTGCATAATCAGGGGAAAATAAAGAAGACAAAGAGCTGTCAGGCTGCCGAATAACAGAGAAGTGTTGTTTACTTGGGAGGAAAGTCTAGGGGCCAGGACAAACTCCCACACTGCAAACCCCTGTTGTGCCTGGCTTCAGATTAGCTAGAATTATACAAAGTTGTCCTTTACCCACCTACCCCCAGCTACTGAGTAAACTTCCTACTTGGGTGGCCTAATCCAGTCCTGAGGTGAAGGTAAAGAGAATCAGATAATGGATAGGAGTACACATAAGCCACTGACCTTTCACCTTCTCACACATTGCAGGGTGGTCTTATTCTCTCACTGGTCTTCAGAAAAACCTTGGTGGTCTAAGCTTCTAATTCAGCACTTTCCCTCCCTATCCCAGAGAAGCTGCACGCCAAGCCCTCACACCTGCCCTCCTTCCTCTGCAAGGTGACTGGAAACTGTGTCATTATGTCTGGAGAGGGTTTTTCAGAATCCACCACACATACCTGTCCATCCTTACCTCGGCCCTGGGACTAGTTACTCATATTTCTGCTCTGGAGTTTCAGATGCAAAGAGGTTAAAAGACATGCCTGATGCCATAGCGGCTACTAAAAAAGGTACTTGCAAGCCAGACGGTGGTGGCTCAAACTTATAAGCTTAGCTACTCTACACAGGAGGCTGAGATCTGAGGATCATGGCCCAAAGGCAGGCCAGGCAAGAAAGTTTGTGAGACTCTTATCTCTAATTAATCAACAACAACAATGATGACAACGACGATGATGACGAAGATGACAATGATGAAGGCTGCTGGGCGACAGTGGCTCACCTGTAATCTTAGGAGGCTGAGATCTAAGGACTGCGGTTTGAAGCCAGCCCAGGCAGGAAAATCTGTGAGACTCTTTTTTTTTTTTTTTTTGTCGGTCATGGGGCTTGAACTCCGGGCCTGGGCGCTGTCCCTCAGCTCTTCAGCTCAAGGCGAGCGCTCTACCACTTGAGCTACAGCGCCACTTCCGGTTTTCTGGTGGTTTATTGGAGATAGGAGTCTCACGGTCTCTCCTGCCCGGGCTGGCTTTGAACCGCGATCCTCAGATCTCAGCCTCCTGAGTAGCTAGGATTACAGGCGTGAGCCACCAGCGCCCGGCTTCTGTGAGACTCTTATCTCCAATTAACCACTAGAAAACCAGAAGCAGCACTGTGGCTCAAATGGTAGAGTACTAGCCTAAAGCAAAAAGAGCTCGGGGACAGATAGCATCCAGGCCTTGAGTTCAAGCCCATGACTGGGGGGAAAAAAAGAAGAAGAAAGCTGGTAGTGAAGCTGTGGCTCAAGTGGTAGAACACTAGCCTCAATCTGGGAAAAGTGCAAGGACAGTGCCTAGGATGGGGGAAGGGGTGGAGGTACTCACAGCTAGCATGAACCCAGAACTTCTGTGTGTGTGTGTGTGTGTGTGTGTGTGTGTGTGTGTGTGTGTGTGTGTGTGTGTGTGTGTGTGTGTGTGTGTGCAGGTACTGGGCCTTAAACTGGGCCTGAGCACTCAAGCTGGTGCTCTACTACTTGAGCCACACTTCTACTTCTGGCTTTTGGGAGGTTAATTGGAAATAAGAGTCTCAAAGACTTTTCTACCCAGCTGGCTTTGAACTGTGATCTTCAGATCTCAACCTCCTGAGTAGCTAGGACTACAGATAGGAACCATTGGTACCTGGCCTAGACCAATACTTTTTGAACTTGAATGTGCACGTAAATTACCAGAGATCTGGCCTGTAACCCTACTATTTGCCCTTCTCCATGTCACTGGGATGACAGACAATGTGCACCACCCGGATCAGCCAGAGATGGAGATGGAGTCTCATAATCCTTTTCCTGACTGATTTTTGCAAGGTTTTCAAACCACGAGCCTCTAATCCTGCTTCCCGCTTCCTGTTTGACTCAGAAGTTGCAGAAAATAGGCAAAGAGGTAGTCAACACCAGTGCAGTTTGATTAGGGAGAAAAACTTGTGAAGGAGAGCAGAAAATAGGCAAAGAGGTAGTCAACACCAGTGCAGTTTGATTAGGGAGAAAAACTTGTGAAGGAGAGCAGTCTCCAAAAGATGCTGAAACTCCACTGCCACTTACAGGCTGGGTTAGTGGGACATACAAAGGGACATGGAAACTGGACTGGTTTGGCCATAATAGAGGTTGATATGCAAGTAGATGGAGGTAGGACCAGATAATGCGCTAATTGGGTTACAACTGGAAGGGAGTAAGGAATAAGGAAGAGTATTTGCCAATCAAATAACTGGTCTTGAATGTCAAGATAGAGGCACCTTGGCCCATCAAACCTAACATCTCCCAAATAGCTAGGATTACAGATTGAACCCATTGATTGAAATGGAGGTATGGTGAACTTTATCCATAGGCTGGCCTTGAACCAAGATCCTCCTGATTTTAGCTTCCCAAGTAGTTAGGATTATAGGCACAAGTCACTGGACCTTGCTTTCTTGAAGAAATTCTGACTCATTATTTTGTGAGTGTTTCTGAGAGTTGGTAGAAGGTGAGTCTCAGTCCTCTCCAGTACAAATCAATTCATTCTCTGACCGATTCAATTTACCCATTACCCAAGTAGCCACCTAATAAGACTCAGGAGATGAATTCATAAAATCAGCATTCTCCTGGGTGGTAAATACTTAACCTAACTTTTCCCCCCATCGTACTTAGGGCAATTTTTCTGCCAAACAGAGTGTGCATGTACATGATCGGCTTTCATGCCTCTAGATCATCCAGAGATAAAACTTCCAGCATTCATTCTCTTGCTACATGTCAGTGTGACAAACAGTATAAATGTGAGCCTTTGTGGGTGAGATCTAGGTCACTTCTGATCTAATAAGGATAAGGGTAAAATTTCATTATTTTTTTTTCTCTCCCCAAGCTCTGGATCCCAGTACTGTAGTTGTTTTGAGACTCAGCTAAGAAATAAGAATCCTTTAAGTGGCTTCCTTCGGCTTTAAGGATTTTCAGAGACTATCTCTCTGTGCAGTTACAATTTTCCTGACTCTTTCCCCACTGTAGTTCCAAAGAAAGCTTCACGTTGAAGAGAACCAGAAAGGCATGATTCAGAGATGTCAAATGCTCTCAGGATCCTTCCTTCTGAAGGCTTTGTTAATTGTGCCCAGTATCTATAGTGATAAATTTAAAGACACATGAAGCTGTGGGATTCCAAGGACACTGGACTATTGTATCATCCCATTACGTTGGAACAATGAGCAGAGTCTTGAGCCTGTCTCCAGGGCAACAGAAAATGCCAGTTACAGACCAATGGGACTTGCTGACAAATTTTCCAAAGTAGTCTCACATGCTTTGTTATTTTAAACATGAAAGCGTTGACTCAGAAGTACATTGATAAAATTGCAAAAATTTTGAGCAGAAAGTATCTTCCATTCCCTTGCAAAGCATTTTTAATATCTTGTTAGTTTATGGTAAAAATGAAATTTCTCTTATCAAGAGAAAAGAAGGCTTCATGAAACAATTGGCCCTCCATGTCAGCTGGTACAACTGAATTTAACTGGCCTTAGATTTAAAATATTTTCTTCAAAATAAAAATTTTTTTTTTCCAAAAAAAAATGTGTTTGTGCTCAGTGGATCACACTTGTAATCCTAGCTACTCGGGAGGTTGAGATCTGGGGATCAAGATTGGAAGCTAGCCTGGGCAGGAAAATCCATGACTCATCACCAATTAACCACCAAAAAGCCAGAAATAGAGCTGTGGCTCAAATGGTAGAATGTCAGCCTTGAACCTAAAAGCTCAGCAACAGTGCCCAGGCTCTGAGTTCAAGCCTCAGGTCTGGCACACTTACAAAAAAATGTGTCTGTGCCAAAAACAGGCACTTTTTGGTATAATTCCTTAAACAAAACTGTAACAAGTATTGGAATAACATTTGCATTGTACTAGGTGTTATATGTCATGTAGAGATGACAAAGCGTACAGGAAGATGTACATCAATTCTATACAAACATGATGGATTTTCATATAAGGGACTTGAGCACCTCCAGATTTTGGTGTCTTTGGTGTAGAAACTCCTAGAACCAATCTCCTATGCTTATCAAGGGACAAATGTATTGGATGTGTGTGTGTGTGTGTGTGTATGTGTGTGTGTGTGTGTGTGTGTGTGTGTGTGTGTGTGTGTGTGTGTGTGTGTGTGTGTGTGTGTGTGTGTGTATTTAAATGTGTTGAGGGTTTTTGTTGTTGTCATCATCGCCAGGATTGAGGTTTGAACTCGGGGCCTCACACTCCTGTGTAGGTTTTTCCATTCAAGGCTGGTACTCTACCACACAAGCCATACTTCTACTTCTGGCTTTTTGCCAGGTAAGTGGCAATAAGAGCCTTGCAGATTTGTCTGCCTGGGACTGGCTTCGAATCTCCATTCTCAGATCTCAGTCTCCTGAGTACCTAGGATTATAGTGCCTCTCTAGACATCCCTTTTTAGTGTTTAAATATCAAGAGCAATTGGCAACAGAGACTGCTAGAGATTTTGACTTGTGGTCTTAAAATCCCTACCATCCAACTTACTTCATCGTTCTCCAAGTCTTCAGGTTTAGACCTTTTAAAAAGCCCAAAGCAATTAAATATAGTTAGGAACCCCTACAGACAAGACTATAGGTACATGGTTATGGAAAAACTGACATCAGATCCTATTGGAGACTCTCTGTGCTCAGCTTTGAAGCCTGGCCTGGTCTGTCTAGCTCCATTGGTCCTCTGCTCTTAGCTTTGATTTTTAGAGTATCTGTTCACACATGTCTACTGATTTTGGCAGCATTTTTTTGGCTAACCTCTGCACCTCCTTTACATATGATTTGAAGTGGTTGCTCTCCAAGCACATTTATCATGACTATGAGGACATTAGAGTGTTAGTGGCTTATGTTTGTACCCTTAGTTATTCCAGAGGCTGAGATCCACAGTTCAAAGCCAGCCAGAAAAGTCCATGAGACTCTTATCTCCAACTGGAAGTGGAGGTGTGGATAAAGTAAGCATCAGCTTTGAGCAGAATAGCTAAGTGAGAGCAAGAGGTCCTGAGTTCAAGGCTCAGTACCTAGCTAAGTTAGAATTAGAATAAGTTAGAATTAGAATTTAATACATGCAAAGCACTGTGAAGTGTGTTCATCCATTATGAATTTAAAAGCTATTTGGGGGGTAAGCCTCAATGATCGAGAACTTTACAAGCCCTAGGTTTGAATCTCAGCATAACTGTTACTGCTGCTATGCATAATAATTTATGAAGTGCCCAAAGCAATTTTTCTCATGCAGATTGTCTTAATGAACAAAAATATCAATTCTTTCATATATATCACCTGAAGAAAAACTTTTCTGTGAGGTCTCACTATCTTTCCCAGGCTGCCATCAAACTTCTGAACTCAAGGATTCTCCTGCCTCAGCCTCCAGAGTAGCTGGGTCTATGGGTCTGTGCCACCAATCTCAGATAACTTTATTTTTCTACTCACTTTTTATTTCATTCACCAGTAGTTTCTGTGACCTTACTGAAGGATTATCTGGTCTCTGCAGAGGATATAAATCACATCATACTCATTAGTCCATAAACTTGATGGATAACTGTGCAATCTTCACATGAACCTATATGACTCCTAGAACAGGAGATGCCCAGCCTTGGCTGGGTCTACTTTGTCTATTCCATTCAGGCTCTTATGTAGAGTCCACCTGGCTGGTCTGCTGTGATCTGACTATCCCTCCAAAACTCCTGTTGAAATGTCATTGCCATGGTGACATAGTGAAAGGTGGAACTTCATGTGGTGATCAGGTCCACTGGGCTCCGCCCCTCAGGAATAGGTGAACAGTGTTAGTCAGACTTTTCTTCACTTGATAAGTGATTGGCTCTTGGCTTCAGAGGTTTCAGTCCATGTTGGGCAGGCTCTGTTTCTGCGGACCTGTAGTGGCAGAATATCACAGTGTCAAGAGCATGTGACAGGGAAAAGTAATCTCCTATTGGCCAGGAAGGACACATTCCCAGTGATCTACTTGCTCCAACCCACCTCAGAGTATCCACTACCTTTCTAAAATGGCTTCAAATACCAACAGATCTATCCATTGATTACATGCATCGATTAAGGCCCAGTGTCCAATCACGTTATAAAAGCCAACCACCTCCAACTAAGCCTTCAACATATGAGCCTTTTGGGGAACAGTTCATATCTAAACTTTTAGCACAGCAGTGGGCTTCTGATACATGAATGAACCCAATCATTTATTTAACTATTCTCTCTCTATCTTGTGTGTGTGTGTGTGTGCGCGCGCGCGCGCGCACGTGCGCGCGCAACAAGTGATGCCTTCACCTTGTGAGAATGTCATGTGAAGCCTTCATGCAATGCAGTACCACACTAGTGAACTTCCCAGGTTCCACAACTATGAGCCAAATAAGTCTCTGTGTTCTAGGAATGACTAAGTCTCTATATCCTGATCCCAGTTAAAAGACTGGATCTAATTAAGGAAGCCATAAGAACTAGTGTTCTACATAGGACCAAGCTTCATTAGTCGCTCAGGAGAAAAGCCAGCTTTCACCTGCAGAATTCATAGAGGCTCCAGGTCTTCTATAACCCAGGTTCCTTCTGTCCCGTTGTTTCCCCAGCCTACTATATTACTTCATCACCTAAGGTCTGCGTTCTGGAAGACAGAGAAGGAAAGGGAAGAAGAACATTCCATCACCTTTTATGTCTTCTTCTCGTGAATGAGTTTCATCCCATAGTGAAGACCAGCTGCAGCAGATGCTGGGAAATTCTATTGATTTCTCATGAAACTTCTGGTATAGAGATAAAAGTTTAGAATAGACAGAGGACAGCCATCTAGCACTCTGATACCTACCACAGACCGGGCCTAGAGTACTGTCACAGTCCAAATATTCTAACTACTCATGCAAAAGTAGTAATCCATACCTTATGCTGAAATGATTTATCTTACATCACCAAAATTTATTCTGTAGTATCATTGCTAAGTCTTTTGAATACATACTCAAGTGTGTGTGTGTGTGTGTGTGGGTGTGGGTGTGTGTGTGTGTGTGTGTGTGTGCTCGCATGTACGTATACACGCACATTTGTGCGCCAGTCCTGGGGCTTGAACTAGGGGCCTGGTTACTGTCCCTGAGATTTTTTTGCTCAAGGCTAGTGCTCTACCACTTGAACCACTGCCTCTCCTCTGGCCTTTTGGTGGTTAATTGGTGATAAGACTCTCACAGACTTTCCTGTCCAGCTGACTTTGAACCAAGATTCTCAGATCAAAGCCCCCTGAGTAGCTAGGATTAAGGCATGAACCACTAGTGCCCAGCTTGAATTCTTATTCTTTACTGTAAAGTAGGAGCAAACTTTCAGTAGTGGGCATGACTATTATCAACATTTATATACTTAAGACAATATTCTCAACAAGGCACTGACAATGTCATAAAGCACTGAAAGCAATGGAATGAGAAATCTAGATTTTCATGCATATTGACCATGGGCACTTTAAACTTCCAATTATCCTGCTCATTTGTGAAATCTTATACTAGCACATAGAAAATGGGAAAATAAATTAATATTGCCATGAGAATCTTGATTTTTTACAGCATAATTTTTTTTAATTTTTTTTATTGTAAAGATACTATACAGAGGGTTACAGTTACATGAGTGAGGCAATGAGTACACTTCCACTTCCTCTTAAACATTGTTACCCCCTCCATTGTTTTCCCCCTACCATCCCCTCCCTCCCTCTCTTCCCCAAGGTTCTTTTTTTTTTTTTTTTTGATTGTGATTAAGTGATTACTTAATTTCCGGAAATTCACAGTATTGTGGAATAATGATGCTCATTTAAAGTCACATGTTCATTCTAACTTTCCTGGAGCAAATTGTCTATCACAGTCTGTAATATATAACGGTGCTCATATGTTATATACCATATATGTGATCAGCAGCATGGGGATATTTAGTAGTGGTTCAACCAGATGAGTGGGAGTTCTTTGTTTCTTAAGTCCTGTTAGTTTTGTCATATCACCTAACATTTTGGATTCATCATCCACTTATCAGGGAGACCATGTACTGTTTGTCTCTTCGTTCTTGGCTTACCTCACTCAACATGATTCCTTCTAGCTCCATCCATTTCCCTGCAAATGCCATTATTTTGTCATTTCTAATGGCTGCATAGTATTCCATTGTGTATAGATACCACAATTTTTGGATCCATTCATCTGTGGTGGGGCATCTAGGTTGTTTCCATATCCTAGCTATTGCGAACAGTGCTGCAATAAACATGGAGGTGCACGTGTCCTTGTATATTGGTTCCTGTTGTTCAGGGTAGATGCCTAGAAGTGGTATGACTGGGTCGTAAGGGAGGTCAATCTTTAGCTTTCTAAGGACCCTCCAGACTGCTTTCCAAAGTGGTTGTATAAATGTACATTCCCACCAGCAGTGTCATAGGGTTCCTCTTTCTCCACATCCCCTCCAGCATTTGTCATTGGCTGATTTGTGGATGTGGGACATTTTGACTGGGGTAAGGTGGTATCTCAGGGTTGTCTTTATTTGCATTTCCTTCACCACCAGGGATGATGAACATTTCCTCATGTGTTTCTTTGCCATTTTTATTTTACAGCATAATTTTAAAATAAGTCCATGTCTTTAGTTTTCCACATAGACGGACAGAAAGCAGAGTGGAATGTGCCTCTGTGTGTGTGTGTGTGTGTGTGTGTGTGTGTGTGTGTGTGTGTGTGTGTGTGCGCGCACGCGCGCGCACGCGCAACAGACATAGCAACAAAGACCTGGAGGCTCTGATGTCAATACCTAACAGAATTAAGAAAGGACAGCTCATACGTCACCAGCTGCTAATATTCCATTGGGGATAATTAAACTATCATTGGCTTTCCACACAGAGAGAAAGACATTTTTCTCTGGAGTGTTCTGTCCAAACCACACCCTACACACATGCAAAACCTTCTCTTCAAATTGTGATTTCTTGAAGGTGATATCTGTAGCCCATGCTTCCCTTGCTTTCACCTGAATGACTAATGTCAGGTTCTAACCTGAGACAAACTCCCTTTTGCTTGTTCCCAAATGTATCTAAGTTCCCAGATGCCTCTCCTAATCATCCAAAAGTCTGCTCAAATGTCAAGATGGTGGCCATGTTGTTTCTTTTCTCAGCCCCCTTGGTTTCCCCTGTGAACTGCCCACTATGCCCCTAATCCCTGTATCACCTGGCCATGTCTGCCCAGTGTGTTCTGGCTCCTTATGTTACCTGTTACTCAGGTAGTCACTCAAGACTATAAATCATAGATTCCTGGCCAGAACTAGCTACAAAGTGTGTAGAAATACTGAGCATACAATGGAACCCCATTGTAGAGCCAGCTTAAATGGAACACACAATTCTGTGGCAGAGACTCCTGTCTCCCCCTACCCTATTCTCCACATGCACATGACTGTCTCAGATAAAGACCATATTTTCCAGTTTCTCCTGCACTTACATGTAAAAGCACCTAAGTTAGGCCAGTGACATACAGTGGAAATGGAAACAAAATGGTTCACATTCCTCCTTGCTTTCTCCTCTCTGTGAGAATATACATGCAATCACTGTAACTACTTTGGGCCATAAAATGACCAGGAAAATGGAAATTATGAATGATGTAGAATGGGGAAAAAATTAAAGTTGGCTTCTCCTGACACTAAGAAGTGCAATCCAGCTCAGAACTAACTGCTTCAGCTACAAGGCTTCAAGTTTTCATGGTTACAAGGCTTCAGGTTTTCAATGAGGTCTGCCGACTTGCGGGTAGTCACTACTAAAAAAAAAAAAAAAATAGCTGCTAAGTGCCATTCGCTTCCAGAGCTTTGGTTCTGCATCATCAACTCCTCCCACATGTCAGGCAAAGGTGTTCTTGGTCTTGGATGGCAGGCCTGGGGCTATCATTTTCCACAGTCTGTCGGGGCTGAGGATCAGCAAGACCCTGCTAAACATCACAAATCATCCTACTGACATCAGCTGTCCAGCAGGTGATTCCTGAACAACATCCTTAGTAATCATTGTCAGCCGCTGGATTTTCTAACTTCCTGCCTGACTCCTGTATGAAGTTCAGGTGAATTATGTAAACAACGAGCATCTTATGAATCATGCGGAGGTGTGCTGGGAGGATTAAGCAGACACAGAAGGAGTGAAGGAGAGGCCTCCAAGGCAGGAGAGAGAAGAGAAGCCAGGAAGTGAAGAGATATTACAATAATGAGCACATTCTGGTTTAGCTAAAGCTAAATAGTGAGTCAAAGATGCTATGAGCTAGGTGCCAGTGGCTCAGGCCTGTAATGCTGGCTACTCAGGAGTCTCAGATCTGAGAATCATCTTTCAAATACAGGCTTGGCAGAAAAATACCTAAAATTCTTATCTCTAATTAACCACCAAAAAGCCAGAGGTGGAGCTGTGGCTCAAGTGGTAGACTACCTTGAGCAAAAGAGTTAAGGGAGAGTTCAAGCCCCCTTACCAGCAACAAGAAAACAAAAGAAACAAAACAAATGGTGCTATGGCTTGAATATGACTTTTTTTTCCCCCAGAATCCAGTAGTTCAGTTCCCAAAGTCCCAAGCTAATAGCGTTACTAGGTAGAAACACAATCTGATTCTGGTGTTTTGAGGTGAGACTCCTGGGGAAGTGTTAGATTAGATTAAATCATTGGGGTGGAACCCATATGATATAATCCTGGTACTTTATGAGGAGAAGGGATACCATGCAGACTCAGACAATATATTCCTTTCCTGAGGTGATGTAGCCAAGGGGTCTTCACATGCCATTTGGAACTTGTACTGCCAGAATAAAGCAAAATTAACCCTCATTTATCTATAAAGAATAAAAAAGAAAGGACCCATTGCAACAATGAGACGTATAAAATGCTATGTTGAAAAACGAACTTTACAACTTTGGGGGAAGGGGTAGTTGTGGAGATGGGAGGGCAGGGATGGTAGGGGGAAAACAAAGGAGGAGGCAACAATGCTTGATAAGAAATGTATTTATTACCTTGCTCATGTAATTGTAACCCCTCTGTATGGTATTTTCACAATTAAAAAAACATTAAAAAAAGAATATCTACTTCTGTTTTAAAAAGCGTAAGAGATACTCTTACCTTTCTGGCTTAAATCACTGTTAAAGCCACTCTAGTCTTAACCATATGCTAGAATTATAGAGAAGCTGGGTGTTGGTAGCTGCCACCTCTAATCTTAGTTACTTGGGAGGCTGAGATCTGAGAATCAAGATTCAAAGTTAGCTTAGGCAGGAAAGTCCATGAGACTCTTATCTTGAGTGAAAAAGCTGAAGGATAGTGCCCAGGCCCTGAGATCAAGCCCCACACCCAGTACAAAAAAAAAATAATTAATTAATTAAAATACAGAAGAACTAGCCACTGCCAAAATAGTGACTAGGTGAATTTATTTTTCATTGTCTGGGCTATCCTTTTTTATCCAATGCCCCCTAACTGCCTGCCCTGCACTGATGGCTTCCAGTATCGTATACGCAGCAATTTGGTTGGGGAAAGGGGTAGCTGAGAAAGGGGATTTCTAGGGATTGAGCCCCGAACCTTGTACATGACAGGCACACACTCTACCTTCAGCTTTCTGCCATGTTAAATATTTATGTATTTTATTTATTGAGTCTAGTCATATAGTCTAGGCTGGTTTTGAACTCGTAATCCTCCTGTCCCAGCGTTCCCCATACTGGGATAGCAAGGGTATGCTCCCATGCATAGCTCCTCTGAAAATTTTTACTCATCTATCTTGTATCCAAATTTACCCAGTCTATATTCTGTTCCCTGAATGTCTGACAGGGAATATAGTATTAAGTTTTATACTAAATTATTCCCATAGAGCATTCTAACAGGGGCTTGGGTGACTAGACCCAAGCAATGACTAAGACAGCATGTCGGCAGGTAATTAGTAGAGATTTTCAGGCAGGCAAGCTTTTTGACATTTGATACAAGGACTACAGTTGGGCAGACTGTCAGGCAGCTCCAAGTTTACATACATAACCTGTCAGACTCAATTAGGATTTCCAGATACTTATCTCAACTCTCTCCTCACCCTGCTTACTCATGCACAGCCATACGAATGTTGTTCAAAATAAGCTACATGGAAGCTGACAGTTGGAAAACTCCAAGGTTCCAGATATTACATAGTTTTGCTTTGCTTACTATAAAAATTAGAAACAGCAGTTGAAACCACCACCCCATGTCCAACCCAACAATGGGTATTGGAAAGTTTCCCATAATCCCTGTCTACTAATCATCAGCCACTCCAAATAAGCTTACAACGTAAGTAAAAACTGCTCAGTGGCAGCACTGCTTCCAGACAAGTCCTTTAGCTCCCATCTTTCCAAGAACACTGGGCCTCTCAGAGCTGTCCCATTTAGAAGTTGAAAGCAGCCAGTGGCAGGCACAATAATACTGTGTTTCTTCTTCAAATGGTCTAAACCAAACCTGCTAATAATCAGTGTGATGGTGAGACTGCTGTGGTTTCAGCAGCTTACATTCCTGCGCTTTCTCCTGCATCACAACTGTTACTTAGCTGCCAGACAAACACATAATAGGCCAACACTGGACTTCATCTAGGTCACCCAGTACTGCCCAAATAAACAACCACGCTTTCTTAGCTCCTTTGGCATCACTTCTAGTAGAAATCCAGTCATTTCAGCCTGTGTCTCAGACCCCAAACAGCAGCTTGTGAAAGACATGTAATTGTAAGACTCTTTCCTTAAAGATAGCAGAGCCCAGGAAGGTAAGGCTGGCCTTGGAAATAGAGAAAGCAGGGAAGTTCCTGCTAAAGCTCGTATCCTGTCTTTCAGCACCTCCAATTTCATTACCCCTTTTATCCTATTACTATAGATTTAAAAAAGAAATGCCCCTCCCAACAGTAAATACAAAAAAAAAAATGCCTGTAATCCTAGTTTCTCAGGAGGCTGAGGTCTGAAGATCATGGTTTGAAGCCAAATCAGATAAATCAGAGAGACTTTTATCTCCAACTAACCAGCAGAAGACTGGAAGTGGAAGTGTGATTCAAGTGGTAGAGTGTTAGCCTGGAGCTAAAGAAGATAAGCGTGAATGCAAAGTCTTGAGTTCAAGCCCCAATAATAGTACAAACAAACCAAAAAACTATTCAAGTAAGTTGCCAAGGAATATATTATTATATGTATATATTTATATTACACATATATGTGGTTTATATAATATGTGTAGATATAATCACCTGTTTTATATTCAGATGTAGATACAGATGTAGAGGCTGATGTATATATAGTTAATATATAGATACATAGATATTGATAACTCTTAAGCTACTTTCTCTCTCCTATTTTTCCTGAAAGAAATACGCTATAGTACATAATTTGCTTTAAGCTCTTATCTTAGGAGTTGGGCTGGCTGGAATGCCTCTTTCCATACATCGATGTTCCTGGGCACAGAATTGAGAGCCTAAAATTATAGGCGAATGGTTGTCAGCGCCCTAGGAATTGTGGGAGAGAAGGCATCCCTCCCTCACTGTGTGATGTCCTGATGAAAAGGCAGTCATGTGACAGACAGAATGGATGAAACAACCACAGAGCAATGCCAATTGAAGATAATTAGCAATGATGTTATACTATAAATTGCTCCTTGAAATCATGATCTACCTGCCTAAACATAGACCCCAGGTGAGTAAGGAGAGGTGACAGAGAGGTATAAGAACAGGAAGAGTTCTGGTTCAGTGGGAGAGAGGTGTAAGAACAGGAATGTTTTGAAAGGTGAGCCAGGCCAACCTCAGGGAATTTTCCAAACTGTGATAGGGAATTTTTTTTTCTTTTAGATCAGAAATGATCCCATGACAAGTCTGTGAATTCTCCCTACTTACCCTGCTTAAGACAACTCTGATGTGGGCCCTTCTTTCTCAAGGAACAGGGCACTACTTGGTGACTAGCAGGAGAATCCTCCTTAACTTTTTCTCTACCCACCTGGAAAAGAACCTGGGGTTTTGTTCTGCCCTGAAAACCTTTGGGAGATAAGAAGTCCAGAAAGAGAGGCTTCCTCTAAAAAGTTATTAGAGAGAAATAAAATAAAATGAGGTTTAATCTTACTTACAAGCCATATTATAGTGGTAATGTCTAATTCTAACCTTTTTTTGTAAAATGAGCAATAACTTAGATGCACTAAAGTCAATATTTAATTACCCGTGAGCTCAAAATAATTTGTCCCTTTGCTAATGTAAAATTCTCCCCATTAGGAAGAGAAATTCAGTCTAAAAGGAGGAAGGCTTTACTAATCTAATTCTAGATTAAAATAAAAGTTGCTTTTAAATATGGTTTAAGTTGTTGGGCTCATTAGTTCATGGTTTGGTGTTAAATAAGATGAAAGAAAATGCCCAGCCCTCTGGCTGGGCTCAGAAAAAAATGTTAGTTTGTAGGGCTGTGGTAGAGGACCTATCTAGCAAGCATGAGACTCTGACTTCAAATTCCAGTACCACCAAACATTTTTAATATCATTTTATTATTATTATTATTAAAGTGTTATACAGAGGAGTTACCATTTCATAAGTAAGGTAACAAGTAGATTCTTTATAGACAATGTCACCCCTTCCTTCACATTCCCTCAGTTTCTCCCTCTGTCCCTGCCTACAAGTTACATAGTTCATTTTCTATAGTCCATTTTTATTTTAAAATATTCAAGCTGGGCGCCAGTGGCTCACACCTGTAGTCCTAGCTACTCAGGAGGCTGAGATCTGAGGATCGCAGTTCAAAGCCAGCCCAGGCAGGAAAGTCCGTGAGACTCTTATTTCCAATAAAGCACTAGAAAACAGGAAGTGGTACTGTGGCTCAAGCGGTAGAGTGCTCGTCTTGAGCTGAAGAGCACAAGGACAGTGCCCAAGCCCAGAGTTCAAGTCCCATGACCTACAAAAAAAAATTCATTTGTTATTTTTGTACATGTGTCTGCCCATACTAGGACTTAAACTCAGAGACTTGCACTATTATCTGGCTTTTTCTGTCCAAGGCTGGCCTCTCTACCAATTTAGCTACAATCTTCCAGCTTTTTGCTGGTCAATTGAAGATAAGAATCTCATTGACTTTCCTGCTTGGGCTGGCTTCAAACTGCAAACTTTATATCTCAGCTTCCTGAGTAGCTAACATTACAGGCACGTGCCAGCAGAGACTGGCAAATTTGTTATTTTTGTTTTCTGTTTGTTCTGTTTTAACATAACTGCATCATTATGCTACAATGGGCAGGGGTACAGTTCACTCAACATTCCAAATTTTTCATTACCTCCTGTTTTTACCAGATTGGATGACTGGAAACAATATAATAAGAGCCATTTGAAAATGTTCAGGTTTTTTTGTTCTTAATATATGTATTTATTGTAAAAATACTGTACAGAGGGGTTACAGTTACATGAGCAAGGTAATGAGTCCATTTCCTATCAAGCATTGTTACCCCCTCCTTTATTTTTCCCCTACCATCCCTTTCCTCCCCAACTCCTCCCTCTCCTTCCCCCTCAAAAGTTGTAAAGCTCATTTTCAACATACTGTCTTGTATATTTCATTGTTACAATGGGACATCCTGTATCCTTATTTTGGCATTTTGTTATTTCCCTTCCCCTCCCCAAATTAGAAAAATGTATATAAAAGATGCAGGACACCAGAATCAAATACAGTGACAACAGGGTTTATACCACGGGGGAAGAACATGCAAACAAACAAACAAAAATCACATAGTACATTATAAGTACATTAAAAAGAACAACAAGAAAGATAAAATCTCTTGTGTCCCTATCTTGAGGTTCATTTCACTTAACATCAGGTTATATGGTCATATATACATAGCTTTTAACTTCTTCTGCTTGTCCAAGACATATACTAACTAGTTATTGCAAATAAGGGAAACCATGGGACCTATGTTTCTTTGAGTCTGGCTTACTTCACTTAACAAAATTTTTTTCAAGTCTTTCCATTTCCTAATAAATCGGGCAGTGTCATTCCATTGTGTGTGTGTGTGTGTGTGTGTATGTGTGTGTGTGTGTGTGTGTGTGTGTGTGTGTGTGTGTGTGTGTGTATACATATATATCACATTTTCTTGATCCATTCATCTACTGAGGGGCATCTGGGTTGGTTCCATATGGTGAATAATGCTGCGATAAGCATAGTTGTGCTGGTAGCTTTGGTATGGCCTTGTTTGTGATTGTTTGGGTAAATGCCTAAAAGTGGGATTGCTGGGTCATAGTGGTGCTCTATGTTTAGTCTTTTGAGGAACCTCCATATGAAAATGTTGTGTTTTTTTCCTCTTAGACCTTTTCTATAACTCTCTCCTATCTCCGGATTCTGTGCTAGAACCAATTCTCCTTCATGTGTTTTAGTAACCATTTTATCTCAGCCAAAATCTCTGGTTAGCAACTTTCAATCTTTACTTTATCACTCATATCTTAAAGAGCTGACATCTCCTAAGTGGAGATTTAGTTCTTATTGAAAAGACATCTGCTTGTTGTTTAATTTTACAGAAACTGCTGTTGATCTCTGAAAAAGTTGGGCTCAGTAAGAGTAGCAAATGCTTGGAGCTTTCAGCCTCCTTCCTTCCTCCCTCTCTCCCTCCCCCCCCCCTTTCTCTCTTTCTTCCTTTCATTTGTGAGGGTACTGGGGCTTGAACTCAGTGCCGGGGAACTGTCTCTTAGCTTTTATGCTCAAACCTGGCACTCTACCACTTGAGCCACAGCTCTACTTCTGGCTTTTGTTGGCTAATTGGAGATAAGAGTCTCAAGAACTTTACTGCAGTAGCTGGCTTTAATCCTTGATCTTCAGATCTCAGCCTTCTGAGTAGCTAGGATTACAGGCACTAGCCATTGGGCCCAGCTTTCAGGTTTTGGGTGGTTTGTTTTTGTTTCTTTTTGTTGTTGTTGTCCTGTTTGTTTGTTTATTTGTTTGTTTGCTAGTCCTGGGGCTTGAACTCTGGGCCTGGGCACTGTCCCTGGGTTCTTTTTGCTCAATACCAGTGCTCTACTACTGGCATCACAGTCCCACTTCCAGTTTTTTTTCTGATTAGTTTGTCAAAGATAAGAATCTCTCAGACTTCCCTGCCCTAGGTTGGCCTGGAACTGCAATCCTCAGATCCCAGCCTCCTGAGTAGCTAAGATTATAGGCACAAGCCAGCAGTGCCTGGCTTAAAGTTTTCAGTTTTTCTGGAGGAGGTCATTAGCGTCTTTGGGTCATTCATAGGACACCTCAGACTTTACCCAATAGAAGGACTTTAGATAAATGTAGGTGAGCCCAGCTATTTTAAATGCAATAGTGTTTACAAGCAAATCCTCTAGTTGCTCCTTGGCAAAATGAAGGATTCTCTTACAAAGCCAATAATTACTTCTTAATGCATCGGGTTTATGAATTCAGAATTTAATCCATCAGTTTGACTTACAAATAGGTAGCTGGCTAGCCTGAGGGCTGGTCTTGGGGCTTAATTTTAATTTAAAAAATGAAAGAATCAAGAAATGATTGCCCTCTTATTTTGGCAGAGTTGATCATTGCTAGGTGAAGAAAAATATGGTATAGACAGAATGGAATGGAAGGGCTAGAAGTCAGAATAAAACAACCAGAAGACTGCTGATTTTCTCTTCCTATTTACCAACTTCATTGGATGATGCCCCATAAAAACAATGGGGCAGAGTGCTGTGGCTCCTACTTGTAATTCTACCTACTCAGGAGCTGGATATTGGGAGGACTGAATTTTGAGACAAGTCTGAACAAAACATTAGCAAGACTCCATCTCAACAAATAAGCCAGATATAGTGATACATGTTTATCTGTTATATCTGCTGTACAAGAAGCCATAGATACAGATATAGAATCATGGTCTGACGCCAGCCCTGGACAAAAAGGTGAAACCCAAACTGAAAAATATCTAAAGCCAAATATAGCTGGGGCTGTACATCAGTGGTGAAGTGCCTGCCTAGAAAGCATAAGGCCTGAGTTCAAACCCCACTACCACCAAAAATCAAAACATGAAAAACTAAAACCAAGCCAAACTTCAAGAGTCCACATCCCATCAAAATGGAAGGATAATTCTGCAGCAGATTCTATTTGGAGTGGTAGAAAAACAAACAAAAAACAGCTTGAAGTCTAGGCACTAGTGGCACAGGCCTATACTCTGACCTAGGTAGTTTGAAACTAGGGAGTCAGAAAGCTCATGAGACTTTTATCTCCAACCAGCTGAAAATCCAGAAGGAGAGGCATGGCTCAAGTGGTAGAATGCCAGCCGTGAGCAAAAAAAGATAAGAGATAGCCCCTAGACTCTGAATTCAACCACAGTATCAGCAAACACACACACACACACACACACACACACACACACACACACACACACACACACACACACACACACACACAGGACTAGGGTGGAAAAGGATCTAATTAGTTGGAGTGGCAGTTTTGCTCACCCAGAGAATGTAAACCTAAAACTAAAAATACCTTCCTATCAAGAAGACGACTGAGCCCTGTAAATTTATCCCTTCTGCCTCTTGTCCCTGCCTTCTATACTGTATTACTGCCTTCTGATCCCCAAGGGAGGAAAAGAATCTTGCTTTGTCCCTGCCAGACCTTCAAAGCAAATGGAGTGCTTTGTTTCAGAGCTCTTTCTCCTTCACAAAATGCTGATACAGTCTCTTTAAATCAGAGGAAATTTGATGTTGGGAGTAGGGGAGTAGATTGGGGTGGGGAGGGAAGGAATTTTCCTTCCTGTCTCTAAGACATGATGCATATTGCCATCTCCCCAGGGATGAGGAGCGAGTGTAGTTGGTGATCATGGCCCAGGGTGCTTTAGTAATTTCTTTCTGGGATCCTATTGCCAAACTGTGTGAAATGAAGTGTATGTGTGTGTGTGTGTGTGTGTGTGTGTGTGTGTGTGTGTGGCAGAGGGGTATGATACCTAAATGCTCTGCCCCTCTCACTGTCTAAATTTATCCCAAGAGTTTTTTAGCTGAATGTTCTATACGATGATGCATTTTTCAGAGGAAGCCTCTGATGCTGACTGCTAAGCTCAATCAACCTCTTTGAACTTTCCTTTCGGGTTTTCTAAATCCTCGGTGTGCTTGACTGCTCGAAGTTGAGCAAGAGAGCATTTCAGAAGATCAATCAAAGATAAGAGAAGGCTTCTGAGGTTTTCTGGGTGAAAAGAATGCTGTTTCTCAGAAATCGCCAACAAGAGGACTATTATGAGCCTTTGATTATTTCTATGAATACATTACAAATTCCTCCATCACCACCATGTAATAACTAAAAACCTCCTTAGAATAAAATGTAAACGAAATTCATTCAATGGAAATGAGACTTTAAAATGGGCAAACAGTAGACTCCCTCCCACCACCACCTCATTAGTTTCTCAAAAGTTTCACCATCAAAAACAGAAGAGGAATATATCCTTGGCATGTAAGATATGCTATAACCATAACAATCACCTTAATTTTAAGACCCTCATTACACAATATCCTAGGTTAACTTCAACTATTTGGGGGGATATTGTACAATTTCTTTTTAAATTAAAAAAAAATTTAATAAGCTAGGGACTAGTATCTGTCACCTATAATCCTGGATACTTGGGAGGCTCAGATCTGAGGGTCAAGGTTTGAAACCAGCCTATGTAGACAAATCTGGAGAAAACTCCAATTAACTAGCAAAAAGTTGAATGTGAAAGTGTGTCCCAAGTGGTAGAGTGTAAGCCTTGAGTGGATGAAGGTAAGCAAGAGTGTGAGGCTCCAAATTCAAGTCCCAGCAAGTAATGGCATACACACAAAGAAATGCTAAATAAAGCTGTGGATACATTATTTAGTTGCAAAGGTCAATACATGGCATGAAGGCTTAAAGAGACAACAGTATATCATCCATTGTGTAAATATTTGTGTGTATAATATATATATATATATTTATCATAGAGATAACATATAGAGATAGTATATAGAGATAGATATAGATTTTATGCTATGTATCTACTTAAAATAGAAGTCTATGTTAAGAGCCCCAAAGCCAGGATTTTAAGTAATGTGAGCTTTACAAAAATTGAGGTAAATGAACATTTCAACTTTGACTACTGAAGTATCATTACTGTAACTTTTGGACATTTTCTTTTCCTTCTTAATTATTCTTGGATATTTTCATTTCTTTTTACAATTTCCCAAGATGATTGATTTGGTAAAAAAGAGGATTTGAATGTCTTGTTCAAGGATCTGTTCCAGTTCAGGTAAACATTTTTAATGGGGGAAGGTCCATTATATATATATATATATGTATATGTACATATGTATATATGCATATATAAACATATTATACACACACACACACACACACACACACACACACACACACACACACACACACATACACGCACTATACCAGAACCTGGTAGTTTACACTTGAATCGAGGTTCAAAGCCAGCCCAGGCAGAAAAATCTGAAAGACTTATCTCTAATTAATGTGCCAAAATACTGGACTAAAATCATAGATCAAGAAGTAGAGTGCCATCTTGCCCATGTAATTGTAACACCTCTGTATGGTATTTTCACAATAATAATAAAAATTTTGAGGCAGGAGAATCACTTGAGCCTAGAAGTTGGAAGCCAGCTTGGGCAACAATAGTAAAACGCTGTCCCTATCATCCCCACCCAAAAATAAATTAAAAAACAAAATGATTGTTTATTACTATTCCTACCATTCATAGCTATAATTAATGGCTACATTTATGAGTAAAGTACCAAGCACTATTCCAGATTTAAAAAAAAAGAAATAGAGTGCCAACCATGAATGAAATGTTAAGCAAGAGCTGCAGGTTGAGTTCAACTTTCAGAACTGGCACACACAAAATAATGCACTGTGAAATATGGCCTTGTAAAGAAATAATTGGTAACTATTCACCATGATATTTACAGTTTGGAAGCTGTCAGTATTTGTGGAGTAAAAGAAGGCAAGATACTAAATTATAGATATAACAGCTCAAATATTTAAAAGAAAATATAGAATCTGGGTAGTAATGCCACTCCTGTAATCTTAGCTAATGAGGGGTTGAGATATGAGTATCCTGGTTCAAAGCTAGCCTAGGCAGGAAAGTCCATAGGACTCTTATCTTCAATTAACCAACAAAAAGCTGAAATGGATCTATGGCTCACATGGTAGAATGCTGGTCTTAAGTGAATAAAACAAGCAAGAGTGGAAGGCCCTGAGTTCAAGCCCCAGTGCCAACACAAAAGAAAGAAAGAAAGAAAGAAAGAAAGAAAGAAAAAGAAAAAGAAAGAAGAGAGAGAAAGAAAGGAGAGAAAGAGAGAAAGAAGAGAGAAAGAAAGAAAGAAAGAAGAGAGAGAAAGAAGAGAAAGAGAGAGAAAGAGAGAAAGAGAAAGAAAGAATGAAAGAAAGAAAGAAAGAAAGAAAGAAAGAAAGAAAGAAGGAAGGAAGGAAGGAAGGAAGGAAAGAAGGAAGGAAGGAAGGAAGGAAGGAAGGAAGGAAGGAAAATAAAGATAACCAGTGGGGTGGTTCTAGGGGTAGTGTTTCTGAGTGAGGTTTCATTTTGTGTTTTAGGTCCTGTGACATGTTTCTAATCAGGATGTATTACTTTTGATTTTGTGATTTTTTGAATTAGGTTATAAAATACCAATTTATTGCTATGCTCTTCCAGGAGTGAGTAGATTAATTAATCCTTTTATTTTTACAAAGGCTAGAAGTAGAAGAGCCCTCTAGGAACTGTCATAGAGATTTCTCGAGGACAACCATCACCATCCAGATCACAGGGAGTGTGGATGGAAAGGCTGACTGGGGCAGATGTCTGTCTGGATGCTTGTCTGTGTCATGAACATGCCCAGCATAGCAATGTCTTGGGCAATGACAGACTGCATAGATGACAGTGGTCCCACAGGATTACATCACCTAGTGACGTCATTGTTACTAGGTGCCATCTCCGTTGATGGAGATGTTCTCTACAATATTCATGAAATGATGAAATCTCTCAAGGATGCATTTTGCATTTCTCAGGACGTGTCCCCATCAGCAAGCAACACGTGCTGGATGTGGTACATCGTAGCCATGTAAAATGATTGTCATTGATGATTAAGGGTTACATTTTAATGGGTAAATTTCATGAATCCCTCCAGGAAAAAGCAGATGGCTGAGAGCCTGGCAAACAACAGCATTAAAGGGAATGCAGACAGAAAACAGAGGACAATTCCAAGAGATGTTTAATTGTTATTTTTTGTGGAGAATGAGCCTCAGAAGAGCCCTCTTTTTTTGAGTCAGACATTGAACTGGGAGCCCTGCCAGTGCAGGGACTAGAATCAAGGGCTCAGGAGAGACACTGTCCTGGCACTTGGGAAGAAAAGCATGGCCTGAAGAAGAGTGGGTCTGAAAAAGACAATTTGCCGGCGTCTAGCTGAAATCAGTGACAGGCAGTAAAAATAGCCCTGGTTTGTGAGGCCAGAAAGAGCTATCCTCACCTTGGGATCTGAGTGACTTGAACCAAACCAGATTGTTTTTATTGCCTGTGACCACCTGCCTGTGGGCTCACCATGTTCACAAACATGGGTCTCCTGTGTGCTGTTTGCCCAGTGGTCATCTTTCATAGAGGAAAGTACAGTGACTTTGGCCAGGGGGAGAAGGAGGGAGTCCAAGCTTTTCTGGAAGTTAAGGCAGAGGCCTAGACCTCTGTGCTGCTGTAGCACATTCCTGGACCTACCTGTGGAGAGCTGGGGTGCTAAGCTAATCCCACATTTTTATTTGATTGTACCAGGATTTGAACTTATGCTTACTGGACAGGTAGTCTATCCTTTGAGCCTTACTCCCAGACCTTTTTGCTTTAGTTAATTTTCAAATAAGGTCCTACATTTCTGCCCAGGGCCCACCTTATATTGTGATCTACCTACCTACACTTCCTGCATAGCTGGAATAACAGGTACACACCATCACACCTGGTTTATTGATTGAAATGGGGGTCTTACTTTTTGCCCAGACCAGCCTCAAACTGTGATCTTCCAGATACTGGTCTTTTGAATAGCTGGTATTACAGGCCTGAGCTACCATGCCTGTCTCAGAAATAATGTTATTGTCTTACAATGTAAATCTGTGTGTGATATCATTACTGTCATTTCCATAATCTTTCCTTTCTAGGGCATTCTGGCATGATTATCCTAAGGTATAATTTGGCTGGTCCTGTTGCCTCTACCTTAAACATATCCAAAATCCAACCACATGGCTCATCAGCTCCCTCTTGCTCAGATGGTCCAAATCATCATTTCTTTTGTTACAAAAAATTCTAATTGAGCAAGTGGAAGTGTGGCTCAAGTGGCTGAGTGCCAGCTTTGAGCAGGCAAAAAAAATTCTAATTGACAAAGATATATTTAAATCGTATAATGTGATGATATATTCATACATTGTGTGATGATTATTGTCATCAAATGAAGTAACACACTCCTATGCTATCTTAGATCTTCTTACAACTGAAAGTTGATGCCCTTTGCCTAGTATCTCCCACCCTGTGACCCCCATCCTCCACCAACTACCAGTCTAGTTTCTTTCTACATGTTGGTAACTTGACATCAGTTTTTTAACAGATAGCACCGTGGGCATTTTTTAGCTAATTATATAATATAAAAGTGATGTTCTGTATATCACCTTGACAATAAATATACATGTGTATGTAGGTATATATGTGATGAAAGACTATTCTTAATAGATTGTTAAACTCACCTTACATTCATTTAAAATTGGTTAACAGCTATACTCGTAGCATTTTTTTTCTGGGCTTCTCATCAAAACATAATTTTATAATACTTTATGGTTAAGGTGATGTACAGAGGGGGTTACAGTTACTGCTACGTGAAATGAACTCCAATATGTGTACACAAGAGATTTTTCTTTGTTGTTGTTCTCAATGTATTACATGATTTCTGTTTTCTTTTGTGTTTTGCCCCACTATGGTTTATCCCCTGTGGTCACTGCATTCAATTTTGGTACCCTGGATATTGCATATACATTTATCTGAACCAGGGAAATGGTGAGACAAAGGAAAAAAGGGGAACCAATGCAACAGCGATACTCACAGACAACATGTTAGAAATGATCTATACACCTAGGGGAAGGGGAATTGCGGGGGTAGGGAGAAAGGGAGAAAAACCAGGGAAGGGAAAACAAGTTAGACAAAAAGTATAACCACTACCTTACTTATGTAACTGTTATCATTTTTTACCTAGACTATGGTAGATGTCTCCAGGTGATCTCCCTGCATCTTTGAGTGCTCTTACATCTTTCATATAGCAGCCAGGGGAACTTACATGAAATATGTCACATATTGACACTAACATACTGTCCTGCTGCTATAGTTTGCATTTACAATGTTTCCCCAAAGTCCCACATGTTAAAGGCTTGGTCACAGGATGGCCTTATTGGGAGGTGGTGGATTCTTTAAGAGGTGGAGCCTGGTCAAAAGTTTTAGTTCACTAAGGTCATGCTCTTGAAAGTGATAGTAGAACACTGGTCCTTTCTTCTTTGACTATTTTGCTTTTCAGCCATGAGGTGAGCAGTGCTGTTCCACCATGTGCTTCTGCCATGATGTGATGACTTACCACAGACCCAAAGCAGTAGATCATAGACTGAAACCTTTCTTCTTTATTAGTCAGTTCTCCCAAGTAGTTGTTATAATGCTGAGAGAAAGCTAACACACTTTCTTAAACCCTAGCCTACTTTCTCAAAGCCTTTCCTGCACTTCTAAGGACCTACATGACCTACTCAAGTCTGACTTCTCTCAGGTCATCCCAAGCCATTCTCTCCTGATCTTGTTAAGCTCATACCATCCCAATCCTTTCTCTTTTTGAGCCATTTGAGCCATCTCCCTTCTAGGGTTTTAGCATTCACTGGTATATTTGCTGATAAACCTAACTATTCTTTTATTATTTGTTTGTTTATTTATAGTTATATATGGTTCTGAGATTTGAATTCAGACCCTGGCAATTATGAGATAAGAACTCTACTTCTTGAGCCAGACCTAATTTTTTTAAGTGTGATTATGTTATAGATATATTTAAAGCTAGAGGTTTTCAAATACAATGACCATACTGAAATGCTTTATAAAATCCTGATATCTTGCTATGACCACAAAGGGCTTGCTGACAAGTTGAAGCCTGGACCCACGCATGCACGCGCACATGCGCGCGCACACACACACACACACACACACACCTTAAGGCAGGGGCTTGGGGTCTTGCCTGGAGAACACATCTTACTAGCTCCTAGTGGACCTCTTGGTGATACTGCCTCAGTAGCTATGAGAATCCTGGTTCTGGATCTCAGTTCTTTTCTGTATGACCTGTTTTTTTTTTTTTTTTTTTTTTTTTTACCATCATTACTCAACATAAATATCCCTCCTCCAATGTTCCAGTCACCCAATCAAACTGGCCTCATTGGCTAGTCTCTCTTCCTGTGTTCTGCTGTTCATAGCACTTAGCATAATCTGATGTGGCTATGTTTATTTTTGTTACTTAGTTGTTTATTGGCTTATTTGTTTACTTTGTGCTTTTCCATGTTAGAATTCTGGGTTCATAGGAGCAGGATCATCTCTTTAGTTCAGTGCTGTGTCCCAGATGTCAGCTCTAAAACTTTTCATAGATAGTGCCAAGTGTTTGTACCAAAACAATCAAGAGTCCATAGATAGGCATAATTTTTATTTCCTTTGCTCAGTATATCTCATTTTCCCAAAATATTATTCCCTAAACTGCATTGATAAAGTTCTTACTAATAGATTTTCCCCATAAAATAACCTTGCATTTTATTCCAGCCAAAATCCAAGAAATCTGATATTTGAGTTCCCTGAACGCCCTTATCCATCAGAAATGTACAATTCCTATTAACTTCATCCAGTGTTAAGAGGAATATTTCAAGGATTCCTTCCAGTCTTCTTCCCTCCCCATCACCCTCTTTTCAGAACCCTGCTGTCAAGAAATTCAAGTGGCTAACCCTTCAGAATTTTGCCACTCTAGGAACTATGGTTCTTCAAGGGCAATACAACGTATTAACTAATTTTTTTAAAAAACTAAAAATGTCACCATCAATCCAGAAACATGCTTTCTCTCATTTTTCAACCTAAAGTAAATTTAAGGCCCATGGCCAACTGGATTAACTGTTAAAAACAAAGGCTAAAATAAACAAACCAAAAAACCCTCCAACAACAAAAGCTCAACACAAAAGAGCCCTTCCACTCTCATTAAAGACAGCACAGTGGATTCTCCCATGTAACATGATCCATTCCAAAAATGGTCCATCCCTATTTTGATATGAAAGCTCTGTCATATCTGGCAGTCAGCAGAAAAGTTTTTACAGGAATGAAAATAAACACACCCATGGTGCTATAAATAAAGTGTGTGCAGGGAGCCAACTCAAAGGCATACCAACACTACCAAAGCACAGAGGATCACCAAGCAGCTGTTCAGAGAATCACAGCACGCCCCAGCGAATGGATGTCCTGATGGTTTATAATTAAGAATTTTAATTTCATACTCGGCCTCCTAAGAATCATCACTAATATGATTTGTTTGTCAACTTGAGCCTTGGCACATCTGATTTACCACAGAAGCTGAAACAAAATAACACGTGCCTGTACTCCAGTGTAATTAGAGTTTAATTTTTTGAAAAGGAGAACACCTCCAACAGTAATCAAAACCCTCTCCAAAGTATTTTTTGTAAGTGTCAGTTGGCATATTCCAAAAGAGTGACCTTATTTTAGAGCAAGCTAGTGTGTTAATTTAATTAGCACAAAGTCTAAGCCCAGTAGAGCCATCAGGTGGGAGGTAAGGCAGGCCGGCCCAGGCTTTCAACAAAATCATCATTCACTTGGTTCAATGGAAAGAAATTTCAATTTGAAATTTGACAAACACCTCTTTAGAGCACTTTAAAAGAAAAGAGGGGGGAAGGAATCTTTGAACTAGTTGCATGTGTCCTAATTAAAGGGAGTTGGCAAGAAAAAGAAAAACAATTGTCAAGAGATGTTTTTCAGTCTTCCAAACACTGTTTAGTGTCAGGATGTATCTAAACTTGCCATTACTTTATTCTAATATAGTGGTATGATTAATTTTTGTGTGTGTGTGTGTGTGTGTGTGTGTGTGTGTGTGTGCGCGCACCAGTACTGGGACTTGATCTAAATTTAGGTCCTGGGTGATATTCTTTAGTTTTTTTTCACTCGAGGCTGGTGCTCTACCACTTGAACCACAAATCCACTTCTGGCTTTTTGCTAGTTAATTGGAAATAAGAATCTTAAGAATTTTCTTTTTTTTTTTTTGGGTCCGGTCATGGGGCCTGAACTCTGGGCCTGGGCGCTGTCCCTCAGCTCTTCAGCTCAAGGCTAGCGCTCAATCACTTGAGCCACAGCGCCACTTCCAGCTTTTTTCTTTTTGCTTATGTGGTGCTGAGGAATCAAACCCAGGGCCTCAGGCATGCAAGGCAAGTGCTCTACTACTGAGCCACCTTCCCAGCCCCAAGAATTTTCTATCCAGGCTGTCTGCGAACTAGGATCCTCAGATCTCAGCCTTCTGTATAGCCAGGATTACTGGAGTAAATCACCAGCACCTGGTTCTCCTCTGGTCTTACCCTTATTTTATCCTCATCTTCAACATTTTTAAGATGGCTAATGTGTGGTAGAGCATGAAAAAGTTTAAGGAGCCTAGTTCATGTTCTTTTCCTTTTCTGCTGCTGCTCGATCAAGGTCCCATGGAGAAAGAAAATCTTCACCTCATCTGTTCATTTCCATGCTGTTGGAATGAGTGTGATTCTCCTTGGACAAGGTAACTGAACAGCACAGGTATGATGTACAAGGATGTTGTAGGAGTTAAGAACCAGAGAGATGGAGAGGCCAACACTTGTCCCGCCTGTTCAGAGGAATAGTAGACTAGGCAAAGGGAGTCCATGTCCTCTTCTACCTCTTGTCCAGAACACAACTTTTTTTTTTTCAGTCATGGGGCTTGAACTCTGGGCTTGGGCGTTATTCCTGCACTCTTCAGCTCAAAGTGAGCACTCTACTGCTTGAGCCACAGCGCCACTTCCGGTTTTCTAGTGGTTAATTGGAGATAAGAGTCTCACGGGCTTTTCTGTCCAGGCTGGCTTTGAACCATGATCCTCAGATCTCAGCCTCCTGAGTAGCTAGGATTACAGGTGTGAGCCACCGGTGTCTGGCCAAAACACAACTTTTTAAAAAAAAAATTTATTTTATTTTATTATAAAGATGCTGTATAAAGGGGTTACAGTTACATGAGTAAGGCAATGATAATAATTTCTTTATTGAGATTGATTGCATAAATTTCACAGTATTGTGGGATACTGATACTTAGCTAAAGTCACGAACACATTTTAACCTTCACAAGTGAATTGTCATTATCATGGTCTATAAAGACTCTACAAACTGACAATATAACTGTTTCTTTCAAATTGGGTGATACGTACATTTCTTTCCTTTTGCTTAGTGTTAGCTGTTCCCTTTTTCTCTCTCAATTCCCTCCCTCCTGTAGATGCCCTTGAATTGCTTAGTTCACTTTCACCAATGTCCAGTGCAGCTAATGGGTTGCTCTATTTTTCACCCATTTTCCCTCTGATTCTGTACCCTCCTCCTAGCTTCCCTCAGATGAGCACATGTATACACCATATGTGGGGTCAAGAACATAGTCATCTAAAAACGATGTGATAAATTAAGAGGAGGTCCTTTGTTTCTTGAGTCCTGTTTACTTTGTCATATCTCGTTGCATGCGAGGATTACAGGTGTAAGTCACTGGTCCAGCTTATAATGCTTATGAGTAAGCTTTTCACACCTCCATTTCCTTACTGTGAAAATCCTGTCTGTATTCTATATACCACCCAGAAGTTTCTGGAATAAAGTATTCTCTGGGCATTATGACATTTGAGGAAATTAACCCTTTTTGTTAAAAGATAATTAAAAAAAAACTAGACACCAGTGGCTTGCACCTATAATCCTGGCTACTCAGAAAGCTGAAGTCTGAGGAGCATGGTTCAAAACCAGCTGGGGCAGGAAAGTCTGTGAGACTTATCTCTAGTTTACCACTGGAACTAGAGCTGTGGCTCAACTAATAGAGTATTAGTCTTGAATAAGGAAACTCAGAGATAGCACCCAAGCCCAGTAGTCAAGCCCCAGGGAGAAAAAAACAACAACAGATAATCAACAATGGAGGTGCCATTTAAATAATGGAAATTTCTGGGGTTATTTAAATCTTCAGACCAGCATCTAACATCACCCAGTACATGTTTGTACAAATTGCTGAAGTGTTTTAAATCATTACAAAATAAAGTGTTTTAGAGAAATTCCTTATACAAGATTTTCTATGACTAGAAAATAACCTTTTTACTTGACTTTGAAGCTCGTTTAGAACCCCTGTGTGTTTTAATTTTCAAGCTACATCTAAGTATTTATTATTTATGTTTTATTTTAATACAGCAGAGAAACACATCCCACTGTGTAGAAGGCCATTAATGAAATGTGCTTCTAGGGCTTCAGAAAAAAATAAATTGTTGTGTGATTATTTCTTCCATAAGAACATGACCACACAGAAGTTCTTTCAGCTTTACTTTAATGTCACTTGGATATAATGTCGGAGATGGCAAACGGCAATAAGGAAAATAGCATACAAAGGAAGACCTTTATGAAAAATCTACCCATTGAAATAAGATAGTAAATCCCTCTTCAAGTCCCATACAAATTTGAATCTCTCAAAAATGGGAGCTTACTCAAGGCAGAGGTAAGTTTTGCTTCCAGGTCACAAACAGCAGTTCCTCCTCCTGGGCTCCATTTTCCTGGCTAACCAGGGACAATGAAATTAATCTTATGAAGTAGGACTTTCCCACGAAAGATATCAAGAGAACCTAGACATAAAAATCCCAATTAAAGAACATTTCTGCTTCTCTCAAACGGAGCAATTGTATTTTCTGAATCCTCACATCATACCACATAAGGTTAAAATTTTAAATGTTTATACATGATACTTCCTTCTAGTGATAAGCATCTGGAAACTTCTGCCCCCTAACTTATTTATTTATTTATTTAGCCACTACTGGGGTTTGAACTCAGGGCCTTATACTCTCCTTTAATATTTTCCCTCAAGGCTATCACTCTACCAGTTGAGCCATACCTATACTTCTTGCTCTTTGATGATTAATTGGAGATAAGAGTCAAATGTGTCTGCCCTAACAACTTCCAACTAAGATCCTCAGATCTCAGCTAAGATTACAGGCTTCAGTCACCAGTTCTTGGCTTGCTCCCTAACTCTTTATTAAACAGACTTATTTTCATTCGAATCTCTGCACAAATAACATCTTTTCTGACCACCTACTCTTGAGCAACGTACTCCTGCTCATCACTCTTCATTTCATACCCCATTTTATTTTCTTTATAAAGTATGGCTACCTGCAATTATCAGGTATACATATTTTGTGTATTCATGGGGTTTATAAGCTGCTAATACACAAGCCTGCCTGTCCAGTTCTGTGGACTCACCAGATTCCCAACACACAGTAGACAAATGCATAGAAAGCAGCAGCTCAGACAAGGTCACAGTTGAACTTAAGCTTCTTCCTTAAGAGGCTTGCACTACAATTGGCTGAGGTTTGGGAGGAGGTTATGGGTACATCCTTGGAGGGCACTGGGTTCCAGGAAATGGGTAGGAATTAGCCAGGGGGTCAAGCTGGGGGAAGACACCCAGGTAGAAAGAAGAGCTCTTGAAAAGACATGGTTGCTCACCTGGAAAAAAAAACAAGTAACACATTCTCAGATTTGTAAAACTTTTTTGGTGTAACTGAAAGTTACACTTTCTGGTATACCAGAAAGTAAATAAAAGTTTAAAAAATAAGTGGGAAAGATGGAGAAAGAAGCTAAATATGGAGAGAGAGAAAAACTAAATATTTAGAGTGTAACTAAAAGATCCTTAAGTAAGAAGTAGTATAGAGGTAAAGATCATTCTGTAGTTTTTGAGTCAATCACACTTGGGTCTGCCTGGTCCAAGTTCCATTACATATAAATCATACAACCCAAGTCTGTGCCTCAGTTTCTTCACCTATAAAATGGTCATGACAGAATTTGCCTCATACCTAGCCCTGTGCTAGGCACTTGTAATTGTGCGATTGATCTTAGCTTTACTAATGATCACAGGGGACAGCATGAATACCTTATATTTAAGAATTTTCTAGTATATGTGAAGAGCAGACATAGATTTATATGATAAAAAACAGGCTAAAAAGATTTTCTTAAAATTTAATTGATGAACAATAAGTTGAATGTTAAGTACACAAGTTGATTAAAAAAAAAACATTTTTGAGAAATTGTAGAGAGCAATGGTAGAGAGTCAATTTGAAAGTAGATGTATGAAGCTGGGCAATGATGGCTTTTACCATTACTCAGGAGGCTGAAATCTGAGGATCACAATTCAAAGTCAGCTCAGTCAGGAAAGTTTGTGAGATTCTTATTTCCAATTAATCACCAAAAAGCTGGAAGTGGAGCTGTGGCTCAAGTGCTAACCGAGAGGGGGGGGGGAGGAAGCAACATGAAGAATTATGCTCAGGAACTGATTTCAAACTCCAATACTGGCATAAAAAATATGTATTGTGTATGTATGCCTGCATTATGTATCTAAGAATGGATGTATATTAGCCCTCTCCATCAGATGGCTGTAGTACCTCTTCAGCAGATGCAAGCCAAGAGCAGCAGCCCATTGAGTTGGGGGTCACTGGTCAAGACCCGCTAACAGGCACAATTCTGCACCTACATATGTAATTTGCAAATGATCCAGGCTCCTCCATCATCACAACATGAAATGACAGTCTCACCATATGGATATCAGAGCAAGAGGTAAAACTGAATTTTTTTGTCAAATCCTAGGTAATACTCAGCAAACCCACAGTATTATTGGTGACTGTCAAATAACGCAATTATATTGCAAACCAAGTTATACATACTTGTATATAATAAAGATGATCTCTCAAAAATGTGTGTGTGTGTGTGTGTGCACGTGAGCGCGCTGGTTCTGGGGTTTAAAACTCGGGCTAGGATACCTACTCAGCTTTTTACTCAAGATTGGCACTGTACCTTGAGCCATGCCTCCACATCTGGCTTTTTTTCTGGTTAACTGGAGATGAGAATCTCTTTGATTTGTCTGCCTGGCCTGGCCTGAGCTATCAGTGCATAGCACAAAATACATTATTTTTCCATGAAAAAAAGGAACGTACTCTTTAAACAAAGTGTGAATATTTAAGTAGAAAAAAATGTGTAATTAAAAATACATTGCATTATTTTCAACATTTTCCCACAGGTTAGTGACCAAACCAAGTGTGGTTTTTGCTAATCCATAAACTAGGGCATACAGTGGCAGTATGGGTGGCACTGGTCTCAAAAAGACTTGTGAAGAAGAGAACTAAAGAAATGTGGATGACTGACAGATACTAATAAGGTAGATTCATGCTGGGCACTGGTGATTCATACCTTAATCCTATCTATTCAGAAGGCTGAAATCTGAGCATCAAGGGCATGAAAGTCCATAAGACTCTTATCTTTAATTATCCAGGAAAAAGGTGGAAGTGTAAGTATGGCCCAAGTGGTAGAGTGCCAGCGTTGAGTGAAGGCTAAGAGATAGCACCCAGGCCCTGAGTTCAAGCCCCAGTACTCAACAACTCCTTTAAAGGAAGAAGCACTGGAGATGGAGAAGGAGTAAAGAGGTAGGGAGAGAACCTGAAAAAGATATCTTCAGAGAAAACTGTGTGTCATTAAATAAAAATGATACAAGCATTTCTGGAGTGCCTTAAATCTATCTGGTACTGTGCTGTCACAATGGCCTAGAGAGCAGCTACTTTTGCTGGTCACATTTTACTGTTGAGATGCTCACATTTTATCCAAATTAAGTAAAGATACCACAGTGCTAGTGAGTGCTCAAGCTGGAATCACATCTGACTCTAGAGCCCATTCAAGGGACAAATAAATCAGAGCATTGGTCAAAGGTGACAAGGCTTCAGAGATGTCCTTGGTATGTGGCCGTTGCAAATCTCAGGCTTGAGAGTCAGGCTGCAGTGTGAGGGAATGTGAGGAGACAAGATGCCCCATTGAAGTAGACAGGGCCTTGATACTGGGTATGGCATAGCTCTAGAGGGATGCCATCGGCATAGATGGAAGTATGAACTGCTCAAAGGGAGGGGTGGTGTGCAGCCTTCACTGCAAGTGTGCCGCAGTCTTGTGCGAAGGTTACAGGGGACACTGTGACACAGTCTTCTATATCGTCATCCCACAGCACTCACGAGGACTGGTTCTAGAACCCTCTCACAGAGATACCAAAACCAGCAGTATCTGTAATCCTACCTACTCAGAAGGCTGAGATCTGAGGATCGTGGTTTGAAGCCAGCCCAAGCAGGAAAGGCTGTGAGGCTCTTATCGCCAATTAATTAGCCAAAAGCTGGGAGTGGAGGTATGGCTCAAGTGGTGGAATGCAGCCTTGAGCACAAAAGCTTAGGGATAGTGTTGTTGTTTTTAATGTACTTTAATATACTGGGTGTTTTTTTGTTTCTTTTGTATGTTCTTCCCCCATGGTATAACCCCTGTTTTCACTGTATTTGATTCCAGTGCTCTGCATCTTGTATATACATTTTTCTAATTTGGAAAGGGGAAGGGAAATAACAAAATGCTGAAATAAGGATGTACAGGTCGACCCGTTTTAACAAGTGAGATGTACAAGACACTGTGTTGAAAATGAACTTTACAGCTTCAGTAGGTTGGGGGGAGAAGTTGGAGAGGTTGGGAGGGAAAGGATGGTAAGGGAAAAACAAAGGAGAGGGTAACAATGCTCAATAGGAAATACACTCATTACCTTACTCATGTAACTGTATCCCCTTTGTACAGTATCTTTACAATAAAAATATATAAGATAAACAATGCAATAATCACTTATTGAGCAAAGAGTATGACCTCATTTTATTAGGAAAATTATAATAATCATTTACTGGTGTGCTAGAAAATATTTAATTAATACAAAATTTAATGTGCTAGAAAATATTCTGAGTTTTAACTTCAAATGTTTGATGTAATTGTTCTGTGCACTTTTCATTTGGTTATTTCTTTATTTTAATAGATAATGAAAACAAGCTCAAACAAGCTATCTCTGTTTCTACATCTAGGATTTGAATTCAAGGCCCATACTGGACATTATGTTCTTTTTCCCTTTTGCCTTTTCTCTCTCTAATCTACTGAAGTTCATTTCAGGCCTTCTCTGTTCTCAGAGGCAGTAAGTCAAAGGTTACATTGTAATAAATTAATCATGTCTACATCCTCCAAAAAAGATGAGCTGGTAATCTGATATGCAGGCTCCTGGCATGCCAGGCTAGCTGCCAAGCTAAGAAGGGTGATCCGTTCCTTACACTACTGCTACACCTGTGAGACAGTGAGGCCTGACTCTTTCCTGAAGTGTCTGATTGGTGTGCTGGAGGAGGCACATGCTAACTGGGTTATTCACTTTAGGAAACATGCCTGTGAAATTTGACCATCTGGGCACCTGTCCAATAAGGCCTGACCCAAGAATTGAGTCAGCAGTGACAGAACTCATAATCTAGCTGCTGGTGTTCTCCAACTGTACCCACCTCCCTGTCAATGTGGAAGCTTTAACAAACAAACACAAGGCTTTGGAAAGACTTCTTGGTTTTTAAAAATTCAATTAGGTAGGAGTGGAGGAGGGGGGCGTGTATGTGTGTGGTGTCCACCAGTGTTGAGACTTGAAATTAGGGCCTGAGAGTTGTCCCTTAGCTTTTTCCTTCAAGGCTGGCACTCTACCACTCTTGAGCCATAGCTCTACTTCCAACATTTATTTCTGTAGTTAATTAGAGACAAAAGTTTCAAGGACTTTCCTACCTGGTCTGGCTTGGAACTAAGATCCTCACTGCTCAGCCTCCTAGGTAGCTGATTATAGGCATGAGCTACCAGTACCCAATTTCTCCTAGATTCTTGATTCTGCTCTGTTAAATATAACACAACTACTTATATATTTACTGATAATGCCACTATCTTCCTTGGTGAATACAGAAAAATATAACTTAAACTTGTGGAGTGATTATGGAACAATGTTCCTTCTTTCTTTCTTACTTTCTTTCTTTTTTTCTTTCTTTCTTTCTTTCTTTTTTGTCAGTCGTGGGCCTGAACTCTGGGCCTGGGCACTGTCCCTCAGCTCTTCAGCTCAAGGCTAGCGCTCTACCACTTGAGCCACAACACCACTTCCAGCTTTTTCTGTTTTTATGGTGTTGAGGAATCAAGCCCAGGGCCTCATGCATGCAAGGCAAGCAGTCTACCACTGAGCCACCTTCCCAGCCCGGAACAATGTTATTTCATTCAATCAACCAATCCAAAAAACTAGTGTCAACAAATGGTATTTTATGACCATCCTACAAGATTAGTGGCAAGGAAAATTTATTTGCTTACAGTGAGGGGAATATAATACTTAGGTAAAATTTTAGAAAATTTAATAGTTTTATTATTTTTTACATTATTTTTCCATTGAATAGCTCTCTAATTGTGAGATTCTCTCTATGGCGATGAATACCAGAAATGATGGCTGTGTTTTATGATACCAATTTTTGTAAGAAAGTCTATACCTTTTGAAATATTTGTCATGAGATACTATCAAATAATACAATAACTTAACAATTATGTAATGCCACTGAGAATCATTCTTTGTTTCTTGGGATGTTTTAGAAGGAACTCATTCTTGTGAACATATGAAAATTATAAAGTAAATGTGCCTGCTTCTCAACAAGTTCTTATTTCCTCATTTATTATCAATAAAAAAGAAAGAGATGCTACCATTTCTAAACTTCCTTCCCCTCTAGCACTGGGTGACTCCATGACCCCATAGTACAGGCAAGAGTGGGGTCAGGTCAGGAAGAAAGGCATTGTGGGCAAGGAGAAGAGACAAAGCAAACTATGGTAAACTATGAATTCCTGGACCTCCCAGCTTATATCATATCTGGATTTGTACAGGTGATCTGAGCAACAGTGAGACTAGTTTAAAGAATTATCATGCCAGCCAGGTGCCAGTGCCTCATGCCTGCAATCCTAGCTATTCAGGAGGCTGAGATCTAAGGCTCATGGTTCAAAGTTAGCCTGGGTAAGAAAGTTTGCAAGACTTCTATCCAATTAACCACAAAAAATGCTGGAAGTGGAATAGTGGCTCAAAGCAGTAGAGCACTAGCCTTGAGCAAAAAAAATGTTCAAGAACAGCACCCAGGCCCTGAGTTTAAGCCTCAGGACAAGAACAACAGAAAAAGAAAAAAAGATATGTCATACTGATCTCTCCTCTCCCATCCCACTGTATCCATTTAGTAACTAAGACATTGAGCTCTCCCAGAGGCAGTCCAGGTCTCTGTCACAAGATGTACTCTGACTAAGAATCTAAGTAATATGAATAAGGTGCAAATTAAATACTAAGTTACGTGTGGGTAAACTGTATCATAGAAATAGATGCAAGGCACTTGCAAAGTTCACATGAAAACAAAGCAAGTTCAGGCTTGAGGTGGGGAGAGCGTGACCAAGTGACGGCCAGGTGAACAAGGATGCTCAGGAAGGAAACTTGTATATTAAGAGGGAGCAGATGGAGAAGTGGTTGGAGCTTAGGTGGCTGTTGGTAGCTGGGGTGGACCTGGGATCAGCAAAGGGGCAGGAGGAGAAACCTGGAGGCAAATCACCAAGTGCTTTGTGATAGGCTGAGAAGTATCCATTTATTCTGATGGCAGTGGAAAACGTATTCAGCTTTGACTGTTCTGAAGAAATTGTTTCCACGACAGCAAAGGATTTTAATTTTTTTAATAATTTACTTTATTATTATAGAGGTGATATTCAGAGGGACTACAATTACATGAGTCAGTTAATGAGTACATTTCCTTTTTTTTCCTCTTTTTTTGCTGGTCGTGGGGTCTGAACTCTGGGCCTGGGCACTCTTCCTCTCAAGGCTAGTGCTCTACCACTTGAGCCACAGCACTACTTCTGGATTTTTCTGCTTATGTGGTGCTGAGGAATCGAACTCAAGGCCTCATGCATGCAAGGCAAGCACTCTACTACTGAGCCATCTTCCCAGCCCAGGATTTTAATTTTTGTGCTTGTCACGAGGCTTGAACTCAGGGCCTGAATACTGTCCCTTAGCCTTTCTTGCTCAAGGCTGATGCTCTACCTCACCTCCACTTCTTGTTTTTTGTTGGTTAATTGGAGATAAGAGGCTCACAGACTCTCCTGCCCTGGCTGGCTTTGAACCATGATCCTCAGATCTCAGCTTCCTGAGTAATTAAAATTATAGGTGTGAGCCATCAGCGTTCAGTGTAAAGATTACTTTTGTTTGTATATTTTGGATCAGTCATTATGTTGTGTATGTAGATTATGATTTTAAAAAATACATCTTTAAAAAGACTCTTGCCCTGGCTAGAACCAAAGAGAAGACTTAGCTGAAAAAGCATGCTAAGCATGGACAGCATTGTAATTCCCACATTGGGCTCCAGCGTCTGTGTCTAAAGAAAGGGTCCCAGCTGCTGTTTGGCAGTTAATCCATCTAGGCCTGGGCTTCTAGACACCTAGAGGCCAGATCATCTTGGGCAAACCAGATTGAGGTTACCAACTCCATCACTGCCTCAATGCATGATGGGTCCATGATCCTTCAACCCCAACACTGTGACAGCCTTTCTGTTTCCTGTGTCATTGTTTTGTAAGTGGTAATGGGTTATGAGATAATTGGCTGCGCAAGTAAGTATCTGATGAAATGTCACTGGTCTCATTGAAGTAATGTTCCTTCTACTTTAAATTCATGAATTTCTTGACATTCTTTTAAATGAAATGCTCAACTTCTCTAGCCATAAAAGAAATGCAAATCAAAACAGCATTGAGATTCCACCTCACTCCAGTTAGAATGGCTACAATCAAGAACTCTAATAACAACAGATGCTGGAGGGGATGTGGCTAAAAGGGAATCCAACTGCATTGTTGGTGGGAGTGTAAACTTGTTCAACCACTTTGGAAAGCAGTATGGAGATTCCTCCAAAGACTCCACATACAGCTCCCCTATGACCCAGCAATCCCTCTTTGGGGCATTTACTCAAATGATCACAAACAAGACCATACTAAAGCTACCGGCACAACTATGTTTATTGTAGTATTATTTACCATAGCTAAGATGGCCCTCAGTAGATGAATGGATCAAGAAAATGTGGTATATACACACAATGGAATTCTATGTTTCCATCAGAAAGAATGACATTGCCCCATTTGTTAGGAAATGGAAAGATTGGACAAAATTATATTAAGTGAAGCAAGCCAGGCCCAAAGAAACATAGGTCTCATGGTTTCCCTTATTTACAATAACTAAGTATAGGACAAGCAGAGAAGGCCAAAGCTATGTACATATGACCATATAAGATGAGGTTAAGTGAAATTTCTTGACATTTTTAGGATCATTTTTTGGGAATCATTTTAGGCCCTTTACATAGCAGTCAGAGAAACTATTTTTCAAAACAGATTTATTGAGATATAGTGTCTATTATAAAATCTACTCATTTCTTAATAGCCAAAAAGACAAAAGCAACTCAAGTAAGCAATGGGATATTATTCAGTCTTTAAAAAGAAGGGAATTGTGATACAGGTGGCAACATGGGTGAACCTTGAAGACAAGCCAGACAAGAAGACAAGTACTGTTTGATTCTACTCAGATGAAATATCCAGCATAATTTAAAAAATACTGGGCTGGGTGTGGTGGAGCATATTCAGGGGGGCAAATCCGTAAAGTTGAGGCTAGTCTAGACTGCAAAACCTTGTGAAGGAAGGTAGGAAGGAAGGAGAGAGAAAGAAAAAAGAGAAAGAGAGAGAAAAGAAGTAAGACAGAAAAGAGAGGGAGGGAGAAGGACAGAAGGAACAGAGGAAGAGAGGAAAGCAAAGGAAGGAAGAAAAGGAGGGGGGAAGGCGAAAAGTTAAGAAATGAAGTTTCAGTTAAAGTGGACATTTTCTTCTTCTTTTCTTTTCCCACAGTACTGGGATTTGAACTTGGTGCCTCAGCTTGTTAGTCAGTATTCTACTACTTGAGCCATGCCTCCAGACCAGGATGGATAATTTTATGTAATGTATTTTGCCACAATTTAAAAAATAATAAAAATATCCATCAGTTTTAACCATATAGTTCAGTGACTTCTGTAATATTTACAGTTGTGAAACCATTACCATAATCTATAACATTTTCATCATCCATTTCCCTGATTCCCCTCCCCCCCCACACACACATTGCAAAAAAAAAATAAAGTCCCAAGAGCAGTAGAAGTAGTTTCAACAGGCCATGGGTAATATTCCTCTAGGATTTCTCTCATAAACCCTTAGAAGGGTCCTTAGTTAGTCCAAGCCCTTAGATGAAAGAATTGAGATGCAGAGGGACTAAGTGTCATTGTGAAGGGCACACAACTAATTCCTGACAGAGCCAAGTCTTTGATTTCTTGTGAAGCTATTTTTCCCATAACAAAAATGCTGTGTCATTCACTTCCTTCCAACTGATGCTGACAACGGCTTCATGGTACAGAGAAGATGTTACCCTTCCCTGCTGTGGACAGCTGGACTCTTTTCTGCAGTTTCCCATCCCACCCTCCTGAGCTAGGAAGCAGAGAGCCAAGAGAAGACCGGAGAAAAATCTGCAACTGTGCTCAATAATGCTCCCTTCTGCCCTAGCTGTGTCAGAGAAGTTATAATGAGTTTTATTGAGAATAATGTCTCAGGCTCTCTTAAAAGAGGAATTGGAAACATGCTACATGAGGTAACTTTGTGAAACATGGGGCCTTTTGTAGAGATGGCAGTGATCAGTGGTAACAACATCATTACATTCCTGGACATAGGGCTGAGGGTCAGCAGCAGAGGATGGATGAGTTGTGTGCTTTAATACATCCATGTGGCTGGCTTATGCTTCTCACCTTGTTTACAATAGTATTTCAGTCCAGTAGAGCCAGGGCCTGGGCAATCACTGAGAAAAAAAAAATATCTGCGGTCAGGGGTAGAGTGGGAGGAGTCACATGTGACTACCTTCACAGTGTGTTCCAGTCTCCTTTCTGAACCCATCTGTTGACAGATGCATTTCAAACTACTCTGAATTCCATGAGGGTTGGTGGATGGGTAGGACCTCTGGATTCTAAATATGGAGAATGGAAAACTAACTAACAGAGACCATGGGGGTAGGGAGAATCATAGAATCACAGACTCAAAAGCATTGAAAGTCTTGAAGGCAAATCTTGGTGATACTGGGGCCCATTTTTTCCTCTGCCATTTGGACTCCTAAGGAATTTGATCAGTCCTTGGGGTGATGCAGGCCCCTAAGAGTGCCTGGCATTTCTTCAGCCAGGCCACTCAAGATGCAGGCATTCCAAATGCCCTGTGAGTGAGTTTCTCTGAGAGGAGATAAATCTGACTGGAGGAGAGGTTACTGTGGGGAGTGACAGAAGCTCTCAGACAATAGACTCCCTGACTGGAGACCAGGGAATGACTGGATCATTCATTTTTAGACTCCCAGTGCCTAGCAGAGTGCCTGGCACATTTGTTTGCTGAATGAGAGAATGACTAGGAACATTTCATGTCAAATGATGCATTGTTATTTACAAAGTAATTTATTTCCCATGCATGAACTCATACTCACAAGTGCCCCTACTTTACCCATGGAAGGTAGACGAGACTGTTTTACAGATGAGATCACGTAGCTGTTGGTTGGAGAGATAGTTTTCAGACCCAAATCCACTGACATTTTTATAAAGGTATCTTATTGAGCCTACCCTTCCTAAAGGAAGGGTAAATACAAATACAAATACAAATAAGCCACTTTAGGTGGCTGTGGCTTTTGCATCCTGATCCTAAAATCTGGCTACATATATTTTTTTTCACCTAAATCTCTCAATGATGGCATTATTTTCTGCTATTTTAAACTCAACTCAATTCCATTACCAGTTAAATACAATTTGAGGATTAAGCCAGTTACCAGGAGAATCCACATATAATTTGTAGTAGCTCTTTCCTGATACATGATAATACTTTTGTATCTAACACAGTTTTTCGTAATTTCAATTAAGTATATTGTAGCTTTTGTGACCCTGGGTCTTCAAGAGACACGTGTTCAAACATTCTCACTGCTTAATGAGATCCTTGTTCCTGCTGAACTTCTACCACCTTATTGGAAATCAATGGTTGTTTTCAGATCCTCATAAGGTAATGTTTGAGGAGACCTGGACGAAATCACTCTACGCCATGGTTTGAAATTGCAGGATGTGGAGAGCGTGCTGTAATTAAAATGAATGCTTCGGGTGCGAGACATGTTCTATTTTAACTCTGTGCATACTGCGCTTGAGGGAATTTCTCCATGCCCAATTATTTCCTCACTAACAACTGGCACGATCACAGCACTCACTCCTGGTAGCTAGCAAGCAGGTACCGGGATGGCCTAACTCTCGGGCTGCCGCTGGGCTAACGCCACTAAAAACAGAGTTCTCCTTTCCTAGTAACGGTTGCTATGGGGGACGTGGCTTCGAGTCCCACCAGGACGCGTTCTGCTGCCCCTTCCCCCGCCCCCCATCTCCTGAGTGTGAACTACATTTCCCATGATGCTCGAGGGTGCTCTCCGTTGTGACGCACGCGGTGTCCGCGGAGGGAGGGAGGGAAGCCGGGGGCGGTGACTGCGGGGAGGGGGGCGCACTCTCCCGGTGTCCCCTCCGCGCGCGAGGCTGCCTTCGCCGCCATGTTGGTTTGAAAGGCGATGACAGGAGGCGGCTGCGGCGTGTGGGACGGCTGAGAAGTAGGGGGGGGGGAGGAGGAGGGGAGACGAAGCTCTGAGTGGGAACTATTCTGGGGCCGAGGAGAGGGAGGACCCGGCCGCTTCCGGAGAGCAGCCCCAGTCGGCGTCGGCGGAGCTCGCGAGGCCGGGGAGGGCAGGGGGAAGGCGGAGCCGCGAGAGGCGGAGGCAGCGGAGCCGCGCCGCGGAGCCGGAGACGATGCGCCCCGACCCTCGCAGCTGCTCGGCGGCGCCCGCGGCCTGAGCCCCCGGCTCGCGCGCGGCCTGAGTCCCCGGAGGGGGCCGTCCGGGGTGGCCCCCTGCCCGGCCTCGAGCGCCTCGGGCGCTCGCCGTCCCGGCTTTCTCTCCGGCTCCCAAGTAGTTAAATGCCCTTGAGCGCGGGTTTCCGCGGCCCGGCTCTCCGCCCCGGCGGCGCGAGTTGAGCTGTTTCCTCCCCCCGGCTCCCCCAGCCCGCGGCCGAGCGCGCGGGGCTCCCGGCCGGGCTCGCGGCTCTGCGCGGCCGGCGCCGGCCCCAGCTCGGCGGCCACTCACCGCTCACGCCTCCATGTGTGGCCACATAGTTATCTGTCTACATCCACGCCGGGGCATTTTTTCTCCTGCTTAATGAGGACTTGACTCGGGAACGAGTGTGAATCATTGCCGGGGCTGGGAAAGGAGGAAGGCGGATTTAACCCCCTCCCACCCCGCTCCATGTCCGTGTGTCACTCGGCTCCGTCCACCTGGCGCGGCCGGTCCTGGGGCTGCTGCTGCTGCTACTGACGACGACGACGACGACAACGACGACGGGGACACGGGCTGCCGGCTGTCCTGAGAGTTTCCTCGCTCCGGCCACTGGGCTCCTGGGGATTGTTCTTCGCACAAGAACCTGGGCCAGGCGGACACTTGAGCTCCGAAATAACTTCATTTTTCTAAATTGTTTTGGAAAGCACATCTCGAACCAATCAGGATTGTGAAGATTTTTTTTTTTAAATTTCGAAAACTTGAAGACTTTCTGATCGTGTGCGTGTGCGTGTGTGTGTGTGTGTTTTCGGCGTCACCCATCGGGTCTCTGTCAAACCGGCAAGATGTCCAGTAATGTCCCGGCGGATATGGTAAGTGTATGATAAGTGATGACACTGATTTAATTGTGGTTTCTAATCTTTCATCGGGAAGGACGCCGGCGCCGGGGCGATTTGCCGGACACGGTCGGAAAAAAAAGCCACCGTGCTGGGAGATTTGGAGAAGTTGACACTTCTGGTTTCCCCCTTTTATAAAGTACTGTTTTTAATAACCGACTTTTCTCGTCTGGTTGGGGTTTCGAAGTGTACAAAGGCAATGGAGAAGTCGGGAAATGTTGCTAGGGCCCCAAGGGGGAGGAAATTGCTCCCCATTTGGCTGGAAGCCTCTGAGCACTTGCATTTTAACGCTTCAGAAAACGTCAGTGACAGCAGAGTGAGGACAGGCGTCGATCTGGAGACGTCGGTAGACTGGGACCGGGGACTCTTACTCAATGACCCAGAGGCGATCATAAATGTAGTGGATTCGGACTTGACAGCTTCCAAGAACAGCGATTCCCACCTTGTTAGGGAACTGTGGAGTCGAATTGGCTGTGAGCTTTCGGAAGTATCTGGAGGAACAAGGGGGACGAATGAAACATTAAAGATGTTCAGACTTTTCACCAACCTAGGCTGACTGGAGTTGGCACTGCGATCAGGGCTTCTTAGTAACAAATATTTGACCCACGTTACATTTTAGACTTTTTTTTTTTTAAAAGGGAATGAAACATTAAGCCTTGATCACTCAGTGCTGAGAACTTGAAGCAAAAAAAAACACTGATTATTGACGCTTTTCCTTTGGTTTCCGAAGGTTAAGGTTTTGAGTAGGTTGACTTAACAGTTATGGTGCAGGCTGTCAGGGCTGGGGGTGCGTTTGTGGGCGTGTAGATTCCACTTTGCAGTCCTAAGGACACAGGATGCAGAAAACAAGAACAGGAATAATCCTGCTTGTGAAAGAATTGCAGTTAATGTGATTATGCTCCCACGGTTGGCATTTGAATGCTTGTAGATTCCAGGAAAAAAATACAATTAAATTTTACCAATGATTAAAATTATTTTAGTCATCTATTTTTGTAGGAAGAAACCTTTACAGATTAAAAGAAAATTACATGACCTTGGTTTAAAGACATTTTTGCTTATGTTTGCTTTTCCATTTAATGCATTACATAGCCACCTACTCTTGGCACCTGAGTTTTCTTTTCCCTCCTGGGTACACCCTGGACAATAGTCCCCTGCCCGGTAGAGTAGCTGACTGACATGGTTGCCTTCACACTGCTCTTGAAGTTGCCTGGAGAGGTCTCTAGACAGAGCTGGGAAATAGCATTTCCCGTGCTTGATGAGTGATCTGATCTGTGGGCTCAATCGCCTCTGGCAAAGATTTGCTATCGCCTCCATTTTCTATCCTCATGCACAGTGCAGGTCACCGGAGTACCATTTATCCTGTCACAGAAGTTGTAATGGAATAGATTTGTGTCATTAAAACAGTGCCAGTCGTTGCTTTAGGCCTAAGGAAGAAGAAAAGCTAGAAAGTACTCACATCAGCAAATTGAGATGATTTGGGGAATACCCTTTTTAAGTGAGAGGAAGGGTTTGGAAGCTGTGCTGGGATCTGGGGACTGGGAAGTAGGGGCAAGGCTTTATTAATAGCTGCAATTATAAAATCTGGCTATTTGTCTTAGACTATGTTAGGGCCTTGATTCTGTGGTGCTTTGAGATCCCTTGATTAAAGGTGATATGCAAGGGCAAAGCAGTATTATGTAATAAACATATAATGCCCCAATGATGCTATTTCACAGTGGGTATTGAGGTATGTCAGTTTGTTTTGGATGTTTTTGATGTTTCATGTTTAACTTACTGGAAGTTAAGATTGTTGTTTGCCTTTTTTAAACCTTTATTTACTATTTACTTGCATTACATTTTTTTTGCCTTACAAATGTCTTCATTTGATATGTGCCTTAAGAAACCTTAACTTTTTGAAATATAATATACTAAACATTGGCTAGAAGTTGATTAATGTTTCATATTTGTTAAACTTCCCATGACAATAATTGAGTTAATTTGAGTTTATATTCATGAACAATTTAGCACTCTTTGAATTTGAAAAGCTAATCTCACCACCCCCACATCTTTTCAGAAATTAACATTTCCCTCGCTGTAAACTCTATAAAGTGATGAGGGTGTGAGCTGTTACAGTCTTTTAAACTTGCATGTACAAATGCATACATTTTGCAGAGTTGTACAATGTTAAGCTTTCTGTGTGCTGAAAGCTCCTTTGAGATATTTAGAAACAAATGTAATGCTCTTTTACATTTTAATGGTGCTTGTTGGAAAATCCTGTCCAGGAGAATAGGATAGGGTGGTGAAGTTATAATCTGTCATGTTTTCATTAGTGATATTCTTTCAAGAGTTACAGTAATTGTTAAATCAATTGCTGTTTTTGATGCAATTTGATGACAATGCTTATGACTCACTTTAAAATCAATATTTTAGCATCCAGGTTTTGTTTCATAAATAGACCTCACATTTCTCACATTGCAATTTTATTTTTAAGCAATTGATACATTTTTGTGTTTAAGGGGTCTCATTTTGTATAATCCACAGGAATCAAATTATGCTAATAACTGTAGTTTGCATGAAGATATTTAAGACTGGGTAGCTAAGGCAGTAATTTTACTTTCTGGACTGGGAAAGTTATAAAAATAAAGTCTTATATTTTAAAAAGTATTTTATTCAACATTTGGGATACCACTTAGAGCTTTGGGCTAAAATTATACTTTATGACACTGATTAGGTTGGAAACTACTACCTAAGAAATTGTGTGAGCACAATGGCAAAGATTTCAGTTGCTAAAACAGCTAAAAGCACCGAATCTTAAAACAAAACAAAGCACGTTGAAATTGTTAGAGATATAAGAATTTTTTAGTCTAGGGTTAAATAAGAGAACAATATATCTTTTTTTCCCCCAGTATATGTTGTGTACTTAATATTAGAATATATTTTAATTGTAATTTTTGTTATAGCTCTTTCTACTCATGGAAGAAATATTGGAGCCCTCTTGTGGACAGGAAGTTACTAAAATGAATTTCCTTTTAAAGAGAACTTTTATCACTTTTCCAAGTTAAAGCAAAATGACATATGTAGGGTATGAGAGGAAAAGACCTAGAGAATAGGACATTCTTAATAATGAGTTAAAAATACCTCAATATAATTGCTCCTGTTTATCTTATTTTCTCTCATTAGATTCAACTCTTTTTTTTTTTTTTTTTGTCAGTCGTGGGGCCTGAACTCTGGGCCTGGGCACTGTCCCTTAGCTCTTCAGCTCAAGGCTAGAGCTCTACCACTTGAGCCACAGCGCCACTTCCAGCTTTTTCTGTTTATATGATGCTAAGGAATTGAACCCAGGGCCTCATGCATGCAAGGCAAGCACTCTACCACTGAGCTACCTTCCCAGCCCCTCATTTCAACTCTTAAGTTGGGAGATACTATGAAGCTAAAGAGTTTTACATATATAAAGAATAACTTCATACATAACGAATCTCTAATTGCCTGTTTCTCTAAATTGTTTTAGTTGATTGTGTCTTATGTTTGGTGTTTTGAATTCAACATTTTATTGAGAAAACAACTTCCCTCAGCCTTGAACTCTGAATGCTACCCAGCTCATTTCTCTTAGCCCAAGTAGGATTACACTTTCTGTGAATCATATTTCTTCAGTACTTTTGACATTCTTTTTACACATATCAAAGTTATATGGAAACGTTTACTTTTTTTGCTAAGGAAGTGTTACTAAAGTCTTTGTTACCTTTTAAAAAATGTAAATATTGTTCCCTACCACTGCTAGCAAATATGAAGTTTATGTCATCTGTGTATTAATTTGAGTATGAAAAGTGTAATATTAAAGTTTGAACACAAATTATTGGATTTAGTGCTGATGGCTCTTGTAGTAAATGTGTTTTAGAAGGCTGAAACATCTAATTTCGTATGCCATTTAAAATTTAAATTCCTCTTACTTTGAGGGAGAAATGAAAGTAACTAGGGTTGATGGTCATCTAGGCACTTTGGGTAATATCATTCTGAATCAGTGAATTTTCTGAAGACATGAAAGTTGTGGTTTGAAATAGCCCAACCTAACAAGTTTTGTTATTCTCTTAATTTAAGTGGAATATCCTACATGTCACTTTGTGTGTGTGTGTGTGTGTGTGTGTGTGTGTGTGTGTGTGTGTGTGTGTGTGTGTGTGTTGGGGGGGGGATAGGGTCTTATCATGTAGCTCAGTCTTATCTCAAAACTCACTATGTACTCCAGACTGGCCTCAAACTAGATACCTCAATGCCTCAGCCTCCCAAGTGTTGGGATTATAGGTAGACATCACCTTGCCCAAGTGAGTTTAATTGGTTTTTAATGTCTTAGAATCATTATTTGAATAATACTGATTCTGCTTAGTGTTTACTGCATACACTGTGCAGTTACATGCGTACTACATTGCATACTACCCTGTGTTACATAGTTTTATTATTAATTCTAGAAGGCTCTCCTCAACTTTTGGTATAGATTGTAAGGTTTTATATGTAAACTCAATAGTTTATAGAGTGAGGTGTGAGGCAAGTCAGTTGAGATGAGAGAGTAAAAATATTATTACTTCTGAGTACTTTGTGCTCACAAAAGTAAGAATGAGCTCTTGTATTATTACATAGAATTGCTCTGAGATTGCCTAGATCCACACTGGAGGGGTTACATAAGTGGGGTTTTCTGAGGGAAGGCATGGGAATGACATAACTTTCTCAAAGTTTCCAAATCTTTTTATTATATAGTAACTTTAAAAATACTTTTTAAAAAAACTCTGTGATATTTGGTTTTGACATGACAGGATTTTACTGTCAAAGAATTTGAGTTGTAGAATTTAAAGATGAATTCTATGCTTATTAGAAAACATGCTGATTCTTGTCTAGCAAGCATTTTTGAGCAAACTAATTTGTCTCATTATGGCAGAATTGGGATTTTATTATTTTTATTTTGTTAAGACAAGGGTTTGAATTTAGAATCTTGCAATGTCTATATAAGCATCCTACCACTTGAGCATGCCTGTAGCCCTATGTGTTTTAAATCCTAGGTGAGAATGTATCTGCTTTACAGAAGAAACCATTGCTCGGGAAAGAACCTTTTGAAAGCATATTTAGATATTTACAATCCATTGGGGGAAAATTGTTTTTTGTGTAAGGAATTCCAGTGGACTTTGGGCCCGCAGAAAGCAACACATTTTACTTAGGAAATATAAGACTTTAGTGACAATTCATATCACAACTTATTTTTAATAAAAATCTTACATATGAAGGAAAAGTTTTATACAGATTTGGTAAGCTTGTGATGGGTTGTACTATATGAATCTATGAATCTGCATGACCTAGACTTTTCAGTTATGACAAGATAGCTCTTAAAGCTATATATCAATATTGATTGAATTTCACAGACTGTGAAACCCAAAATTTTACAGAATAGGCATGCTCAATAACAGTGCTCTTGTTTACTATATTATCAAGAATATTCTTAAAATAATTTTATTGTTATTATTAAGGTGTTATACAGCCGGGTGCCAGTGGCTCATGCCTATAATCCTAGCTACTCAGGAGGCTGAGATCTGAGGATCATGGTTCAAAGCCAGCCCAGGCAGGAAAGTCTGTGAGACTCTGATCTCCAATAAACTATTCAGAAAACGGAAGTGTTGCTGTGGCTCAAGTGGTAGAGTGCTCACTTTTAGCTGAAGAGCTGAGGGACAGTGCCCAGCTGGGCCCAGAGTCAGAGTTCAAGCCCCATATCCGACAAAAAAAAAAGTGTTATAAAGAGGGGCTATCAGATAATAAGTACATGTCCTTCTGGGGCAATGTCACCTCTTCCTTTACTTCCCCTCAGCTTCCCCCTCCCTGCCCACAAGTTACATAGGTCACTTTCCACATAGTGTATACTGATAGTATGATTGCACCCTTTGTCCCTCCCTTTCTGCACTCCTTACTTTACCCTCCCCAGAAGAAAAAAAAAAACAAAGCAAAAAACAGACACTGCCACTAACAACAAAAATAATTAAGGATTGTAAAAGTAAAAGAACTCAAAATAATAAAGTAAAAATTAAAACATATTTTTTTAATTTTTAATTTAGTATGAGTTCTACAATAAACATCTATATGATTCATAAGCAGAAACACATACTGGAAATATGTGCTCAATAAAGTATTTTATAGTTATGAATGTTCAGTCAAACAATTTAAAAGCCTCTCTGAACTTTAGGGTAGCCCACACTCTGTGGTGTGGTGTTTATTTCATGGACTTGGTCCTATTTATTTTGGTTGTTTAGTATTTCATTTTTTCTGTGGATGGTGGTGGTGGTTTCCGTTTCTTAGCAGTGTTTTACAGAGTTGTTTTTTTTTTTTTTTTTTTTTAAGGGAGAGGAGGAGTTGGGGGTGAGAGGGGAGTCTAGACTATATTGACCTAGGCTGACAGAATTCCTGGACTTAAGACAGCCTCCTGAGTGGCTGGGACTACAGGCTGTACTACCACACCCAACAAGACACAAATTATTGGTAGTGTAAAACTTGGTAAGTTATTTTAACAATACAAATTGCACACGTGGCTTTACTTTGAATTCAAAGACAGAGAGCTAATGGTTGTTGTAAACTTATTTACCAGCCAGACGTGTGACATTTTACCTAGCATTTCACTTTAGCACAGTGACAAGGTTAGTCTTCTTCAGCAAGGAATGAAGTTTGCCAAGGGAATCCAGCAGAGTCTGGGGAGATGGAGGAGCTCTTTATAGGGATTAGGCTAGGCTGAATGATTTGAATTAGAAACTAGAGGATTGAATTGATTCTGGATTGAATGTTAGCACACATGAGGGGGAGGCCAGTGGGCATTGGTGGCTTTCAGTCTGTTTAGGAGGTGGAAGAAGGAAGGAGGCTGGGGAAGTCTACCATGAAGCACTGTTAGCACTCAGAGAAAAGAAGTGTAGTTGTTTTAGAGTTGTGGGGAGAAACTGTTGCTAGTTGGTCTTTATTGGTTATGTCATTGTCTTTCAGACACCTATACCAGTCTATTATTAAAGGAGCTCATTTTTAGTTTCTCACACCTAGCTTTGGAGAAACTAAGAAATTTAGTTGAGATGAAATGGAGGTATGGCCCCTGTGGTAGAGTGCCTGGGCCCTAATGGGAGACCCTCAGTTCTGGACCAAAAAGGGAGTAGGGGAGAGTGTTGAGCTCACTCAGAAAAAATGCTGTTTGAGTGGAAATATGGGTCTGGTGGCATAGTGATAAGCATTCTGCATGCTTCCCCTCCATACCTGAACAAACCTTGCTACTCCCTTGGCACATTTTCCTAAGTAGTAGCTAGATTCCTTCTCAATACCTTGCTGCCCCTGGCATGGAGATGAAAACCATTGGAAAAAAAAAACACCAAAAACCATTGAAACCTTGTAACACATTTTGTAACTCTAGAATTGTAATATTTTAATGAGCACTGGTTGCTTTACTTATTGAAGTTAAAGAGTTTCCTTTAAGTTTATTGGAACTTTTTAATTCTTTTGTGGCTTGTGGATGAAGGTCTCAAAGATAGAGCAGATTGCCATATCTGCCCTGTCTCCAGGATCTTTACTTTGAGACCAGGCAAAGTAAAGAATTGGAGGTTTGATTACCTGGTGAAAGTACACATTCAAGAGGAAGTTCAGGCTTCTCAAGATTTTGTATGGCTGTGTTATGACAAACTTCAATGGAGGAAAGGATTTATAAGTTAACGTGGAGGAAAAGTTAAGGAATTTCAGGATTAGAGTTTACTCCCCCCTGTTCTGCTCTCCTGTGGGGTATTTGGCTGTGTCGTGATGTTAAGTACATGACAAGAAAAGCAATTTTTCAAAGCTAAAATGGTACAGAGGTACCTTAATAAGGAAGCAAAGGAAAGTTATCTGTGGTGGTCTTCCTCAGCCCTGTTGGGCCCAGCCTGTTTTGGGTTAGTCTGCTGTGATAAAGCGCTGCTGTTGCCCTTTAGCCAGAATGCCCTTTTCCTTTTTCTTCTTCTGTGCCTATCTATCCTTTTACTTTTTATGTGTGTATTTGTTACACAGTGTTCCTGTAAACTTAACTCTTTGAATATATTCAAATCTAGTAGCATTTTTATGGTCTGTTTTCTATAGGCAATTTCTATGACTGAATTTATTTTATCATTATATTTTCAGAAGAAAATGTTCTTCCTGCTGAACAAAGTTGTTCATGTTCGGCATTATATCTCATATATGTACTTAAATTAAGATGGCAATTCATTGTGTCTAGACAAAATGTTCTCATGATACTGCTTAATTTTCTTCAACATAAAATAACTGGTTTTGTCTTAGAACAATTCTTGTTGGTTATTTTTCAACTTAGGTCATATATTATGAGCATCACTCATGAAAAAATATAGAACCACATTGTAATTTTTTGAACTGATTCAGGTAGATGTATATAAATTATTTAGTTAATTTCCATACTGTTGAGTATTGTTTTTAGTCAGTTTTCTGTTTTATTCAGCTTTCTGAATACTACATATCCAGTGAATAAGTGAGGAAGGAAGGGAGGGAGGGAAGAGAGGAAGAGAATGAGAGAAGTAGAGGAAGGGGAAGTATAACTAAATCTGCTCCTTAATAATGTCTTTATGAAGGTTGTGTCATAGTAATCATCTCTTAAAGGTGGATTTATCTCATTAGGGAGATTGACTTTCCAATACATTTTGGATTTAAGGAAATTATTTAAATCATAGCAGACACTATCATAAATATGATATAATGGGGATATTCTTAAATATATGTTTGTGTCCTTATCTGTCTTACTGTACCAAAAGATATATGTTAATTTTTTAGTGGATAGGGAGGAAGATATGTATTTACTAATTTTAAAGTATTCTTGAATTTTCAAATGATTTTTTTCACTTATGCATTATATATGTATATATAATTAAATATACATTTATACAAATATACAATATATATGCATATATAATATGTAATACTTGTTATATGCTATATAAAACATTTCACACACACATATATATAGATATATAGATATAATTTTTCCCCCTTGAGACCCGGTCTTACTGTATCCAGTCTGGTTCAATATGTGGCTAGCCCAGACTGGCCTCTAATTCTATATCCTCCTGCTCACCCTCCTGATTGCTAGGATTACATGTGTGAACCACCACACCTGGCTGCATAGGCTTTTTTAATATGCTAGGTACTTCAAATGTTTACATTGTTTGTTCGTGGAAGAAATTACTTAGCAATTTAAATTTCTTGTAAAATCTTTGGCAGATTTAGTTATTAAGATTACATTGATCTCATAAATTGAGCTGGAAAATGTTTTTTGAGTTCTCTTTTTTTGAGTTTGTGTATGCTGATTTTATTTCATCCAAAAGAAAGAATTCTGTGGGGAAGCCACCTGAAAGTGTTCTTGTAAATGGTATTGATTCTGTCTCCTCATTACATGCAGGACTATTCACATTTTCTATGTCTGTCAGTTTTGACAAGTTTTATATAAGAATTTAGTCCATAAAATGTCTAGAAAATGAAAAAAGTTTTGTCCATTTCATACACGTTTTCCAAGTTGGTGTCAGGTTTTTCACAACTGTCTTTTATCATTTTGACATTTATAGTGTTTATCATGTTTGTTTCTTTGCTTATTGGTAATTTGTGATGCCTTGTCTCAGTGTTTTCAAGGAGCCAATTTTTAAAATTATAATTTTACCTTCTGCTTTTACCTTTACTTCTACTTTAAAAAATGATATGCTGATGTTTTGAGTTTGAACAGAATGTAGGCCTTAATAAGGATCTGTAGTCTGAGATCCTCAATTCCTGCCTAACTTTGACAATTCTAGTTTTTGTATTTTGGTTCTCCTGAGATTGATAGAAGCTCTGGGATGCTGTTCTCTCCTTGCTCTTGCTTTTTACTAGTAATTGACAAACACCTGCTGGAAAAGGGTAGGGGAGATCTTCCCCATATGCTTTCTTTAAGGAACCCTTGGCTGCTCCTGTGCTGTATTGGTTTCTCTCCCTCTCTTCAAATAGTGGGAAATTTGATCTGATATTACTGTTCTCTCATGATGGGACTTTGTTTCAGTTTTTGTTGTGTTGCCCTACAGTATTACCAGTAAACATCCCCCCCCCCATTCTTTTATGGCTAAGAACAACTAAAATTAAGTATATAATTGTGTTGCTTTTTATGGTGCCATCAGCCAAGCATTAAATCCAACATATCTATGGGTCAACATTAATACTTCTCTTTTCCACATTACCATATCAGTGAATCAAGAATATATGGATCCCATGCACTTCTCTTCATCTCCACACTGCCAGCCTAGTGCAAGTCTGTCTCTCAGACTCCTGAATTAGTCTTGATACGAGTCCTTCTACTTCAGTCCACATTTCTCTTGTAATACTTTGTCCAAAGTAGCTTGAATGTTTCCACTGAAGAATAAATTTTCATCAGGTAAAACTGCAGCTCTTACCATGACCCTTCAGGATTTTGAATAATTTGTTTCCTGCCTATCTTCAGGATTTTATCTCTTTTTGATTTAATACGCTTCTGTCATACAAATCCTCACACATAAGGTAAGCTCTTTCCCACGATGCTAAATGTTTGAACATACCAGATGCCTTGCTATGGGCCCTTGTCAGTGGGCTTTTCTATGCATGGGAGGTACCTTCTTTGCTTTTCTCTCCTGCTACTTCTCTTGACCACACCTAAGGTTTCTGTTTGACCTTATCCATATCATGTATTACATCTTTTATTTCTTTGATTTCTCTTCCTTAGTAGGCCACAGATAGGTATTTTGTTTTTCTTTTGCCTCAAAAACTAGTATTAGTACTTTGTTTTGTTTTTTAATATGGTAGGCTCTTCATAAATGTTTTTGGAGCTGGACGCCAGTAGCTCACACTTGTAAACCTTGCTAATCAGGAGGCTGAGATCTGAGGATTGAGGTTTGAAACCAGCCTGGGCAGTTAATTCTTATCCCGAATTAACTACCAAAAAGCTGCAACTGGAGCTGTGGCTTAAGTGGTTGGGCACCAGCCTTGAGCAACAAAGCTTGGAAACTGCACCCTAGGCCCTGAGTTCAAGCTTCAGGACTGGAAAAAAAATAAAAAGTTTTTGGGTTAAAGGAGTCAGTGACTAACAGGCACCATAACAAAAATGCAGTGTTGCTTGCATTTTATTGATGAGGAAGGTAAAGTTCAGTGATATTTGGTAATTTTCCTGAAGCTAGCTAGCTGTGTGTTTTATTTTGTCATATTGGATTTTTTTCCCCTGAGTTTTCAAGCATTCCTTACTTTCTTGGTGTCTATGGTTTTTTTATTATATCTTGAAGTTGATGGTCATGATTATATTAATAATGATACTTCACCTCTAACTTCTTGTCTTTTCTTAGTATATAGGTAATAACCAAAAGACTGAAATTTATAATGGAAGTTAAGAAAATGTTAATTGAAGTTTAGTGCTTTTAATAGTCCTTAAATATTTAAAGCTATGTGCCTATTGAGTACTGTGATAATTAACTATATGTATTTGGTATGTTGTTCAGAGACAACATTTTTGTCAAAACTTGAACTGTTAGTTTTAATTTTAGGACTCAAAAATACAAGAATTTTTACATCAGGTATAATTTTATTGTCAATCATGGTTTTTTATCTATGTATGGTGTTTATCCAGTCAACAAATATTTGTTAAAGACCTCCTACATTCCAGGCACCTTTTTTAGTCTCTTATTGTACAGTGGTAAACGCAGCAAACAAAATCCCCCCCCCCCCGAGCTACTTAAATAATAGATACAAAATTTGTTTAAAAAACAAAATATGTAGTATATTAGATGGTGATAAGTATTACAGAGAAAAATAAAGCAAGAAAGGGGAGTGAAGAATGCTAAAGGGGAGTGAAGAATGCTAAACATGTTGTGCAGTTTAAATACTATGATGATGTTGGGCTCATCAGGAAGCCAATGTATGCAAAGGCCGAAAGGAGATGGGGTGCAAACCTGCAGCTATCTTGGGGAGTTGTATTCTAGACAGACAGGAACATTGCCTCATTTGATTTGTTTCTTTTTAATATTCTTGTTTCATCTGCCAGTCATGTAAGTTTTTGTTTTGTTGATAGTTTTTGTGTTCTGCTATCCGTGGACTCATTGTTTTCTTCATTAACTTGGGCTGCAAGCATTTTTTGGGTACTCATGTATGCTACATAGAACCAGTCTACTTTGAATAGCCCTTTTTTTCTCATTTCCAAATGAAACCTGGGTAACTTGCCTGAAGTATAATTCCCTGAGAAGGGCACTAACAGTGTAGTTAGTCCCCAGTGCCACGGTACCATGGTACCTGCTTCCACTCTTAATGAAGATACCGTGTATATCTAAATGTAATTTTAGCTACAAGAGTAAATGTCCTAATTTGAAAGCTTAATATTTTATATTAAATATATATATGTATAAATATATTTTTTCCCAGTCGTGGGGCCTGAACTTTGGGCCTGGGATCTGTCCCTCAGCTCTTCACCTCAAGGCTAGCACTATACCACTCTAGCCATAGCACCACTTCCGGCTTTTTCTGCTTATGTGGTGCTGAGGAATCGAACCCAGGGCCTCATGCATGCAAGGCAAGCACTCTACCATTGAGCCACCTTCACAGCCCTATTTTTAAAATTTTAAAATGATAGAAATTTCTTAAATTTATTAACAGATTTTTGTAAATGTGCTAAATAACTTAATACAAGTAACTAATTTTTTTAAATCAAATGAATTTAGAAAGTTCCTTTGGAAAGCACAGTATGTTTTATGTTCTAGGCACACTTTTGTACAAAGCATTGGAAGCCCAATCTCTGATGAGAAATTTTAAAGTTAGATTTTTCTGTTCACTTTAGAAGAATAATTGCAAACAATATTATATCTGGCTTCCTGGGTTTGATTAGTTACCCAAGAACTGTAATTATTATTAAATGATTATAAACAGCAAACATAACTTCGCTCTGGTATATGTACAGCTTTCCTGTATCACAAGAAGGCATTTAATTTTTCTCTGTGATGAGTTTAATATAGTAACAGTCTTGCAAATAGTTAAAGAATTGTAAATACATGGAGATACTACGCAGCTTCATAGTGTCTACATACAGGTAATTTTGGAACCTAAGTCAGTAAGGCTTTCTGTTTTATTTTCAGTAATTAAATGTAATTTAATTAGTATGTATTGATTGCCCATGCCCAAGTGAGCACTATTCCAAGTAATTCACACATATTAACTCCACAAAATTTGTCTATGATGCCATAATCTAGGTATGATCCCCATTTTGCAGATAAGAAAGCAAATACATGGAGTCTATAAGCACTTTGCTGTTAACTGGCAAATCTAGGTTTCAGATCCAGGCAGTTCTGTTTCCAGAGCCTGTTCTGTCATAGTGTAATAACTGTATGACAACATCTAGGAATGCATATTGTGCTGTTAAAACCTAGACATAGTACAAATGAAGCAATTAGTTTCATATATGCATCTGGTCAAATTAAAGAGCAAAAAGCAGCATTCAGTTAATGTAAATAAACTCAAATATCAAATAAAAAGTCTTTAATATGTGGTTAAGTTTACCATTTGTTTTATGGTAATTACCTAATTTGTTGATTTAAGAAATGTCCCGTGTCTTTTGAATGAAGGAACAGAAGTAAATCAGAAAATAACTTAAAGACAAAAACTTGTAATATTTTAAATGTTAAATACTGTTTCATAAATAGGAGATGTGTAAAAATTCAGGACTGCAAGGTATCTGGGAGTATTGCAAAGCTAGAGTTTATTCACTGTCACTTTTATAAAAAGGCTGAAGACCTGAGATTGGGTTAATTTCTGGTACATGTTTTGCAAGGTCACTAATATACTACTGTCACCAGATATTTTATTAGAAAAGTAATTAAAGATCATTTGTTGTGATGTGATGAGCTAGGATACATTATTGGACTTAACTCCAAACATTTTAATTCGTCCTGTAATGCTTTATTTGTAGAACCTTCTGTTTCTGAAGTGTTTGACATTTTTATCCTTATAGTTATCTATAGAAAAGTTCAGGAAGTGGGTTGATAAAGGAGATTATTGTCCTGTGACAGAGTTGCAGGCTTTTTATCCCCTCTGACATTGTTGATCCCTCAATTCTTTGGGAGAGGGAACATATCCTTGTATTATTTCTAAGTGGTTTAATTTGCTAACTTTTCCATTTCAAAGAAAATGATGACTCTCTAGTAAGAACATACATTGTTAAGAGAGGAGCTCTGACAAAGGAGGTCTACATATGTAATTTGCAGTGTCCTAGTGTCCTAAATCACCATTTTAAGTAACTGGTGGTTATCCAGAACCACCTGCAGAAAATAATTTTTATTTCAAGTCTTCTAAAGCCACAAATTGGTAGAAGAACCATTGTGACAACTTTATTAATCTGTACAGGTCTTGTTTTCCTAGGCAACTGTTTCCTTTGAACTCTATGGCAGTGTTTCTGTATCTCAGGACTTCTGAGATGAAGAAAAAAAATCAGCAAAATAACCATACTCCATAATTTTTCTGCCCCAAAGGTGTAAATCACCATCTTTACAGAGGATTTGAATGATATCTTTCAGATTTTAACATTCACAGAGTCAGAAAGGTGAGATTATGCAACACTTCTTATTTTGCTCTTTTATTTTTTGTCAGTCGTGAGGCTTGAACTCTGGGCCTGGGTGCTATCTCTGAGTTCTTCAGCTCAAGACGAGCGCTTTACCACTTGAGGCACAGCGCCATTTCTAGTTTTTCTGGTGGTTAATTGGAGATAAGAATCTCACAGACTTTCCTGACCAGGCTGACTTTGAACTGCAGTCCTCTCAATCTCCTGTGTTTCTAGGATTACAGGTGTGAGCCACTGGCACACACTTAACACTTCATTTTTTATGAGAAATGTTTTATTTGTATCTATACTTGCTCTACTTGTTCCTCCTGGATTATTCTGTGAAATTCTGTGTTATTCATAAGTATTTCTAGATGTATTATATTATATATTTTATATAATACACATTTTTAAAGCAACTATATTCTCATTGTTCCTTAAAAATGAGTGGTAATTACCTAATATTATAAAACATACATAAGAAAATAAAGCTCTGTGCTGCCTTTTAGTAGTTTGAAAAACAGTTAAAAAATGTGTTTAATAGTAAAGTGATTTTTGTCCAGAGAAATATCCTTTGGGTGATCGATTATCTTTGAAACGTCTAGTTTTTAAAAAAAAAAAATTACTGGGAGGAAAAAGAAGAAAATAAACATTATTTATACCCATGGTCAAGTGACCTAAGCAGTTCTTTTTTTCCTTGCTCTGTATATAAGAGATTAGTTACTTAAATAATTAATGTGAAGTGTCTCTGAATTCCTGTGGTTTTTGAAGGCTTTACAGATATATTAAATTTCTCTTCCTGAGTAAAAAGGATGTGTGTGATAGTATCTTTTATTCCTGGGTTAGTCTAAATTTAGACTTCTTGATCATGAATTAGAAAGCTTGTGAGTGATAGAGTATGACTGTTTTCTTATTTTAGCTTTTTTTGCCCCCGAATTTCTTTTCACTCCTTGATTCAGTGAAGGCTGAGTGCAGAGCTAAATGTTGGTGTGATACAGCTTCTAGCCCAGAGAATTTGTGCATAATAAATTCTATCCTTGGGACTTGAAATGAGAGCCCAAAATAAAATTTCTCAATGAACCACACTAATTTGCTAACTGGCAGCTGTATCAAATCTTAAAAATAAACTTTTGCCCACAGTTCGAGCTAGAACAAGTTACTTTTTATAACTTAGACTGAATAGAAGCACTTTTAAGACATTCTGTGGATCAAATCTAATTTTGAATCTGTGGCTTACAGAAAAAAATTTCTCCGGCTGGTTGCTATTTATCTAGCTCTGCTCTTGTTTCTGTCAAGCCTGACTTGGTTGGTATTGCATGTACATGTCAAATTGTATTTAAATATTCCATTTAACAAACCTGATTTTATTATTAGTCTTCCACTGATTAGACTTCATTATCTTTGATTATGTTCTACTTTTAGAGTTGGATTACAAATTACACTTTAAAAAATTGTAAAATAGCATAGAATGCCAAGAGACTAGTTGTAATTCTAGCAACTCAGGAAGCTAAGATCTGAGGATCAGGGTTCATTGCCAATCTGAATGGGAAACTGTGTGACTCTTAGAAACTGTGACTTTTATCTCCAGTTAATCACCAAAAAAACCCAGGAAGTTAGAGATGTGGCTCAAATGGCAGAGTGCTAGCTATAGGCAAAAAGCTAAGGGACAGTGCCCAAGCTGTTGTGTTCAAGCCCCGGTACTGGTAGCATAGACACACTGGTGGAGTTTTTGTCTTTAGAAATTGTTGCAAACACCCAAGATAATTTGTGCAACATCTTGAGTCAAGGTAGAATAAATAACTCCTAATTTACCTTTTGATTATTGATATAGCAGTCTCTGCTTTCTAGAGTTTAGCCAAGACTAAGGTCTTCAGATAGCAAAATATTAACACAGATTCTCATAAAATATACTCCTAGATGTTTTCCAGAATTAAACATGGAGAATGTGTTTGCTCTTATTTTCCATGCATTTGCTGGTATTTTAATTATTTCATAGTTCAAAAGTGATTTATCTTAGCCCATCATTTGAGATTTGCTTTAGGCACAGCACTCAGCTTCTGTGAATAAAAAACAAAACAAAACAGTTATTTTTCAGGAGACTATTATCTGAGAATAGAAGTTTGAAGCCAGCCTAGGCAGGAAAGTCTGTGAAACTCTTACTACCAAAAATCAAAGTGCAACTGTGGCTCAAGTGGTAGAACACTTAGCTTTGAGCAAAAAAATCTCAGAGATTAGTGCCTAAACCCTAAGTTCAAGCCCCAGGACCAGCACAGAAAAGCTAAAACAAAAACAAAAAGCTCTTGCTTGATTCCAAAATTGAGTACTCTTAGCTCCATGAATCTATGCCATACTCTAAATAACTTCTTCAATACCACATGTGTTTGAAGGATAGAAGGGTTTTTACACCAGGTAGAATTTAAAGTTACATTATATTTACACATGCCCTGCAGTTAAAATGCATTCATTCCAATATCATTCATCTAAGTCAGTCTGCTGACAGTGATATTAAAAATCCAAAAAGGGGGATGGAATTTCTAGCTAACATCCTGAAAGTTTAGGAGATGATATGCCTAAGCACTTAACCTAGTTAATCCTAAAAGGGTCATTGTGTGGCAAGTGATATTTATGATGGACTCTTGTGGAACTGGTAATGTGATATTGAAGTAGAATGTCAAATTTACCTACATTAGGAATGTATAGATAATTCAGCTGTCAAAAGTTGAAGTAGCCCCAGAAGGTAAAGAATGCCCCTTCACTGCAGTTAGAGACTCTCCTACGCAGATCTTCACCCAGAGTTCCTCTGCGTTGTAATCTGATCATGTGCTCTATGAGTGGCAGAGCCATTGTTTAGGTATGGAAACTCACAACTTAAAGGTAGATTTATGTGGAGACAGTTTGGGAACTACACAGAATCACCTCCAAAATACCGGCAACATTGTTGGAAGCTATATTTTGTACAGGTTGTAAAAACAGTATGTGTTTGAGGCTAAAGCAGCATTCAGATGAGCAAAATAAAATGAAGGATTGTGCTACTCATCCTAGATAAACACCTCAGTCGCTACTATGTTTGACCAGGGTTAGGCCAAATAATGTCTCAAGAGAACTAAAATAATGTTCTTAAATATTTGTTCTACATGGATCTAAGAGAAGAGGAGTAAACAGATTTTCTTGTCAAAACATTTCTATATAGAAACAGATGCCTTACTAATTCATCTCTAAAGTAGACAAAATATTCCCTAAGTTACTGTCCTCTTTTTTCATTCTTCTCCCTTTAGGACAGTCTCATTATATATCCCAGGCTGGCTTTGAATTCTGATCCTCTTCCTACTTCACAAGTACTAGGATTACAGGCATGAACCACCATGCCTGGCTTAATTTATTTCATGATTTTTCTGCAGCAGACATCTAAAATGGAGATAATAAAATTTTATTCATTCTGTAAGCATCTCTATTCAATTTTGAAACTTTTGGATGATTGCTACCACAGATAGCCAGAGTATTCTGGTTGTGGCTACTGTATTCCAGTAGTGCTTTAGGGTCCTTTACAATCCTGTATTTCTAGACCACAGCCCCTTGGGCTATATTTAATCAAAGTCTATTATCTCTGTCTGGTCCATTTGACACTAGAACAAGAAACATGTAAGTCTTGAGCACACATCCTTATCTTTGTGTCTTGAACCTATGTTACAGTACTAGAAAATGTGTGTTATCTGTTTGATTAATTGTTGAAAGAATAATTTTCTCTCCTTTACCTCCATATAAAATTTAGCCTGGATATTCAGAAATAAAAATTTCAATAGGTTTTTTAAAAAATATCTTTGCATTAAATGAGTTCTTTTTATTATGTGGTTTTTTAGAGAAGCCATATTTCCCAGGAGAAGGGAGCACATGGCACCTGTCCTTATCCAGGTAGCAGGAGGGTTTGGGCACAGGAAGTGAGGTAGGTGAGTGCTCAGGTAGGTCTGGGCAGAGGGAGTGGCCAATTGTATGGCAGGAACTCCAGGGCTGGGTGGAGCTAAGGACCAAAGGTGGGCATAATGCTAACATTTCCCCACTTTGTTGTTTAATAAAAATAGGGGTACCAGGCTGGGGGTATGGGCAGAGATTGTTTCTTCTAGAGCTATTTCCTGCTGTAAAGGGGTGAAGTAGTCAGGGATCCCTGCTTCATTGCTCAGCCAGGTATCATTCAGGAAGCATTTTGCTTGGTAGTTTGGTTGGTAAAGGTCCTTTTCCATGACAATAGTTATCTAAAATACAAGACCACAGCAACACTTCCAGTTTTCTGGTGCTTAATTGGAGATGAGTGACACAGACTTTTCTGTCCAGGCTGGCTTTGAACAACAATCCTCAAATATCAGCCTCCTGAGGATTACAAGTGTGAACCACTGGTGCCCGGCTTATATTAACAATAAAAGGCAAAAAAATTGCTGTTAGTAGCCAAAGAGAGGAATATGCCATGGAGGGATTGATTCCTAGAAGGGGCTATCAAAAACCTGAAATTGCCCTTTCTGTCTCGGATTGGAGACATAGCATGGTACCTGACTCCCGGCATCCTGGAGCAGGGAGTAAGACTTTTTCCTCTTTAGGATCACAGTAACCTGAGGAGAAGGTAGCAGAGATTTATTTCAAGGTACCAGAGCTAACCGGTGTCATGGGCTCTTTTGGCTACTTCCTGCTGGCCTGGGGGCATCAAGGAGTACCTGGAGCTCTGGGGTCTTTAGGGTCCAGGCCTGTACTGGGCAAGGCAGGACAGTGTAAGTGATGTCTCCGGTTGAGTGTAGTAACAGGATGGCCTTGACTTGTTCCCAGGTGGTGTCCTGGATTGGGGGGCTGTTAGCTGTTAAAAGAAACTTTTGAAAAGGTCAGGCAAATAGCTGACAAGTTGACAAGGTTAGGTAACATGAATGACATAGGAGAACACACGTTGGCCATGGGCCAGAAAAGTTCCATTTGGAGCATAAGCCCAGTTATGGTCCATTACAGGAAAGAAGGAATAACTGGGTTCAGGGCAGGAAGTGGGGGGGTTGTCTAGGGTCTTTTGGGCAACTGGGTAGGGGAGAAGATAATGGACTGATTGGAAGTACCAGTCAGAGGCTACTATAAATACAAATAGCAAGTAACAAAAGCAAGGCTAACTTTCTGTCTAGTTAGAAGGTAGACAGGCATGGATATTAGGTGGGCAAGCAACTATTTCTCTTGATCTCCCAGCTCTGATTAATTTTAAAAGGGCGAGTGTAAAGTGATTTCATTTAGGATGGCATCTCTTCTTACTCCTCTCCAAGATTTTCCATTGTCAGGACTGACTGTGTCCTGGGGAGGGGCAGGTCTCAGCGTTTGTTGCTGGTATAGCTTGTCCCAGTTGGCATTCACGGGGAATGAACTCAAGGCTTCGGCACTGAGCACTTCTATTGGAGGTTAGTTCTCTACCACTTGAGAGTTACAATGCCATTTTTAGCCTTTGGCTGGATACTTGGAGGTGAGAGTCTTGAACCATGCCTCCAGCTTGGCTCTTTGCTGATTAGCCAGGAGATGGAGTCTTAGAGGGATTCTTTGTGCCCTGCTAGCTTTGGACTGTAGCAAAAAGAGTCTTGGTCACAAAAATCCTTTTTGTTTTGATTAAAGCAACAAGGATATCAATGGAAATAGAGGTTACTGATAACTTTTTAACAATTGACTAACAATTGCTTGACAGAGTTTTGTAATAACAAAACCCAGTAGATGTTTTTTAAACTGCAACTGATTGGCACTCTTAAGTACCTTCCATTGCCTCTGGGCAGCCTGTTTAAAATGGCTTATATATAACGTTTAACTTTTAACAAATGTACAGACCTTTTCTTGGGCTACAGAAGCATAGCCTGTTTAGCCTGTTTAGCACCCTGGTTTGTAAAAACTCGTCAGCTCAAGGCCAGCGCTCTACGACTTAGGCCACAGTGCCACTTCCAGTTTTCTGGTGGTTAATTGGAGTATCAAGGACTTTTCTGCCCAGGCTGGCTTTGAACCATGATCCTCAGATCTCAGCCTCCTGAGTAGCTAGGAATACAGGTGTGAGACACCAGTGCCCGGCTCATGTTAACAAGTTTTAAGTAGGCTTTTGTGTTGTAACCACGAGTTTCTTTTCTAGATTGTTTACTATCAGAAAATGAATTTGTTTTCCATAGAATATTAGATATATTTTTATCACTGTGGTCACATATCTAACAAAAAAAAAGTTTAAAGGAAGGATTATTTTGGATCACAGTTTCAGAGGTTAGTCCCACCAGGTAGGGAAGGTATGGTAGAGGAGAGCAGTAGGAAGGGGACCTGGCCCCCAATGATCAACCACGTACTACCTCTTGCTTTTTACCATCTTCCAGTAATGCCCTCAAAGGATTAATCTACCCATTGTCAGAAGCATCATAGATACCTCCACACATGTGCTTTACTAATCTCATAGATATGTCTCAATCTAGTCAACTTGACAGTTAAGATTAACCATCATATAAAGCTAACCTGCAGACTCAGTTTTAAACACTGAAGACCTAAATATGTAACTGTTGAAAAACCTTATTTAATATATTTGAGGTAACTAAAACAACCTATTTGTTTACAGTAACTTAAGATAATGTCACAAAATCTATAGCAAAATAACATTACATACTCTATTTCTAAAAAGATTATAAATAGGACCTAAAACTAGTTTTCTTTTGAATTTCAATCACTATGAATAGTGACCTCTCTTCAATATAGGAAAGAATCACAATTTGTTTCCTGTTGTAATTCTGAACATTATTTCATTAGCTAATGAGAGTAGTGTCACTAATAGTAATGACATCTTTTTCTTCTGAGGATTTTCATCTTATTATATAAGTATTATATCTTATTATAAAAATATCTCTGATTTTCCTTCCCTAAAGCATATTTGTATTGTATGTTGATTGAAAGTTGCTTTATTTTCATTGTAAAGAATGAATTAAGTAGTGAATTAAAAAGTAGCAAGCTGTTATTGAAAATGTTTTTATATTTCATTTATAGAAGTTTGCTTTTGCTCTAAATTGTCTTTTAATGTGAACCCAGGATTCTGTTCTTTTAGACAATAATTTTCATTTTAGCTGCATAGAAAGATTTGTGACTTTAAAAAGTTATTATTCTTTGTCCTTATTGTCTTTCTTCTTTTTCCTCAAATGTGCTGGTTTTTCCTTGATACCTTCATTCAAGTTCTCCCACTGTCTAGAGCCATCTGTTCTGCATTTCTGGCTCATACTTAACTCAGTGCAAATATTGCCTCCACAGAAGTCTTTAGCACAGGCCTTGCTCAAGTTCCTAGTTTCTATTGGAGCATCCCCTGTAAGTCAGTAGAGAAGCATTAGATACTTTCCAATTATTTTCATTTCTCAAGTAAACTAATGTAAAAGTATGTCAGCCAATCTTCATAAAAGAGAAGATAACTATCACTAGCTATGTAGATTTTTTTAGCTATGTAGATTTTTTTTTTCTCAATGGCACAAGTTTATCTGTTTGGATGACTTGATTGCTTATGTAGTATACAATGTGCTACTTTGGATGCACACCATTTCATTGTAGAATGCCATTTCTAATTTCTTTCATTGTCTAGAGATTCTTTGTAGTTTTTCAGGACTTATTTTTAAATCCTGCTTGTATGTAATCTAGCTTGTATGTTGGGCAGTTACATGGAAATCCTATATAAGGAGTATTTAGAAATATGCTCTATCATCTTAACATCTTGAATGTTATATTTCTTTGAACCATTCATACACAATAAAAATCATGAGAGGAAACATTTCTAAAAATATAGGAATAATGCAGTTTATAGTAGTTCCTTAGTTGCACTAAGGAAGAGTGATTCCTATAGTCCCCAAGCAAAAAGAATCTCTTTTTTTATGAAGAGATGCATATTATATAGTCATATTTCTCGAAAAGAAGGCTCTACTGATGGTATAATGACATTTTTCTAAGTAGAGGATTTTAAATACTTTTTAATCAACACAGCAGCCACTTCACAGTTTTGGTAGGTTTGGTTTAATAGTTGAATTAGCTTAATTAAATGGCTCCACATTTCTGGATCAAGTGGAAATTTCAATGTCTAACCTTCTGTGTCTTTTATGTGCTGATTCCTGGATTGCAAGGCTATTATAACCAAGTTGGGGGGAGGAGGGAAGGCGAGTGTGTATATATGTATGTGTTGTTATTTCTGTTTATATAAATAAAAGTAAATCAAGCCAAATATTGTTGGCTCAAGACTGTAATCCTAGCTACTCAGGAAACTGAGATATGGAAGATGAAGGTTCAAAGCCAGCCTGGGTAGAAAAGTCTGAAAGACTTTATCTCCAAAGTTACCAAGAAAAGGCCAGGATGGAGGCCTGGCTTAACTATTAGAGCAGCAGTCCTCTCCTCCCTCCCCCGAAAGTAAATCATGCTAATTGTAGAAATTTGAAACATTACAGAAAAGGATAAAGCAAAATTTGAAATGTCATTGCCTTCATTGCCCTATCCAGAAATAACAGCTCTTAGTATTTAACATCTTCCCCTCTTTTCTCTCTGTTTTGTTGTGAACACTTTTATAGTTTGTATTTTAAAATTAGTATTATGGAATGATCATTTTCTTACAGTGTTAAATATTATTTAAAACACAATTACTAGCTATGCTTGGTGGAACACACCTATAATCCCTACTACAAGGGAGGCAGAGATGGAAGGATTATGAATTTGAAGACAGCCTAAGCAAAGTTAGTAATACCCTGTTTCTAAAACAAGATACAAACTAAAAGGCTTGATATGGTATAGGAGGCCCTTGGTTCAATCACCTGTACTACCATTTACAGATCTGAATTGTCATAAGAAAATGTACATAAGACATTTAGCCTAATATCTGGCACATTAATAAGCATTCAACAAATACAAAGTCTTATAAGTTATTCTATGTCTGGTCCAGTCTGCATCCAACAGGTGGTTTTCTGGCTACCTGCAAACATATGTACTGGAATTAGAAATTTATTTCTTCATAAATTAGCTTATTTCTCTTATTTCTAGTTCCAGTGAATTGTTTGGTTTGTGTCTTGCATTGATCACAGTGTGTTACAGTCTCCTTTTCATCATAGCATGTTTTCTATTATAATTTTACTGTTTTTCAAATCTTTTTTCATAGCTAGAAATTTAATGTTCTATTTCATTTGTATTCTGATAAGTTGTGAAGTCCTCTTCATCCTTTCTTTGTAGAACATATCTTTCTTTTAAAAAATTATTACTTTATGAAGTTTTAGTATTCACTGTCACTGCACTGGTTTTACTTTTAAAGAATTAAAAAGTAAAAATATAACCTTTTCTTGTTGTTTTGGGTGCTAAGAATGGTATCCATGACCTTGTACATGGTAGACAAAGCTATACCACAGCCTCCAAAATTAAACTTTTAAACTAGTTTCATTACTAGTTTTATTTAGCATTGTTGTCTTTCATAGAAAGTGAATGAGATAAAATTCTAGGCCTCTAGATTTTTCATTTGTGAAAAGTTAAAAAAAGAGACATTTTTTTTCCTTCTTACATTGGAGTAACTATCATAATAAACTAGTTACTGAATTTTTATGTTCAAACTTTCAAAATCTTTCCATCAAAAAGACACACCACATGGACACATTTAAATTGAAGTTGCCATGTTAAGTGGTTCATTTGGTTGAAGTTCATTTGGCCTACAGGTTCAGGTCAGCTGCAGTTCCTAACACAAGTTCATTAACAGATTGCTAAGTGTAAATTAACCATTGTACATTAAAAATAAACTAAGAAGAAATGTGGCTTTTTTAAACACTAAAAATATATATAATCATCTTTTTTATAATTGTGGATCTAGATTATCTGTCCAGCAATATGAAATTTTTCCTAATGGTAAAATTTTTAGTATTCTCACTGAAAGAGTATTACTTGCTCAAATGCATGTGTACCAAGGTAGTGGTGTTTGCTTCAGTAGTTTGATGGACTAGCACATTATTTTGTTCATGATTTTACAGTCTTCATATGTGGAAAAAGAAAGATATGACAATGGACTTGATTGAATATAGATACTATTAGGATTTTTTGTTTCTTTGTTTGTTTTTTTGTCAGTCATGGAGCCTGAACTCTGGGCCTGGGCGCTGTCCCTCAGCTCTTCAGCTCAAGGCTATTGCTCTACCACTTGAGCCACAGCACCACTTCTAGCTTTTTCTGCCTATGTGGTGCTGAGGAATCAAACCCAGGGCCTCATGCATGCAAGGCAAGTACTACCACTGAGCCACCTTCCCAGCCAGCCCCAGGATATTTTTTCTTTTTCTTTTTTTTTTAAATTTAATTTAATTTTATTTGTGAACATACTGTACAGAGGAGTTACAATTACATGGGCAGGATAATGCGTACATTTCTTACCAAGCATTGCAGCCTCCTCCTTTGTTTACCCTTCACATCCCTTCCCAGCCTCCCCCCTCCCCCCCAATCCCAATCCCAATCCTTCTCCTTCCCCCCCTTCCCCCCCCCCACACCGACGTTGTAAAGCTCGTTTTGGACATGACAACTTGTACTTCTCATTGTTGCAACAGGTCCACCTGTATCCTTAAACAACTGGTTTTTCCCCATCTCCTCCACAAGTTGTACTGACATCAAATATAGTGAAAGCAGGGGTTATAATGTGGGGGAGGGACATACAAAGCAACAAAGAGATAATCTTATAAATGCGTTAGAAACACATGCATAAAAGAAAAAAACATTAAAATACATATCTAAGGGTTCATTTTCCTGACATCACAAATCAGAAAGAATGACATTGCCCCATTTGTTAGGAAATGGAAAAACTTGGAAAAAATTATATTAAGTGAAGTAAGCCAGGCCCAAAGAAACATAGGTCCCATGGTTTCCCTTATTTGTAATATCTAGTAGATGTATGAGTCAAGTGGAAAAGGATATTTTTTCTTAACCACATATCATATTTTCAGAGGATTTGAAATATTCTTCTAGACTGAGTAGTATAAAATGTAAAAGTGTTTTGTTGCCTTAGCCATCACCGTGAATGTGATCATGAGATTTAATGAGTTTAACTTACTTATTGGGCTCTTAATCAAAGTGATTTTGCTTCCTAGGAGAAGTTTGGCAGTGGACATCTCTATTGTTTTGGGGGTCAGCATGTCACTGGCACTTAGTAGGAGGAGGAGTAGGATGTACAGTAAATGAAGTATACATCCTTCAGTGTAAGAAACAACCCTCACAATGGATTCTTCAACCTAAAATATTATGCTGAGGCAGAGAAACCGTGTCTTAGCCTAACATCTTACTAGTTCAGAAATAGATATAATAAATCTTTTACTTTGAGGGGAAAATGTTTAACTCTAATGAAGTCTTAAGTTACTTCATAGGGAGAGTAAAGATCTATTGTGTTTAATTATACCAATTATACCTAGTGCAATTTCTGTCACATGGTGTAGTCAACAAATAGTATCTATACTACATTTACAACTAACACTCATAATATTAGGCATGTCAAAATTAGACATGTAAATGATGTTCAGTGAATACTAATTTCCCTCACTTTATGTAATAGCTGTGCTAAAGTTTTTGTCTTCCATATATTTCCTCCATGCTTCAGGCTACCTCATTCATGCTTAAAATTTCAGAATGATAAATACTGTGGTTTACATGTGGGATGCTTGCAGACAGAGACCCATGCATCTTTGGAGTGAGAACTATTAGTAAACACATGGACGGTAGCCTCTTTTTTGGATTGGTTACCTTTTCCATAGTTGTGATGGCTTGTTAGAGACTTTGTGCATGTGGTAATCACAGGTTTTTTCCCCCTCCACCTTAATGGCCCCTTGATGATTTTATTGACGCACTTCAGGGAGGATGATCAGCTGGTTCAGTGCTTGCACCATGCGTTCATTAAGGATATTTAATATGTACCACAAATAGCCAACATAGAAAAAAGAGAAGGAAGCAAAGACAAGAGTAATTGAAGGCATTGTGATTCAACCCTCAAGGAGTTCATAGTCTAGTTGAGATTTAACTTTACATATCATGACAAACCTTATGTATTAGGTGGGAAGTAACTAAGTAGGGTTAGAAAAAGGACAAACCAGAACAGCCACTTTCTTTTGTTGGTTGGAGCTCATTACTTCTTTTTTTTTTGGGGGGGGGGGGGTGGGAGGGTCTGGTCGTGGGGCCTGAACTCTGGGCCTGGGCTGTCCCTCAGCTCTTCAACTCAAGGCTAGTGCTGTACCACTTGAGCCATAGCGCCACTTCCGGCTTTTTTCTTTTTGGAGCTCATTACTTCTAAAATATAAATCTAACACTAATTGCAGTCTAAAGACTTAAAATGTACATTAAATGTTCATATTTATTTTTGATCTTTGTAATAGTCATAAGTTAACAGTTATGTAAGGTATCCCAAACATACATAGGTAATGTCAATTAAAGGAAAATTAAAAATATTGAGGTTATGAAATTTATTGGAGAGTGTCATTGTGGAATTAGAAATGTTCTGTCTCTAGCACTGGCCTGACCAGTAGAAATAAATGTATTGAGAAGATTTATACAGGATTACTTGGCATTCACCAGAATTTAATATCTCTAAGTAATAATGTAATAATAATGTCTTTAGTTCTAACATTCTCTCGATCCTCTTCAGACCATATTTTACTTAGCACCTAAGGGGTTTCCTTGATTGTCAGCATCATGTCTTTTTTTTTTTCCCCACAAAATAGCAAAATTCTTGGCATACAGTTTTTTTTTCTCCTTCCCCCTTTCTCAGTTGACAAAATATAACTTTAATGTGGAAGTATAAAAACAAACTAAACAAAAGCAAATTTTAAAACATGGAGAATCAAAACACATTAAGAATATATTTCTTGCTGGGCACCAGTATCTCATGCCTGTAATAACTACTCACGGAGACTGAGATCTGGATCAAAATTCAAAGTCAGCCTAGGCAGAAAAGTTCAACAGACTATCTCCAAAATAGCCAGCAAGGTTGGAGGTATGATTCAAGTGGTAGAGCAAGCATGAGGCACTGATTTCAAACTAAATATACCAGCTAAAAAGGGGCAGGGAAGAAGAAGAAGAGAAAGAGAAAAAAAATTTTTTATAGCTGTTTGATAAGGTAGAGTTTCCTAAAAGCACTCCACTAATCATTTATAAATAATTAGAACCACATTAACTACTTAGCATATGACACTATAATTGATATGTCGCTGGTTAGAGACTTAATATAATGCACCATGTTCTTTTTATATAATATGTACCTCCCCATTTAAAATTTTTCTCGTGTCTTACTGTTATTTCTTTAAATCTAATATCTCTAGAATTTTAATCTTTTAGGAATAGTAGTTACATCCAGAAAAATACCTGGGAAAGGTTCAAAAGAGCTGAAAATAATACCTTTTAGTAAATTAGACTTACTTGTTATGAGCAAAATTCACACCAAGTCTTGAGAGCCAAGATTATATCATTTATTACTTTACCACCTAAAAATTTTTGAGGAAGTAGTATTGTGGCTCAAAGTGGTAGAGTGCTAGCCTTAAACAAAAAGAGTTCAGGGTCAGCACCCAGGCCCTGAGTTCAAACCCCACAACCAATCAAACATTAAAACAACTTATTTATGCGAGTGCTGATGTCTCATGCCTGTAACCTTAGCTACTCAGGAGCCTGAGGTTTGAAGCCAGTCAGGATAGGAAAGTCCATAAAACTCTTTATCTCCAATTAACCACCAGAAAACTTGAAGTGGTGCTGTGACTCAAAATGGTAGAGCACTAACCTTGAGCAAAAGAGCTCAGGGGCAGTACCCAGGCCACAACCAACAACAACCAAAATAGTCCTTAAAATATAGGAAAAAAAAAAAAAAAAGAGCGGGGAATGTGGCTTAGTGGTAGAGTGCTTGCCTAGCATGCATGAAGCCCTGGGTTTGATTCCTCAGTACCACATACACAGAAAAAGCCAGAAATGGTGATATGGCTCAAGTGGTAGAGTGCTAGCCTTGACCCGCAGAAGCTCAGGGACAGTGTCAATGCCCTGAAAAAATGCATATTAGAGCTAGGCCCCAGTGGCTCACATCTATAATCCTAGCCACTCAAGAGGCTGAGATTTGAGGATTGCTGGTCAGAGCCAGAAATGTGCCAATAAATGCTCCAGTAAATTATTCAAAAAAGAAAGAGCTGGAAGTGAAACTGTCTTAAGTGATAGAGCATTATCTTTGAGTAAAAGATGATCAGGGTCAGTGCTAAAGCCCCTGAGTTCAAGCACCAGAAGAGATGCATTATTATAGCAAGTGCAAAATACTTTAATAGTTTAATGAGAGACATTTATACATCTTAAGACTCACATAACCAATGAGCTGGGTATGCTATGCATACATGTCATCCCAGTTACAGGATAGGTGTAAATAGGATTTAGACAGGAGGGTCTGGATGAAAACATGAGAAACAATTCCAAGACTAAAGCAGAAGGGCTGGTGACAAGGTTCAAGTGTTAGAGCACTTGTATAGCAAGTGCAAGGCCTCACCAAGTTCAGACCCTACTACTACCAAAAAGAGTTCCAACAGTCTTGCCATTGTACCTTAAATTCTTGTGTACAATTCTCTCACAAGTGAAAATATATACAGACACTACTTTATTATCACAGTATGGAGAATTGACTCCATGTAGGGTTAAAACTAAAAATCACATGGTTTCTTTTTAACATTTGAGAACCTGTAAAATTGATTCCAGAGTGGCTGCACCTTTTTAAATTCCCAGCAACAATATTTGAAGATCATAGTTTACCACCAACTCTTCTTATTGCCACTATTTTATTATATCCATCCTATTGAGTTTGAGGTAGTGTCTCCTATTGACTAAATGATGCTGAATGTCTCTTCATGTTTTTATTGCTCGTTGTACTTCCAAATTAAAAGATGTAATTAAATATTGATTTTGTTTGTGATTTTTAAAAGGGTTTTAAGTGTATTTTAGTGTTGTATTTACTAGAATTTATTATTTATCATTTCTCATAAATTTAGTAGATTTATAAGAATTATCTAGTAATTGATAAGGTTTGCCATCTGGTAGTTGAAATGTCTGAAAAGGAAAAAGAACCTATTAACTTTATAATTGCACAGTAGTTTGAAACCTAAGTACAGGGTCTTTCAGTATCTGAAATAGGGGAGAGAATATTAATCTAGGAACTACAAGAATACCAAAATCTGAGAATGAGTCCTTCATGTTAAAGGCATGATACTTGCATATAACCTACTACATCCTCTATATTCTGCAGACCATCTCTTGATGACTTGTAAGACCTAATGTGGTGCAAGTTGTGTAAGTATCTGCTTTATTCTATTAGCGAATAACAGGAAAAATTCCATATGTTCAGATACACTTTGTGGCTGAATGTTTTTGATCTACAATTGGTTCAGTTCAGTCAGCTAATTAATCAAGTCATCAGTTTATGATGGTATATTTTATACTTATAAATTGAATAAAAATGTAAAAGCTAACTTTAAAAATAAGGACTAACCTTGATTCTTGAACTTTCATAAGTCAAATTTCAATTAAAAAAATTGAAATAAACTTATAAATTGTATTTTATCTGCATAAAACCACTTCTGGCACAAAAGTAACCTGCAGTAGCTTCAACTTTTTAGCAAATGGCTTAGTTTGTTTTTGTTTTTGTTTTTTGTTTTTTTTAAATTTTTTTTGTCAGTCATGGGGCCTGAACTCAGAACCTAGGCACTGTCCCTGAGCTCTTCAGCTCAAGGCTAGCACTTTACCACTTGAGCCACAGCACCACTTCCAGCTTTTTCTGCTTATGTGGTGCTGAGGAATTGAACCCAGGGCCTCATGCATGCAAGGCAAGCACTCTACCACCACTCTACTGAGCCACCTTCCCAGCCCCAACAAGTGGCTTAGTTTTGTTTTGTTTTGTTTTTTTAATGGCTTAGTTTTTAAGCATGTAATTATTTCTATTAGGACAAATCTTATATGCTGCTTCTTTTGCAGTAGATCTTTTAAACTATCTTCTTTAGACCCATTTAGCTTTTAAAACAACTGAATGATGGAAGTCATTTTTTAAAAATGAGAGCTTTACAATTATTGCTTAAAAAAATACAGCACCTCTTACTACCACTGTCATTCACATTTTAAAAATGGACCTCGTTATCAATTTTACATATAACTTGAACTTTTGACTTGTTTAGAACTTAGCCTTTTCATTTAACTTGTGCTTGGGCTACACATCATTTTTAGAGAGAGTAGATTATATTCAAGCCAGGGCAGAAGGAGGTATTGTTCCTAACTTGAGACTCTTTTAGTATAATCATAACCTCATGTTCACTGCTGTTCCACTTGGGAAATTTCCATCTGTCCTGTTCGTTTTCACCTTGGCCCTGGCAAGCTGCTCCTTTCACAGTCCTGTTCACACATGACCCAAGTATCCAGGATTGTTGACCTCAGTTATCAGCAAGCACTGCACACTCAGCCTCTTGCTCCTCCAATCAAAGATCCTCTTCCTCCTTAAGTGGAGAACCTTCTTTATTTTAGTTTCTTTTGAGCAAGTTCAAGCTCTTGAAAAGGTAGAAAAGATATTTTAATTTGTAACTCTCATTGGTTTCCTTCTTTGAAACTGTCTGCTACTACTTGATTGGCTTTTATATTATAAATATTTTGTGCTAGATTTCTTTTCTGTAATAACTATGGTTTGTAAGCATTCAGGCTTAAAATAATGCAGTAGTCTGAAGCATTTTCCCCTAATGACTAGCACTAATGATTATATAATTAGTACTCTTAGTTTAGAAAGTATGCATAGATGCAAATTTTCATATTATATTCACTGATACTTTAAGTACAAGTATAATATTAAATACATATTTTATTAATATTGATATATTGATCATTTTCATTTGTTTCTCTGCTCTTGATGTGCAGAGCTTTCATGAATAAGTTCTAATACTAAGTAAATTGATAAAGTTATTTATTGGGATTTTATATTTAACTAAAAATAATGACTAAAACATGATTGTATTCAAGTCAGAATTCATGAGTAGTCCAGAGATTTTCATTTATAAATGAGAGCCACAATATTAAGACCACATGACATCATGGCTATCTGGGGCACCACTAAGTGACAGTATCGCTAGTCACAGGTTGATGCAAATTGTCTATGCAAGCTGAATAGGACTCAAAAGCATAGGCAGCATAAAACAATTGTATTCTTCATAGGCACACAGAATGTCTTCTTCTTAAACAGGAGAGCTTGCTATTTCTTTTGAATAATGGATTGACAAATACTACAAAGAATAGAATATTTTTCAGCTTTTCTTCCTTCAGGGTAACTTATTGTCATTTTTTCAGAGTTGTGTGTGGAAAGTAGTCTCTCTTCTACTAACTACATAGCAGTAAAAATATTAGGGAAGGTTTTTTCTGAGTAATTTTAGTAGATCTACTTCCTGGTTATGTGTAAAGTACTTGCTACTGTATATTGTTGAAACTTTATAGGACTGTTAGTATAGTCTGGCATACTCTGGTACATTGTTCATTCATCCTTCTAAGATATTTTTCAGGCACTGTGACTGGTAACAATTTAGACAAGAAGTATAATCAGTACCTTACTTATGTAACTGTAACCCCTCTGTACATCACCTCATCTCTAGATTGTCTTAGTAGCCACACATACAATAAATCATGCTTAACACTGCAAGAAATAAGTGTTAAGGCTGATTGTTTTTACCCTCAAAAATCATGACAATGCTATAAAACTTATGTCATTTATATAGAATGATCTTATAACTTACTGTCTAAATTGAAGTACACTGTCCAGTAAGAGGAAACACTGGCCATAACACTAGTGACATAGCTGACACAAATGGAAATTGTTGAGGACAAGCATGTATAAGGTCACTAGTAGTAGTATATGCCAGTGATTGGGTGAAAATTCTGAGGAAGGAATGAGTACAGTGGCTTAATTGGTTACATAGGCTTAGAACTCACCAGCTATCATAAGGAGGTCATTTCAGTGAAGGGAATTGGTAATGAATTTGGCTGAAATAGAAATTTGGGTAATGAAAGAGTAGATGTTGAACTTGAGTTTGAATAGCAAGCGAACTGTGTCATCTTAAAATTGACTTTGCCATCATCTGCAAAGTAAAAGTAATTTCTGTCTTCCAGGGTTACATGATGATTAACTGCATGCTTTATGCAGAGTGCTATACAGCACTTACAGGTGATCAATACACATGAGCTGTCTAGAACATAGTGACAAAATCTTAAAACTGTTGAGAGTATTTGGCATTGTGCAGAATGGAATGGTCTAAGATTGATGGCAGACAGTTTGAGAGTTAGAGACACTGAGTGTTAAGGGAAAAGGAGTGTGAGCAAATGACGACTCTAAGCTTTTACTCCTTGAAGCCAAGAGAGACCAGGAGAATTCAGCAAAGTAAGCAAGGCAGAAAAGATAATCTGTTTTGAAACAGAGCAGTTTAAAAAGCACTGTGTATGTGTGTGTATGCCAGTACTACAGCTTGAATACAGGCCTTGTACTACTTGCTTTCCTTGCTCAACTTGAGCCACGCCTCTGGGTAAACATACCAATTTTGAGGGACATTAGAATGGATACTAGATGAGAAATAAAAATATTAAAAGAGTGCTCCTTGCCAGGCTCCAGTGGTTCACACCTATAATCCTAGCTACTGAGGAGGTTGAGATCTGAGGGTTGAAGTTAAGAGTCAGCCCTGGCAGGAAAGTCTATGAGACTTTTATAAACTTCACTAAACTACAAAAAAAGCTAGAAGAGAAGCTGTGACTCGAGTGATAGAGCTGCTAGCTTTGAGCAAAAGAAGCTCAGAACAGGACCCACGGCCTTAGTTCAAGCACCAGAATAGCACAAAATATATATACATACATACATGCATGCATACTTACATATCTACATACATACATACATACATACATACATAGTGCTCCATGGAGAATTAGCCATGTACTGCTTAATGACAGGTGCATGTTCTGAGAGCTACATCAATAGGCAGTTTTGTCATGTGTGAAAATCAGAGTGTACTTTGTACAAACCTACAAATCTAGTATATGATGTATACACTAGGAGATTTTGGTCATAGGAGATATATATGCACATATACATGTACTAAGTATACATGTAGCCTATTGCACCAAGGGCTATGATATTAAATTAAATCAGGAACAAAAGAAAAAGATGCAGTCCAGAGATGCAGGAAGCTGGGTGCCAGTGGCTCACCCCTGTAATTCTAGCTACTCAGGAGGCTGAGATCCGAGGGTTATGGTTCAAAGCCATCCTGGGCAGGAAAGACCCTATGAGCCAATTAACCACTCAGAAACCAGAAGTAGAGCTGTAGCTCAAGTGGTAGAACTCAAAGAGGCTCAGGAACAGTGCCAAGCCCTGAGTTCAAGTTCTACAACTAGCCAAAAAAAAAAAAAATGTCCTCTGGAGCATTGATAAAAGCTGCAGTACTATAAATACACATAAATGAGTGAAAGTAATTTAAGGTCATTATCAAGTGCTGTGTACATACTATTCCTAGTTGTAGATGTTATACTTGTTTTGTGACTGGCAGCATAGTAGGTTTGTGTGCAACAGCCTCAGTGCAAACTTTGTGTAATATGTTGGGCTACAGTGTTACACTATGATGTTATGCTATGATGTCACTATTAAAAATTTGGGCTTTATCTTATGGAAGTGCCTTCATATATGTGGTCCATCATTAGAAAAACCATTATGCAGTACCTGACTAGTCCAGATGTGGCTTATTTTTCCAGTACACTTTATAAAAAACGTGAAGGTTTAGTGTTTGTACTGTAGCTTGGCTATGAGAAAAAGATCATTTTCACCATGCTTTACCTTATGAAAAGAGAAAGTAATGATCCTTAAAGGGTTCGTTCTAAATGACTGTTAAAGGCCAGCATTAATATTATAGGATTAGCATAAAATGAAAAGGACATTTTAGACATACAATTTTATTATGTATAATAAAAATAATATACACAGGCACATAAACATTCCATAATGTTCAAGTTAACCAAGTCATTCTTATCAGCACACATTACTAAGTCACTTTGACATCCTCCAACGAAAAGTAGATCATTTTATAATTATAGCTATTTTACCCCCTTTCTCCTTCCCCCCTTCCCTCCCTTTGTCTCTCATCTCTCTTTCTTTCTCCCCCATCCCCTTCTCTTGACAGTTTTGCTATGTAGCCCAGGCTGGCCTGTCCAAGTGCCGGGGTTACATAGCTATTTTGCACTAGCTTTTTTTGTTGTTTAGTGGAGTTTATAAAAGTTTCCTTTTTAAAAGACTTTCCTCCCAGGGCTGACTTTAAACTTCAGCCCTCAGATCTCAGCCTCCTTAGTAGCTAGGATTATAGTTATGAGCCGCTGGAGCCTAGCATGGAGCACTCTGCATATTTCAAGTTTTTTAAAGATATAACACTATATCAGGGTATTAATGCTTTACGAAAAAGTAGAAGTCACTTTCACGTTAGTATATTTATTGTCTGAAAAATCGGTAAACAAACCTGAATTTCAGTGACCTACTTATGCCCCCCCCACTCCTTCTGAGATGGTTGAATGAATGCCTTCTAGCAAGTCCAAAACTACTATGTGTTTTGATCATTTTATATTTTCTGTAACATCCAGCCCTAGTAGCATAATACATCCAAGTGTTTGGTCTTGAGAGGTATCAGTCTCAAACATTCCAGATCTCCTTTTCCCTTTAGCATGTGGTAAAATACACAAAATACAAAAAAAATGTGGCTCATTAAAAATTTACAGTTCCATTTGGTGATTTTTTTTGTTTTTACTGTTCAGTGATATTAAGTATATTTTTAGTGTTCTGCAACCATCACCACCACCATCTCTAGGACTCTTTTCATCTTGCAAAACTGAAACGTTAGATCCATTAAGCAGCGATTCTTCATTATTCCCTCCACCTATCTGCAGAAGTTCTATGGCTCAGCGAAATGTAGGAATGGTTTTGGTTATGTGTAGCAGATTAAGGAGTATTGTCTCCAAATTCATGTGGACCCTTAAGAGAAAAAGCAAGCCCTTCTGAAGTAGCTATTTGGAAAATTCAAGAATTAAATGTTAGAATAATCTAAACATTCTAATGATGGGTGGATGTTTGGGCTCCATTGAAATATGTTGGAACAGGCTCCTACCTACAAGAGAAAAACCTGGATTCTTTATTGTGTTTTGTCACCAACTACCAGGGCCTGCTTTTCCTAGTCATTTCCTGTGTGTGAGCTGAGTAAATTCTGAGACTCCTTCAGCTCTAAATGTTATTCTCTAGTGAATGCTGAGAAAGGTTGTGAAAAGCACAGAATGTAAAGGAGTCTTGGGAATCTGATAATAGCATAGAACATGTAGGTGAGAGAAAATCTGGGAATGAACCTCAAGACAAAGGTCAGACACCAGCTTCAAAGGGAATATTGTGCAAGACTCCAAAGAATGGTACAAAGACAAGATAGTTTTCAGTAGAGACATCCAGAAGATTCATCCCTTGTCATACTTGGATTTATTGGCACAACTAGATGACAGAGAAGAGAAAGTACTATATAATAGGTGTTGATATATGACACATGCTAGACCTATTCAGAGGAAAACTTATGGTGTGTAATTGGTAATCAATATTTGTTTTCTTCCCTGTGATTCCAGATATCTTAGCAAAAAACAAAAACAAACCTCTCCGATTATATTTCCACTGATGGGAGGTAGAAAGAGGAAAGAGAATTGTCTTCTTTATGAGGTTCATAAAATAGGTTATGAATATATAGGAAAACTCCTTTTTTATTGCTTTGCCTTTGCTAGCTCCCTTTCTCTAGTCTACTAGATAGTAAAGATACTGCCTGGTTCACAGGAACAAGTGTCCTAAATGAAGCTGTTTTCCCTTTAGTGAGCCATAAAAACATACAATTTCTCTCTTTAGAACAAAGGTTTCGGGGCTGGGAAGGTGGCTCAGTGGTAGAGCGCTTGCCTTGCATGCATGAGGCCCTGGGTTCGATTCCTCAGCACCACATAGGCAAAAAAGAAAAAAGCCGGAAAGTGGTGCTGTGGCTCAAGTGGTAGAGCGCTAGCCTTGAGCTGAAGGGTTGAGGGACAGCGCCCAGGCCCAGAGTTCAGGCCCCACGACCGGACCCAAAAAAAAAAAAAGAACAAAGGTTTCCCTAGATTCAAATCCAGTTTTTCAGAGTGGATGCTTTGGTTTCCCTCAAATTTGTTATTGAATTTACAGTATATATAGAAAAATAAATGTTTCCAGGTATACTGAAATTAGATTAAAGCAGCTGGTTTTTATCCTTTATGCAGTTTTAAAAGGAATATCCCTTGATCTCGTTTGGTTTTTGTTGTTGTTTTCTTTTTTGTGGTTTTGGAGTTTGAATTCAAGGCCTTGAGCTTGCTAGGCAGATGCCCTACCACTTAGGCTATGTCACCAACCCTTTTTGCTTTTCTATTTTTTCAATATCGTCTATGTGTATGCCCCCCAATATGTGTGTGTATAATAATTGTGATATTCACTGACTAAGTTTTGAAATACATACTGTGATTCTAAAATGCACTTACAGCATGGTATAGTTCATGCCTTTAATTATATTTACTCAGGAGATCTAGAGGATCAGGCCTGAGCAACTAATCCTCAGACCCCCAACTCAGTGAATAAAAATTGGCCTGTCATCACAGCTATGTGCATCGATAGGAGGAATATGGTCCAGGCTAGCCTGGAAAAAAAAGCAAAATTTTATTTTTAAAAAAAGCTTTCTTTGTTTCTTCTCTGATAAGAAAATAATGTACACAGAAAGCAAATAGGCTAATTTTCTGTTATTCACTTACCCCCCCCTTTTTTTTGGTGGGGGTTTGAACTCAGGATCTGGGCACCATCCCTGAGCTTCTTTTTTAAAAAATTTTTAAATAAATTTTTTTATTGTGAAAATACCATACAGAGGGGTTACAATTACATGAGCAAGGTAATAAGTACATTTTTTATCAAGCATTGTTGCCTCCTCCTTTGTTTTTCCCCTACCATCCTGCCCTCTCATCTCCACGACTATATCCTGCTCCCCCTGCCAAAGTTGTAAAGTTTGTTTTTTCCCTTCCCCTCCACAAATTATACCAACATCAAATACAGTGAAAACAGGGATTATACCATGGGGGAGGGACATACAAAGCAACAACAACAACAAAAATCACCTTTTAAATACGTTAGAAACAATAGCAAGGAAGAAAAAACCACTTGTGTCCTTATCTTGGGGTTCATTTCTCCTAACATCATCTTATCTGACCTTTTCTGCTTGACTCAGACATATACTAGCTATTGCAAATAGGGAAACCATGGGACCTATGTTTCTTTGGGCCTGGCTTACTTCACTTAATATAATTTTTTCCAAGTCTTTCCATTTCCTAACAAATGGGGCAATGCCATTCTTTCTGATGGAAGCATAGAATTCCATTATGTATATATACCACATTTTCTTGATCCATTCATCTATTGAGGGGCATCTGGGTTGGTTCCATATCTTAGCTATGGTAAATAATGCTACAATAAACATAGTTGTGCTGGCAACTTTAGTATGGTCTTGTTTGTGATCATTGGGGTAAATGCCCCAAAGTGGGATTGCTGGGTCATAGGGGAGCTCTATGTGGAGTCTTTTGAGGAACCTCCATACTGCTTTCCAAAGTGGTTGAACAAGTTTACACTCCCACCAACAATGCAGTAAGGTTCCCTTCTGTCCACATCTCCTCCAGCATCTGTTGTTATTAGAGTTCTTGATTATAGCCATTCTAACTAGGGTGAAGTGGTATCTCAGTGTTGTTTTGATTTGCATTTCTTTTATGGCTAGAGAGGTTGAACATTTCTTGGTGTATATATTGGCCATTCCTATTTTGATTGCATGAAGCTGCAGAGCTTCTGCATGGCTGTAGGTTTGTCAATCAATATACAGCCTTTATTGTATTGAGGAATGTTCCATGGATTCCTAGATTTTCTGGAGCCTTCATCATAAAGGGGTGTTGGATCTTGTCATGGTTTTTCTACATCTATTGAGATAACCATGTGGTTCTTATCCTTGCTCTTGTTGATGTGATGAAGTATATTAATTGATTTGCATATGTTGAACCAGCTTTGCATCCCTGAAATGAATCCTGTTTGATCATGGTGTATGAATTTTTTGGATGAATTGTTGAAGTCGATTGGCCAAAATTTTGTTGAGAAGATTTGCATTGATGTTCATCAAAAAAATGGGTCTATAGTCCTGAGCTTCTTTTAAAAGCTCAAGGCTAGCACTCTACCATTTGAACCACAGTGCCACTTCCAGCTTTTTCTGTTTATGTGGAACTGAGGAATTGAACCCAGGGCTTCATGCATGCTAGGCAAGCACTCTACCACTAAGCCACATTCCCATCCCTGTTCATTTATCTTTATAGCAGCTTATTCACGCAACTTTTTAAAATGTTTATTAAATGAATAGTTAAATAAAGGTGATTCATATAATTCAGAAAAAATGAATATTGCCTTGGAACATATTTTTGGAAGCTCACATTCCAAATAAATGAAATATAAAAGTTTATTTGGGAATTTAAGCTTAGAAACTTCTCTGATCTTGCTTTTGACTTCTTGATTTTTGATTTTTTACATAGCATTTCTCTTGCTCTCTCTCCCTCCCTCCCTTTCTCCCTTTCTCCCTTCCTCCCTTCCTCCTTCTCATCCTCTCATTTATCTTCCCTCCGTCCCTCCCTCCCCCACCTCTTTCCCTTCCTATCTTTTGATGCCAGTACTGGGACTTGAACTCAGGGCCTGAGAATTCTTGGTTGGCTGGCACTTTCCCACTTGAGCCACCTGTCTATACTTGTAGCTTTTTCTGGTTAATTGGAGATAAGAGTCTTATGAGCCTGTGGCTCAAACCTAGCTACTCAGGAGGCTGAGATCTGAGGATCGCAGTTCAAAGCCAACCCGGGCAGGAAAGTCCATGAGACTCTTATCTCCAATAGACCACCAGAAAACTGGAAGTGGCTCTGTGGCTCAAGTAGTAGAGTGCTAGCCTTGATCTGAAGAGCTGAGGGACAGCACCCAGGCCCAGAGTTCAAGCCCCACAATTGACAAAAAAAAAAAGTCTTATGAAATTTCCTGCCCAGGTTGGTTTCAAATCCTGATCCTTAGACTCAGTCTCCTGAGTAGCTAGGATTACAGGTGTGACCCCAGCACCTGGTTTCACATAAGGTATTACTTTAAGGACTAGTATGACCTTGAACTTGCTTCATTCATTGCCCTTGTTTCAACCTTTCAATTTTCCTGCTTCAACAGCCTCTGAGCTGCTGAGATTACCATCCCTAACTCTGATATTTTTTTTTATCTTCTAACTAGTATATGTAAAGTTTTTGCAATTAAAAATAAGGTATTCCACTGATTTTAGTATTTAGTATGTATGACAATGTACCCCACGTTAAGTGCTAAAGGAACATAGAAAAAGATCCTAGAGCTTCAATTAATTTAGTCAGTCTCAGTGTACTTTATAAAAACTCTTACTTGTAATTGTTTCTTAGTCCACTGAATATGAGTAAATTTGCAGACACGAATTCATATATATAGGGGTTATAGGTGAAGATCTGTTATCTTTTTTTTTCTTTTTTGGGGGGGGGTCCAGTCGTGGGGCCTGAACTCTGGGCCCGGGTGCTGTCCCTCAGCTCTTCAGCTCAAGGCTAGTACTCTACCATTTGAGCCACGGGGCCACTTCCGGCTTTTTTTTTCTGCTTAAGTGGTGCTGAGGAATCGAACCAAGGGCCTCATGCATGCAAGGCAAGTGGTCTACCACTGAGCCACCTTCCCAGCCCAGTTTTCTTTCTTTTTTTTTTTTTTATTTTACTAAGTTTTGTATTGTGAAAATACCATACAGAGGGGTTACAATTACATGAGCAAGGAAATGAGTACATTTCTTATCAAGCATTGTTCTTCACAGGTGTAATTGCTGCCCCATTCCTGTGGGGAATAGGAATACTTTCTTGGCTTCTCCAGTTCTCCCTTGAAACACTTGTCTAACCTTTCAAAGACCTAGTTTAAGTATTTCACCCAGCATGATTAGGTTTTGGGGGATTTATTTATGCCACCTCCTCTCAAGCATACATAAACCTTCTAGTAGTATTTAGTAGATTCACATGTGTATATGTATTTAGTTCTGATGCAGAGCAGTCCCATCACAAGGATCCCTCTTGCACCGTAGCATAGGTACAGTACCTCCTCCTCCTCCTCTTAACCATTTCCTAATACCTGGCTACCACTGATCTGTTGTCTATCCCTATAATTTATCATTTAAAGAGTGTTGTAAGTGGAATCATACAGTAAGAAAACTTTAGGGGAGTGGCTTTGTTTTGTTTTGTTTTTTTCACTCAGCATAATTCCCTTGGGATGGATAAGTTGAGGGCTTTTTAAAAGTGATTTGTAAAGAAGGTTAGCACCTTTCCCACATGACTTAATGGTTATTGTAACTTAGCAAAGAAGGCAATGTGCTTCTGCTGATCCTTTTCCCATAGGAAAGAGAAAACCCCAGCACTCCTCACCATTGTCTCTCCTAGACACTCATAGAAGAAGCGAGAATTCTTTTTCTAATCAACATGTTGGTCCCTTGGTAGAAAACAGTCATAGTTCTTCTTAAAGGGCATTGTCTATCTCTATAATTGTCTTTTATTTCCAGAGGCCGTCCCAGTCAGTTCTATCTTCCATTCTCCTTTCCATCCCCTCACTTTTTCCATCCTGACCAATTTAAAACAATTCATTCTGTGAAACAAGCTTTTAACTTGAAATTTATATGCATTGAAGAGTACTACTTGTTCCTTAGGCCTTGCAGGAAATTATCGTGCAGTTCTACTTCACATACAGTGCTGTTTTGCCTCAAAAATAATTATTAGCTAACTACTTCATTTGTACAAATGAAGTAGATATTTCCTGACAATTTTATTACATATTAAGATCTCTGTCTGAGTTCCATCCAAGTCATCTTGAGTAGTAGGGTTGTTTTTTAAAAGAAGTATATGCACAAATGTATATAACATTTCAAACTATAAAGAGTCTTGGTGGTGCATGGTAGTACAGAACTGTAATCCCAACACTCAGGAGGCAGAGGCAGAAGAATTCTAAGTTCAAGGTCAGCCTGGGGAGACCCTGTCTCAAAAAATGTGTTGAAGCTGGGTACCAGTGGCTCATACCTGTAATTGTATCTGCTCAGGAGGCTGAGATCTGAGGATCACAGCCCAAGCCAGTCCAGGCAGAAAAGTCCAAGAGACTACATTGAGGACGTTGTTTGACTAGCATGGGTGCTATCCCCAAAAGACCCTTGGTCGTTCCCATCATCCCTTCCCCTCCCATAAAAAGAAGAATCTTAGGAGGTATAGTGTTTAGAGACTTAATTTGGCTTCACAAAATTAAAAAAATTCCATTAGTAACTATTAAAATAATAATTAATGCTATTTTAAAGAGTTAACATTTATAGAAATTGTCCTACAATACTGAGAGAACTTATAATTGACATCTCAAATAAGCCTGAGAAGATTATTACTATAATATAGGAACAATTCAGTATTGACTAGCCTGTATATCCAGATGTTTTTCTGGGTAATTGCTTTAAAGTTTGTTCTATAGGAAATTATAGAAATTCAGTGTTTTCCTTCACTGATATATTTGGCTCCAGACTGGGGTAGAATCATACTTTTATTATAGGAATGTTTGTTCTTAGATGCATAAAGGACCAAGACAAGAACAAGCTATTAATCTTCTAAAACATAACCTGGTCATAATCTTTACTTAAAAACTAGGCCCAATAGATGCTAATATGGTAGCTCCGAATTAATTTTGTTTTTCCAAATTGCCTTTCTAAATAATTAACTGTGGCATGTTGCTGACAGTAGAGATCCAGAGCCCAAAAAGTTGAAGACTGAGGTACTTTCCTGTTAATGCCTCTATATCCCCAGTACTATCAGGAAAATATTATTCACTCTTTCTACATGTTAGAATGCTCATTTGATACAGAGCCCAGTCACTAAAGTCAGGTTTTGAATCTTGTCTCTTTCTTTTCCAGTTGGCACTTGCTTCCTAAAAACCAAAGAAACTCAAATAATAATCAATAGTTTTTATTGTTATTTTTAATTTGGTGCTGGGTGTTGAACCCAGGACCTCATGCATTTAAGTTGTTTTGATTGTCTATCAAAACATTAATAGTCTGGAGAAAATGAGGGAGGGGATGACATTGTTCAAAAAGAAATGCACTCACTACCTGACTTATGTAACTGTAGCCTCTCTGTATATCACCTTTACAATATTTTTTAAAATTTTTTTATTGTGAAAATACCATACAGAGGGGTTACAATTACATGGGCAAGGTAATGAGTACATTTCTTATCAAGCATTGTTGCCTCCTCCTTTGTTTCCCTTCCCATCCCTTCATATCTCCCCCTTACCCCTCCTGCCTCCCCCCCCCCCCGCCAAAGTTGTAAAGTTCGTTTTTCAACATTATTGCAACAATGAGATGTACAAGTTGTAATGGTGAAATACAATATTTTTTTTTAAAAAAACAACATTGGTAGTTAGAAACATCATGAAATAGGGAAATGCATGCTTAAAAAGGAAAGTATAGAAGAGAGAGTAACAGACAAAGAAGAGAGAGCTTTCCCAAACTTACAACCCTATTCTTAGGGCCTCATTTAACCTACTTACCTCCTGAAGACCCTGTACCTGTCTCCAGGTATTTTGGGAAGTTAGGTCTTCAGTATAGGAATTTAAGAGGACCTAAGCCAATCCATAGCAAGTCAATGTATGTTCTTTCGTTTTTTTGCAATACTGTTTTATAGCCAGTTATTTTTCACTTAAATTTGTTGTAAACAGCTTTCCATATCAAATACATCAGCATTTATGTCATTTAACAGCTCCATAGATTTCCTGGGTAAAGACATACCATAACTTATTTTTACATTTCCATATTTTTAGACTTCAAGGATAATCAAAAGTATGCTTTGGTTTCCGCTTTCAGATTGACTCTCTTTTCACTTGATAAACGGTTTTTTTCAGGGAGGGGTCCAAGACTAGGACTTGAACTTGGTAACTGATGCTTTTGCTCATTGGCTGATGCTCTACCATCTGAGCCACACCTCCAACCCCTAGTTATTAATTTGAATAAAAGCCTATTTGGAATTAATTTTAAACTTAAGTGATTCCATGAAATAATAGGCTAATAGCATTTACATGATTCTAGAATTATAGTTTTTCTGGTTTAACACTTATGACTGAAGGGATATAGTTTCATGAGCATTAACAACTGGAGAACCTTATATAGTAGTTTGTCACCATTAAAAGATTCCATACAAATTCTGAATACGATATACATCTATTGCTATTGATTAATAATAATATATAAAAACTAAGATTCACCAGTATTGCAGATGTTACTTTTCTTCCTTGAAAAATCTTGATTCCTTATGATGTAGCCATTAGAAAGGACAAAATAATGGCATTTGCAGGGAATTGGATGGAACTAGAGCAAATTATTTTGAGCAAGGTAAGCCAAGAACAAAGAGTCAAACGGCACACGGTCTCCCTGATATGTGGATGCTAAAGCCAAAATACAGGGAGATATGACAAACAGAACTCGAGAGAAACAAAAGACAGCCATTCATTTTGTTGTATCATTGTTAAATGACTCCATGTTCTTGACTGTATATATATATATATATATATATATATATATATGGTATAGATAGATAGATAGATAGATAGATAGATAGATAGATAGATAGATAGATAGATAGATAGACAGACAGACAGATAGACAGACAGACAGACATGGATACACGCAATGGAGGGAAGCTAGGAGGAGGACAAAGAATAAGTGGGAAACAGAACAACATACAACAAAGGGGTCCATCAGCTGTACTGGACATAGAAGAAAATGAACTAAGCAACCCAAAGACAGCAATGGGAAGGGAGGAATGAGAGGGAAAGAGGGAACAGCTTATACTAAGCCAAAAGAAAGAAATGTAAAACATCACCTGATGTGGAAGAAATAGTTGTATTGTCAAAGCTCATAGAATTCACAGACTTTATAGATCATGATAATGACCATTTTCCTTGTGAAGGCTAAAATGTGTTTGTGACATTAAGTATCACTATTCCACAGTACTGTGAAATATGTAAAATTTATGTAAACACCTAATCTCAATTTAAAAAGAAAAGTGAGAGAAGGGGGGATGGGTTAGGAGTGATGGGTGACAATGTTGTTAGACACCTTGTATCTTGTATTCATATACTGTTTCGTAGAATAGGAACGTTTTTGTACAACTACTGGAAGATAATAAAAAGTTAAAGAAAAATCTTGATTCCTTATTTTCTGTAGGAAAATTAGGAGTGCTTCTTAACAATTTAATAGTTTTTCCAATTACTATTTGAACTTTTAAAATAGGACACAAACTTTCTGCATGCTATACATAACCCCTATCTGAAATGGTTGAAGCCAGAAATATTTCAAATTTTGAAATTCTGCAGATATTGGAATATTTGCACAGAGTTTACATGTTGAGCATCCTTAATTCAAAGATCCAAAATATTGAAATGTACTTTTTAAAAGTTCTAGATTTTTGGATTTGTTATGCTTAAGCTTTACTTCTTGAAAGCAGAGTGATTTTTATCATTTCTGTTTCTAAATTAAGCCCTTTGATGTCGTATTTCAAAGCATAAAGAAATTTCTGATAAATTGAGAAGGATTTTGGAAGTGTTCATACTGTTAGGAGTACAGGTTCTAATGTAAAATCCAACTCTTCCCCCATCAAATCAAGAATCTGTTGCATTCTGAATTGTTTGTGCACATGTATTTTCAAGAGGAGATGTTTTATAGAATTCAGTATTTTTAAAGTGTTGATGGCCAGGAATGGTCTTGCCATGGCCAAGATAGTAAAATCAGTGACTATCATATTGATGATGCCGTAGTGGGTAGCAGTGTGTTCATAGTAGGTGCTAGTATACTAAAGCTTTTCTGGGATTTTTAGTGAGAAAAAAATGTATAGCCATAGTAACTGAAGAGGAGTGTTAGAGTAACCTGGGACTTAGCATAAGTCAAACTTGTACAGCAGCAGTTTCTGTTCTTTGTATAAAGCAGTTCTGTTCTGTGTGTTAAGTTTCTGTTCTTTGTGTGTAAGTTATGTTGCCTACTCCCAAGAATCAGATCTGGAGCAGACTCAACTAAAGAAAGGTCTTTATTAGTCTTAGCAGGGACTCAAAACTATTGAAAACAATGCTTGCATTTCTGTTACTTGTGGGAAATGAATGTATATGGTTATTTAAAAAATAACACCAAGTTAATTATGGCAGATAAACATTTTAAAGAACATTTTGGGCAATATTTGGTATCGTATAAGCAAATAAATATTGACTTAGAAATATCTGTCCAGTGGATCCTAAACTATTTTATCTGTTTAGTGATAAGGAATACAAGACCAACATTTTATTAGGTTTTATTTAGTTTTTTAGAGTAATATCGATAGCCTATAGAACTTGTAATTAAATATAAAGAATTTTGGTTTTATTCACTTATTATGGTAAATATATCTGCCACACACATTAAATAGGAAATAAAGGTATATGCCAAATTCCTATTCCTTCTTTTAAATAAAGTTAATAGAATTTAAGTAATTTTTTTTTTTGTCGGTCATGGGGTCTGGGTACCATCCCTCAGCTCTTCAGCTCAAGTCTAGCGCACTACCACTTACGCCACAGCACCACTTCCTGCTTTTTCTGCCTATGTGGTGCTGAGGAATTGAACCCAGGGCCTCATGCATGCAAGGCAAGCACTCTACCACTGAGCCACCCTCCTAGCATGTTAAGTAAATTTAAAAAAACAAACCAAAAAAACAAATGGTACTGGTAATAATTTACTTTAATGAAAAGTTTTATGAAAGCCATTCTTAAAGTTTTTATATTAAGAAAACCATTGTCTTTTTTCAGATTAATTTGCGCCTCATCCTGGTGAGCGGAAAAACAAAAGAGTTCCTGTTTTCTCCTAATGATTCTGCTTCTGACATTGCAAAGCATGTGTATGACAACTGGCCAATGGGTGAGTGGTGTTTTCTCCCATCAACGAACATTGTAAATTCTTTGTGCCATACCTGTTTTGCAAACATTTTGTATAAGTTGTAAGTATGTAAAATGAAAAAGAATAAAAGTAACTGAGGTTATGAGAGCCGGATTTAAAAGGAACTTCCCCTAGATTTTGTTTCTCAGCTTTGTCATTCAAAGCAGCAAAGGAGCTAGGTGAGCAAAGTCCTTGCTTTTGCCGTAGCGCTAAAAAATAGTTTTGAAAAGGAAAAACACAAATTGGCTTAATACATAATAATTTCATATCAATGAAATTATTTTTGCTAAAACAAAATAAAAGGAAAGAAAAGCTACCTTGACCAGATTATAATCCATTCCCATTGGTCTTCTCTAGCATGACATATTTAAATTTTAGCTGTAACATAGTTAACCTAACTTACATTACTCCATGTCTTCCCTGAACAAGGTCAGTTATGCTGTGCCTTTTCAAGCCACTACATGTAATAGACAATTTTTTATTGGTATCCCTTCCTTCCTCTGCTGCTTTCCTTTCTAGTGAGACTCTGTATTGCCTCCTTAAATGAGTCTTTAGTTCATGTTCTTACTTAAACTTGTCCAGTTGTCCTCAAGACCCTTTCCTGTGTTATATACCATAGGGATAGCATGTTTTCAACCATTCCTTTACATTTTTGTTTTGTTTTTGTTTTCCAATACTAGGAATTGAAACCCAGAATCTCATACATGCTAGGCCACTCCACTGAACTACATCCTCAGCCATATGACAATTTTCTTTTGAAATAAAGTCTTGCTAAGTTACACAGATGCCTTAACATTGAAATCCTGCCTCAGGCCTTCCTAGAAACTGAGATTACTTGGCATTTAATTTTATTAGCAGGAGCAATTTGAACTTTAAAAGGACAAGACTTATTTCAACAACAACAAAATACAATGTATATACATAATGACTCTTAGGTTACTGGGAACCTCTTTATAGAGAAAGGGAATTCTTATAGATTCCTGAGTTCTGATTTAAAATTTTTTTTTATTATAATGCACATTTTAAAATATAGAAACAAAATGAATTAAACTTGGTTCTGAGAAACACAAAACTAAAGTGGATGTAGAAAGAAAATGCAAATAATGCCGAAATTAAAAAAAAAATAATGACATTAATGTGCCAGATGATATGCTTTTGGTAAAACCGACTCACTGGCACCTTGAATAGTGTTAAGAGTGGTAGACCCATGGTTCTGCAGACTTGCCACAAACCTTTATTCTTATACTGTCCCAATTCTCACTCAAGTCTTCTCTTAGAATAGGTCACTACATACGATCAGCCCCTGTTCTTTTTTCACTAACCTCTTAAAAGCTACAGTACCGACTGCTTGTCACCAGTGTAGTTATCAACCTAATGTATGTTTGGACACTAACATCCCAAAGCTACACTTGGCTATCATTTTATTATTTTAATTATCTTGCAGATCTCTTCTAGATGACCATTATAATTAAAACAATTTGAAAAATCCTGAAGAGGACTTTTAGATTCTTAGAAGGTGTCTGTATAGGTTTGTAGTTCCCAGTCTAAGAAACACTGATTTATGTAACACTCATTTTTCTTCCTATTGATGACAAATGAGTTGGTGTCTAAATCGAGAAGGAACTGAAGCTAAAGGTCATATAGCTTAGAAGGAACTTCAGAAAAGCTGGGAGCTTTGGGTTTTGTTTTTTTTTATATCAAGACAAGGTTAATAACTAATAGTATGAAAGGCATTTTTTAAGTACCTAAGAACAGTGAGTAGATAGTACACAATAGATTATTCTTACAATTTGAGAGTGGAGTCCATAGCTGCTGTGGTGTGTGGATTCATGGGATGGTAACACAAGACACAAAAGAGTAATCTCCTGTCAAAATAATTTTTATTTGGACAAATGTATAGCTTACAGTAAAAAGTACTTCCATTTGCTAATTATTTGGCTTAGACATTGAAATTAGTTTAATTCTTTCAAATACTAGTATTAATGATAAACAGGGCATCAAGCACAAGTCTTTACCATTAAATGGTACCCAAATTGAACAAATCATCTACCAGTATTGAAATTTACTCAGCTTGTTGGTACTAACCCTAAGGAAAAAGATTTTTTTTTTTTTGGGGTCCAGACATGGGGCCTGAACTCTGGGCCTGGGCGCTGTCCCTCAGCTCTTCAGCTAAAGGCTAGCACTCTACCACTTGAACCACAGCGCCACTCCGGCTTTTTCTTTTTGCTTATGTGGTGCTGAGGAATCAAACCCAGGGCCTCAGGCATGTAAGGCAAGCGCTCTACACCACTGAACCATCTTCCTAGCCCGGAAAAAGATTTTTAATTCCCAGTTTTTTCTCAGTTTGTCAAACTTACTCAGAAAGTTTAAACAAATAAAAATGAAAATAAATTCTTTTATATAAAAATTAACATTTTATGCTTATACTGTATGTATCTTAAAAGGTGCTAAAGATCCATTGAAGCTAAAGGTTGTTGAAGCTAGTAACAAGAATATAGCAAATGTTTAGTCAACAAAATACTTTGTGTGTAATTTATGTCTGGAAGGATTTAGTTTTCCTAGACATATCTTTAGGCAACTTTTTGGAAGTATTGCTAGTAGGTAGAGTGATGACATAGCATTTTAATAGTACCTGGAATTCCTTCTGTAAACTTTGTTCTGAATTCCATTCTAAATTTTGGATCCTTAGAGAGGAGAAGGGAGATAGCACATTAAATAAATGATGTGCTTGGAAATCATAGTATAATAAAATGTATAATTTCAAGTTTTGCAAATGAAAAATTGCTTTAAATACTTTTAGAGCGCTATTTCCAGTAGGACTTGGAACACTCAATATCATTTGCCTTTAGATCTATAAAACATTCATATCCTGACCAGAAATACCCTATTAAACAATAATTTTAGAAGTGATGAGGTAAAAACAATTCATTCTGAAGTGTTAGTGCTTATTAGATTTTTCTTCTAGAAGAGGAAGAGTCTGGCTGGGGGCAGCAGACTCAGAAAGCAGAAAAGGCTCACGGGAAGGGAGAACAGCATAGGCAGGGGAACCAGAAATGACTGACATTCATTTCTCTTGTAATTTTCTGTGGAAAGTAGTGATTTTATCAAATGCACACTCATCAAGCCCAAAGGGAAAGTTTTTACTTACCTCTACTTTCTTCTCTCCCTCTATTTATTATGTTGTCATCTACTATCTGACAATAGGAATTTCTATAGGAAACAAACTGATTGTATAGTTATATGCTAAGGTTAAATATTCTGTTGTCGAACTTGCCGAGATAGCTCACCTGGGAGAGCGTTAGACTGAAGAAATATTCTGTTGTCTATTCTACAGACTGATTTTCTTCATGTCTTTGCCTCGTTTTCATGTTTGTATAGTATCTTCTACCAGGCACTAGTTTTGGGGCTTCTGAGAATATTCACCATGACTAAAATGAACTGATATTGTGTCTTCTGTAATGTTTGCAATTTGCCTCAAAAAGACAATAGTGTATCATCATATCAAATATATTGAGTTTTTCATATTGTTTCTAGTCTTAAATATATGTCTTTTAACAGATGCATGTATTGGGACATTAAAATATAGTGTAATGGCAATTCCTTTGTACAACTACTTAAAGATATTAAAAGGAAAAACAAAAATATGCTGCATTACTAATAACTGAAATGAATTTTCAAGTGATATATTTCTCTATATTATATATAATATAAAGATGTACATGCATACACTGTGTTGGTGTGTGTGTTTATTACAATTAGGTTTCTCCCAACTTAAGTTTTTAAACTTCAAGCCTATGATTTGGCACATTTTTGTGTGATTTAAAAGGCAACTACTAGTGACGTAGTTGGTAGAGTGCTAGCCAGTTGAAAGTGGACATAGGAGTGGAAATTGAGTCCTGATCTCAGACCTAGAAAAAAAAAAAAAGAAAAGGCAAAAACTTTTGCTTTTTAATGTACCTTTTTGCTATTTAATGAAAAAACTGAAAAAGAGCAAAGCCTGAAGTGACTGTTTTGTGACTATTCCAATTATTAGGAAGTGTCTTCTGTGATGTACTAAACTGATTTGTGTCTGGACTTTTAAACAGTGCAGTAGTGCCTCAATCGTGTGTTGAAATGCACCTAACCAGTTCTGTGGATTCTTTTCAGACTGGGAAGAAGAACAGGTCAGCAGTCCAAATATTCTGAGACTTATTTATCAAGGACGATTTCTACATGGAAATGTCACATTAGGAGGTAAGGAGTCACTTTTGTTGGGATTTAATGTCTGTCCATGGTAGTATCACTCAGTTTATTTTAAATGCTAATGCTCGAACTTCCTAAGAAAAATTCATTTAAACACTGAATCTGCCTTTTTTAATACACTATTTTACATTTTACATTCATTTAAATTTTATTTTAGAGCTAGTTTCAGAAATAAAATCTATCTCCAAATAGGAGTATATATACTTACTCCTTACTCTTTTAAATATGTAATTGTATTGTACTTCTGGTTAATTAAATTTAGATATAATATTTTTAAGCAAAAATTTGACACATGATCTAGGAAAAGTTTATAATTGGTTTTCAAATGTAAAGAAGAGATGTTTCCAATTTAATTCCTACAATATAATTGCTAATCAAATAAAAGTAAGCGATTGTCAGGAATACAACAATCTAGTATGGTGACTGAAAGAGCAAACAAACTTCGTAACCAGACTAAGTTGTGTCTCAGCCCTATGACCTACTAGATGTGTGACGTTGGGCCACTTTTCCTCACTGATAATAGAGATACAACAGTGCCTGCTGCATAGGTTGGGAGGGATAAATTCCTTCTTAGAACAGTGGTTGCTACATAGTGTACACTTAATTGTTAGCTATTATTGTTCTTTATATGTGGTTGAGAATGTGTAGCTCAATAGTGCCCCCCATGGGGCACATCGTCTGCCATTGGAATTTGTTTTTATTTTGATTAATATATATTATATATTTCACATATATTCAGACAATTTTAGAATTTGTAGGCAAATGAAAGGATCTGCTTTAAAATAATATAACTGAAAATAGTCAAGACTATTTAAAACCTACACGTATACAGCAAGACTTGAAAAGCAGGAGGCAAAAACGTCATACTTGCAAAGTAATGATTACAAACCTTATTCAAGTTTATAGTTGATTAAAAAGAAAGTCATAAAGAGTAAAGAAAATTTTTCTAATTTAAAAACACAAGGTTGATGGGCTGGGAATGTGGCTCAGTAGTAGAGCGCTTGCCTTGCATGCATGAGGACCTGGGTTCGATTCCTCAGCACCACATAAGCAAAAAAGAAAAAAGCTGGAAGTGGCGCTGTGGCTCAAGTGGTAGAGCGCTAGCCTTGAGCTGAAGAGCTGAGGGACAGCGCCCAGGCCCAGAGTTCAGGCCCCACGACTGGACCCAAAAATATATAAATAAATAAATGAAAAAAATAAAAATACAAGGTTGAGAATTTATAATTGTTCACCATTTCTTGTTTCTACGTTAAAGTAGCCTAGTCAGTACAATAATTTTATTACAGTTGACATGTAATTAAATTTAGAATCCTATCTCCCAATCTAAGCTTTTTTCTGTGCTTAATAAAAAAAGGATACCTTAAAAAATCATTTCAAGTTTCATCAAGGAATTATTTCAGTATTATCAGCATAAAGAAATGAGGAGTGAGGTACAAATATTTCTGGCTTCACACTCAAGAAATTGGGAGTAAAGGACCTAACAAACAAAAATCTTTTTAAGGTACTTTGTCTTGTCTTGGCTAAAGGTGGTAACTGAGATGAACCTATTTTGTATTGATCTTTATTCATCTCCTTTCTTAAATAGTGAGGATATATATGTCAAGCCTGATCCTTGCCTACCAAGGATCATTTTGTTGTTGGTGGTGGTGGTGGTGGCGGTGGTGGTTGTGGGGCCTGAACTCTGGACCTGGGCGCTCTCCCTGAGCTCTTCAGCTCAAGGCTGGTGCTCTACCACTTGAGTCACAGCACCACTTCCAGCTTTTTCTGTTTATGTGGTGCTGAGGAATCAAACCCAGGGCCTCATGCATGCAAAGCAAGCACTTTACCACTGAGCCACCTTCCCAGCCCCCAAGGATCATTTTTATACTGGGAAAGTTACCTGACAATAGGAACCGTATCTCATTTCATAGCAGAGATGCACTCTACATGTTAAGTTCAGCCTATGGTGGAAACCATACAGAAAGCAATAGGGTTTCTTAAGTGGTTTTAGTTCTAGTTAATGATTTTAATAGAGACATGTGTAAGTAACCAGATTTCTTCTGCTTTTCACAAAGCATTAAAACTTCCTTTTGGAAAAACAACAGTGATGCATTTGGTGGCCAGAGAGACATTGCCAGAGCCAAACTCTCAAGGTAAGCTGTTTCCTAAAGAGCCACATGTAGGCATTCAAAACTAGCTGGTTTTTCTTGGACATTCTGAAGGAAAAGAAGTTTTCATAGTTATGAATTAAGCTTGTCAGACAACTAGATGTATTTGAAACGTGCCAAAACTAAAAGATTATTTAGTTGCTTGTCTTTATTTTCTTTTTGTTGGTCATGGCTTGAACTCAGGATCTGGATGCTGTCTCTGAGCTTTTTCCCTCAAGGATGGGGTCTACCACATTGAGCCACAGCACCACTTCCAGTTTTTCTGGTAGTTAATTGGAGATGAGTCTTCCAGACTTTCTTGTCCAGGCTGGCTCTGAACTGCAATCCTCAGATCTCAGCCTCCTGAATAGCTAGGATTATAGGAAGGAGCCACTGACACCTGGCCCGAAAAGATTATTTGTTACACACATGTAATTTTTTTAAATGCAAACATTTTATATAATTTTATGGTTATTAAGGTATGTACAAAAGTGTTAAAATTTCATAATTCAGCCACATATTTCTGTTTTGGACAATGTAACCTCTCCTTCGCTTTCTGCAAACCTTTTTTTGGGGGGGTCCGGTTGTGGGGCCTGAACTCTGGGCCTGGGCGCTGTCCCTCAGCTCTTCAGCTCAAGGCTAGCGCTCTACCACTTGAGCCACAGCACCACTTCCGGCTTTTTTCTTTTGCTTATGTGGTGCTGAGGAATCGAACCCAGGTCCTCATGCATGCAGGGCAAGCACTCTACCGCTGAGCCACTTTCCCAGCCCCTGCAAACTTTTTTTAAAATAAGTTTTTATTGTAAAAATGCTGTACTAGAAGGGTTACAGTTACATGAGCAAGATAATGAGTACATTTCCTATCAAGCATTGTTACCTCCTCCTTTGTTTTTCCCTACCATCTTCCCTCCCATCTCCACTACAGTTGTCATCCGTCCTGTCTGGTTCCCCCCCGCCCCCCCCCCCCCACCCCGCACTGCCTAAATTGTAAAGCTAGTTTTTCAACATAGTGTCTTGCATCTCATTGTTACAATGGGTCAATCTGTATTCTTACTTAAGCATTTTGTTTTTTCCCTTCCCCTCCCCAAATTAGAAAAGTGTATATACAAGATGCAGGGCACTGACATCAAATACAGTGAAAACAGGGGTTATACCATGGGGGAAGAACATTCAAAGAAACAAAAAAGTCACATGGTACATTATAAATACATTAGAAACAATAGCAAGAAAGAAAAAACCACTTGTGTCCCTATCTTGGGGTTCATTTTGCTTAACATCATCTTATCTGCAAACATTTTCAAGAAACTACTCCTCATAACACCTGGGTGTCTGCCCCTCCTCCCTGTGGTTCTGCCAGCATTCTAATAAACAAGGTGTTTTGGTTTTATGTTGTTGTTTTTCGTTTTCCCTAGGTCAGAGGAATCGTGAAAAGACTGGAGAGAGTAACTGTTGTGTAATCCTGTAAACGCTGCCTGCCTAGTGGGGAGTGAGCTGTCTTTCTTTCGTGCTGCTGGGAAAGAGGAGACCCAGCACAGCTTCAGAAACCTTTAGGAGCAGTCTGTCTGCACATCCATAGGACTGAATTACTCATGAACACTGACATCTTTTCTCATGAAGTAAAAAACCAAGAACATTTTTCACTATGATTTTGTATTTCTTGTATTTTTGTTTAAGCTAAGCAGTTTTAAAATATATTGGTTTTTGAATGCAGTCAATCTCCAGGGGAAAAGTTAACAAGTTATCTTTCACAGCAAAAATTATTTTGCCGCCACACCAATTTTCATCACCAGAACTAACAAATCAAGTGTCCCAAACACAATTTGCACTAAAAAAGATTGGCATTATTTTCCTCATCAGCAGAATTTATAAGAGTTTCTGGTACCTAGAAATACTCATATACACAGTTCCACACTGGAAGACACCCAGCAATTGATGAAGTCAGTGATGGGGCCAGCTCAAGAGGGAATAAATGAAAAAGAAACTAAAAGGTTGGGCAAGTTCTACCAAAGTCAGCCATGTTCGCTGCACTGGCCCAAACTATTAAGCTGAGTGTGACTATTTTCACTGCAACAAATGAAAAAATAAAATGTGCCTGTTGTTTTAAGCACTCGGTAGAGGGCTGATTAAAACTGGTTTTCTTCTTGTACCACATCCTGCACTCTTGAGTCCTCCGTGGCTGAGTGCTCATCAGACAGCACAGCAGGGGTGAGAGTGCGTCTCTAGCCTTAATGTGGGAGGGTGCCAGTTGCTCGGAGGCTTTCGCTGTGCTGAAACACCCGAAAACCTCAGTGACTGATCATTTCATGTGTTTGAATATAGAAAACTGAAATTTTCCATAATCATCACTCATTCATAATTGTGTCCTGCATTGTGCTTACTCACTAGAGTTCAAATGAATTCTGAAATTTAAAAAAAAAAACCTCCATTAATACTAACTTCCTTTCTTTATGTAGTTTGTGTTGGGTGTTAGTGCTTGCAATCAAAATCAAAAGCAGATTTTCAAGGCATACATGATGAAGGATGCCACTCTTTTATTTTATACCAATAATTTAATGATTGATATGCTAAAATCAATTTGCACAGCACTAAAGCATGAGCTAGTTTCATCTAAACCTGTAAAAAATATGAAAGATTTTATATATTTTTCTCTGGGAAGACTTCTTCCTGGATGAAATTACAAATATATGTAGAATATATTTAATAAAAGACTTATAAAATGCCTAACTATAGAACTTAAATATAGATTGGCGTGTAGAATATAGAACAATACTCCATATAAATAACTTTAGCCTTTTTAAAATTGAAGTTGCAGGCTGACATTATGTTCTATACTTAATAAGTGTTCTTGGCCCTTAAAAATGTGTAAAATGTTCAAATGGTCAGCTTTCTTTAAATGCATTCAGGTTATTTTATTCATTGTTAATGCTTTGATGAAAAGGCTTTATATGCAGTAGATCTACGAAAATATTGTTCATACTGATCAGAATTAAATTTGTATAGAGCAGAGTTTTAAAATGAATGTAAATAGCACTAAACATTTTCTTTCTGCAACCTGTACTTATAGATCCTTTGTGTAAACTAAATAAAAAATTATTGTAGTGCATTTTGGTGGTAAGGTCTTGATTAGGTCATTAATTATTTAAGCACTGGCTCATCCATGTTAAAATTCTGTTCTCTTCTTCCAGAATTTCCTAAAATTTATTTACTCAATATTCTGCTGTTGGCTTGGGGATATTCCCAGTGTATTCTTGATATTTGACCTGGATAATTTGTGTGCAGTCACCACAGAGGAGAAAATTTTGTCCTTGCTGTTATCACTAATATGTCCTATTGAAAAGATACTAAATATTTATGTGCTTTGTTTATAGTTCATATGTGAATCTTGTCAGTGTTGTCTCAATCAAAATCTAGTAGCTTTTTAATTGGGCAGCTAGCCATGTAATACTTACTTTGGTTCTAATTTTTCCAAAGTTAAAGAATATTAGTTAATTACCACTCACTTTTATGATGGTTAAAAATATATGCTATTGGTTTCATTGTAATTTTGGGGTTCTCACATTAGAGTTCCCCTTTCTTCAAGATTTTGATTTAGTGTTTGCTAAATGGGATAAACTGGCCTAGTAGTAGTAGAAGAATTAACTCAGTACCTAATATAAAAGTTGTACAAAATGAAAGCAAATAAATAAATAAAAAATAGCAGCAAAATAATATACTGAAAACACCAAAAATTTAGATGCCTTAATAATATATATGTGAAAATATTCAGCTATCCCTTTAAAAACAATTCCTTAGACTACCTGATAGTTCAATTATAATCAGTCATATCCAAGGCTACCAATGAAGATCCCTCTGCCAAAAATAGCAGTTCACTCTTCTCATGAGATCTGTATAGATCCAGAAGTGTAAATAAGGCCTGAGTTATGGGCCTGTGCCCTTGGTATCTAATTCATCTCTTTTACCTAAAGTGTCCTAGCCTGTAAGGGTTCTAAACAAGGCAATCGTTCATTTAAAACCTTAGCATGTCTCCCTGATTTGAACTATTTGTTTTCTCTTGGAGATAGTTGTATCTTATCATGAAAAATGTATCTAAATCATCCACATTAAATGAAGTTTTCTCACAGTGACCATTTTATCCTTAGTTTCATGGTCTTCTTGCCTAGTGTTGCAGTAATTTCTGTTAGCTGATTGTGGTAAATATGTTTAATGTGAAAAGCAATTAAAATTTCTTCATCTGTTGTAGAATATTCCTTCTTTTAAATGATTTCCATTCATAGTTTTGGTGTACTTCTTTTATCTCTACTCATCCCCTCCCCGCTCCCCTTGGCCCAGTTTATGATGAGACTCTTCAGTAAAAGTCAAATGATATCAGCCTTTACTTTGCAATATCTTACTAAAATCATAGAGAAGAAGTTACAGTTGTTAACATATGTGCACCAAATAGTAGTGTACCCAGGATCATTAGACAAATTTCTGGATTTACAAGTGCTGAGAAACCCAGTACAATAATAGTGGAAGACTTCAATACCCCACTCATTACCCAATAGGTCATCTAAGCCAAAAACCACCAAAGAAACCTTCCAATTAAGTGGAACCTTAGACAAAGTGAAATTAACTGAATATTTCACCCAGTAACTGCACAATACACTTTCTCCACAGTACATGGAATTTTCTCCAAAATAGATCATACCCTTGGATTTAGAGCAAGTCTGAGCAAATACAGAATGTTGAAATTAACTCATCAGACCAACAGCAAAAGATGCCACAGAAAAGATTCCAACACATGGAAATATATATGAGACAGCATAAAGATGCTCTGTGAAAGCTATTGATCAATAGAGGGTGAGGGTGGGAAAGAGTAAAGAGACTGTGAGGAAGAGAAATAGACTGTTGGTGAGTGGGGACTAGTAGGGTTTATACTAACAAGGAGGATGAAGGAAGTTGAATATGGTAGAACTAGATTGTTTGCAACTGTGAAAATAAGATAACCTATTGAAATTATTGTAGGAAGGAGGGGAAGAGAGAAAAATGAGAGGGGATGGGATTGATTAGGGTACATTGTACACATGGAAAGTAGCAGTGAAATTGTCTCCCTCCTGTATAACTAACGTAAGCTTAAAGTAAAAGTCTGCTGTTTACAGAGGGAAAAAACCCTCAGGCATTAAAATTATAATTAATGGAAAAATCATTTATAATTATATTTTGACTGAATTCACAGAATAGGTTGAGAAGAGATTCCTTCCCTCCATTTCTCTTTTATTTTAAATCAAACTGTTAACTGCTTATGGCTGAGAAAACTTGTCTATAATGTGAATTCATTCTTTCCTTTTATTCATTTATTCACTTATTTATTTTTCAAGAGTTCCATGTTTAGTATTAGCCACATAGAATAAAAGATTTTTACCTCTCTGCTTTCTGAAAACTGAATATAACCACTGGCCTCTGAGTTGGAAGTGGAAACTCTTTGTCAGACTTCCTAGGAAATAATATACAGAAATCAAATTTAGCAGTTTTCTTGGCTTTTGTTTGGGGATTTTTTAAATATGATGACTGGAAGAATAATTAACCAGCAAAAGCACTGAATTCATAACATAACAGCTGTTTTAAAATTTTCAGGCATTAATTTTAGTTGAATTTATAAAAGTAATTGAAGTGAAAAGAAAGGAATTCCTGACTTAAATGTTTCTTTACTACAAAAGGCAAGGGTCCCAAGATCTCCTAGGATTAAGGCAAGCATAATTTTTATTTTTTATTATAAAGGTGATGTACAGAGGGGTTAGTTACATAAGTCAGGTAAAGAGTATATTCCTTTTTGGATGTCACCCCTCTCCTCACGCTCTCCTAGCTTGAGTGATTTTTAAAAGGAAGAGAAATGGGGGGGAGGGGAGTAGCAGGAGGACCAAGAGGAATAGGAAGAAAAGGAAGAGGAAGAGGAGCAAAAGGAGAAAGAAAAGAGCAGAAGGAGGAGAAAATCAAGAGGAGGAGTGGAAAGAGGATCTAGAGAAGGAAGAGGAGCAGGAGGAAGAGGGGATGCTGTTTAACATTGTTCATCAATTTCAAATACTAGCAACCAATTTCCAGCTCTGAAAGATGAATCCCTAGGTACTTCTATCTGACCCCTGTGAATTTTGCCTCTTAACATCAACATCTTCCATGTTTCTAAGGCTTTGCTTTTATGTGTTCTCCTAGCTACCTTTACCTCCAGAATTAGGTAGATACTATTTTCCCCTACCAGTCTTTCACCAGGCTTCAATACCCCAGATGGGTTTTGTTTATGAATCATGACTCATCTATCAGCTTGGTAAGGTGTGATTGTAAACAAGTGTTTGGAAATAGCTCAGGATGCTGTTTGACGGTGGCTACCTGTGCCTTCGTTGCACAAGGACAGAGTGTAGCTATGGTAGATCACATTTTCCTTCAGAGCTTTGAAGACATTACTCGGTTGTCTTACAGCTCTAGTTGTTACAAAGAATGCTAAGGCTAAGCCAATCTTTTTGTTTGGTTTCTATTTTTCTAGATGCCTGAAAATGTCTTAGTTTGTCTTACGAGACTTTGTTGTTGTTTTGTCAGTGGTGGGGCTTGAACACAGGGCCTGGGCGCTGTCCCTGAGCCCTTTGTCCCTGAGCTTTTTCTCTCAAGGTTCGCACCCTACCACTTTGAGCCATTACGTTACTTCTGGTTTTCTGATGATTAATTCGAGGTAAAGAGTCTCATGGACTTCCCAGGCTGTTTTTTTCTTTGGGGGGGGGGGTTGTTAGTGGGGGGAGGGGGGGAGGTTCGGTCATGGGGCTTGAACTCTGGGCCTGGGTGCTGTCCCTCAGCTCTTCAGCTCAAGGCTAGCGTTCTACCACTTGAGCCACAGCGCCACTTCCAGCTTTTTTTTCCCTGCTTATGTGGTGCTGAGGAATCGAACCCAGGGCCTCAGCATGCAAGGCAAGTCATCCTCCTGAGTAGCTAGGGTTGCGTGTGTGAGCCACCAGCGCCAGACTTAGTTTGTCTTAGCATAGAACTTTCAATATCAAAATCTCTAAACACATGTAATATGCTTTTAATCTTAGTATTCCAAGTATTCAGTCTCTGTGGAAGATTTTGTGTATCCTTCCTCCCTCCCTTCCTTCCTTTCCCTCCTTTTCTTCTTTTTTTTTTCCTTCTTTTTAATTTTGTGGTACTGAGGATTGAACTCAGGGCACTGCAACTGCTGGGCAGGCACTTTGCCATTTGAGCCACACCCTCAGCTCTTTTTGCTATTTTGAATAGGGTCTTCCACTTATTTTTGGTCTGGGCTGGATCTGTATCCTCCCATTTACACCTGTTTACACTTCCTGTGTAGCTGGGATGACCACTTGCACCACCACACCCAGTTGTTTATTGATTGAGATGAAAGTCTTAGGAAGTGAACCTGTGCCTCAAGTGTAGAGTGCTAACCTTGAGAAAGAAAGCAAAATGGTAAAGGATAGCATCCAGCCCCTGAATTCAAGTGCAGGGGGTAGGGAGAGTCTTACAAACTTTTTCTTGGACTAGTTTTGAACTTTGAACTTTGATCCTCTAAGCTCTGGTTCCCGAGTAGCTAAGAGTACGGACATAAGCCACTGTATCTGATGTTTCTTTTTTCCTTTAAAACAAAACAAAAACACAAGGTTTACCAAAAAAAAAAAAAAAGGTTCAGGGTTGCCCTTGAACTCTTGGGCTCCAGCAATCCTGCCTGAGCTACTGGAGTAACTGACATTACAGGTATGTGCTACCACATCTGGATTTTGTATTACACCTCCACTTTCAGTTTCCTATTTCAGTGGCACCCATTACTCCTGAATTCTCTCCCATCTGCTGTGTCTGTGTCCTTTCTGCTTTATCTCTTCATTTGCATTCACAGAGACAACCTTGGGGCTTTCTTCAAAGTCAGCACTTTCATTTCTCAGCTATGACTGGTCTTGAGTCTTAAAACTGTACCGTCTGGTGCTCTCATTGGAGCAGTCTAGGTTTTGAGGGGTGGTGTGGGTAGAAGAGGAGAAGGAACAGAGTTAGGGCTGCCTGAGCCTCAGATGGAGAAGGTGCACCCCCATATCTCTGCTCATGTGGGGTGCAGAGCCTCTCCATTTAGTGTGGGAAGCTGGAGAATTCAGAGGACCCTCATTTCCACTACAGAGTCAGCTGCTTTCACTCTCCTTCCCCTTTCCCCATCTCTGTCATCCTCCCTCTCCTCAATCTCTAAGGGACATTTTGAGGGGAGGGGTCCTGGGACTTGAACTCAGGCCCTGTGCATTTTCCCTGAGATTTTGTATTCAAGGTTAGTACTCTACCACTGATGGCTTTATGGTGGTTAATTGAAGAGTCTCATGGACTTTCCTGCTTAGGCTAGCTTTGAACTGTGATCCTGAGATCTCAGCCTCCTGAGTACCTAGGATTACAAGCATGAACCACCAGTGCAGGGCTACTCCTAGACCCTTTATATAAAAGTTCTCTCTATTGCTCCTCACACCGCTAGTCACCAAGAAGGAGAAAGAACAAACCACTGACTCTGTTTTAAGTAACTCTAACCACAAGCCTTAAAAAAATTAGCAAATATTAATTACAGAAAAGAATAGTTTCATGGAGACCTTTTCATACATGCATAAAGTACTATGATCATATACACCTCCCGTGACCCTCTCATCCCCTTCCTCCTCCATAACAAACCTCCTCCTACTTTAGTATATGTCTTTTTCTCTTTAGATTCTACATGTGAAGGAAAAGATGTGATCTTTGCTCTTCTAAACCTGGCTTGTTTCATTTAACATGAAGATCTCCAGTTCCATGCATTTTCCTGAAAATGACATAATTTCATTCCTTCTGGCTGAATACTCTCCTTTCCCCATTCTCCGTTGATGGACACCTGGACTAATGATGGTGCTTGGCAGTTGTGAACAATGCTGCCATGGACATGGGGCGGGAAGGTGTCTGTCTTATACTGACTTCGTTTCCTTCATTATATGCATGGAGTGGTGCATTCTACTTGTGATAGCTCTATTTTCTGGTTTGGGGGCACCACCATACTAACTTTCATAGTGAATTCCTATCAATGGGAAGATGTCTGTTTATGTCTTGTCCTTCTCACTCATTAAGCATTTATTGAGCATCTACAATATGCAGTGCCCTGGGAGAGGTGACAGGATTTCATGAAGTAGTGTCATCTCTACTTGTTTTAGCACTCTGTTTTCATTGTTCCCATTGTTTCCTTGTGCTGCAAGTTATTATTCTCTCTTCCCCACTCTTCTCCATACTGCTTTCCCCACTAATCTCTTTGGGCATGATCATTCTCCAGCCAAGTAATTTGCACAGCTCTGTTTATTTTACTGGAACTTGAATTCAGGGCTTTGCACTCTTAAGCTTTTCACTCAAAGTTGGCACTCTAATCACATGAGCCACAGCTCCACTTCCAGCTTTTTGCTGATTAAATGGACATTAAAACTCTCTCAGATTTGTCTGCCTGGACTGGCTTCCAATAGAGATCCTCAAATTTGAGCCTCCTGGGCAGCGAGTATTACAGGGGTGAGTCACTGGCATTTGACTGTAGGCAACATGTTAATATGGCCGCTCTTTGATGATCTCATGAGCCTCAGCCACATAGGAAACAAGTTCTACAGTGTGGTTAAGAAATCTTTCCTGGGGCTGGGAAGTTGGCTTAGTGGTAGAGTGCTTGCCTTGTATGCATGAGGCCCTGGGTTCGATTCCTCGGCAGAAAAAAAGCCAGAAGTGGCGCTGTGGCTCAAGTGGTAGAGTGCTAGCCTTGAGCTAAAGAGCTGATGAGCTGAGGGATAGCAGCCAGGCCCAGAGTTCAGGCCCCAGGACAAACAAGAAAGAAAGGAAAGAGAAAGAAAGAAATCTTTCCTGCCAGGCTTTGGTGGCTTATGCCTGTAATCCTAGCTACTCAGGAGACTGAGATCTGAGAATCATGGTTCAAAACCATCCTGGGTAGGAATGTCCATGAGATTCTGATCCAGAGTCTCCAGAAAACCAGAAGTAGGGCTGTAGCTTAAAGTGGTAGAGCACTAGCTTTGAGCAAAAGAGCTCAGAGACATCACCAAGTGCCTGAGTTCCAAGCCCCATGGCTGACCAAAAGGGTGAGAGAGACAGACAGACGGAGAGACAGAGAGACAGAGAGAGAAGAAGGAAAGAGAGAGAAGGGAGGGAGGGAGGGAGGGAGGAAGGAAGGAAGGAAGGAAGGAAGGAAGGAAGGAAGGAAGGAAGGAAGGAAGGAAGGAAACAAGGAAACAAGGAAGGAAAGGAAAGAAATATTTCCTGGATTTGACTGTCCTTCCTACAGAGCCAAGGTAATACCCACTCTGCTTGGACAAGCAGATATGGAGCCTACTATCTGCAGTTACAGTTCACCCTTTGGGTCTTGGGGTTCTATATTAGAAAATTCAATCATCCATAGATTTTTTTTTTGTCGGTCATGAGGCCTGAACTCTGGGCCTGGGTGCTGTCCCTCAGCTCTTCAGCTCAAGGCTAGCGCTCTACCACTTGAGCCACAGCACCACTTCCAGTTTTCTGGTGGTTGATTGGGAGATAAGAGTCTCCTGCCCGGGTTGGCTTTGAACCAACATCCTCAGATCTCAGCCTCCTGAGGATTCCAGGCAAGCCACCTGTGTCCAGCTAGATTTTTTTAAAAACTATCCCTGTACTGAACTTTTTCAATTTGGTGTGGGGATTACATTCAGGGCAATGTGCCAGCTAAGCCAGCACACTACACTCCAAGCCTGAAGCCTTTTCTATATCATAATTCACATAAGCATTCTCACCACAGTGAGCATTTCCAAAGTGTATATGTTGTGTTAAGTGTGACAAGTAAGCTAGAGCTCATTTAAACTATACAGAAGGCTATGTCTAACAAATACTACAGAAAAGAAATGTAGGATTTTTGTTGTTGTTCTTTGCTTGTTGGTTAGTGCCTGTACTGGAGCTCAAACTCAGGGTCTGAATACTGTTACCTTCTTTCCTCAAGGCTGGCACTCCACCACTTGAGCCCCACCTCCACTTCTGGCTTTCTGGTGGTTAACTGGAGATAAGAGTCTCACTGACTCTCCTGCCCAAGCTGGTTTCGAACTGTGACCCTTGGATTTCAGCTTCCTGAGTAGCTGGGATTATAGTAGTAAGTCACAGTAGTATTTGATTGGGGGAGGAGGGGAACAAAGGACCACTTTGAGCCTAATCAGAGGACATGGTTTCCATGGGGGACCTTGGAGCCACCCCCCCCCCCGCCCAAGGACAGTTTGGGATCATTGTATCAATTGTGTAATCCATACTCTGTCTAATATTAATTCTGTTTTCCCCCAGCTGCTTAGGCAGGTCTGCTCACCACCCCAGGAGTTTGTCTTACTCTTTCCTGCCCTGGCACCTTTGCTCCTATCCTGTAACCATCCCCTCTGGGCCTCTCATTCCAAATCCAAAGCTTGCTCTGTCTCCCAGAGGCTCCACTGGCCACCTCCACTGCCCTTCTAACAACCAATTGAGATACTGGCATCCTTCTTCCTCTGTTTTCCTCATCTAAGATTAGCAGGTTGGGCCTCATGTGGTGGCTTAGGTCTCTAATTCTAGCTACTGGGGAGGACTGATGTTTGAGGCCAACCCATGCAACATGTTATCAAGAACCCATCTCAGTCAGGAGTGGTGGCTTATGTCTAAATATAATCCTAGCTGCTTGGGAAGTTGAGATCTGGAGGCTCATAGTTCAAAGCCAGCTGAGGTAGAAAATTCTGTGAGATTCCATCTGTAAAAACAGCCAGCAAAAAGTCAGGCTGGAGGCATGGTTCAAGCTCAAAGAAAGTTCAAACTATGGTACCAGAAAATAAAAAGAGAGAGAAAAGTAAAAGAGGAAGGGATGGAGAGAGAAAGGAAAGGAAAGGAAAGGAGGAAGGAAGGAAGGAAGGAAGGAAGAAAGAAAGGAAGGAAGGAAAGGGAGGGAGGGAAAGAGGAAGGGAGATAGGGAGGAAGGAAGGAAGGAAGGAAAGGAAGGAAGGAAGGAAGGAAGGAAGGAAGGAGGGAAGGAAGGAAGGGCCTATGTCAACATGTTAGTTGAGTATAGGGTCAAACACCTTTAATTCCAGCTAAGTGAAGGGTATAGGTTAGGAGGACCTCAGTCCAAGGCACTATTCCTAGGCATATGTAGTCCTATCCAAAGAATAACTTAAAGAAGAAAAAAGTACTGGGCACTGGTGGCTCATGCCTGCAATCCTAGCTACTCAGGAGGCTAAGGTTTGAGGACTGGGGTTTGAAGCCAGCCAGGGTAGGAGAGTCTGTGAGACTCTTAAACCAACAATAAAAAAAGCAAGAAGTATAGCTCAAGTGGTAGAGTGCTAGCCTTGAACTAAAGAAGCTCAGGGGTAGTACTCTGGCCGAGTTCAAGCCCCAGGACTGGAAAAAAAAAAGGGGCGGCAGGTTGGACTAAGGAGCTCTGTAATTCCCTCTGATTTTCCAGATTCAAAAATTCCCAGTCTCCCGTGGCCACCTCCCCCAGGCATAGCACAGGACCTCTCCTCATTATGTCAGAAGCAAAGCACAGCACGCTGGACTTCATGCTCAGTGCCAAAGCTGATGGTGAGACTATCCTAAAAGGCCTCCAGTCCATTTTCCAGGAGCAAGGAATGGCAGAGTCGGTGCATACCTGGCAGGACCGTGGCTATTTAGCAACCTACACAAACAAAAATGGCAGCTTTGCCAACTTGAGGATTTATCCACATGGACGGGTGTTGCTGGACCTTCAGAGTTACGACAGTGATGCACAGGGCCAAGATGAAATTGACAGCCTACTGAACAAAGTAGAAGAAAGAATGAAAGAACTGAGCCAGAACAGCTCTGGCCGGGTGAAATGATTGCCACCTATAGTTCGAGGGCGCCTGGTTGAGTATGACATAGATGAAGTGGTGTACGATGAAGATCCACCTTATCAGAACATTAAAATTCTGCACTCCAAGCAGTTCGGAAATACTCTCATTCTTAGTGGGGATGTTAATTTGGCAGAGAGTGATTTTGCATATACCCAGGCCATCATGGGAAGTGACAAAGATGATGACACTGGCAAAGATGTCCTGATTCTGGGAGGTGGAGATGGAGGCATATTATGTGAGATAGTCCAACTGAAACCAAAGATGGTCACTATGGTAGAGATTGACCAGATGGTGATGGATGGGTGTAAGAAATTTATGCGAAAAACATGTGGCGACGTCCTAGACTATCTTAAAGGAGACTGCTATCAGGTTCTCATAGAGGACTGTATTCCAGTACTGAAGAGGTACGCCAACGAAGGGAGAGAGTTTGATTATGTGATTAATGACTTGACAGCGGTTCCGGTCTCCAGGAGATGATTCCACATGGGAGTTTCTCAGACTGATTCTTGACCTCTCGATGAGAGTACTAAAATGAGATGAGAAGTACTTTACACAGGGGAACTGTGTCAATTTGACTGAAGCCCTGTATTGTCCTGTGGAGTTCTCCAAGGAGATTGTCTGTGTCCCTTCATACTTGGAATTGTGGGTATTCTACACTGTTTGGGAGAAAGCTAAACCTTGAAGATGAAGCTCCCGAATGTGCTGCAAATAGCCTTCCTGACCTCCATATTCTGTATATGACATCTAAGCGAGTAAGGCAAATGAATTGTGAATTCCTTCAAGTTTTCTCTTTTTAGGAATTATTTTTAATTTTAAAAAAGCCAGTGGAAAAATGTATATTTTGATGAGCTAGGGCGTTGATTTTTTTTTTTGCAAGTCAGTTGAAGGACAATTAGACAGCAAGCAAAGACTACAAAATGCACTGACCTCCCTAGAATGTGATTTTTGTTACTTTTTATCTCTGTGTGGGGTTTTTTTTTGTTGTTTTGTTTTGGTTTTGGCAGATTTTCAATTTGGACATTTGGAGGAATGAATATCTTTGTTTTGTTCTGGAGAGAAGTTCTTTCCCACAAAATTGACTTAGGTATTAAATTTGGTGCTTATAAGAGGAAGTGTTCAAAATGCAGAGGAATGCTTCCATCAAAATTACAAAAGAGAAAAAAGATTCCAAGAAAAGCCCCTCCCATGTTCAAGAGCCCCATGCAGTTCTCAAACACATTCAGTTTCATCTATGACGTCTTTATTTCCACCAGGTTGACTGTGCACAAGTGCAATTGTTTATTTTCATTGCTGACAGGAGCAGATCCAAACCCTGAGTGATGGCCACAGAACCATCTCGAAGTGGCGCTCCTGCTCAGACAGTAAACAGCTTACATATGTTCAATTATCTGGCTTGTCTACTGAGCCCTGGGGCCTCGGCTGAGGCCTGATTGGTGACGATCCAATCCAGCTCTCTCAGGATGAGTTCCAGAGAAGGCAGATGACCAGGCCCAAAGCACTGGCCACGCTGGGCTTCATTAGAGGCTCTTGTCAGTATGTGCCAAAGAGCAAATGTTCCTGGGGCCTGGGGGATGAGCGACTTGGCAGAGCAAATACACCATTGTGTGAGCTCATACCCAGATTTTTCCTTCAGGGCAGGAAATAGGATGTGGTGATTTCCACCCTATAGCAGAGCTTGCGGTCATCTGAAGGTCAAAGATCCACAGAGAGCCCACCCTTGGTGGCTCAAGCCTGTAATCGTAGATACTCAGGAGGCTGAGATCTGAGGACCATGGTTGGAAGCCAGCCTAGGCAGAAAAGTCCCTGGGAGACTCTTATCTCCAATTAGCTACTCAAAAACCAGAAATGGAGCCGTGGGGCTCAAAGTGGTAGAGTACTAGTCTTGAGCAAAAGAGCAGCACCCAGTTCAAGCCTGAGTTCAAGCCACATGACTAACAAAAATAGGATCCATGGGGAAGAAAACAAAGATCCTTTTTAGGCAGGTTCAGCAGGCCCTACAAGGGTGAGGGCCTGGAAAATGCTATTACTTTTCTTTTGGAGGAGGAGGGAGCAGTGGTAATGGATTTTGAAATAAAGGCCTTGTGTTTCCTTGATTTATTTACTCCACTGATGCTCTACCACTTGAGTCACAAATTCAGTCCAGCTTTTTGCTGGTTATTTTGGAGATGGCCTTTAGTGAACTTTTCAGCCAGGAACTGTGATCCTCTAGATCTTAGCCTTTGAGTAGCTAAGATTACACATATAAGCCACCAACCAGCATGCAGCTGCTTTGTTACTTTTTCTTTTTTGGGGGGAGGCTGCCATTATGGGGGCTTGAACTCAGTGCCTGGGTACTATCCAGAGCCTTAAGTGATTAATTGAAGATAAGCGTCTGTGGACTTTTCTGCCCAGGCTGGCCTTGAACCACGATCCTCAGATCTCAGTCTCCTGAGTAGCTATGATTACAGTTATCAGCTACCAGCATCCAGCTTACTTTGCCACTTCTCAATATTCATTTGTACCAACTATTCTTGGCCTGCTTTTTAAAATGCAGTATCCTTTTATTTTATTGATTTATTGATTTGATTGATTGATTGAATTGTAGGATATTGAACCTACCACCTCACACCCATGTGCTAGGCAAATACTATTGCCAGACTCTACTTCTGGCCCAGAAAACTTCACATTAACTTCTGCACTGATAATTCCTATCTGCCAACTCCTCATAGTAATTTTTGAAGCCTTTAGTATCTGTTATGTAGCAAGTGCTATCATTACCCATTTTGCTGACAATTAAAGTACTTTTATGTGTTACTTGCTTGAAGGCACAATGAGCATCCAGTCTACTGATTTCCAAACACGTTCCTTGGCCTGCTTTCGATCCAAGGGTGAAGTCCCTGCATCTCTTGAGTCACCCAGTACACATCTTCCTAGAACTAGATTGTTCTCACTTTAATCAGAGGATGATTAACAACAACAACAGACCAATGAAAAGATGTTTCTGCTTGCTTCTCCATATGTACCTTTATCTGCACATCTCTGCAGCCATGGATGTAAACAACAAGACAAGGGAGGAGCACCGCACCAGCCCAGCCCAGGCAGAAAAGTCTTCATCTCCATGGAGGGGAAGCTGGAGGAGGTGATACACGTTTGCGATCCCAGCCATGCTGGGAAGCCCAACTTAGACAAATTAAGGCCCAGGCATGCACCTGGCAGGAAGTGAGACCTACCCTAAAAATAGCCAATGACAAACAGGGCTGGAGGCGTGGCTCAACAGGATGGCACCGACCTAGCAAGCTCAAGTCACTGAGTGCAAACCCCAGTACTACCATCTGCTTTGATCCCTTCAAATATTGGTGCCTTCTTTTACACACACACACACACACACACACACACACACACGATAGAGACCTGGCAGTGGCTGGTTCATTCTGATTGCCCTGGCTTCTTCTTGGGGCCACACACTCCTCACTGCATACCACTAACACCCCACAACTGTACCAACCACATCACCTTGGTCCCCACTTTCCAAAGAAAGGAAACATTGGACATAACCATTTGATGCTCTAACTATGAAAGCTTTGTGTAGCAAATTTCTCAGAAAGCTGATCTTTCTTAATAAGTCTATGGGTCTTTCCATTACTACAATGAAATGTCTGAGGCCAGCTAACTTTATAATGAAAATATGTTCACCGTACTTAGGTCACAGTTATGGCGGCTCTAGGACCTTACACAGGCCTGAACCCAGCTCTGGCGATGCTCTCAGGCTCATGCACAGAGGACAAGACCACATCACCAAATATTTGAAAGTGGAGCTCCCAAACTCACTATAGCAAGGGTTCAGGGCCCCCAAAAGAGCTTGCTACCTCCATCCCTCCCCAGCATAGTGACTTCCTCCAGACCTCCCACTAGTCTCCACTGGGGCTTGAACTTACAGCCTTGCAGTCCTGCCTGACTTTTTCACTCAAGGCTGATGCGCTACCATCTGAACCACACCTCCACATCCAGTCCCCACTTTTTGAAGGTCTCACCACTTCAGCCTTGTCACAGTTGGAACTCAGTTTCCAGCAAAGAAACCCTGGAGATCTACGCACACGTGAGCCGCAGCGATAGCTTTGACTCGCTTCTCAGCACTCAGTAATCAGTTCCAGGGCTGCCTGGACAATCTCGGCTCTATTTGTTAATTGTCTGAAACAATTATCTTCGGCCAGTTTTCCTGTATTGTCTATACATCATCCGGCACTTACATAGCTCCTGTTGCTATTTTGGAAAAAGCACAAATCCAACTGTCAGACAGACATGTTTCTGAACTCCAAGCAAACCACAAACCAGTTGCATGAATGTGGGCAGTCATTTCGTTTCTCCATGTGAAAATAATGATGGCACACGTGCTCTCCTCGTGGGCTTCTCCACTGTGAAGAGCAATGAGCTAATGTCTGTGTAAAACCCGGTACGTGGGAAGTGCTGGCAGCGTGGGAATTCCCTCTCCTTTTCATTTTTAACAAACACATCCTAGCTGTGGCCCTGCCCATGTTCACTCGTGCACTTTGAGGAGAGGCAAGGCATTCAGACATAACAAATAAAAACGAGATGCAGCTTTTTGCTGAGCACTGGTGGCCCACATCAGTAATCTTACCTAGTCAAAAGGCTGAGATCCGAGGATCAAGGTTTGAAGCCAGCAAAAAATGTCCAAGAGACTCTTGTCTCCAATTTAGCCAGCAAAATGTTGAAAGTAGGGGTATGGCTCAAATGGTAGAGTCCCAGCCTTGAGCAGGAAAGCTTAGAAAGAGCATGAGACCCTGAGTTCAAGCCCTAGTTCCAGAACAAATTAAATTTTTTTTAAAAAGATGAAAACCATTGTTTGATCTGGAGTTGCTAGAATGTATGCACATGCGCACACACGCACATGTGCGCACTTGCACGTACAGCCTCCAATCAAGCAGGTCACTGTTTTCCAACACAGAACATACATACCAATCTAAGTAGGTTTTTAATTGACTTGGGCTTAATTTCTTCCCTGCATTGTGAATTGAAGGCTGAAGACAAGGCTTGGTGAGTCTGTTTCGTTGCTCTTTGTCTATAATCCTGGGTACATGCAAAGCCTAGCAGGCACTATGCATTTTAGTGTAACTCAATATAGGTCTGAGTACTTTTAAATTAAAATCAACCTCTAGGCTTAGAAAGGCTGTTATACTTTATTTCTGACTCTAAGTGACATACCAGCTCTGGCAGCCCCTCCAATTTGCCATTACCTCTGACATATTTAGTTCTGTTTTACAATACTTTGGGAGCGTACAATTGTTTTAAACTATTTCCAAGGGATTTTTACTTTACTATAGCCATGAACATCTAGTCAGTTATTATTTGTAGATTTTTACCCATTCAATTGAGCAGCAAATGGCTTTGACCTGAATTCTAAAACAAAAGTACAGTAATCCAATAGACCAAGTGCTGAATTAAAAACCTAGGACCTGCCGGGTGACAGTGTGAGCCAAAAGCCAGAAGTTGAGGTGTGGCTCAAGTGGTAGAATGCCAGTTTTGTGGAAAATACACACACACACACACACACACACACACACACACACACACACACAGAGCCATGGGAATTATATTTTAAAAAACAATTTGAGGCAGATAACTTACAAAATGTCTAAATGCTTTTAAGAATATGCTATACTTTTTAAATGCTCTACTGTTAGATATATACTTTGTTTCTAATTGTTTAAACAAGTAAAATCTTTGTGTACAACTAAAAAAAGTCCAAGTGCAAGTTGATGCAGTATTTAGTATCTATTGAAAATAGTAGTGATTGAAAGAGAATTCCTTTGCATACAGTATTGTTGCAGTATTACCGAAATGGTTCTAAGCATAGAGAAGCAACAAAAGCTTTTATTTTGTATCAGCATCCCTCCCCACCCCCTCCAAGGCCCCCACAGGATCTCAACAAACATGGAGCCCACCACAAAGCTGCTGCTGTGGACAGCAGAGTTAGGGTGCAGAGGGCAGAGTTAGTAGCTGCTCTAAGTGCAGTTGATCACAATCATTTTTCCAGGTCAGTAAATGAGACATCTGCAATGGACTATCTTTGGAATTTGGTGTGTATGTGTGTGTGTGTGTGTGTGTGTGTGTGTGTGTGTGTGAGCACACGTGCATGCTGATACTCAGGGCTTTGTACTCTTGCTTAGCTTTTCCTGCTCAAAGCTGGAATTCTACCATTTCAGCCACAGCTCCACTTCAGCATTTCTCTGGTTCAATTAGAGATGAATGTCTCTCATATTTGTCTGCCTGGGCTGGCTTCAAGCTAGGATCCTCAGATTTCAGTCTCCTGAGAAGCCAGGATTATGGATGTGAGCTACCAGAACCAGGCCTCCACAAATCTTTCCTCTTAACAAAGGATGGGTGTGGGGTATTCCAAAAGGGGTTTTTGGAGGACCTCCATAAGATTGAAGTATAGTGCTAATGGGCTCAGCACTTAGTTCCCATGCTCATTGGCTGTGGAATCTGGATAGATTATGTTTCCCTGTCCTTAGCTGAAAAATAATACCCATGCCACACACAGCACACTGGCCACTATGGAGTTAAAAACAGCACACAGCCCATGTCACATGGTGCTCCCCCCTCTGTCCTGGCATGAATAATCTTGTGAGCTCAGGCAGACCAGCTCAGGCAGCATCAAGCAGGGGTGGGTCATGTGGGCCATCACATCTTGATCAATGTGAGACATCACATAACATACAAGGCACCCCCCCACCCCTTCTAGCCGAGGGGTCGACAAGCACAGAACTGTTCAGAACTGGAACACAAGCTCTTCCTCTGGAAATATCTGCCTAGCTTTGTAATGAAATACAGGCATTAAGACTAATAATTTACTGGTGAAAATTAAAATCGTGAAATCGACCATTTAATACTTCACACTTTAGAGAAAAAAGAAACATACAAACAAGAAGCATAAAAATTACATTCTATCATTCAAATACTAACATTAAAGACAAATTCATCATAAAATAAAGTGAAAGGAGAAAAAAGTATATAAAAGATATTTCATCATGTATAATTGAAACTGCAGTAACATACTTTGAATTCTTTCCAGAGTTTTGAACATCTTTCAAAATATGGTTCATTTGAGTCATTGTTCAGTGGGGAATGCATTTTTGTAAAAACAAACAAACAAACAAACAAATAAATAAATAAATAGAAAATTAAAAAACAACTACTGACAAAGGTCTTTTTCACCTAATGCTACTAAGTCAAGACAAATGTTTCTTTAGGCTTTATCTTCCAAGACCTACTGCATGATACTTGAAAATTTCTTATTTAACTTCTTGGGATTTTGTGGGTTTCGCGGGAATAGTCCAAGACCACTGCCACATTACTACTAATGGCGAGCTAAACATGCATTAAAAAAAATGTGTTCTAGCCCAGCCCAGTGACTCACTCCTGAATCCTAGCTACTCAGAAAGTTGAGATCTAAGGATCACAGTTCAAAGCCAGTCCAGACAGGAAAGTCTATGAGACTCTTTTCTCCTGTTAACCATCAAAAAGCTGGAAGTGGATCTGTAGCTCCTAAGGTAGAGCCCCAACCTTGAGTGGAAAAAGCTCAGGGACAGCACCCAGGCCCTGAGTTCAAGCCCCACTACCAGCATGAAGAAAGAACATTAACCCCCGTTTCATCTCTACTATTTTTATTTGATTACAAGCAGGTGTAGATTCCAATTCAATGTTTTTACCTATTATTATATCCATATCTACTTATTGTCTTGCTAGGAAATTTTCTAACTGGAATAAGAAATAGTGTTACCATCGACAATTCCCTCCTCCCATACCTTCAGAAAATGTAACTTTGGGCTGGGGTACAGCTCAGTGGTGGAGTACTTACTTAGTATGTTCAAGGCCTTGGGGTTGATCCCCATACTACAAAAACTGTAGTTTTTGCCTGGCAGTGGTGGCTCTCGCCTGTAATCCTAGCTACTCAGGTGAGACTCTTTGTCTTACATTTTTAATATTTCTTCCCTTTTCTTATAATCTTTATGAAGTTGTACAAGGGAGTTGCCATTTCACAAAGCAGCTTATGAATACAATGTATCTTGATCAATGTCATCCCTTTCCACATTCTTACCCATTTCCCTCTACCTACCCCTTCTCTCATTTTTCTTAATTATGTAGGGTGTACATTGGATTCTTGACTGAATCCTCCCCATCTTCTCCTCTTCATTCATCTTACTCTTTCCCCTGGACCCCACCTCACCCTTTCAAATACCAGCTTCCTATTGCCTTATTTTGCTGAACCTTGATTTTGCCTTTCTACAGAATTACACTATTTGGGATCTCCCTTGGATCCACCTTATTTCAGTTACTACATTTGTACACTTATATACCACACAACATACTTATAAGTTAGCTTATAAGTTTATAAGCTAAATGTAGCTTCTACAAAGATTTTTTTAGAATTTTAAAATTAAAATCTTTTTTTAATTGTGAAAATACTGTACAGAGGGGTTACAATTACATGGGCAAGGAAATGAGTGCATTTCTTATCAAGCATTGTAGCCTCCTCCTTTGTTTCCCCTTCCCATCCCTTCCCATCCTCCCTCCCCCCACTGCCCTCTCCCTCCTTACAAAGAGTCTTAATCTCCCAGTTAACTACCAAAAAGCCAGAAATGGAGCTATGGTTCTAGTGGTAGAGTGCCAGCCTGAACAAAAAAAGATGAGGATCAGAGCCTAGGCCCTGAGTTCAAGCCCCAGTACCAGCATGCATGCACATACATGCACACATGCACCATACACATAGGGAAACTATTTTAAAAATAGCTTTGTTCCATTTGAAAATAACATATGATGGAATTCCCTGAGTGTCTTAAAACATTACATGATCACTACTTCAGATTACTTAAATATTTCAAAACATAAATAGTGCTGATATGCTATTACTTATCATCAGTTTCTTTTTCTTTTCAGATACCATCTCATTGTGCAGCCCAGGATGACCTCCAACAACTGATCCTCCTGCCTTTGTACTGGGATTACAGGTATACAGCGCTGCACCCAACTGCGACACTATGTGTATGTATTCAAAAAGTGTTCCTTACACACTTACCTGCCAACCACTCCGCCAATCACTAAGGATAAAGGAAGAACATCAGCATTATCCTTGCTCCTGGGATGTTTAAAGTCTAACATGAAATCTAAATCACAAACAAATGACTGCAAATGGTGATTTGTACTTGGAGAAACATAATTTGGGAGCTAGGTTTTCTAAGAAGGTATTTGGGTTGAGCTGAGCTATCACAATAAGAAAAAAAGATAATAATAATAATGAAGAAAATTGAGACTAACCGGTTCAGGCAAGAGGAATGATTAAGGACAAAGGGTCTGGTGCAAGAGCTTTGTGAATTCCAAGAGTTTATAGCTGGCCCCATGACTGGTACAGAGAGAGAGAGAGAGCAGGAGACAGTCATGGGACCAGGTTATACAGTGAAGAGGGGTCAGAACAGGCAGAACATTGTGGATATTTATCTTCAGGGCACTGAAAATCATGAAAGGATATTAAGTGACCTCATCTGCCTTTCAAAGACTACTTTGTGGGTGACTGGAGGGAGGAGGGAGGAGAGGGTGTGAGCCAGTTAGGAGCAGTTGCTATCAACCACAGGAGACACGGTCAGTTTGACTTTGATGGTTGCAGAAGAGATGGACCAGACGTGTTTTGAAATACAGCCAACAGGACTTGTCACTGGGTCAGAGAAAAGAAATACGAGGAATCCAAGATAAGATGGTACCCAACAACAAGGAGTCTTAGGAACTAGGCAGATGCTGGTGAGTCAAGATAAGAAGACTAAGGAGAACCAGATTTGGACTGAGGGAAAGACTTCCAGCTCTGTTTTCACCTCCTCATTTGAGATGTCTATGAGACATCAAACTGGAAATGATGATAAAAGACATGACCTAAAGAGAGAGCAGGTATGAGAGCATCCAGGACCAGGGATGTAGGGGGCAAAAGCAAGCGAAGAGTAAAACACTCAGATCAAGTGGTCTATGTAGCTCTTAGATGCCAAGTGAGATGCTTAGATGCTTGGAATAGAACATTTCAAAAAGAACAGACTATGGGTGCTAATGGCTCATGCCTGTTATCCTAGCTACCCCAGGAGGCTGAGATTGGAGGATCTCAATTCAAAGCCAGCCTGGGCAGAAAAGTCTGTGAGAGTCTTAACCAATATAAAGCTGGAAGTAGAGGTGTGGCTCAAATGGTTCAGTACCAGCCTTAAGTGAAAAGGCCAAGCCAGAGCTCTAATGTCAGAACCAGCTCAGAGTAAAAATAAGAGAAGGGGGGGAAGAAAGAAGGTAAGAAAGAAAGAAAGGAAGAAAGGAAGAAAGGAAGAAAGGAAGACAGAAAGAAAGAAAGAAAGGAAGGAAGGAAGAAAGAAAGAAAGAAAAAGAAAGAAAGAAAGAAAGAAAGAAAGAAAGAAAGAAAGAAAGAAAGAAAGAGAAGGAAGAGAAGGAAGAAAGAAAGAGAAGGAAGGAAAAGGGAAGGATTTGGAAGGAAGGGAGGGAGGGAAGGAAGAAAAGAAGAAAAGAAGGAAGGGAGGAAAAGGTTAAGGAAAACTCAAGAATGCAACTGTTCTCACGCTTTGATTTTTTTTTTTTCAAATCTTATTTTGTTCAACTAACCACATTATAGGAAATTGCCAAAGGAGGAATATTGACTTTTCAAAGCAGAACAGTACTTTAGAAAGAGATTACATGGCTTTTATTGAAATCGAAGAATAGCTTTATTTTGAACATGGTCTCTGTAATGGTAATGGCCCGGGGAGGGGAAGGGATGTACAATAAATGTAAGAAAAAGGAGTAAAAGGAATTTCATTAAGGGGAGGATGCCAGGGATGAGGCCTTTTAGCTCTTATGTAATGAAGAAGGGTAGAAATTGGAGCTGGGGAACAAAAGGAAATAAGTGAAGTAAGATGCAGCAAATGTAACCGATTCCCATATTGCCAGTCAGGTCAAGTCTCCTTTGCAAATCAGACATCTTCGCTATGTCTGTGGCTAAGCTTCAAAGAATCAGGCTGGCCTCGGGCCATCAAACACTTGCAAGCTGCAATGAAGATGGTTCCTGGAGCTCAGCATCTGACCCCCAGCCCTTCCTGCCCACATCTCCCACGTCCTCTACCCAAGTTGAGAAAAAATGGGGAAGGGGGAAGATTGCTTCCTTTCCCCTTTGAGGCTCTCTAAATTCTAGCCACACAATGTGTTTCTGAACTCTCCCCAAGTCCCCCCTCCCACCACTTCTCCAGGCAGCTCCAAGCCACCGGTTCAGCAGGCCCAGGAACAGAAAGGCTTTTCTCTAAATGGCTTGTGGGAAAATTCCCATTATCATATGGGAATACAAACAGTGTCTTGTTTTGTTCATTCTATATTCCCAGTGCCTAGCACATGAATGAGCACTCTTGGGTTGGTGCCACCTGGGGCTATGGATTCATTTTCTCCACCCATTAAAAAATTAAAAAGACAGGAAAGTGTTCAGAACAGACAGGAAAGAGTTTATTTGAAAGTGAAAGGGAACGAAAAAACGCACGATGTCTACGCGCCTCTTCATATGTATCTAAAATAATGTATATGTTGAAATGAATTCCAAGGTATGAAAACAAGAGATCTCTCTTTTCTTAATTTTTATGTTTTGATGATTCTGTCTTCTTTTTCTTTATATATGGTATGTTCATGTGTATATCTTTGGGGGGGGGGTCATGGAGAGGAGTACACAGAACTCAAGGGAAAAAGGGTGAAAAGGAGCAACAGTGGAACTCGCTGGACATGGATGAAAATGAACTATACACCTCATGGGTGAATACCGGAGGGAGGGACTGGGAGAGAATGAGAGAATGGAAGACACTGTACAAAATGAAATGTATTCATTACCTGACTCACACAATTGTAATCCCTCTGTACATCACCTCTATATTAACAATAAATTACCTTTTTAAAAAAGTGAAAGGAAAGTAGAAAAGGACTCTGCAATGAAAGGGGCTCCAAAGGTGAGTTCAATGAAGGGCAATTGAAGGGCAGTTATTGTAGTATGGGGATCCTCCCATATCTTTCCCCTTGGGCTCTGCACAGATTGCTTAATAGCTCAGCTAGCAAGTCCCGACACTTTTCATTGGCTGAGTGCGCACCCCAAGCATTATGGGAAGAACTGGTTGAGCAGGAGCCTGAGATAATATGGGAACAATGGAACAAGCCCTCACTACCACGTTATGCCCACCACTTTTTATCCCTATAGATGAACAGGATGAATAAATGGATGCGTGAAGGAAGCATTCCAAGGAGAAATGTTTACATAATAAATGGTTTTATATGCTTTTGTTTCCCTCTTAAGAACTTTCCCTCGTTCATTTTTGTATCTTTGTTTCCTTGAGAGATGGGGGATTCAGGTCACTGAAAGACTTTTTGCTGGAACATGGAGTATGACAGTCAGAAGAGCTGTGCTTGGAAGTCTGTAATGCCTTTGATCTCTTCATTTCCCTCTCAGGGCCTCTTCATACTTCCTGTCTATGCCCTCCCCCTTTCTTCCCTTTCTTCCCCTCACTTCCACTTCCCTCCTCTTCTCTTTCCTTTCTCCTTCCTCTCTTTGTCCTTACATTCTACTCTCCTGATCTCCAGAGCTCAGCCATTCTTAATGTGTAGCTCTTAAGGATTTAATGTACTAAGGATTATTTGTATCACATACATACATACATACATCTGTCTGTCTATCTGTTCATCCATCCATCCATCCATCCATCCATCCATCCCTCCATCCATCATCCCATTCCATTCCAGTCATTTACTCACTGAAGACCAGCAATGAGAAATGGAATTGCATATCAGCTCTCCATCAGTTCCTAGATTTTGGAGAAAAGAGAAGCAAGTAACCAAGTCATCCAGAAAGTGAAAAAACCTCTCATATCCACGGAGGCTGACTACGGGAGTGCACCCGCCAGGAGCCGGGTGTGTCCAGTGAGATTTCCCTGAGGAGGGGGTAGTAAATGTTCAGGCTGGAGAGAGGGAAAGGAAGAATCTATAGGGAAGGGAACATGACTCCCATAGAGCCGACAGGAGTTCATGCAGGTGGACAATCAGCAGAAAAGAAGGCAAAAGGCAAACCATTTGAGTTCACTTAGTCCATGTTTAGGACTGGAATGTTGTTTTTTTTTAAAAAAAATTGTGTTAGCTTTCCATCACTATGACAAAACACTAGCAAGGATAAACGTGTTGCATTAACTCAGAGCTTTCAGTCTCTGATCACATGACCCTGTTGGTTTTGAGCCTGTGATGAGAAAACACATCATGGCAGGGAATGTGTGATGGGGCAAAGCTGCTCACCTCATGGCAGCTGAGAGACAGGGGCAAGGTCCCACCCTGTTCCCTTTGAGGGCATGCCCCCAATGACCCAACTAGCTTCCACCTCAGCTCAGAACACAGACTGGAAAACAAGCCTTCAAACCACAGATGAGAAGGTATGTTCAAAAGGCAAACTAAACTGTAGCATTATCTTAAGAATTGTAGGGCCAGGCACCAGTGCCTCACACCTGTCATCCCAGCTACTTAGGAGGCTGAGATCTGAGGATCCCAATTCAAAACCAGCTTGGGTAGACTAATCCATGAGACTCTTATCTCCAGTTAACCAGGAAAAGACTCAAGTGGAGGTGTGGCTCAAGTGGTAGAGCAAGAGTCTTGAGTTAAAAATCTAAGCAAGAGCACAAGGCCTTAAGTTCAAGGCCCAGTACAGGCACACAACAACAATAACAACAAGAGTCATAGGTAGCCATTGACTAGTTTCAATTGGGACAGAGGTAGTGACATTCCCATATATTGAGATATGTGGATGACCATGCTTCTTTTCCGTGGCACTCCACAGGCAGAGTGGCCATGTTCAGGAATGCTAAGACTGTGATTTCCTGGGAAGCAAAGTCAAAGAAGGGCCAGAGATCCACCATTTATGCGCACTTCAGAAATAATGGAAAGAGCACACCAAAGGTCTGCTGAATTAGAGCAGAGCTTTTAGTGAATTAAAGTACTAAAGCGCTGGAGAGAACAGGGCAAGGAAGTTCATTCAGAAGTGAGCAGATGACACCAGAGGATGAGGACAGATTAAAGGGTAAGTGCTGAGGTCAAGAGCCTCTCTGGTCCGTGGAAATCACATGCAGAGCAGAAAAGAGGCTGCCAGAAGATGCTGCCCTCAGTCACCCTTCCAGGGTGTCAGAGCAACATGTGGAAACCCAGCCAATCCCTCACAAACCTTCCACATCTCTGCAGCACACCTGCACCCCACACCTGTACCCGCCCTCCCCGGCCGCCCACCAGGCTTCTCCCATCATTTGCCTAGCACACCCAAATTTCCTGCAACTCTGCTGAGTGCCGGTGGCTCACACTTACAATCTTAGCTCCTCAGGAGGCTGAGATCTGAGGATCATGGTTCAAAGTCAACCCAGGTAAAACAAATCTGCGAGACTTTTAGCTCCACTTAAGCAAAAAGCTGGAACTGGAGGTATGAGTCAAGTGGTAGTATACTGGCCTAGAGAGGAAAAAGCTAAGGGATAGTGCCCAGGGCCTGAGTTCAAGCTCCATACCTATACACACATAAAAATAAAGATTCATGATTATGTGAAAATGAGGCGGTGCATCCAATTGGGATAGATTGAAGTGCGGAAGATGATGGTAGAGGTGACACTAATCAAGATGCGCTGTAGTCACAAATATTCATGCTCAATGGAAACCTTTTTATATAATGATTTTAAGATAATAAATTTATTGATAAAATTTAAAGATTCATTATAATTATTCAGTTTAAGTTTATAAAACAATAACGTTTGTTGAATGCGTTGATCATTCTAGTTAAGTTATCTACATTAGCTCATTTGAATTTTTATTTGTTTTGGTTTTGCTTTTTGTTTTGTTTTGTTTTGGTACCAGTATTGGGGACTGAATTCAGGACCTCCAGCTCTTGCTTGGTTATTTCACTCAGAGCTGGTGCTCTACCATTTGAGCCAGGTCTAGCTTTTTTACTGGTTAGAGATCAGAATAAATCTTGTCTGCTCAGGCTGGCTTTAAACTGTGATTTTCAAATCTCAGACTTCTGAGTAACTAGGATTACAAGCCTGAGCCACTGGCACCCAGCTTCATTTGTTCTGATACACAATGCTGACCTACTGGTAAAACTGGACACGAGAATTGTGAGGCTACAGTATGGTAAGGAACTGTGATTTGGATCTCTGAGCCATCCTGTCTACTCCTGGAAAGACATTGTGACAGGGTCTCAATCTAGTCACTGCTTAGCCCTCCTAGTCATATTTTATGACTAGGAGGCCCAGTCTAGTCATAGTTTATGAAGTATAAAGAGAAACAATAACGAGACTAATAATGACTTCTTTGTCATTATTCAGAGCTTCTTCTGGGGATGGGGAAATTTTTCTAGAATTAATTAGTGAAGATGGTTGCACAAATCAGCAGGTACTCAGTCATTAATTTAATGAACCATGAATCAAAAACATTCAACAATTGCTCAGCATTGGGGGCTTGTACCTGTCATTCTAGCTACTTAGGAGGCAGAGATCTGAGGACTGTAGCCCAAAGCCAGCCTAGACAGGAAAATCTGTGAGACTTTATCTCCAATTAACCACCAAAATGCCAGAAATGGAGCTGTGGCTCAAGTGCTAACCTTGAGCAAAAAAGCTAAGATGCCTAGGCCCTGAGCTCAAGCCTCAGTATCAGCACACCCATACTGGTGGGAAAAGAGTAAGTGGAGTTCCTGGCCTACTAAGTACAAGGCCCTGAGTTCAAACCCATGTACTACTGAAAAATGAAAAAGTGAGACAATGACAAAGATATTGAAAATATATGAGGTTTTGAGCCAAGTGGTAAGAAGAGGAAGGAGGCTTCAGAGAAAGAAGGTTGTAAGAGATCTGTCGAACCTGAGGGAACAGAAGGTGGTCCAGAGGACCTCCAATAGGCAGAGTGGAAGCCTGCATTTGGAAATGTAGTCATGGGATGGGGAGGGGGGAACAGAAGATAAAATACTGAAGGGAGTTACATGGAGACAGAAAACCATTCATCAGCAAGGAGATGGGCTGCAAGAATTTCTGTCCACTAGATAAATAGATCTCAGCATGTGAAATCTGCCATCCCCACCACGCTGAATTCACAAATGTTTTTCCCTCCTTTAAAGAGTGAAGCCAGATTTGGTGTGGAAATATGACTCCATGGAGCGAGTTAAGAACATTATTCCCTCTGATCAAGTATGTTGTCTGATTTCTGTATCTACCTGAATTGTGCTAAGTTTGTCTGTTGTTCTGAAAGCACATGAAAAGACAACTTGGGTATTAGAAATTAATAGTAAATGCCTAGAATCCTAGCTACTCAGGAAGCCTAGATCTGAGGATTGTGATTTGAAGCCAGCCAGAGCAGATAAGTACAAAACTCTATCTTCAATTGACCAACAAAAAGCAGGGCTGGAAGTGTGACTCAAGTGGTAGAGCATGCTAGTAAGCAGGGAAGCCAAATGAATAAGAGACCCTGAGTTCAAACCCTATTACTGGCATAAAAATATTAATATTCAAAACCTTAGTGGTAACATATTCTAAAACTCAGGACTTTAAGACTTTAACTTAAAGACACATTATTATTTTACTTAGAAATATATTTAAATTCAAATAATCATTTGTCAGAGGACTTTTGAACTAATTTACTTTTCTAGAACATTTAAGGCATATTTATAATTATATATAATTTTCTTCTTAAATACTTCGTCTAATAAAGCAAACACTTCCTTTGGGCACTAATAGGTCGCAGTTGTAATTCTCGCTACTAAAGAGGCTGAAATCTGAGGATCATAGTTCAAAGCCAGGTCAGCCAGAAAATTCCATGAGAAAGAATCAAGACTAACTAGCAAAGAGCCTGAAGTAGTGGTAGAGTACCAGCCTTGAGCAAAAAAGCCAAACTGAGAGAACACACACACACACACACACACACACACACACACACACACACACACTTCCAAAATGTTCCATCAATGCTTACATGCTGCATAAGTCAACCCTGTACATATGGAAGGATTCAGGGGCATTGGCTGCAGTTGACAGTTCGTACATTTACAAGTGGGCACAAGCATGCCAATGTCCCCTATCATCAGCAGAACAGGCCTACCTGAGCAAGGATACAGTACAAACTTGACCACAGAGAAAAATACCAGATGGTCCTTGGATTTGACCCTATCTGCTGCCATGCCTTCTAACAGAGAGACAACCTTGCGTCTATTATCCACATACCCAACTCAGGGCACCACCCCTTCCTTCTCTATGTCCATAGTCCAAGACAGATTTAGGCTCTTTCTGCTTCCTTACTTTCATTTTTTGAATCTTAATTGCTCCCCCAGTCCTGTGTGCTAAAGCCTCGATGGCCAGCCTGTAGTGCTATTGAGAGGTGATAGAAACTTTAGGAGGTGGAGCCTCATGGAAGGAACATAGGTCATTGGGGGCATGCCCTTGAAGAGGATGTTAGGACCTTCTCCCTTCCTCTTTTTGCTTGCCATCCACTAGGAGCTGAACAACTGTGCTCTATCCCACACTCTCTCCATGATGTTCTTTGCTCTGGGTTCAAAATGGTGGGATCAAGAAACCATGGACTGAAACTTCTGAACCTGGGAACCAAAATAAACCTTTCCTCTCTCTATTTTTGTCTTGTCAGACAGAGGCTTGAACTCAGGGCCTGGTTGCTGTCTGTGAGTTCTTTTGCTCAAGGCTAGCACTCTACCACTTTGAGCCATAGTGCCACTTCACTGTGAAGTTAAGAGTCTCATAGGAAATTTTCAGCCCGGCCTCGGTTTTGATCCTCAGACCTCAGCTTGAGTAACTAGGATTAGAGGAGCAAGCTACCAGTGCCTAGCACTTTTCCTCTCCTTAAGTTGCTTTGTCTCAGGTATTTGTTTTGGCTATAGAAATTTAACACAGTTACCTATGTCTCTAGTACTGGCCTCTGTCCTCAGATTGATTTTACATCTGACAGACATGGTTTTGTTGACAGATTTCCATCCTCCCTCTCAACCATAACTTACAATATTTTAAAGTGTTTGCCCCAAAAGGAGAAGCAGAGACCAAGACAGACTGTCTTAGGACCAGAGGACATTCGGATGTCCACAAGCCAGTGAGTGGAGCCCAGAGTCCAATCCAAGCAAGCCCAGAAGTTCTTTCTCCTGAGATGGAACAGCTGGCAGGTCAGGAGAAAGGCGCAAGTGCAGACAGATGGTTACAACGCAGCAGCTCCGGCTCCGGAGCCAGCATGGAAGCCTTCTCCCTGCCAGTTTGTACCATGCCTGTCAGTCCATTCGCCACACTTAACATGATTGTTATTAGGGAGATGGTTTGTTCTGCGTGAAATGCTGGAGCTGACTCCTGATGGCTGCAATCCCGTCGCTGCACAGCCTCTTCCAGTCTTGAACACTCTGTGTAGAAAAAGTGCCTTTAGCAAAGCTGGACACCCTCGTGTTCACCTTCCCATGGGGCAGTCCCTGGGCAGCAGGACCCTGTCTGGAAAGTCAAGAAATGCAGCTGCGTGGCCAGGCATGTCTTCAGTGGGGGCAGGTTACCAAGGGGATAGACAGGGCTTCTGTGTCTCAGCGCCATTTGGCTCTGCCAGAAAAAGCCGGAGGTGGGCAGAGGGCGTCCCTCACAGAGGACAGAAGTTGGGAGAAAGTACTGAGTTCTCCAGTGGTAACTTAAGTGGTGGAAAGACATCTGGGCGCATGGGCCAGTGCGAGGCAGCTCTGTCTGGGCAGGTGGGGAAAGTAGTAGGGAGGTCCTGCCCGGGCAGGTGAGGGAAATCCCCTGGCTGAGTGCTGCCAATTCCCCTTTGGGTTACCTGAGCAGCATCACCCTATCCAGGCAGGGAGATAGGCTCATCTCCTTCTGTCCCCATCTCTACTGCAATTGTAGCCGGAGAACGTGCTGGTGACTCTTGAAGGACTGTTAGGGAGTCAAGGACCCTCTGATGAAGAAGCAGCTACACCCAGCACAATACTCCCATGGGGCTGGAGATCTGATGCAATCAAATGTTTGGGTCCCAAGATTCTGATAAGAAACTTGACTAGGTGCTGATGGCTTAGGCCTATAATCCTGGCTACTCAGGAGGCTGAGATCTGAGGATTAAGGTTCGAAGCCAACTGGGGCAGGAAGAATGATCAGACTCCTATCTTCAATTAACCAGGAAAAAAAATGGAAAGGAAAGAATGACCCCCAGAAGTGGAGGTATAGATCAAGTGATAGAGAGCCAGCCTTGTAAGGAAAAAGCTAAGGGACAGGGCCCAAGTCTTGAGTTCAAGTACCAGTACTGGCACCAACAAAACAAAATGAAAAACAAAAACAAAAAAACAAAAACAAAAACAACAACCCACAAGCAAGCTATTCAATCAAGATAAAGTTGCCTGGCCCTTACAGCTGAGAAGCCAGAGTGAGCTACAGAACCATTTAGCAATTTCACACTTTCACCCATCCATTTCCTCTTTGCTGTAAGAAAGGCTAAATCTAGAAAGGAGATCTCAGCTGTGGCAGCATGGTGCTGTGGGCCTACATATAGTAATGTCCTCCGCTACAGGGGAGGTGCTCTACCACACACCCTCTCAGAACTGTAAACCAGATATGTATGTGTGTGTGTGTGTGTGTGTGTGTGTGTGTGTGTGTGTGTGTGTGTGTGTATATATATATATATATATATATATATATATATATATATATATATATATATATACACACAGTCTCTATATATGGAGAGAGAGAGAGAGACTGCCTTGGAATGTGAACCTTGCTATAGGAAAAATTACATAGAAAACCAAGAAATCATCTTCCCTTCTTCTGGCCTTGTACCTACTTTGAGCCTTAATTCTCTAGGAATCAAATGAGTTTTCAGTGTTCTGAATTCACTAAAGAGGCCAATTGAACTTCCTGTCCCAGTGCATTTGAGGTTGCTACAATAATTTGTTGTTGTTGTTATTGGGTGGTATGCCAACATGGAGGCCTGAACTCAGGGCCTCATGTTCTCCCTTAGCTTTTTCGCTCAAGGCTGGTGCTCTACTATTTGAGTCACAGGCCCACTTACAGTTTTCTGGTGACTAATTGGAGATAAGAGCCTCACAGGCTTTTCTGCTCCAGCTGGCTTCAAACTGCGATCCTCAGATCTCAATCTCCTGAATAGCTAGGATTACAGGCATGAGCCACTGGCACCCAGCTACTACAATAGCTTTGCTTGCCTCTCTTGGGTACAAGCTCTGTTTTGGGAATAGATATGGTGTCTAAGTGCTCCCAAGGCCCAGGAGACCCTGTCATGCCAATTTAGTTCTGGACCCACATGCAAATGTGCCCTTCTGGTGTCCCAAGCAGGCTTTGTTTGTGTGTGTTTTGTGTCTGAGCTCATCCATCTGGCTTCCCTTCTGCCACCTTTTCTCCTGTTTACATCCACCATTCTCAATTTGTCTTCCAGCTCTTTCTGTACCGATTATGCTATAGACAGATTTAGTTCATTTCTGGGCCAGATGCTCAAATGCATTCTTGCCGCATGGAAGATACTCAAAGTCTGCTCCCAGTCAGCCACATATTTTACAGACTCTTAGAATTCTAGGAGAAATCCATAGAAACTTTTCTGAATCTTGAACCACCACTAAATTCATTAATCAGAAGCAAACAAAATAGCAGCGTTGATTTAATAGGTAAATGCTGGTCAGCGACACCATCTCTCAGCCAGCCAGAAGGTACAGAGTAGAGCCATTGTCTTTGCTAACACAGTGATCCAGCTTGGTGGCATCCTGCACCCCACTTCAAAAGAGGGTCTCACAGGAAAAAGCAAACCCCATTATTCAAGCCTATGAGCACTAAGCTCCCACATTACTCATTTGGGAGACATTTGTATAGCCAGCTCCATAATTTCAAAGTGTAAAGCATTTTTAAGTGGGCTCTAAGCTGAGCTACTGGTGGCTCTCATCTGTAATCTTAGCTACTTAGGAGCTAAGATCTAATGATCACAGTTCAAAACCAGCCTGGACAGCGAAGGCCAGGAGATTTTTAACCTCCATTTAACCAGCAAAATGCCAGAAGTAGAGCTGTGGCTCAAGTGGTAGTATACTAGCTTTGATTGAAAAAGTTCAAGGACAGCTCCCAGGCCCTGAGTTCAAGCCCTAGTACCAGTACAACAAACAAATAAACAAGTACATAAACAGACAAATAGATAAATTTGCTTACAGATTCTGACAACCTTTCCCTCAAAAAAGAGACTGGTCTAGACTGGCCTGGTGAGAGATATCCCTGAGTCAGGTGCATTTAAAAGCACAATAATAAATAATTACATGGCCCCTTCAGAGCTCCCTCTCCCAATTAAGCCTCTCCAAATGACAGACCATTGGTGCTTCATTCCCTGCATCCTTTGCACATTTGTCACAACAGCTTTGTTTTCTGTTTCTCCTTTCTTTCACACTTTGCACCCCCATGCAGTCGAATCTCATGCTTCCAAAAATGAAAAATAAAACTGCCAGTTCTCATGACTGTGGGGGAAATTAGTCTTATTTCAGTCATAAATCATAAGCACAGTTCAGCTGTAACGAGAGCGTAAGCAACCAGGGAAGTAAATGAACCGCAGCTCCCAGAGAGACTTGAGGTTCCCGAGGGTGATTTGCTCTTTTATAATTTGGGGAGGGGTGGTAGGCAGTTTGGGAGTGGGTGAGGGGTGAGAGCGATTTCCCCATTCCAGCTGTTAGTGAGAGGCCGTGCTGGCTTGCTGAGGGTGGCCCCGGCCTATGCCAGCTGTCAGAGCATAATTAAGAGCATCTTTCTCTTTCTGAACGTGTCCCAGTTTCGATGAGAAATTGCATGGTCACTCTAATTAAAGTGCAAATAACATAAGGAACAAAAACTCGTTTTGTGTAGGAGCCAGACACAAAAGGCCACCTATTGTATGATTCAATTTCCTCTCTCTCTCTCTTTCTCTCTCCTCTCCTCTCTTCTGTCTCTGTCTGTCTGTCTATCTCTGTCTGTCTGTCTCTGTCTCTGTCTCTCTCTCCTTCCCATCCTCCCTCTCCTCTATCTCTCCTTCCCATCCTCCCTCTCCTCTCTCTCTTCCAGTACTGGGTCCTGGCCTAAGTGCTGTCCCTTAGCTTTCTTACTCAAGACTGGAACTCTACCTCTTGAGCCACAGCTCTGTGTCTGGCTTTTTCATGGTTAATTGGAGGTAAGAGTCTCATAGGATTTTCTGTTCAGCCAGCTTTGAACTTCAATCCTCAGATACAGTAGAGAGCAAATGTTTCTATGTAATGTCCAGAGCAGACAACAGACTGAAAGTGTTAGTGGTTTCCCAGGGCTGTGATGCCGGGGCATGCTGGCAGTGAGTGAATATTGAGATGCAATTCTCTTTGGGGGTAAGGAAATGGTCTAAACTTAATGGTGGTAGTGTGACTACATTAACAATAGTATGCACTATTCTGCTGGGGCAGAAAAGCCTATGAGACTCTTATTTCCAATTTAATCATGAAAAAAAAAAAGCTGGAAGTGGAGCTGTGGCTCCACTGTAGTAGAATGCCAGCCTTGAGCAAAAAAATCAAGGACACTACCCTGAGTTCAAGCCCCAGGTCCAGCACAGAGAGAGAGAGAGAGAGAGAGAGAGAGAGAGAGAGAGAGAGAGAGAGAGAGAGAGAGAGAGAGAGAGAGAGAGAGAGAGAGAGAGAGAGAGAGAGAGAGAGAATGAAGCACAAGAATAGAAACCCTTTTTTATAACTCCTTAAGAACAATAAAAACATAAGTAAACAGACAAATGCCAGAAAGGGAAAACCAAACATCTGTTGTCTTCCTACCACTGAGCCTGCTCTTGTCTGGTCCCTCCAGAAAAGGTAGGCACTCAAGATGTACTGACAAGTCTTGGCCTCTAGAGGGAGACACAAACACAACCCCTGCATTTGTAGGCTCTTATTGAAGTAAGAAAAGGAGTTGGTCCTCATGGTGAGGGCTGACATTCAAGGTGTGTGGGTTGGCCTTGAAATGGTGGGGCTTTGGGGGTGGAGGTGCAGCAGATATTCGAAGGTGCCAGTAACAGTGGTTTGGCCCAAAGATGGTGGAGGATTCTGGTTAGGACTTGTTCTCTAATCTTGTTCATGGCCAGTGGGTTCCAATTTAGGAAGGGGAAAGAATGAAGTACAGGGAAAGGACGGAAATGGGTTTGGGGAGATGAGAGTTTCGGTCACACCCCCAGAGGAGTTAAGCCCATCATGTAGCACAGGGTCAGAGTGTGGCCAGATTTTCCAAATAGGTGCAGAACTCTGAAAACCAAAGAGTGGACCACTCCATACTTGGATCCCTGAGCTCCATTTCTCTGAAAGGATTGTTGGACCTAAGAAGGAGCTTTCTTACAAAACAAAACATCCAATCGCGTTGGAATTCTCCTTCAAAGGAAAGGAGTTAGACTTAAAATTGGTGAGAAGGCCAAAATTTACCATATACATGTATATATTTATAAAATAATCCCCTAGAATAGAGCTTAGCTCTCAGCCATGGATGTTTGGATGGATGTATGGATGGCCAAACAGCACACACAGGGTTCTTGTAGACTACGTGGTTCCTAGTCCAAGCACCCAGGTCTTTTCTGTCACCAACAGAGGGCGCTACAACACCTGGAAGAGTTCGATGAGTCCCTAGGCCAGCCAAAACTTGTTTGAAAACCGCATGAGGGAGCTCATTCCCTAAATCAAGTCCCCAAACACAGCATGGACCAGGCAAAGAATGTGCTAAACTAAGATCAGTCAGACCCTGGTAGCTCATGCCTGTTAATTCTAGCTACTCAGGAGGCTGAGACCTGAGATCAGGATTTGAAAGCCAACGTGGGCAGAAAAGTCCATGAGACTCTTAGTTCCAATTAATGAGCAAAAGCCAGAAGTGGACATGAGACTCAAGTGGTAGAGCATTAATTTTGAACAAAAAAAAGCCAAGGAAGAATATGAGGCCATCAGTTCAGTATCGGCACAAAAGCAAAAAAGAGAGAAAGCATAAAAGAAAGAAAGGGAGGGAGGGAAGGAGGGAAGGAGGAAGGGAGGAAGGAAGGAAGGAAGGGAGGGAGGAAGGAAGGAAGGAAGGAAAGAAGGAAGGAAGGAAAGAAAGAAAGAAAGAAAGAAAGAAAGAAAGAAAGAAAGAAAGAAAGAAAGAAAGAAAGAAAGAAAAAAAGAAAAAAAGAAAGAAAGAAAGAAATCTAAAATCAAAGCTCTCTCATACCATGCAAAGCCCAAATAATCACAGGAGAGATTGGGCTTCGAAGAGCATTGAGGAATACTCAATGGAGATGACTACCCATCCTACTATCTTCTGCGTTGACCCATGCACTTGTTTATTTCTGTATGGTAAGTCCTTGGTTTTACTGTCAATCTTAGTGATAGTTCAGGAAATCTTCAAAAGGCAGAGCACAGTTGGGATTCAAGGGGAATGCAGAACAAAGATCAGGAGTGCTGATTTTCAGAGTCCTTTGACAGTGCTCAGCAGAGATGCACAAAGAAAATCCCACCTGAGGCGGCCCCTCTGTGGGTAGCTGCCTGGCCACCTGGAAGGTTGTTCCCAGATAAGTGAAAGCCCAAATCAGACGCGTTTTAATGTGAGGTGTTCAGAGAAGCACACACACACACACACACACACACACACACACACACACACACACACACACACACACACACACACACACACGCTGTAGTGAGGGCTGGGAATGGTTAGCTGTGAATCGAGGAAGGGGAAGATTTGAAAGGTTTCGGTTATCCTTTGGGCTTGGAATTCTTTGTGAGCTCAAGCTGTTCAAAGTACTCACAAAAGCCTTTTTTTTTCCCTGTTAATCTCTCTTGGGACATGCATATTGGGATTTAGAGATAAGAGAAAAAAAAAAGTAAGACCTTTAAAATCTCTCCCTTAGGTTTGTAGTTAGAGAAAACCAAAAATTTCGGTGGCTAGAGGCTGAGTCCCACTCTGAGAGTCAGGAGGGAGGGAGGGAAAACCCCGCCTTATGTTTTTGTTTCTGTTGTGTTTTGTGTGCCAGTAACTGAATTTGAACTCGGGGCCTCAATGCTGTCCTTTAGCTTTTTGATCAAGGCTGGTACTCTAACACTTGAGCCACACCTCTATTTCCACCTTTTTGGTGGTTAATTGGAAATGAGGGTCTCATGGAACTTTTCTGCCTTGGGATGACTTCAAACCATGATCTTCAGATCTCAGCTTCCTGGGTAGCTAGGATTATAGGTGTGAGCCACCAGAGCCCAGCAGCTCTGCCCTATATTTTTAAAATACAAAAACCCCTTTAGGACAACGCTGGCATTTTGCTAATAGCTGCATAGCTCAAGTCAAAGAACCATCCATTCCCAGACCTCCTCCCCAGGGCTGCAGATTTCACTGGAGGTCTCTTAGCCTTCTTGCCAGTGAGTTTAAAATCCCAGCCATTAGGTATCTCTCATTCCTTGAAAACTTAAAAAGTCTTCTTAGAGGGAACTAGAAAAAGAAAAAAACCCACCTGCAAAGAATTGGATTAATCATTTGTGAAAACTAAGAACAAGTATTGGCAAAGTCGTGACCAAAGATATTGGAATTACCCAGAATTAAAGGTGACTCAAGGCCATAAATAGATTGCAGGGATAATGTAGCAAATGTGGTTTGGAGCATGCCTCACTTAGATAATCTGGGAGATGGCTGGCTCTGACAGCTTAAGATGTGAGGGAAAGAGAGAAAGTTAGAAAGCCAATCTGGCTTTTGTTTATCCCCTGAATGGAGTGGGGACTCTGCCCGTCAAAGCCATCCCCAGAGTCTAGCCTAAGCTAGAAGAACTTTGATGTTGCTGTTTTCAATACCTGGGCTTGAATTCAGAGCTTTGCTTGTACTCACTCAGCTTTCCTGTTAGCAGCTGGCACTCTACCACTTGAGGTAGTCTTGTATTTTAACTGGAGATGAAGTCTTGTCCACTTTTCTGCCTGGGCAAACTTCAGTCTTGGATCCTCTATCTCTCAGCATCCTAAGGAGCTAGGATTATAAGCATGAGCTAATCATCTGGAAGAGCATTCTGAAGATCAGCACCAGCATCTGATTTCTGCCTTGGAGCTCTACCTACAGAGGGAGATGCAGGGCAGAGAAAGAATGATATCCTCATTTCTTATCCCAAAAGAGTTGAATCTATCTTTTGTTGCAGTCATGAAGTATGTCACCCTGCAGTGGTGAAGTAGAACTAGTAAAACACTGAGCTCTGTGTGTGTGTGTGTGTGTGTGTGTGTGTGTGTGTGTGTGTGTGTGTGTGTGTGTTGGTAGTGGGGCTTGAACTCAGAGACTCATGTTCTTGCTCAGCTTTTTTGTTCAAAGCTGGTGCTCTATGACTTGAGCTATAGCTCTACTTCCATCCAAGCTATTCCTTTAAACTGGTTTTGCTAACTGACAACATTAGTCTGCCATTACAGCCACCAGCATCAACCAGTTTGCCTGGCTAGCCCACAGGTCTTCCCTCCCACCAAACACTTAGACTTGTGGACCGCATCCCATAGACAAAGCCCACTTTAACCATCACTATGGGAGATATCCCCTGTGCAGTTGATAGTGCACATCTAGCTAGAAAGAAGGTTCTAGAGACAGGTGAGGTTCCTTAGGTTTGGAGCCAAACACAGGCCAGACAAACTTGTTTTGTAAAAGATATGATTTCTTCACCTTTTCCCCCAAGGGGAAACATCCAAAGGGTTTGGCCTGGTTCTCCCAACCCTGGATTTAATCTTCGACATTGGCTTTTGTAGGCTGGCAGCTCCTGCTTGGACAGGCCCCAGTTTGGAGCAGCTGCCAGAGTGGGAGAAGTTCAGAAAGAGCCTCAGACAGCATTGTGAGTGCCTGGGAGCAAAAATGCAGCGGTGAAGGGGCACAGGCATTTAGGGCAGCAGGAATGGAAGCGCAGACCTGAGCTGCTGGAGTCAGATGGGGGTTGAGATCTAGGCCACCATTAGCCAAGGATGTGTGATGGTGGGTTTCCTTTGGGAAATGACCCAAGTGTTCATGAGGTCCTGGGCTTGGTTCACGGCACTGTGAAAAAAAAAGAAGAAAGAAAAGAAAAGGAAGGGAAGTCAATGGAAGGGAAAGGAGAGGGGAAGGAGAAAGAAAAGGGAGGGGAGGGGAAGAGAAGTGGGTGTTCATGACAACTGGTGGTTTTCCAGGTAAACTGCTGCACACGGCTCAGGTCTATAGATATTCCAGTGGTTATTCATTACTAAGAGTATTCATATTGTTAAGAAGAAAGAAGCCAGATGCCGGTGGCTCCTATGTATAATCCTAGTTACTTAGGAGGCTGAGATCTGAGGATGGAGGTTCAAAGCCAGCCAGTCAGCAAAAAGGTGGAAGTAGAGGTATGGCTGAAGTGGTAGAGTACCATCCTTGAGTAAAAAAAAAAAAAAAGCTCAGGGACATGGGCTAGACCCTGAGTTCAGGCCCTAGTACTGAAACAAGAAGGAAAGGGAGACGGAAAAGAAAGGAAGGAAGGAGCCGGGCACCAGTGGCTCATGCCTGTAATCCTAGCTACCCAGGAGGCTGAGATCTGAGGAGCATGGTTCAAAGCCAGCCTGGGCTGAAAAGTCCATGAGACTCTTATCTCCAATAAACTACCAGAAAACCAGAAGTGGCGCTGTGGCTCAGGTGGTAGAGCACTCGCCTTGAGCTGAAGAGTGTAGGGACAATGCATAGGCCCAGAGTTCAAGCCCCACGACTGACCAAATAAAAAAGGAAAGAAGGAAGGAAGGAAGGAAGGAAGGAAGGAACGAAGGAAGGAACGAAGGAAGGAGGGAGGGAGGGAGGGAGGGAGGGAGGAAGGAGAACTCTGGCTTATCATATTATCATAAGGGTTTAATCTGACCCTGAGGTGCTGGGCCAGGACTGTGAACCATTCATCTCCATATTGTGAGCTGCTCCACTCCCCACCATTAGCTTTTTGCAAACTTCCTCTCCCTCAGACCCTTTCTCCCGATGACCTCATTTATATAAAATCTAAGGTTGCTTTTCTAGATATAAGGAATCAATGAAAAGAAATTTGTTACGAAGTGCCCTGCCATTATCTCTTTAGAGCAGACCCAGGGGTGCAGAAGGATGAACACATATTGCCTCTCAATATACAACTCTCAGCTGCTGCCCTCTGAACAGGGAAGACCTTCTCAGCAGAAGTTTCCCATGATTCAGGTGCTGATGGCTCACACCTGTAATCCTAGAGAACTGAGATGTTGAGATCTGAGGATCGCAGTTCATAGCCAGCTAAGACAGACAAATCCATGAGACTTATTTCCAATTAACCAGCAAAAAGTTGAAAGTGGAGCTGAGTGATATAGTGCTAACCTTGAACAAAAAACAAAAATAAAAACAAGGGGATAGAGCTCTAGCCCTTAATTCAAGCCCAGTACTGCCCCTAGCCCTCCTCCCCCAACACAGATACAAAGTGACCAGTGAGATTTGGCAGAGATCCCAGGCAATACAACTCAATTTGCCTGACAGAACTAGCATTGCCTCACAAACAGCAAGCTGCCTTTTCCAGCCCAAACACAGTCCCAAATGAAATATTTATTCATCTTCCAACCCAGTCACACTTAATCTTTTTCCTTCCAATGCCAAGTCATTTACCACCCCAGGGCCCTTGAATATGCTACACCTCCTGTCAGGTATATACTTGCTCTCATCTTTACAAGGATGGATGGCTCCAATTCATCACTCAAATCCAAATCAAATGTTCTACAGTTTAAGCAAATACCATCCCTGCTTCCATTTCCTTGGCAATAAGTCCATTATCTATCTATCTATCTATCTATCTATCTATCTATCTATCTATCTATCTATCTATCTATCTCTATCTATCTATCTATCTATCTATCTATCTATCTATCTATCTATCTACTTATTTAATTGTGTGTATGAATGTGTATTTATATGCATGCATGCATATGCATCAGTACTGGGGCTTAAACTCAGGATCAGGGTGCTGTCCCTTAACTTTTTTTCTCAAGACTGGTGCTTTATCACTCAAGCCACACTTCCACTTGCAGATTTTTGGCGGTTAGTTGGAGGTAAGTGTCTCAGCATCCTTCCTACCCAGACTAATTTTGACCCTCCATCCTTAGCTCTTAGCCTCCTGAGTCAGCCAGGATAACAGATGTGAGTTCCTTGGTGCTTAGCTCCTATTTGCTTCATAATGCTTTCCGTATTTTACGTCATCTTGCTCATGTGTCTACACTTACCATCTGTCTTTTCCTCCAACTAGAAAGAAGAGATGAGGTGTTGTGTTAAGATATATGTGCTGGATTTCCTGCAGAAAACCAGGGGAGCGGAGAGGCTGGAAAGGCTGGGGAAGGTCTCATGGAAAGTGTAGTTGCTGAATGACAGGAACAGTGTTTGGATAGCTGGAGGAGGGAGAGAATGCTGTACCCAGAGGATACCAGCAAACACTGAGGCCTCTGAAGACAGCGAGACTCCCTGGGGCCTCAGGATGTACACTAGGACTCAGCAAGTGATACTTCATTGCGATGGCTCTAGCAATGTGCAGGGTTGCTCGGGGGCATGGGGATAAGATGAGGAATGCATCCAGGAGGGGTTTAGTGCGGCTCTGGCAACCTGGGATAGGCCAAATAACAGCACTGGCAGGAAGTAAGACCCCAGGGCCATTGCTACGTGCTCTAGCTTAAGCCCAGAAGCAGGAAATGAGTCACTGAAGGCATCCAGAAATGAAGGCCAGGACAGCTCCTGAAGGAAACACCCATAGCAGAGCCACAAGTCCCAACTACCTGACAGGGAGGCAGCGGTTAACAACTCTACTCTCTACGAAGAACAAAAGGTGTGGAAGGAGCCATTAGGATTATAGGCCTTAGCCTGTAATCCTAGCTAATAAGGAGGCTGAAATCTGAGGATCATAGCTGGAAGCCAGTTGGGACAGGCAAATCCATGAGACTAATCTCTAATTAACCCTCAAAAAGCCAGAAGTGAAGGTATGGCTAGAATGTCAGAGGCAGAGAGTAGCCTTGAGTGAAAAAGCTAAAGGACAATGCTTAGATCCTGAGTTGAAGCCCTGGTGCTGGCACATAAACACACATCATTTGTGTATGTGTAGACACATATGTATATATATGTGCATATAAGTGTGCATATACATCTATGTATATATACTGTTTGTATATATATATATACATATATGTATATATGTATATATATATATTTATACGTATATATATACGTATAAAACCATAAATATATGGGACCATAAGTATAAATATATGTATACATGTACATATTCAGCTACATGTATGCAAATGTGTATGCACATATGTTTATGTATATATACATATATACTATGTATAAATATATTTTTTCTTTAAAATAACTTCTTTTTACTCTGAAATGATTTTAGTTTTATAGAAAAGCTGTTACAGGGGATGGGAATGTAGCCTAGTGATAGAGTGCTTGTCTAGCATGCATGAAGCCCTGGGTTCAATTCCTCAGTACCACATCAACAGAAAAAGCCAGAAGTGGCACTGTGGCTCAAGTAGTAGAGTGCTAGCCTTGAGCAAATGAAGCTCAGGGACAGTGCCCAGGCCCTGAGTTCAAGCCCCAGGACTGGCTAAAACAAAAAAAGAAAGAGAGAAAAGAAACATTACAAAGTATACACAGACTTTCCATATATTTCCCACAGTGTCTACTAATGTTGACATTTTTTTAAGGTGCTTATTTCTCTTAAAAAACAGCTAACCTCTAGACATCTATTCCCATGGTGGGATCTCACCCAGAATTCCACACTGCTTGGTTATTCTGTCTTGTGAGCCACCTCCAAACTCAGATCGTTTAGTAATCTTTGTTGCTTGTGAACCTGATTACTTTGCTGAGCACTGGTAAGGCATTTTGTTTTGGGGTTTCCTGGTGTTTACTCATCATTAGACTGGGATTATGGGCTTTGAGGAAGAATACCTTGTGATAGGGACTTTTTTCTGAAGGATCTCTTAATTCTTTTGATGCTAATGCTAATGTAACAATATGTGTTTTGAATTCCCAAAAGGAATCATTATTTCTTAACAAATAAACTTTGGGGGGGGTTGGAAGTGGGAGAGAAGGGATGGTAGGGGAAAAACAAAGGAGGAGGCAACAATGCTCAATAGGAAATTTACTCATTACCTTGCTCATGTAACTGTAACCCCTCTGTACAGTATTTTTACAATAAAAAACGTACAAAAAAAAAACTTGTATGGAAAAGGTCAGAGGGCACTTTTCTCATGTAAGGGCTTTCCTCCCCACCATATTCTCTCATCAGATGTCTGTCTGAGTTTGTCATCATCTGCAAGCAAGCTCTGTAGAGAAGTCCCTGGCCTTTTCTTCCTTAGCTGAGATCTTCCTGCAGGCTGGGAGCAGGGTGAGGGGCTGGAGTCCCCCAGGAGTTCACAAGGACCCAACTCTCCACTTTCCCTTAGCTGGAGCAACAATGTGTTGAATATTAAGTTGATCTAAACGAATTCCTCTTTATGGTTGGCAGATCCTTCCCCAGTGATTAGGAGCGCCTGGAAGAGTAGAGGCGTGCCCCTCCCCCCACCTCCTCCCTAGCAAGCAGTGCATTAAAATGAGAGCAAGACAGGCTAGTGGCTCACACCTATAATCCTAGCTACTCTGGAGGCTGAGCGCTGAGGATCCCACTTCAAAGTCAGCCTGGGCAGGAAAGTCCGTGTGACTTTAATCTCCAATTAAACTACCAAAAATAAGAGCCAAAAGTGGAGGTGTGGCTCAAGTAGTAGAGCACTATCCTTGAGAGAAAAAAAAAGCCAAAGGAGAGCACGAGATTGCTGAATTCAAGCCCCCCCAATAATATAATTAATTTAATTAAATTAAAATAATAAAAGAGTGCAGGAATGAGGGCAGGGTGGCTTAGTAGCAGAGCTTGTGCTCAGCATGTACAAGGCCCTAGGTCTCCAGTGTCAGAAATGAATAGACGTACAAGAGACACAGGAGATTTTGTTAAGGCAGTTTACTTTCGCATAAAAGGGTACGCAACCTTTCCTCTCCCCAGAGGTGGACAGGCACACCATGTATGGTATCTTGCTAGGTTTTTATCCCAATCCAAACTGTCCCTCCTCCTTGTCAAGCAGTTAGACTCACATTCTAAGCGCAAGTTTAGAAGGGGCCATTCCTTGGTTTATTTTCCAAAGGTTTACAATTTTACCATTACAGCTGGCTGAGAGCAGGGTTAGGAGCAGGGTGGCTGGCAGATACAGTGGGAGGAGGTAGAGGAGCTCAGTGGAAAGCTTCCACTCAAAGGGGGTCTCATTCCTTTTAACGCCATGGGTAAACATCTCTCTAACAAGCAGCACACTTGGTAGTTGCAGTTTCATTCTTTTAACTCCTTTGACAATGATTTATCGCCCGAACTTGGCTAGTTGGTCACAAGCAGCATAGATGATACTTACAATTGAAGTAAAAAAGCAAATACTGTAGTTCCAGGAAATATCAATCCCAAAAACATCAATACCAAAAAAGCTGGGCACTGGTGTTTCACGCCTATAATCCTAGCTACTCTGGAGGCTGAGATCTGAGGTTTACAATTTCAAACCAGCCTTTGGACAGAAAAGCCTGTGAGATTTATCTCCTCAACCACTGGAAAACCAGAAGTGCAGCTGTGGCTCGAAGTGGTAGAACACTAACCTTAAGCAAAAAAGCTAAGATGCTCAGGCCCCAACTTCAAGTCTCATGACTGAAAACTATACAAGACAGAGCACTCTAATTTGACAGAAAAGTCTACTTCTTCTCACAGTTCTATTCCTAACAGGAAAAATTTAGAAAAAAAAAAAAGAAAAGAAAGGAAGGAAGGAAGGGAGAGAAAAAGTCAGAAGAAAGGAAAGAGAGAGAGAGAAAAAGAAAGGAAAGAAAGGAAGAAAGGAAGAAAGAAAGAAAGAAAGAAAGAAAGAAAGAAAGAAAGAAAGAAAGAAAGAAAGAAAAGAAATGGAGAAAGGAAGAAAGAAAGAAAGAAAGAAAGAAAGAAAGAAAGAAAGAAAGAAAGAAAGAAAGAAAGAAAAGAAATGGAGAAAGGAAGAAAGAAAGAAAGAAAGAAAGAAAGAAAGAAAGAAAGAAAGAAAGAAAGAAAGAAAGAAAGAAAGAAAGAAAAGAAATGGAGAAAGGAAGAAAGAAAGAGAGAAAGAGAGAAAAGAAAGAAAGAAACAGGGAAACAAAGAAAGGGAAGAAAGAAAAAAGGGCTTAGGCCCTATTCTGCACCATGAGTCAACATTTATTACCAAGCAGGTAAATTGCCAGCACTCAGCCCATTGTAGGTTCTCTTTGATCTTTCAAAGAGAAGCCAGAAGCTTCCCAGAGGCCCATGTGCCTATACCCTGACACTTCAGAACCAAATCAAAGCAGATGACAGAAGTCTCCAGGCTGTGGGGTTTGGACTTCTGGTACTCTCTCTTCTACCTGGAAAGGCTAAAGATGTCACACTCTTGTAGACCACCTCAGAAGATGTCATGCCCTTGTAGGCCACCACAGAAGGTGACCTTGCTCACTTACTTCCCAATCCTTGCCTAATCATTAGAGACAAAGTCCAAGGTGGTCCTGTAATGCCAAGGTCGCAGGACCCCCCCACAAGAAGACCACCGAGAGTCAGACTCTACAGCTGTTTTATTTAAACGGGCTGCAGCTTGGGCCTCGTCCTACACTCTGACACAGCGGAGCCTAGGAGGAGAGCCCCGAGCTAAGGATTTGCAGGTCTTATATAGGCACACAATCAACCAGGTGTTTTGATTGCCACCACGTGTTGCTTTGCTAGACAGAAACAAGCAACACGTGGTGGTCACTGCCTCAAACTTTAACCTTTCAGAAATAAGTGTGACTCAAGTAGTACAACATTATCCTTGAGCACAAAAACTTAGGACAGTACACCCAGGCCTTGAGTTCAAGCTCAACTTGAAGAATTGACTCCTGCTTCATTCTCCAAGGTCAAGCAAAAGGACCAGCTCACACACATGTCTTCAGGCAGGTCATTCGACCTTGGCCCCCAGGAGACAATAGCCCCTCACTCCAGGTGGAACATTCTATTCTGGGCCTGGCCAAGGACACAGCCCTGGGCCCCAAGAGACCATAGCCCATTTTTATTTTCTGCTTCCTTTTTAAGGACCCTATAAACCCAGCCCCCAAATCCAGTCCCTTGCACAACCTCCAAACCCCCAGGAAGGTCTATGCCCCTCACTGACAATAAACAGCACTTTCCTGTTGACAATCAAGTCCAGCCTATTCCTTTCCCATTCTCCTCCATTTTTCTAACAAGAACCAGCAACCTCCCCCCCCAAAAAAAAAGCTTTTTGGATATTCATTGAGCACCCCTGATGTTTTGGTTCCTAACCCAAGATGCTTCAAACACTAACTAGAAGTTCTAGGTTGTGGGTAAAAGTCTATTTACACATATGTAGAATACTGTTAGGGGAAAGCCAGTAGGAAGAGTGAAGTTCTTATAAGGTCATGTGAGAGAAGAAAATTAAGACCCTGGACACAAAGCAATCTCAGACACCAAATTGGAACAGGATGAGGCTCCTGGGGGTGGGAGGGCTTTAGGGAAGAATCTGCAGAAGGCAGTCACAGTAGCAATCCAAAGGATGAGGGAGCATGCAGCTGAGAGAAAGAGATGCCAGATTGTGCAAACAACTAAGAAAGGACAGAGAAGTGGGAGATAACTTGGTTCCAAGAAGTCACATGGAGTCTGAGGGGTGGTGGGATAAAGATTGGGAAGGGAAAGGGGGTACACGTTTGTGTGTATGTGTGTGTGTGTGTGTGTGTGTGTGTGTGTGTGTGTGTGTGTGTGTGTGTGTGTGTGTGCGTGCGCACGATAGCAGGGATGAGTACCAGGGTTTGAACTCAGGGCTTTTTACTCTTGTTTGATTTTGTCCACTCTGAGCTGGTACTCTATCACTTGAGCCACACTTCAGTTTTTTTGCTGGTTAATTGAAGATACTCATTATCTTGCCCATGTAATTGTATCCCCTCTATACAGTATTTTCACAATAAAAAAAAATGGAAAAAAAAAAAAAGAATCTCTCAGATTTCTCTTCCCCCAGGGCTGGCTTCGAACTGTGATCCTCAGATCTCTCAGCCTTCTGAATAGCTAGGATTACAGGTGTGTGCCACTGGCGCTGGTTTGGATGAAAGTCCTGATGGTCATGTCAGAGTGTGAGAATGGATTTGATCCTATACAAAACAAAGATGGAAGAAGCATTTAAAGTGCATGGTTAGGAAGTTGGGTATGGTAATGCATACCTTTAGTCCCAGCACCTGGGAGAGTGAGGCAGGAGGGTCACAAATTCAAGGCTAGCCTGGGCTACATAGCAAAACCCTGATTCAACTGAAAACATTTGAAATAATAAAGTGCATGGTCAGGTGGATATTTTCAGGAGCCTCTGGACGTCTTATAAAGAAACAAAAGAGGGACTGGAATTAGAGGAATATATTAGAACTTACTGGAACCCATATGTCTGGAAAGAGATACAGAACTCCTGTGTGAGGAAACAGAAGAACGTGACCTGAAGCTGGGTGACTCACACTTAATAATACTAACTACTCAGGAGGCTGAGATCTGAAGATCATGGTTCAAAGCTAGCCCAGGCAGGAGAGTCTGTGAGACTTTTATCTCCAATTAACTCACAAAAAGCCAGAAATGGAGGTATGGCTCATGGGGCAGAACAAAACTTTTAGCAAACAAACAAACAACTAAGGGGGTGTATAAGTCCCTGAATTCAAGCCCTAGGACCAGCACCACACACACACACACACACACACACACACACACACACACACACACACACACACACACACGCATGTGTGTGCACATACATACATACAGAGAATGACGTCTGCAGCCTCGTCAAGCCAGTCTTTCTATCCTGACAGCTTTATGCTTCGTGGGTCATGGGCAATCAGCCTTTCTGCTTTAGCCAGGAAAAGGAGGCCCAGACACAAAGAGGTCGTAATAAACCAAAGGATGACTGATTATATCTGAATTTCAAATCATTTTAGCTGTGTGTGTGTGTGTGTGTGTGTGTGTGTGTGTGTGTCTGTGTGTGTCGCACGTGCTAGGGCTTGCACTTAGGGACTTAGCACTATCTCTTAACTTTTTCACTCAAGGCTGTCACTCTACAATCTGAGCCACAGTTTTATTTCCTGCTTTTTGGTGATTAATTGCAGAGAGCTTTCCTAGCTAGCTCCAAAGTTCAGTCTTCAGATCTAAGTCTTCTGAGTAGCTAAGATTACAGACCTGGGCCACCAGTGCCAAGTTGAAGCATGCTTTATTTAGGGCATGGCTGTTCTATATTCTCTGTGTTAAATCTAGCACTCTCAGGCCCAGAAAGGTATAATAGGTTGTCCAAGGCGTCACAGCCACAACGTGCCCTCATGAACTTTGGACTTGGGCTCTTTGGAGCCTGGACTTTGCTACCTATGTGGGTGAGGCGGTTGGCTGTCAGCCAGCTGGACATCACAGTTCATCTCACGGAGGATTCCTCTCTCCTCTCAATGCGCATGCTCTTGAGAACAAGTGTGCTAACCTTCTATAAACCATATTAATGCCCAGAGCAAAGCCCATGCCTTGTGTCCAAATCTCCGGAACAACTGCAAAGGTTTCTCTGCCTTAAGGGTTTGAGGCTTTTTTTGCATTTCCATTTCCTCCAATCCAATGGGACACTGTAATTAGGGACTTATGCAGGCCTGATGGGCAGATTATATGTGTCAGCTGCTCGGCCTACTGGCTTGAGACACTAGTTGACCAAAAGCATTTTTTCCAGGCTCCATACCGTTTCCTTTGAGATGTGAAATACAATTGTACTTTCAATGTTAGAATGGTTCAGATGCTCAGCAAATGAAAGCTACAGATTGGCAGTATAATGAGTACAGGGCAGGATTCCTATTCCAAGAGATTACTACCCTTAAGAATTAAAAAGAAGGAAGTGGAGCTGTGGCTCAAAGTGGTAGAGCGGTAGCCTTGAGCAAAAGAGCACAGGGACAGCACTCAGGCCCTGAGCTTAAGCCCCACAACCAACAAAAAAAGAAGAATTAAAAACAAAAGCAGGGGCTAGGAAGGCTCAATGGTAGAGTGCTTGCCTTGCATGCATGAGGCCCTGGGTTCGATTCCTTAGCACCACATAAGTAAAAAAAAGCCAGAAGTGGTACTGTGGCTCAAGTGGCAGAGCGCTAGCCTTGAGCTGCGGGACAGCATCTAGGCCCAGAGTTCAGGCTTCACAACTGGTAAAAAACAAGAAACAAAAACCAAGTTGGATGCTAGTGACTCACAACTATTATTCTAGCTACTCATGAAGATGAGATCTGGAAGATCGTGATTCAAAGCCAGCAGGGAAGGAAAGTCCATGAGTCGCTGATAGCTATTGAACCAGTAAAAAACCCAAAGTGGAACTGTGGCGTAAGTGATAGAGTGCCAGCCTTGGATGAAAACACCAAGCAAGAGTGCAAGGCCCTGAGTTCAAGCCCCAATACCGGTAAATGCTTTCCACATTTTCTCTAGCATTTGATACTGTCACAGTTATAATTTTGTGCATTTTTTTTTGCCAGTTTGATAGAAGAGAGTAGGATCTCTTCTTTGTTTTCTACGATGAGCCAGGTGAGGTTGAACATACCGTCTCTTCCCTCAGATTTCTTTCTTTCAAATGTCCTCTTTGTATCCATCTTCCACTGCCTAATGGACTAGTTGGCTTATGGATGTGGAATGCTGAATAAAGAAAAACTCTGAGGCCGGAGCAGGCAGCTCATACCTGTAATCCTAGCTACCTAGGAGGCTGAGATCTGAGACTTGTGTTTCAAAGCAAATTCAGGCAGAAAAATCTGTGAAACTCTTAGTAACCAGCAAAAAGCTGGAGGTGGAGGTATGGTTTAAGTGGTAGAGTGCCAGCCTTGAGTAAAAAAGCTAAGGGACAGCACCAGAGTCCCTGAGTTCAAGCCCCTGATAATGGCAACAAAACAAAAATTCCAATAGAAATTGTTTGCAACAGAGCAAGGAAATCTTTTGTGGACCCAGAGAATATTGAAAGAGGGATAACATTGATTGGAATACAGTAAAAAAAAAAAAAAATGAGTGTGTGGAGTTGTAACTTCCCTGCGCATCGGATAGAAGGAAATAAAATAAAGGAAAACACTGAGATGTCCTAAATGTGCTTCCAAGGGCTGGAGGACAGCAGGGCGGAGAAACAGGGGAGGTTAATCTGCTAGCAGTGGTTAACTAGGCCCAGGAATGTGCTAGTTCACATTCCTGGAAAGATGTGGAAGCTTGACTGTTAACCCAGTTAGTCAATTGCCAGGTGCTCTGTGTCCTTTTTAGCACAAACTTTCTGGACGACTAAAACCAACCAACCTGGAAGCTACAAATTCTTCTTTTGTGGAATGTCCTAGCTCCAATTTTCTCCCACCTCTTTGCCTACCTCTTGTCTAAAGCCAGTGTAAGTTCGATGTACAATCTATGCTTTCCTTTTGTCTGTGGTTATCATTGTTGTTTCTGGTACTGGAACTTGTACTCAGGGCCATATTGCACTTGCCTGGCTTTTTGTACTTGAGGCTAGGGCTGTTACCACTCAAACCATACCTCTTCTTCTAGCTTTTTGCTAGTTAATTGGAGATAAGAGTCTTATGAAGATCTCAGCCTCTCCAGTAGCTAAGATGACAGGTGGGAGTGACCAGCACCAGTGCCCAGCCTCCTACCATCATGTTTTCCCTGTGATTGGTAATGTCTATGCAGCCAAGGTCAAGGTTACATGGGTCACAGTTGTTCTGTCTAGTAAGTGTGTGTATCTTTTCTGTGGCGGCCTACTCACAGAGCCTTTTTTTTTTTTGGTCAGTTGTGGGGCCTGAACTCTGGGCCTGGGCAGTGTCCCTCAGCTCTTTAGCTCATGGCTAGCACTCTACCACTTGAGCCACAGCACTACTTCTGACCTTTTCTGTTTATGTGGTGCTGAGGAATCAAACCCAGGGCCTCATGCATGCAAGGCATGCAAGGCAAACATTCTACCACCTTCCCAACCCCTGACAGAGCCTTTTAACAGGTGAGTGTAACACTTACATTAATCTGCCAATTGCAGATACATGCACCTTGGAATTATCTGGTCTAGTTACCTATGCACTGGTACACTATTGAAACCATCATTTTCTTTGCACTGAACTTATAGAATAATTGTCAACCCTTGCCATAATACACAGGCTCATGCCTGTAATCCAAGCTACTTAGCAGGCTGAGATCTGAGGATCACAGCTAGAAGCTAGCCCAAGCAGGAAAGTCCATGAGCTTCCTATCAAATTACCTACCAAAAAGCTAAAAATGTAGCTGTGGTTCAACTGGTAGAGTACCAGTTGTATTTTCTAGATTTGGGGGTTTTTTTTAGATTTGATCTGCAATGATTGGTGCAAGCATACTTGCAAATGTGAATCCGTCAAGTGCTGAAAAACAAGCTAATCCTCAAGAATCTAACTGCTGATTTGCTTACTCAAATCTTCAACAGCTGACACCCAGGCCTGGACTAACTCTGTTGCTCATCTATCCCTTTTGAAAAGTTGTTCATCACGTAATTTCACTGTGAAGCTGATCACCCTTTCTATATCAGAGCTGTTTCTCCATTCACTTGTAGAAAAATCCAGGTTGTCCTTTCACTTCTAGAGAAGTCAGTATTATTTGCTTTGCATCCTCCTCCAGTGGCTGGGACTAAGTAAGAGAACCACGTGGGTGGCTCTTCTCTGCCTCCCTTATGGCACATTCTGTTTAACTATCCTGAATCCATGTATGCATGTCATGAGGACAGTTTTTGTCTTAGAAACACATTTTAACTTTCCAGTGACATTAAACATTAGAGGAACAAAAGTTGTACTTTATCCCAGCACCAAGTTCTTCCACTCCAGGAACAGACATGGATCCTACTTTTATCCTGATTCTCTTTGTGACCTTCTAGGTGGTAGTTTCTTATTGCTGCTATGACAATTCACTACACACTATAATAAACAGAGTTCTGGAGGTCAAAAATTCTCTGGGTCTCACTGGGAGAAAAGAAAGGTGTTAACAGTTTTCCTCTGGCCCCCTCAGGGAAGAACCTGCTTGTTAACCATCTCCAGC